>NC_080169.1:115271976-115929476 GCF_950295315.1 Erinaceus europaeus | reverse complement strand
CAGATCCCACAGCCACCACCTGGTCCAGCATGCAATGAGACAGAAACAAGGAGCTCTCCAGGGAGCAAGCATGTCCCCAGAGGGACAGGAAGTGCTCTGGGCAGGTGGGCAGCATAAAATAGAAACACGTACTTCTCTTTGGATGTCTGATTGTCATTACATGCACCAAGCGCTTCCTAGGTCTCCATTGTCTGAGGAGGGACTTGACATCAAGCAAATTAATCACAGATACTTTTGATCTTGCCTTTTCCTTCTTCCTCTGGAAGGCACTAGCATAATTCTCTCCTCACTATTTCCCCAGCTCTCCAGGGACATGAATCAAGTTAAGGTTTAGTGTCGACCAAGCTAATCGGAAACTACTGTGGAAATCCCATTTGAGTTCCACAGCTCCTGGACTCCCCATCTCTCCATATTCCCCCAAGCTGACCGCTGCAGCTCTAGTCTCCTGGTTTTCATGTTGCCTGTGTTCTCTCCAACCTCCAGTCACCAGCATCTGATCTCCTCTCCACTCATCTCCAAGCCCAGGTAAGGGGAAACTTGGTACTTGTGGGGCAGGTGGATAGAGATGGAGAAGAAAACACCTAGATCAGAGTATGGACATCTGAGCAAGGAAGTCATAATGCTTTCCAGGATTGCCTTTAAACGGAGAGTACTTGGAGAGAAGAATCAGAGGAGATGACTTTGTCTTGGTGCCATGAGGTGAGATGGGATGTAAAGAACAAGAGGTTGATACTGAGGTCAGGACTTTCACATCTGCTCCTAGGTTTATCAGATATCTGTGCCCAAATTCATCTCTTCTGCCCCAGATTTTCCATCTAAAATGGGATATCCTGTCATCTTCTCAAATGGACAAAGAGACCCCTACTCAAAACTGTGTCCTTTCTACAGAACAATATGTAAAATAGAATTTAAGAAGATTTTTTTCAACTCTTCAAGATGGAATCAAGAGTAGAAATATATATATATATATGTATATACATATATATATATATATATACATACATATATATTCACAATCATGACTTGCCTTACAGAACATCAACATTTAGCCACTGCCATCCCAAAACAAGGAAAAACTCTGTATTCCTTCCATCTAGGCCAAGAGGTCAGATTCCTGGGCCCCCAGACAGCACCAAACTCAAGTCCCCCCTTGAAAAAAGCCCAGGATCCCATTAGAGCCTATGGCTGTGATGGCTGAACCCTTTGTGCTCTGTCTCATTTCATCTAGTCAGTAACCACAGCAGAATACTCTGGAAACTCTAGGGTTAAGAGGAAAGTGGGGAGGGAATTCCTGAGCCCAAAATCATGTGCTCAGCTTTCCCCAGTGAAGGGCTTTCTAAGGGATTGTGCCAAGAGATTAAGTCTCCAAGATGTCACCAGTGCTACCTTCTGGCTGGTAACCTGCCCAGAAAATCAACCATTTTTTAAAAAATATTTATTTATTTCCTTTTTTGTTGCCTTTGTTGTTGTATTGTTGTTGTTATTATTATTGATGTCATCATTGTTGGATAAGACAGAGAGAAATGGAGCAAGGAGGGGAAGACAGAGAGGTAGAAATGGAGAGAGGGGGGAAGATAGAGAGGGGGAGAGAAAGACACCTGCAGACCTGCTTCACCGCCTGTGAAGCGACTCCCCTGCAGGTGGGGAGCCAGGGGCTTGAACCGGGATCCTTATGCGGGTCCTTGTGCTTTGCACCACTTGTGCTTACCCCGCTGCCTGACTCCCAACCATTTTGTTTTATTGTATTGTTTTGCTCACCTTGATGTATCATGCAAATACCCTGGCAGAACTGAGCTGGCCTCAACTTCCTCAACTTCCACACAATTGCCTTTCCCTACTACTCAGTCTCAGCTCTCAGGATATGGTCAACAGAACACAAAAAAGCAACTTTCGAATGAGGTTTTTCTGGTGTTTTGAGGCAGTCCTCCTGCTGTTTCATGGCACAAGGTGCAGTTTAGAAATTCAAAGCATTTTTGAACCTATTAAAATAGACTTCATTTAAAAAAATACAGTTGGTTTTTAAAAAAAAAATTAAACAAAATAGTTTCCCTGTTAAGCAAAGATGTTGATTGTTTTTAAAGAAGATAGTTACTGATCCTCAGTATCCTGGGATACTTTTCTAAATGCATTGTTAGAACTCAGTGATGGTGCTTTTATGTGTGACAAAGCTGACCTTCACAGTCTGAGAACTGGGGCATTCTCTGTGCTAGACAAGTTTAATGGTGGACATTAAAGTGTTCATTTTTGAAGCATTCCTCTCCTGCACTGGCAGGAGCTAAGACTAGAGATATCATTTTAAATGGGTGCTACATCATTGAAGCAGAGTTTCTTTTAAAGTATCAAAGGCAGAGAAAACCAGCTCTAAAATCAGTAGGGCTCCTAGGTTTTTATGGCTCAAAGCTTTCTCCAGATGAAAATGAAAGAAAGCAGGGAGCTGAAATAATATTTGACATAAAATCCTAATCCCACAATTGATTTTTAGGGGAAAAAAGAGAGGGTAAAGAGGTGGGGGAGAGAGAGGTGGAAAGTATTCAGAAAGCTCTAAGCAGGAGTACATAGTTTGTCATAATTCTGAATTGTCAGGAAACATGAGGGGAAAATGTTGGTCAAGCTACAAATCCCAACACAACATATTGACCAAGAGTTAGAGAGGTAAAAGATCACCCATGGAGGCTTTTTTTTTTTTTTTTAATCTGGCCAGATGCAGACACAGACAATAGCAAGGGCACTTCAAGCTTATAAGAGGCAGAATTACTAATTACTTCAAGGAAATACCTTAAAGTAGAGAGATCAAGAATGTGAAAGGAAACATTCTCTGATAAATCTATTTAAATGCTTCTAGAGGCTAAAGATGCCAACCAAAAGTTAACAAAGGGATGTGAGGGCGATCTGGCTGCGACATCTGTCACCCCATTGATCGCCAGGGTTGATTCGGCTGATCTGGCTGGCTAGGCGGGTGTCCCCTTCCTCCCTCACTGCTCCATGTGCGTCCCTCCCGAAGCAGCGCACTCGGTCGAAGAGGACGGCCTTCCCCGAATAGAGACGGACCGGTCTTCGGTCGAGGGTATACGAGTAGCTGCGCTCCCCTGCCAGAACCTCCAAACAAGCTCTCAAGGTCCAAAAGTTAACAAAGAATTTCTTTTATTTAAACTTTCAAAAGCCTATCATAACTCGTTATCTTAATAAGCTAGTCTGTCAAAGCCTCAGCAGACTGCTTTGTCATATATAGCAGCCTAGCTCTTAGGACAGCATCTAAAAAAAAAAAAAAAAAGATATCATCTCCATGCTAGGAAAGAGATATATGCCCCATGGGTCAAGGCTGAGGTCAGAAAAATCATTGAAAGAGGAAGCCCATGGTGAAATCTCTATACCCAGAGAATATGTTTAGCTCGTCAAAGAAATGACTCAATTGCTGAGAAGCGGTGATCAAAAGATGTAAGTCTGAGTGACAGAGCAAGAAAACAATAGATGAGTTTCAATTAAAGGGATTTCATGCCAGAAAACAAATCTTGGGACCCAAAAGATATCTCCTCTGGTTGGGCACATGCTTTGCCAAGTACAAGGCCCAGATTACAGCCCTGGCATCACATGAGAGTGTCACAGCCCTGGAGACTGTTCCAATGCTGTTCTTCCTCTCTGTTTTTATTTCTTTCCCCCTCTCCTAAAAAAAACACTCGGGATGAAGTGACAGAATTTCATATGGATAAGGCCATGGCATAGCCAAAACAACAGCAGAAAAGAAAATAAATCTAAGTTTGAAATAAATACGAATATATATATATATATATATATATATATATATATATATATATAAAATTGAGTTTTAAGTCATCTGTGATAAAGCAAAGGAAAAGCTAATGACATTGAAAAAGGAGTCATTATAGATTGTCACAACTGTCAGTTGCTTACAGATGGAGCCCAAGGAATACCACAGTGCTATAGAAGTTGGGTTACAATATAATAAATCCCCACCTCTTGTTAGCTATTATGCATCTGACACTGTGTGGTGGGATAACTTTGTAGTGTACTTGCTTTTCACAAGAGCTCTAAGGGCAGGAGAAACCATTTATTCCAAGTAGACACAAAGAGACAGAAAAACAGGGAATTTGAGCACATGACCCAACAGTAATGTGGTCAGTAAGTGGTTGGAGTTGGGGTTTCTATCTATAATGTCTTCTTCCCTAGGTTGTGCAGACTTAGAAGTAACTATGGGAAATCTAAGAGGAAAAAAAAAGAGAGAGAGAAAGGATGATGGTGGCAGTAATGGTGGTAATGACAGATAGATAACAGTTGTATGAACGATTACATAGGTATAATAGATAAGATAGAAAATAGAAGATGATAGGTTGGTAGATGATAGAGATATATATATATATATGATAATAGATGGCAGATAGATTAGATAGATTAGATAAATGATAGATAGATAGATGGATAGATAGATAGATAGATAGATAGATAGATAGATAGATAGATAGATAGATGGGTGATAGATAGATGATGGAATAATCTCTGTAGTTACGTCTCCATCAGTTTCCTAAATCAGAATATTATGTACAGCTCTGCTTCTTGGATCTCAGGAAGGTAGGGGAGGAACCACTAGAAAAACACCCAAAAGGATATAATTAAAGGGTAATTAGTAGAAGGATGAATACTCAGAAAAAATATAATCCAAGCCAGCCAATTTGTGAAGGCCAGAGATAGAATGGTTTTCAGTCTTCATGGTACACATAGGATGTGTGGGGTTCTGTGTTAGTTTGTACATGTTTTCTTGTGGAAGCCTAGTGCCTCTACTTTGTTAGTTGCTCCCACTCACCAATGAGGAGGAGAGATCCTGAAGTGCTAACTAGCTTGCCCCACTCAAATTATACATGCAGCCACAAATACAATGAAAACTGATAGTGTGGTGACTTTTCCCACTTCACCAAGAACTAAGGAAACCTAAAACGAAGTCCCAGAAAAGAAAAAAAAAAAAAGATTCTAGAACAATCTGGAGAGATTCATAGGCCAGAGCCCCATGTTGTTATTAAGTCAAGGTAGAAAAATTTGAAACTACTTATAATCTTCTAGATTTTATAACTTCTGGGCTAATAATCAGATTTTTCTGTGAGTTCTCCTTTGGTGTTTTATAAATAGTCATGCTAGATCAAAGTAGTCTCAGATCTACTCTGGAAGACAATCGAGACAGAAATGGATCCAACAACCAGGAGGTAGAGAACCTGGGCTCTAGTTCAGCTCAGTTACTAACAGAAAGGGGTGAGACCCCAGACTGGCTCTGTGACCTTTCTGGGTCTAACACAAGAGTCTGGGCCACTTGAACTTGAAGCACCATTCTAGTCCAGCAACCCATGCAACCCTCAAAACTCAAAATTCAAAGGGTAGGCTAAGCCATCTACCACTCACCTCTCCCATTCCACACAGTCTCTCTTCAGAAGTGAGCCTGCTGACTGCTGAAATGACAGACTAGAGAACATCATCATGAAAGATCATTTTAATTAGTCTGCACAGTGGAAATCCTACATACAGCCCCAGCTCCAGCCACTTCCAGATGTCCTGGGCTACCAGCCAGCCCTGACTCTGTGGGAGCTCTGTGGCTCCTCCTGCAATTTGAAAAAGCAGGTCTTCCCCCCAACAATAACAACAGCATCCATGAACGACCTCAGCAAGGAGAGATTATTTTTAGATTTGCTATCTTAGGTTATCTGTATTGCTGTTGACATTCACAAAGAGAGGGTTGAGGACAGAATTGCCCAGGAGAACAGAGAGAACTCTGAGCACTCAGAGGTGAGGGATGGACCAAGAGGGACAGAACATGGCTTTCTTTTTTAATATTTTTTTATTGGGAAGATTAATGGTTTAGAGTCAACAGTAAATATAGTTGTTAGTACATGCCCAGGTCCTCCTCCAGAGTGTGACTTTTGAGGGATGGATTCTTTGTTCTTCAATTTTATTAGTGATTTCATAATGATTTACAGAATGATAAGGTAACAGGTATAATTCTTACCACCAAAGTTCTGTACCCCTACTCCCTCCACTGGAAGCTATAACAGTTCTCCCAAAGTTACAGATATGAGCTGACTATTATTTTTTTATTTTTTAAATATTTATATAATTTATTTATTCCCTTTTGTTGCCCTTGTTGTTTTATTGTTGTAGTTATTATTGTTGTTGTCGTTGTTGGATAGGACAGAGAGAAATGGATAGAGGAGGGGAAGACAGAGAGGGGGAGAGAGAAAGATAGACACCTGCAGACCTGCTTCACCGCCTGTGAAGCAACTCCCCTGCAGGTGGCGAGCCGGGGTTCGAACCGGGATCCTTATGCTGGTCCTTGTGCTTTGCGCCACCTGCGCTTAACCCGCTGCACTACAGCCTGACTCCCCGCTGACTATTATTTTTATAACTGTCTTGCTATACTTAAATATATTTGCCTTTTTTCCCTATGATCCTGCCTTTTCTTCATTTATAAGTCATACCTACACCTATTACTACTTCTGAATGTCCTTCCTTTTTTCCTCTTCTCTCTCTGGGTCCTGATGGAATTGGAGTTCAGAGCCCTCTGGTCATCTTTCCCTAACATTTCTCCCCCACTGGAAGTATGGACCAAAATTCTCTTTGGAGGGCAGAAGGTAGGTAGGAGGTCTGACTTCTGTAATTGCTTCTCTGCTGGACATGGGTGTTGGCAGGTTGATCCAAACCTCCAGCCTGTTTCTATCTTTCCCTGGTAGGATAGGGCTCTGGAGAGATGAGGGTCCAGGACACATTAGTAAAGTCCTCTGCCCAGGAAATTCAGGATAGAATAATGATAGCATTTGCAACTTGGTGATTGAAAGGCCATAAGATGTAAAGCAGAACAAAATGATTAATGAACAGTAGCCAAACAGTAGGAATAGAGCAGATGAGAATCTTGGGGATGGAAAAAAGCTAGGAAGTCTATTTTAGGTATGTTCCTAGGGGCTCATGACTTTTATACTTTTTGCTTGAGTTTGATAGCTAACATGGAGACAGACAAAAATATTGTCTGAGAAGATGATGTCAGAGTTGAGAATAGGGCTAGAAATTTGGCTAAAGGTAGAGAATAACTCCCAAACTTAAAGAAAATCTGTGAATAAAATTAACTGTTTATCCCATCCACCTGACTCAGGGCCCAAATAGATTCAAATTTAGCACAACAGCCTGTGTAACCTGTGAGTCCTTGTAGGTCTGAGCTTGCAGTTTATGGTCACAGCTGGGAAGGTTCTAGGCTGTACTCATTTCAGGACCATGCTTCCTCATGTGGCAGGGTAGGGTGACTGGGTCTCCCTTTGGGGTTCATTGCTGCTGTATCAGGAAGACAAGTTCCTGGAGTGGCCCACAAGAGAGCCTATTATGATATTTCTGATTGAAGTGACCCATGATGGTGGAGAGAAGGATTTATTAAAAGTCTAGGCTCATCATGTCTGTGGAGAGAAGAATTCTTTTTTTTTTTTTTAATTTACAAAAAGGAAACATTGACAAAACCATAGGAGAAGAGGGGCACAACTCCACAAAATTCCCACCACCAGAACTCTGTATTCCATCCCCTCCCCTGATAGCTTTCCTATTCTTTATCCCTCTGGGAGCATGGACCCAAGGTCATTGTGGGATGCAGAAGGTGGAAGGTCTGGCTTCTGTAATTGCTTCCCCACTGAACATAGGCGTTGACAGGTTGACCCATACTCTCAGCCTGCCTCTCTCTTTCCCTAGTGGGGCAGGGCTCTGGGGAAGCAAGACTCCAGGACACATTGGTGGGGTTGTTTGTCCAGGGAAGTCTGGTCGGCATCATGCTGGCATCTGGAACCTGGTGGCTGAAAAGAGAGTTAAGATGCAAAGCCAAACAAATTGTTGAACAATCATGAACCTAAAGGCTGGAATAGTGCAGATGAAGAGTTGGGGGGGGGCTTCCTCCATTTTATAGATAGCTAGTAGGCATATTTTAGTTCTATTCCAAAGGGCCTGTGGCTATATTAGTTTATTCTTTAAGAGAAGTACAAAGAAGGAAAACATAATGGATATGACTATGAACTATCAGAAGTTAGACTGCTGGGTCACAAAACAGGCAAATATCTTGGAGCTCCAGTGGCGCAATTGGTTAGTGCATGGTACTTATACAACAAGCAAATACCACAAAAGGGAATCACTTCATTTCTTTGGGTTTCAGTTACCTCATCTACAGGATGAATTTAGAACAGTCCACCTACCTCAATGGGTTATTAATAATATTAATGATTTTAAATTGTAGACTGAGCTGGATGGTGGTATACTCAGAAGAGATTACACATTAGGATGTGCAAGGACCTGGGCTCAATACCCATCCTACCCTGGTCCCCACCTGCAGGGGCGAAGCTTCACTTGTGGTGAAGCAGTGATGCAAGTGTCTCTCTTGCTCCCTCTCTATTCCACCCTTCCTCTCAATTTCTCTGTCTCTGTTAAGAGAATGAAGAAATTTAAAAAAAAACAAAAGAGAGAGAGGAAGGGAGGAAGGAAGGGAAGAAGGCAGGGAGTGAAGGAGGATGGATGAAAGAGAAGCCATTATGAGAGGTGGATTTGTAGTGAAAGCACCAAACCACAGGAATAGCCCTAGTGGCAGTGAAAAATAAGTTAAATAATAAATATGCAAAGTCTTGTGGTGGGAAGACTGTGCAGTGGACAGAGCACAAGGCTTGCATGTGAGATGTTCTGAGTTCAAGTCCTGATACGACAAATGCAGGGGTGACACTGATATTCTTTCTTTCTCTTTTTCTTTCTTTTTTCTCTTTCTCTCAATAATAAGTATACATTTTTAAATGCAAAGACCTTTTCAGCATTTGCCTGTCATTCTCTCAGGTGTAGCTATGGCATTTTTTAAGTGAGATTAGCATTTCTTTTAAGATTTATTTATTTTCCTGAGAGAGGCCAGAGCACTGCTATCTGTGGCATATGATGGTGCCTGGGAATCAAACCAGTGACTGCAGGTGTGCCAGTCCTGTGCTCTAAGTCACTGTGCACAGCTGTTACTGCTGGCCTTCATTATCTGAAAGAGAGAGAATACCTGCCAGCCTGCTCCTGGAGGGGAAGGGGGCTCTGGCAGCTTCTGTAGCATCATCCTTTCCCCCATCCACCCCCCACAAAGCTTTTCTTTCTGTAAGGACTTGAATGGACCAAAAATACTGAAGTTTTTTCAAGTGCCCATTCCCTATGCCCCCCTCCACACACACACACACTTCCCCAGAAAAAAAACACTGTTCCTAGATATTCCTAGAGTTGTGACAAATTTTTCTGACTGTCCTAAGCAAAGCAGCCATACTCCTTGGGCTCCTCTGGATTCCCTGGGCCTTCCCACCATCTGTAGGGAGACACACACACACACACACACACACACACACACACACACACCACACCACAGCTGGAACTCAGGGTAGGGCCAGCCTCAGTTTGCCACCTGCATTTCTGTGCAGTGTGGGCCTGGAGGGAAAAGAGATGAGTGGTTTCCTTCTCTGCCCTCTCTCCTGCTTCTCTGGGGAGAACAAAGGGAAGGAGTAGAGAGGGGGTAGCTGAGGGAGAGGGAAGAGAGCAGCGGGGGTTCCCTGGACAGCTTCTCCTGACACAACATCCCCAAAAGGAAGAAAGAGGTTCTCTGCACAGGCTTGCCAGTTTGCTCAACAGATTTAATATCAGCCCTCCCCCACCCCACTGTAAAAAAAAAAAAAAAAAAAGAACAAAAGAAAAATGAGGACTCTTCTTCTAGCGTTTGCCCATCTTCCGTAGCCAGTCAACAGCGTCAGGTTGAGCCTGATGTAAAGATTCGAGACCTCCTTTGAATCTGGAGAGGTGGCAGTCGTTGACTATGTGGGTCATAGTCTGTCTGGAGCCGCAGGAGCAGTTCGGGTCGTCTCTGGCTCCCCAGCGATGGAACATAGCGGCGCACCGGCCATGGCCTGTTCCATAGCGATTGAGGAGGGCCCGATCATAACATGCTAGGTCAAAGCCGGGTTGACGCTTGCAGGGGTCTGTGATGAGGTGTTTGTTCTTTATCTCAGCTGACTGCCAACTCTGTTTCCAAGAGACTGGAACAGAGAAGTTCAGTGTAGGCGTAGGAGACCAGATTGGGTGACGAGACGTCAAGCGTTGGACAGGGTGGGCGAAGATATCCGTGTATATTGGCAGGTCCGGTCAAGCGTAGACGTGGGAAATGAACTTAGATGATGCCGCATCCCAAGGAATATCTGGCGGGGCGATGTTGCTAAGAACTGGCAGCCATGGAACCGGGGTGGAACGGATGGTTCCAGAAATGATCCTCATGGAGGAATATAATTTGGAATCGACCAAGTGGACATGGGGGCACAGTATTCTGCAGTGGAATAGCATAATGCCAGAGATGATGATCGTAGTGTGGAAGCGCTCGCGCCCCATGAGAAGCTGGCCAGTCTTGCAATGATGTGATTCCTCGCGCCCACCTTTGCTGCACTTTTTATGAGATGTTCGTGAAATGACAGGGTGCGATCGAGAGTAACACCAAGATAGACTGGCTGGGCTTCATGCCGGATTCTCGTATCGTCAAGCTGCACATTAAGCTCACGCGAGGCCGAGGCATGGTGTAGATGGAAAACAGATGATACCGTTTTTGCAGTGCTAGGGATTAGTTGCCATTTTTTACAGTAATCAGATATCAGAGATATGTCTTTCGTGAGTGTTTCCTCGGGGATGTCAAACTTGGATGCCTGAGTAGCACAGCAGATGTCATCGGCGTAGATGAACTTCCTTGAAGAAGTTTCTGGAAGGTCTGGAGGACTCTAAACAGATGGGAAGCGATTCCACCTTTCCACCCACAGTCCCACCTCATTCCTCCGAGAGACAACAAGAAAACAGCACCATTGACACTGATAAATATCAGCCCCCAGAAATTGCTTCTTTTAAAAGAAGCCTTAGTAGGTCATACCGTTCCCACCTCCAGAGTTCCATTTTCCATCCTTTCCATTAGAAACTTCCCTGTGATTCATCCCTCTGGGAGTAAGGACTAAAATTCCTTATGGGGAGCAGAAGGTGGGAGGTCTTCCCTCTGTAATTGCTTCTCCACTGGACATGGATGTTGGCAGGTCGAGCCATACTCCCATCCTGTTTCTGTCTTTCCCTAGTGGGGAGGGCTCTGGAGAAGTGGGGTTCCAGGACACATTGGTGAGGTCATCTGCCCAGAGAGGTCAGGATGGCCTTATCTTATGGTAGCATCAGCAACTTGGTGGCTGAAAGTTGGTAAAATATAAAGCAAACTGTTCAATGTTCTTCTTTCTTTTTTCTTTCTTTCTTTCTTTCTAACTATCTGTCTATCATCTATTATCTATCTATCTATCTACTTACCTATCATCCATCTATCTCGTAATAATAAAGTCAAAGGATTAGACAGAGGGTTAGAGAGATAAATCACTGGGCAGAACACATGCCCTGCCAGCAAGAGGCTCAAGTTCCATCCCCAAGGTGCTTTGGCATCAGAGGAAACTCCAGTGCTATGGTCTCTTGTTCCTCCTCCTCCTCTCCCTCCTCCTCTTCCTCCTCCTTCTTCTTCCCTCTTCCTCTTCCTCTTTTCCTCTCTGTGAATGAAAAATAAACCTGAAGTAAAACATGTTGAGGTCCTAACCCTGCATGTGTGAGACAGAGAGAGAGAGAGAGAGAGAGGAATTCTTTAAAGGCTTTTAAAGGGATCACTGGGGCAGGGTGCCAGATGAGCTCTCTGTGTTCCTTTCAGCTCCTCTATCTGACTGACTTCCCCTCTGCCCTCTGACCTGGCTGTATCACCAAGACTGTACCTGCTGTTCTAGTAACTACTGACTATAAAGAATGACTCACAATCACTAAGAAACAACAGTACTTTTTAAAAAATTTGACATGACAGAGAGAAATTGAGAGGGTAAAGGAGATAGAGAGGGGAAGAGAAAGAAAGACACCTTCAGACCTGCTTCACCACTTTTGTAGCAGTGGACACCCTGCAGATGGGAAGCCGGGACTCGAACTGGGGCCTCGTGCATGGTGATAGGTGTGCTTAATCAGGAGCTGCACTGCCCAGCCCTGAGACAATAATATTTGACCTTGTTGTCAGAAATAATAAGAGTCGGGGAAGAAATGGGAGCAACTCCTGGAAAGAGCAAACACCCCTCCCCCTCCCCCTTCTCCTCTTCTTCCTCTCCCTCCTCCCCCTCTTGCTCTTCCTCCTCTGCTGCCAGCTGGCAAGACCCAGGGTTTCCAGCTCCTCAGGCTCATCCACCCCCAGGTTTCTAACAAAGGCAGCTGACCTACATGCCATCACTGTTTTCCAAACATTGCTGCAGGATGAGTCAACAGATATGCTCCATAAGTGTTCGGATGGCAACGCCAGAATGCGCAGTGAACTCTGAAGGGAGAATTACAGGATACACATGGCTGATTCTCCTTCTTCTTCTCCTCCTCCTCCTCCTCCTCTTACTCCTCCTCCTCCTTCTTCTCTTCCTCCTCCTTCTTCTTCTCCTTCTACTTCTACTACTTCTTCTTCTCCTTCTATTTCTCCTTCTTCTCCTTCTTCTTCTTCTTCTTCTTCTTCATCTTCTCCTTCTTCTTCTCCTCCTCCTCTTCCTTCTTCTTCTTCTCCTTCTCCTTCTACTCCTTCTCCTTCTACTTTTTCTTCTTCTCCTTCTATTTCTCCTTCTTCTTCTTCTTCTTCTTCTTCTTCTTCTTCTTCTTCTTCTTCTTCTTCTTCTTCTTCTCCTTCTACTTCTTCTCCTTCTCCTTCTTCCCCTTCTCCTTCTCCTCCTTCTCCCTCTCCTTCTCCTTATTCTTCTCCTTCTCTGTTTGACAGCGCATTCATAAAAATGTTAGGGGCCTGTCGTTCCTGTTAGGGTAGGGGAGGCCCATCCTAAGTCATCCCCTGAAGCTTAAGTACCTAACTCTTGGGCACCTGTTACAGACCTGGGTCTCTATTTTAGGCTGAATCAATAAGGACTCACTGACTCCAAAGATGCTTCTTTGCAATGCACACGGGGGTCACAGAAAGTCCTAGATTTGGCTTGCAGAAGGTAGTTTCTGTTCCTGGCTTTCTGTCAGCAGGGAAGGCCATTACTCTCTTCCTGGGCAGTGCTCTCCGGTGTCCTTTTCTGCGCTCCACAGTACAGGGTACAGCACACAGAAAGCACCTCAGGAGGGTAGCATGAGGCAAGGAGAAACTAGAAGCAGAAAATAAAGCCCCGGCTTCTGCTCTGGGAGCTCAGTCTGCAGCAACACAATACTCATGATAATGGAAGACAGAGAAAATAAGAACTGGAGGGTTGGGGAGATAGCTCTCTGGGTGGGGTGCATGTTTTGTCAACATGAAGCCCAGGTTTGAGTCCCTGTACCACAGGGAAGCTCTCATAGCACTGAGGGAAGCTCTGATGCTGTGCTCTCTAGCTCTCTTCACCTCTAGATCTATCTATCCATCCAAACAAAATAGCATCCCGGAAGTGATGAAACTGTGCACAAAGTCCTGATTCTGGGGGCCAGGCAGTGGTGCACCTGATGATCCAGAGTTCAAGCCCCTGGTCCCCCACCTGCAGGGGGAAAGTTTCATAAGTGGTGAAGCAGGGCTGCAGGTATCTATCTCTCTCCCTCTCTCTCCCCCTTCCTCTCTCAATTTCTTTCTGTATCTATCCAATAATAAATAAAAGTAAAATAAAAATAGCATTCTGCAAAATGATAATGGTAGTAGTTCATTAAGTTTTTAAACTAATAATAGAAGGAGTGCGGCGGCACAGAAATCTTCAGAGATGGGCACAAGAGGGATACATTGTAAAACATGGGTCTAAAAACAGTTTGGGGTTTTCTTATTGTTTTGTTTTTGTCACCAGTATTACCACTGGAGCTCAGTGCCTGGGTGACTCCATCATTACCATTGGATTTTTTAAAAAATTCATTTCTTTATTTTTGATTGAGCGTGAGAGACAGAGAAAGAGACAAGGAGAGAATTGACTGATAGTAGTGATACTTCTTTCCAATGCATCTGGGGGTTGTGGAAAGTCATAGATTCGGCCTCCAGAAAGCAGATTCTGTTCCTGGCTTTCTGTGAGCGGGGAAGCTGGCCACTTCCCTTCTGAGAGACAAGTAGCACGGCTCCACCATTAATGAATTTTCCCTCTGCTGGTGGGAAGAGGGGGCTTGAATCCTGGACCTCCCACATATGCTCTATCAAGTAAGCCACCACTGCCTGCTTCAAGGTTACTTTAGAAAGAGAATGTTGAGGAAGCCTCTACAGAAACTCTTATTCAAAAGGAGAAAAATGGCGCCAATTTTTTGGAACAAAATTAACAAGATGCCTATCCTTTGTAGGGAAGGGGTTAGGACTCAAAAGTTTCTCTCTCCTAACAACTACTACTTCTCCACCCCTTCTCACTTACAGCTGAACTTTATTTTATTTTACTTTATTTTATTTTGGGGTGTGTGTGTGTGTGTTTAATGGTAGGCTACAAAATTGTAAAGTTACAAAGTATACTTAGTTCCACACCTCATCCACCACCAAACTTCTGTACCCTACCCTCCCAATGGTAACCACCATAGTTTTCACAAAGTCTTTGGGAAATTTGTTTTGTTTACTTCCCTCATCCCCACCCCTACCCAACCCTACACCTGGGTTGCTTCCAGGTTTTAGCTATTACAAATTGTGTTGCTATGAACATAGGTGTACACAGATCTTTTTGGATGGGTGTGTTTGGTTCCTTAGGATATATCCCCAGGAGAGGAATTGCAAGGTCATGAGGTAGGTGTATTTCTAGCCTTGTGAGAGTTCTCCAGACTGCTCTCCACAGGGGTTGGGCCTATGTCCCCTTTCAAACCAGCATGTCCAGAGCTGTCAAGCCCCCTCCATTTCTCTCTTGCAGGTGCCTCCAAGCTCGAACGTATGGCCAGCCCAGGCAACACCACCCAGCCCTGCGGCTTCCTCCTCCAGGGCTTCTCTGAGTTCCCGCACCTGCGGCCTGCGCTCTTCCTGCTGCTGCTGGCGGTGCACCTGGCCACGCTGAGTGGCAACCTGCTGATCCTCGTGGCCGTCACCTCTGCGCCCCGCCGGCCGCCCATGCTGCTCTTCCTGTGCCAGCTGTCAGCCATCGAATTATGCTACACGCTGGTGGTGGTGCCGCGCTCGCTGGCTGACCTGGCTGCGCCCTCCCAGCCCCGGGGCAGCCCCATCTCCTACCTGGGCTGCGCGGTGCAGATGCAGATGTTCGTGGCCCTGGGTGGCGCCGAGTGCTTCCTGCTGGCCGCCATGGCCTACGACCGCTATGTGGCCATCTGCCACCCGCTGCGCTATGGAGCCCTGGTGACCCCCGGGCTGTGCGCACGCCTGGCCCTGGCCTGCTGCCTGGGGGGGTTGGCGGTGTCCGTGGGGCTCACAGTGGCCGTCTTCCACCTGCCCTTCTGCGGCTCCTGCCTGCTGGTGCATTTCTTCTGCGACATTACGGCGCTGCTGCACCTGGCCTGCACCCGGGGCTATGCGGACGAGCTGCCGCTGCTGGGCGCCTGCCTGCTGTTGCTGCTCCTGCCCTCGGCGCTCATCCTCGCCTCGTATGCGGCCATCGGCGCCGCCCTGCGCCGCCTGCACTGTCCACTGGGCCGCCGCAAGGCCGCCTCCACCTGCGCGTCGCACCTGGTCGTCACCTGCCTGCATTATGGCTGCGCCACCTTCATGTACGTGCGGCCCAAGGTCACCTACGCCCCGCAGCGAGACCGCACGCTAGCGCTGGTCTACACCAACGTCACCCCGCTACTCTACCCACTCATCTACAGCCTGCGCAACCGCGAAGTCACCAGCGCCATCCGCAGGGTGCTGGGGCTCAGACCACCGGGACAGCCAGGGGGCCCAGGCTGAGGGAGGCCCCAGGGGTCGGGCGGGACAGGCCGAGGCCTCCAGCAGGTGGTGGCTGCAGGTGCACGGCCGGCAGGGGCTTCCTGGCCAGGGTTCTGGAACTAGGACCTTCAAGGATGTGTCCACAGCAGGAGACTCACCCACTGATGCTCTGTGCTCCACCCCTGCTGGGAAAAGCGGCCAGCACGGGGCCTCCTGGCCAGGGCTCCAGAGTGAGGACCTCTGGCGATGCGTCCGCAGAAGGAGATTCACCCACTGGTGCTTGGTTCTCCATCCCTGCTGGGAAAAGCGACCACGGGCTCAGTGGTGCAAAGCCTCCTCTGACCTGTGGTTTGAGGTATCTGGGGGCGCACAAGCAGCAAGGCAAGTGCTCAGGACTGATTAACAAGGACCACGGTGGCTGCGACTCAGAACTTCTGCAGCTCACGTGCAAGGCCAGGAAGACAATTGTGACAGTGGCCGCAGTGGCCGCTCCAGGGGTGAGGGCGTCAGAAAAGCTGGTTGGTGGAGAACTAAAGAAAGAGAAGTGGAGAAGCAGGGGTCAGTGGCACACCCAGTTGAGAGCGCCCATTTGAAAGCACATTGCCAAGCACAAAGACTTGGCATCAAGTCCCTGGCCCCCACCCTGAGGGGGAGCTTCACAAGTGGGGGAGCACTACTACAGGTGTCTCTCTCTTCCCCTTGTCTATCTTTTCCTCCTACCTCAATTTCTCTCTGTGCTATCAAATATAAATTGAAAAGGAGAGGGCCGGGTGATGGCAGACCTGGCTAAGTGCACATATTATCAAGTGCAGGGACCCAGGTTTAAGTCCCCTTTCCCCACCTGCATGCAGGGGGGAAGGGTCCTGCATGAGGTCAAGAGGTAAACCTGCAGGAGTCTATCTTTCTCTCCCTCTATCTCCTCATCCCCTCTCGATTTCTCTCTGCCCTAATACAAATTAGAAAGGGGAAGAAAAAAAACCCACTAGAAGTGGTGGATTCATTGTGTCAGCACCAAGCCCCAGCAATAAACCTGGTGGCAATATATATATTGGAAAGCAAAAGAAAAGAGGAGAGGAGAAGGTGAAAAAATGATTAGATGACTGTTGGGAGCAGTGGATTCCTACTACCAGCAGCAAGCCCCAGTGACAACCATCGTGACAATAAAGACAGAGTGAGAAAAGGAAGAGGAGCAGGAGGGATCATGTGAAGAATGGCCCAAGCAGAGAGGGCTGACCAGGAGCTGGGACTTATTAAGAAGGCCCTCAGGCAAGAGACTGGCATAGTTTAATGCTGGTTCTTTTGGACACTACCATCATCTAGGGCCCTAGCATCATCTGGGTGACTTTACTTATGGAAATGAGTGCAGCCTAGAATGTTCCTAGCTGTGACCATGTAATGTGAACTCAGACTGACAGGGATGCAGAGGTTACACAGGCTCCTGTACTAAATACGAATAGACATGGGCCCTGGGTCAGATCAATAGGGTTTACAGTTAGTGGTATTTTTAAAAAATATTTTATTTATTTATTCCCTTTTGTTGCCTTTGTTGTTGTAGTTATGATTGTTGTCATTGTTGTTGAATAGGACAGAGAGAAATGGAGAGAGGAAGGGAAGACAGAGAGGGGAGAGAAAGAGAGACACCTGTAGACCTGCTTCACCGCTTGTGAAACGACTCCCCTGCAGGTGGGGAGGCAGGGGCTCTAACTGGGATCCTTATACCAGTCCTTGCGCTTCGCGCCATGTGCGCTTAACCCACCACGATACTGCCCGACTCCCCAGTTAGTGGTATTTATACACTTTTCCCATATTTAGGAGCTTCTCTCTGCCCTGATACAGCTTTCTAGTCCTATCCTCAACCCTGGCACCATCTTCCCAGACAATAGTCCTAGTCCACTTGCATGTTAGCTGTCAGGCTCAGGCAAAAAGTAGTGAAGTCATGGGCCTCTTGGAATATACCTAAAATAGATTTCCCATCTCCTTCCAACATGAAAACCCCAAATTTCATCTGCTATACTTTTACCATTAGGTTCTGATTTTTTTCCCTTTATTGGGGGATTACTATTTTACATTCACCAGTAAATACAACAGTTTGTACATGCATAATATTTCTCAGTTTTCCACATAACAATACCACTCCCACTAGGTCCTCTGTCTAGCTTCCTAATTATTAAACATATTTTTTTGTTTACATTTTAATGCTTTTCAGCCACCAAGTTGCAGACACTACCACCATGACTTCCCTGGACAGATGGCCTCACCAATGTGTCCTGGAACCCCACCTCCCTAGACCCCTGCTCCACTAGGGAAAGATTGAAACAGGCTGGGAATATGGATTGACCTGTCAATGTCCATGTCCAGTGGAGAACCTCCTTTCACCTTCTGCACTCCATAAAGATCTTTGGTCCATTCTCCCAGAGGTATAAAGAATAGGGGAACTGCCAATGGAAGGGAGGAGATATGGAACTCTGGTGGTGGGAATTATATGGAATTATATCCCTGTTATCTTGTCAATCATTACTAAATCACTAATGAAAAATTATTTGGAAAAGAGACTATATTTATGAAGTAGCCTAATGCCCAATGACAGATAATGGGATAAGGAAATTATAGCATATATGCTCAGTGAAAAACTACTCTGCAATCAAAAAGATGGGATTGAATTTCTGGAACAATGTGGGTTATACTAAATTAAACAGGTAAAGAGGAAAAGGAGCACTACTGCATGGCTTCATTCATACATAAAGTAGGGATGACTAAACAAACAAACTTGCAAAAATAATGGTAACGAAACTATCTATTGGACTGTAGAAGAATTAGGGTGGCTGGGCTGGGGAGGCACAGAACTCTGGTGGGAGATGTGATGACTTACACCAACCATGTGTGGTTGTGAAATTATGCCCTTGAAATCTTATATGTTTGTAAAACTCTGTTAAATCAAGAATCAAAAAGGAACAAAAGAGAGAGAGAGAACAACAGAAAAAGATTCTGCTTGAGGTACAAATAAGACAAGATCATACATGTCCAAAAGAGTTTGAATTTTAATCTGGAGGAGAAAGAGAAGGAAGAGGAGGAATGTCAGTGCCCAATATAAACAAAGGTAAGTGTTCTCCTGGGGCCAGGTGGTGGTGCACGTGGCTAAAAACACATGCTACAAAGCGCAAGCACCAGGGTTCGAGCCCTGGTCCCCACCTACGGGGGAAAGCTTCACACGTGGTGAAGTAGGGCTGCAGGTGTCTCTCTCTCTCTCTCTCCCTATCTATCTCCCCCTACCCTCTTGATTTCTGGATGCTTTATCCAATAAATAAAGATAATTAAAAAAAGAAAAGTGTGGGGGTTGGGTGGTAGCACAGTGGGTTAAACGCAGGTGGCGCAAAGCGCTAGGACCAGAGTAAGGATTTAGGTTCGAGCCCCCCAGCTCCCCACCTGCTGGAGAGTCACTTCACAGGCGGTGAAGCAGATCTGCAAGTGTTTATCTTTCTCTCCTCCTCTCTGTCTTCCCTTCCTCTTTCCATTTCTCTCTGTCCTATGCAACAACAATGACATCAATAACAACAACAATAATAACTACAACAACAATGAAAAACAATAAGGGTAACAAAAGGGAAAATAAATAAATATAAAAAAAAGAAAAGTGTTCTCCTTTGAAGAATGCAGATGGGACAAACTATGCCAATGTCTTGACCTGAGCTCAGTAAAATAAGTTTTGAACTTCTACTTTCCAGGACTTTAAGAGATGAGTTTGATCGTGTTTTAGGTCACTGAAGATATAGCAATTTGTTACATAAACAGCAGGAAAAACATGCAAATTCTGATCCCTCAACCTACTCTCTGCCCTTAGGTAATCCTGATATTGGTCATTCCTTGATTTGTGACTCCTACCTTCCCTCACTTCAAACTCTTGTTTCCAGCATGACATCTATCTCTGATCTCCCTTCTTCCCTTTTCTAAGACCCCTAGTGAGCATAATGGGTTCAACTTGATCATTAGAGATAATCTCCATATCTCCAAGTTCTTCACTTAATCACATCTGCAATCCCTTTAGGCATACAAAGTAAAATTCACAGGAACTGGGCAGTGGTGCACCAAGTGCACATAGTAGGAAGCAGAAAGACCTGTGCAACGATCCAGGTTTGAGCCCCTACTCCCCACCTGCAGCAGTGAAGCAGGTCTACAGGTGTCTGTCATTCTCTCTCCCTCTTTATTTCCCCTTCTTCCCTCAATTTCTCTCTCTCCTAGCCAATAAAATGGGGGGAAAAGGCCACCAGGAGCAGTGGGTTCATAGTGTCAGCACTGAGCCCCAACAAAAACCCTGGAGGCAAAAAAAAAAAAAAAAAGGAAAAATTGGCCTCTGGGAGCAGGGGATTCATAGTGCAGACACTGAGCCCCAGCAATAACCCTGAAGGCAATAAAATAAAACAAAATAAAATAATAAAATTCACAGGCTTTGGGAGATTAGGGCATGAACTTTGAATAGTAGGGGACATCGTTCAGCCCAAGGGTACAACTGAAGCAAGCATTAGAGCTGGAGTAGAGCCAAACAAACAAACCAAAAAACTCTAAAGAAAAAAAGAAAGTCAGCTTCTGTATCTAAAGACCAAAAAGCCAATCCTATCAGAGTAACAGGAAACACTCGGCCAGAGCTCTTCTTCCGCTGCTCCTGCTGGGTAGTAAGAGTTGTGGTTTTGCTAAATTGGAGCATGAGAAATTTCCTGAGTAGCAGAAACACTGTGATAGAATTCTTCTGCTGGCCTCTATGTAGAGGATTTCAGAATATCTGAGTGTGAAGTGACCTCTACATTCTCCCATTTGCAACCACTTCATTTCAGAAGGAGCAAGTGATGGAGGGGGTGTGGCTTAGTGACAGGAGAATGATGACTGATCTTCATTTCAGGTAACTACTAGCAGTCTAGCTCTTGTCAACTATGTGCTTCTCCGGGTCTGACAAAATAATGTCTCCCCCTTACCATACTCTAGAAAACAGCATTATTTTAAATCACGAAATAGCATTTTTATTCTTGGTAAATAAATGTTTCTTTTTCAAATTTTATTAGTGACTTTATGTTGACTTACAAAATGATAAGTGGGGCTGGGTGGTGGCACACCTGGTTAAGCACACATATTAACAATACACAAGAACCTGGGTTCGAGCCCTCGGTCCCCACCTGCAGGGGAAAGCTTTGCAGGTGGTGAAGCAGGGCTGCAGGTGTCTCTGTCTCTCTCCCTCTCTATCACCCCCTTTCTCTAGATTTCTGGCTGTCTCTATCCAATAAACAAATAAAGATAATAAAAAAAAACTTAAGAAAATGATAACAAGTGGTATAATTCCGAACCGATCTTATCCCCAGAGTTCTGTATCCCCATTCTCTCCACTAGAAGCTACAGCAGTTCTCCCAAGGTTACAGATATGCGTAAACTATTATTTCTATAACTCTCTATATAGATGTACATATATTTGTCCTTTTTTTTCCTATGGTCCTGCCTTCTCTTCCTTTATAAGTCACACCTACATCTATTACTACTTCCAAATATCCTTCCTTTTTCCCTCTTCTGTTTCTGGGTCCTGAGGGAGTTGGAGTTCAGAGCCCTCTGGTCATCTTCCCCTAACATTTCTCCCCTGCTGGGGGTATGGACCAAAATTCCTTTTGGGGTTGCAGAAGGCGGGAGTTCTAGGTTCTGTAATTGCTTCTCTGCAGGACATGGATATTAGCAGGTTAATCCATACCCCCAGCCTGTTTCTATCTTTCCCTAGTGGGTAAGGTTCTGGAGAGGTGAGGCTCCAGGATACATTAGTGAGGTCATCTTCCAGTAGAAGTCAGGATGGAATTATGGTAGAATCCGCAACTTGGTGGTTAAAGGACTGTAAGGTATAAATAAGGAAAAAATGATTAATGAACAGGAACCAAACAGTAGGAATAGAGCAGAAGAGAATAGGGATCTCAGAGTGGAAAGAAGCCAAGAAGTCAATTTTTGGTATGTTCCTAGAGGCTCATGACTTTCATAGTTTTTCTTGAGTTTGATAGCTAAAATGGAGGTGGACAAAAAGATTGTCTGGGAAGATGGTGCCAGAATTGAGAACAAGGATAGAAAGTTGAATTAGGACAGAGAGAGTAGCTCCCAAACTTCAAGAAAATCTATGACTAAAATTAACTGTTTACCCCTTCAACCTGACCAAAGACCCATATGTAACATAGGAGCCTGTGTAGCCTCTGAATCCCTGTTAGTCTGAGCTCACAATCAGGGTCTCAGCTGGGAACATTCTAAGTTGTACTCAAATCAGGACCGGTCTTCCTCGAGTAGTAGAGTAGGATGACCCAGTCTCCGTTCAGAGAGTGAGGTAGTCCCTACCAGTGCTACTTTATCAAGAGGACAAGTTCCTGAAGTGGCCCACCAGAGGGCTTATGATGAGAGAACAGCATTTACACCATCCTCACTTTGGTCCAGATGCACACCAAACCAGGGAAACTGAGAAGAACCTCTCAAAAAAAAAAAAAAAAAAAATTAAACAGGCTACCTCAGCAAAATATTTCACAGTATTTATTGCCTATAGAGCACAAGTCAGTATCATGTAGAAGCTTGGTTCTCTGGTCAGATCTGATTGGGTTGTACTCCTTTACATCCTCTTCTACCCACATAGACCTGCAGCCCCATACAGTTGCATTTGTGGAAGCATGGACGAGAGCAGCAGGGCAGGGCATCTAGACTAAAGGCCAGGCAGAAGAAGAAATGCTAAATCAAATTTAGGGTAATTGTTAAAGAACATGGAGAGGAAAGGTGCCAAAGGGAAGAGGAGCTAGAAGACTTTCCGCAGTGGACATACAGCCAAGCAGTAGAAAGTCCATTTTAAAATATATAAATATATAAATCATCTAGATACACTTCTCTATGTCTTTTTAAATGATGTCATTTTCTCCCTAGTACTTTTTAATCTGTGCTACATCTTTTTTGTTGTTGTAGATAATTTTATTTATATATAAATACATTATATATAAATTATCTAAGATAGTCTTTTTTTTTTCAAAATTTCTTGTGTCACTTTTCTTTGCTTGAACATCCTCTGAAGGATATGATTCATATAAGATTTCATTAAATATCAGTTACCAAATTTATCTAAAGGACAAAAAAATCACTAATTCAAAAGGATATGCACACCCCTATTTTCATAGCACTACTCACAAGAGCCAAATATGGAATCAACCTAAATGTCCATTGACTAGATAAAGAAGTTGTAGAACATATACTCAACAAAATACAACTTTATCATTGTTTTGGCTTTTTAAATTTTTTATATTTATTTTCCCTTTTGTTGCCTTGTTTTTTTATTATTGTTGCAGTTATTATTGTTGTTGTTATTGATGTCATCTTTGTTAGCTGGGACAGAGAGAAGGGGAAAACAGAGAGTCACCTGTGAAGTGACTCCCCTCTAGGTGGGGAACCAGGAGCTTGAACCAGAATCCTTACGCTGGTCCCAGCATTTTGCACCACGTGCGCTTAATCTGCTGCGCTACCACCCAGACTCCCATCTTTGTCATTTTTAAAGGTGATTTTCCTTTCAAGACAAAAATTGATGAAACCAAAATTGATTGTGCTAAAGAGAGACAAGTAAAACATTGTGATAGATAGTTTTGCTCATGTATGGACTATAAAAAATTAAAGAAAATGAACTTGCAAAAAAAAAATAGACTCTTAGACTCTAAAAATAATGTTGGGTATTGGAGTGAACAGAGAGGGGAAATGGAGTGGTTGGGTCTCCAGAGTAATGGCTCTGGAGTGTTAGTTCTGAGTAACATCTGGCATATACACAGATTTGAAGGTGGAAAACCATACTCCAAAATCTTATGATATTGTAAGTGAAAGAAACCAATAAAAATATAAATATCAATTGCAAGTTATATTTCTTATACCCATCATCACTTAAGTGTTTCTCCCAACTTATGTGTCGGTTATACATAGAGAGAGCAAGGAAATACAGATGCATCATTTTACCTCCCTCCTAAAGTCCAGACATAGGAAACGGAACTCTTATTCAGCTGCTCTAATGACAGATTTAATTATTAGTGAGTTGTATCCAATACTATTGAAGCTGCTGTGCAGTGAGGTGGTCGTCTTCCAAGTTGATTGGCTTCTTAACAGGTGTCTATTGATATTTCATTGAGGAAAAGTTCATTCTTGTTTTAAAAGAGAGTGAAAGGCAAGAGATTATAAATGCAAATAAAAATAATGAGAACCAGATATAGTCATTCATTGGAAATGAACTGGGATATTCAAAGGAACTGGAAAATATTTCAGCAAGAAGATATTAAATTGGAGGAGAAGGAGGTGTGGGGAAGTGCACAATAGCAGGACAATTCCAAACAGTGAAATCAAAGACCCAAGGAAGCAGTAGATCTGTACAGACACTGCAGAAAGTGTGTTTTTTTCCAGAGACTGGGAATCCAAATAGTGCATAATAATAATATTGGTCCTGTCAGTGGTACTCTTGGTGTGTATCAGGCTCAAAGGAGAAAGATAACTCCTTTCTTCTCAAGACCAAAGTCTGGAATCTGTGACAGTCTGACTCCAGTCTCAGACCTCAGTATCTTGGATGAATACAGAATATTATAATATCCACATTGGAAAGCACAGCCTTCCAGAGATGCAACATCTTTACAAGTATAATTGAATCACCATCTCACAGATGAGGAAAGTGAGATCCAAGGAGATTAAATAAACGCCCAGACCAAAGTCATAGGAGTATTTCTATCAAAGCCAAATCAATAACCAATTATCATATTAAGTCCAGAGAGTCTGTCTCCAGAGGATACTCACAGACTTACCTTTCATGGTGTGTGATTCAAAAGCTGTAATTACCAGCTGGGGTCTGAAATTCCCAAACAGACATGATGGGCCTAGACCTCCAATAAACCCCTCTCTCCATTGTCACCAGTAATCTCTATCAGGAACATAACAGACCCCTTTGTGGACCCCCGTAGGACCTTGTCCTCAACTTGGATCAGCAATGGTCCATCCTCCGAAGAGAGGATGTTCAGAATGTTCCATCCTCCAAAGGGAGGCTGGACAATATACTCTATGCTACACCTGAGGAAGATAGGTCATGATATTGGGGCAGCTTGGAATGTTCCTACTTATGACCATAGAATGTAAGCTCAGATCTACAGGGATGCAGAGGTCACATAGGCTCCTAAGCTAATTATGGGCCCCAGATCACATCAAATTAATGGGGTTTACAATCAACAATATTCATACACCTTTCCCATATTAGGTAGCTACTCTTTTCCCTGATCCAGCTTTCTGGTCCTTCTGCCAGCCATGACATCATCTCCCTAGACAATAATTAGGATCCACCTGCATATCTGATTTCAGGCTCAGGCAAAAATAAAAAAATTAAAATTAAAATTAAAAAACTAGTATAGCCACAGGTCCTTTGGAATATAACTAAAATATGCCTAGAAGCTGTCTACAAAACAGAGACCCCCCCCCCCAACTCTTCACCTGCACTATTCCAGCCTTTAGGTCCATGATTGGTCAACAATTTGTTTGGCTTTGTATGTTAACTCTCTTTTTAGCCACCAGGTTCCAGATGCTAGCAGGATGCCGACCAGACTTCCTTGGACAGACAGTCCCACCAATGTGTCCTGGAGCTCTGCTTCCCCAGAGCCCTTCCCCACTAGGGAAACAGACAGGCTGGGAGTATGAATCTACTTGTCAATGCCCATGTTCAATTACATGCCCAGGAAAGCAATTACAGAAGCCAGACCTTCCACCTTCTGCATTCCACAATGACCTTGAGTCCATACTCCCAGAGGGTTAAAGAATAGGAAAGCTATCAGGGGAGGGGATGGGATACAGAGTTTTGGAGGTGGGAATTGTGTGGAGTTGTGACCCTCTTATCCTATCATTTAGTCAATGTTTTCTTTTTATAAAAAAAATATTTTTAAAGCTGTAATTACATCTACTTCCTGAGCAGAGTATTATGCCTTCCCTCAACCCTTTAATACTCACCCTTATTGTCCAAATGGAAGTGATGCTAGACACTAAGCGGGTTTCCCATCAGCTCTATCTCAGTGTGATATGTCTATATTTAAATGCATATTGTAATTTTAGTGGGAATGCAAACTGTTGTAGCCTCTATGGAAACAGTAAGGAGAAGTGAGCCTGAGATTCCACAGGTTATGCACAATAGGCAGAGCACAAAGTGACACTACCATTCCCTAGACCATTACCAGTGAAGTGGACAGGTTCTCAAGATAATTAAACCTTTGTCTTGTTGGTCTTGGTCAGTTGTGTGAAAAAATGGTCACTTGCTAATAATATTTCTGCTTTTCTTGTATGTCTTACCAGTCTTTTCTATTACCAGAGAAATAGAAGGGCAAGTTCTGGGTATAAAATCCTATCCTGACTCATTGTTTCTCTACTCTTGTCATTAATCCCTGTGAAGAGAATAAAACTTTGTGAAAGGTGATCAAGAACTGGGAGATAAAACTTAGTGAAAGGTAAAAAACAAACAAACAAACTTTGGCCACCATGAAATTACACTAAGGAAACACAATTGATAAGAAATGTGATATGAAAGATCACTGAGGAACTGATGAACATATTTTAAAGATTGTGTTTTTGGGACTTCTTAACAGCTTCCAAGGTAAAGGCTTGATGGTTATAGAGTTCGGGGCTTACTCACTCATTAAAATCACATATGGAAAGAGTTGGAAGGTGTCACACCTGGTTGAGCATACACATTACCAGGCACAAGGGTCCTGGTTCAAGCCCCCACTCCCCAGCCACAAAGGGAAAGCTTCATGAGAGGTAAGGCAGGTCTGCAGGTGTCTGTCTATCTCTCTCTCTCTCTCTCTCTACCTCCCCTCCCCTTTCAATTTCTCTCAATACTATCAACTAATAAAATAAAAGAATAAATAGCCACTGAGAGGAGTGAATTTTTAGTGCCAGCAAACAATCCTGATGAAAAAAAAAGTTTATATAGAGAAGCCAGGCAGTGGTGCACCCAGTTAAGCACACAAATTACCATTCACAAGGATCCCGGTAAAAACAAACAAACAAATAAATAAATGTATAAAAAGTGAGGAGAAAGTGCCAGAATTTGTTCCTTTAGAAGGAGTTTGGGTTCTGAGACTAATTCCTTTCCTCCTTTCCAATTTATTTCAGTCTCTTCCATTAGATCATAATAACTTTTGTGTTTTCTAATTTCTGCAGTCCCTAGCAAAGAGAGATTTAAAAAAAAAGGTGAATGAGTTCATTAGCCTTAGCCTTGTAACTAAGACAATTAAAAGTTGAGATGAAGTGTTTTGAGAATGTTTATCCCAAGAGGAACTCAAAAGAATGGAAATCTACAGTTGGGGGGGGGGGTTCAGAATGAGTAAAGAATGCACCAAGAGTGAGTAATTGCTCTCTGAGGATTTTTAGCTGCTGAGAAGTTGTCAACTAAGATTGAAAACTTCCATTAGGAAAACCTCCATCCCTATGAAGAGGATGTTCTCTGGCTTCCAGAACTTTGTGAAAGATGTACGCCACTCTCTGTCCAAAATGAGGTCTGCACATGAGGTAAGTACTCAGCCTCAATGAGTCCCCCGTGAAGGAAGGCTAACGAAGGTTGAATGGGTAAAGTCCAAGTCCCTGGGAGAAGTCTGGGCCACCTTTAAATACCCCACTGTGCTTCTCTTGATGATTTTACTGCGCATGACCTAGTAGATGCAACTCATTATTTGTGAGAAACTCAACTGAATTCTTGATCTTGATCAATTATTTAGTCAACAGTCCAAACTGAAGTACTCAATGTATAAAACCTACAATCTGGGTCAACAGGTGGCTCACCCAGAGGAGAACACATGTTACCAGGTGCAAGGACCAAAGTTTGAGGTCTTCTCACCACATAGAAGCTCCTGAAAGGGGAAGGAGGGGTGGAAGGAAGTTTCATGAGTGGTGGAGTAGTGCTATGATGCCTCTCCTTTTCTGTCCCTCTTTCTCTCCCTCTCTATCCATCACTGCCTCTCAACGTCTATCTAGAGGAAAGAAAAAATGGCTACCAAGAATAGTAGGATCATGCAGGCACTGAACCTCAATGATAATAATGCTGGTAAAAAAGAGAATGAAAAAATTTTTTTTAAAAAAAAGCATACAATCAGGGCTAGTGAAATAGCGCACCTAGCTAATGTGCTGCTTTACTGTGTGCATGACCCTGGTTCAAAGCCAGCCTCCATCTCACTAAAGGAAGTTTCAGTACTGTAGCTTCTCTCTATCTATCTCTCTATCGCTCCCTCTCCCTCTCCATCTCCTCTCTCTCTTTCTGTCTCATCTGTCTCTATAAAAAGAGAAAGAGAGAAAAAAGAAAGGAAGGAAGAGAAAGACCATATAATCAAAGAACTAAGGAGTAAATATCAACAGTGATAGGTTCATATTTTTTTATCTCAGCCTATTTGCATATGTTGAAAATCAGAGGAAATGGAGGGCTAGTGTTGTTAAAAAACCTAAAATGGGCATAAATCTATCTCTAAAAAAAAAAAAAGAAGAAGTTGGTCAATATGCTTAGTCCTTAAGAAGCATTAATCCTGTGGGACTGGTCTATAATTACTATGGAATTTGGTCCCTTCTCTAATGGGAAACTTGGTGATTTTCTCACTCTGGGAATTGTCTGGGATCAACTTTAAAAAGAAGCTAATAAACTCAAGTTTTTCAGCCTCTATCCAAGTGATTCTCCTTTTTCTACTTGTGTGGTGGCCTCTTATCTATCCCTTAGACTCTGCATTTCAAGTCAACCATGTCTCACTCATTGGCATCTTCCTAAAAAGCAACAGATGATATGAATCCTTTGCTCTTCAAAGCCTGACCCAGTACATCTTAGGTTTACCATCCCATGAGCTAGGCACACTTAAAATGATCAAAGACTTTTCTACTTCTAATGTAAACTGTAACTTATGTTACAGTTAATGTTATGTTATGTCTTCATTTATTGCAGTTATGTTATGTCTTCATTTATTGCAGGTCTTTTTAATTTAATTTTTTACTTTTATTTGTTTTATTTTATTTATTTGTTTTATTTATTTATTTATCTATTTTGCCTCCAGGGTTATTGCTGGGGCTCGGTGCGGCACTATGAATACACTGCTCCTGGAGGATATTTTTCCCATTTTGTTGCTCATTGTTATTATTGTTGTTATCATAGTTGTTGGATAGGACAGAAAGAAATCGAGAGAGTAGGGAAAGACAGAGGGGGAGAGAAAGATAGACATCTGTAGACCTGCTTCACCACTTGTGAAGCGACTCCCCTACAGGTGGGGAGCCCGGGTTCTAACGGGGATCCTTACGCCGGTCCTTGCGCTTCGCGTCAGGGCCTGGCTCCCAGTTGTAGGTCTTTAAAGCTAGGAGAAATCATGACATAAATGAAGAAAATACAGTTCAAAAGCAGTCATGGTTTAAAATGAGTGATAGCTAGTTCCACTGTCTGTTATTGTTATGAGCTGAATTCCAAGTCTCTTTAATGTCATTAGACATAAACCTTAAATCACATTAATGTTTTCAAGAAGTCAAATGCACTGGCTATCTCTTTGCATCTACTTTGTTATTTCTTTTTCTTTTCTTTACATTCTTTCTTTCTTTCTCTCTCTCTTTCTTTTTTGTCCTCCAGGGTTATTGCTAGGGCTCAGTGCTAGCAGTACAAATCCGCTGCTCCTGTTGCCATTTTTTTTTTCCTATTGGATAGGACAGAGATAAATTGAAAGGGAGGGGGAAGATAGAGAGGAGGAGAAAAAGACAGACACCTGGAAATCTGCTTCACCATTTGTGAAGCATTCACTCCACACACCTGCTGGTGGGGAGCCAAAGGCTAGAACCAGGATCCTGGTGTTGGTCCTTGTTCTTCAGACTATGTGCGCTTAACCCACTGTGCCACAACCTGAGCCCCTACCTTATTATTTCTACATAGCTGTAAGGGCAAGGGTAGATAGCATAATGGTTATGCAAAGAGACTCTCATGGCTCCATGGTCCCAGAGCTGATCAGTGCTCTGGTAAAAAAAAAAAAAAAGGTGGGGGAAGTTAGGGGGAGAAGGTCCCAGAACAAAACTGTGCAGCTACATGGACAGTTTGACTCGGTTTCACCACCTACCAGACTTCCTACTGGACTTTCCTCTAAAATTCCTCATAAAATATAAACGTATCCATAAACTACTGCAAAACATATACCTGAAAGCAGAAGTACACTAGCGTTTACAGTGAGTATCCCCCTAACACTTCCTCTCCACTATTCCAAGCTTTGGGTCCATGATTGCTCAACAATTTGTTTGGCTTCGTATGTCAACTTTCTTTTCAGTCACCGGGTTCCAGATGCCATCAGGATGCCAGCCAGGCTTCCCTGGACTGAAGACCCCACCAATGTGTCCTGGAGCTCCACGTCCCCAGAGACCCACCCTACTAGGGAAAGAGAGAGGCAGACTGGGAGTATGGACCAACCAGTCAACGCCCATGTTCAGCGGGGAAGCAATTACAGAAGCCAGACCTTCAACCCTCTGCAACCCACAATGACCCTGGGTCCATGCTCCCAGAGGGATAGAGAATGGGAAAGCTATCAGGGGAGGGGGTGGAATATGGAGATTGGGTGGTGGGAATTGTGTGGAGTTGTACCCCTCCTACCCTATGGTTTTGTTAATTAATCCTCTCTTAAAAAAGAAAACAAAAAAGAAATAGAGATTAATATATATATATATATATATATATATATATATATATATATATATATATATATAATCGTGTCCTTTCTCTATCCTCTTGTCAGACTGAGTTCCTAGAGACACCAGACTACATTGATCCCGGACACCCCTGAAATTGTCATTGGACTAGGAGCTACTTCAGTGTTCACCAAATAAGCAAAGTGGTATGAAATTCTCTAATTTTATCGCTCAGATCTGATAGTCGAGTCATCTTTTGATAAAAATAATTAATAAAAGACTGTACACTAAGGGGGAATCTGTGTTAGAAAAATGGGTCCTTGGGTTGGGCAGTGTAGCTGACCTGAATAGTGTATCTGTTTTGCCATGCAGGGAACCCAGGTTCAAGCCCAGCTCCCACCTCATTGGAGACCTTTGGTGCTGTGGCCTCTCTCCAGCTCTCTGTCTCTATTTCTATCTGAATGTATGTTTCTGTCTTTCTCTGTCTAATGAAATGGTCTCAGAGGAATGAAACTGGTGACAGCAACAAAAGTATCTATGATTTCTTTATGTCTAAAATGAAATTCATGGAATACTTTGTTTTTTGCATTTCTGGGGTCACACACACAGATGATTTTAATGCTCTGAGGGGAATTTTCTCAACTATAGAAAGAGGGAGAGGCAGACAGAGATACCCCAGCACCAGAGATTCCCTCTGGCTCATGGTATACCCATATGGTGCTGGGGAGCTCCCCCATGCTATGACATACATGATTTTATGGGTCTTCTCATGTCCACCATCCTTGCTTCTTTTATCATGTTTATATATATATATATATATGGAATATATAATATATATAGTTATATATATATATATTACTGCCACCAGGTTTATCACTGGGACTTAGTTCCTGTACTACAAATCCACCTCTCTGTCCACTTTTTTCCTGGTTTGTTTGATAGGATGGAGAGAAATTGAGAGGAGGAGGTAGAGAGAGAGAAAAAAAAAAAACAGACACCTGCAGACCTGCTCCACCACTAGTGAAGCGTCCCTCCCACACAAGCTCAATCAGGTACACCACCATCAAGCTCCACCTTTAGGACCCTTCTAGAGAGAATCTAGACCCATGGTAGCAGCTCTGCAGGGTAGGACTCTGGATGCTGGAGAAGTCATCACACTGGAACAGATCCCACCTGAGCTATTTCCTCGTTTGCTGTGAGGACCAGGGACAGGCACAGGCTCAGAAACCCAGATGCCAACCACTGCTCTCTGTTCCATTGTCCAACCCTGGAAACCTACAGCAAATTCTTGATCCTTAGCAGTTTCTACAGTGACAACTTCTGACTGTTGCAAGATCAAGGCTGAATGGATGGGTAGAGAGGCCTGTTCCACCCAGACTCTTCCTTCAACATGAGAGATATAACCAGATTCCCAACCAAAAGAAATCTAAATTGGGTTGTGCTTTTCAATTTCATTATATTCAGTTATGTGACTCTCCTCTGGTTTTCTTTTTTTAATTTTATTTTATATGTTTTCCCTTTTGTTGCCCTTGTTGTTTTTATTGTTGTTGTAGTTATTGTTGTTGTTATTGATGTCATCACTGTTAGGTAGGACAGAGAGAAATGGAGAGAGGAGGGGAAGACAGAGAGGAAGAGAGAAAGAGAGACACCTGCAGACCTGCATCATCAGCTATGAAGCGACTCTTCCGCAGGTGGGGAGCCGGGGCCACTTGTGCTTAACCTGTTGAGCTGCCACCCGACTCCCCCCTCTGATTTTCTTAACATTTAGTATTTGTTTGGTCGTCTCATTTTTTTCTGTCGTCACAGATTTTTTTTTTTTACCATTATCCATTATTTTCATTTTTATTAGGGGATTAATGGTTTAGTCAATAGTAAATCCAGTTATTGATACATACATAAAATTTCTCTTTTTTCTGCAAAACACTCTCATACTCCACCTAGGTCCTCCTCCACCATCATGTACCAAACCTGAAAGCTCCCCCTCCACTCCACCCCACCCCTGCTGAATCCTTTACTTTGCTACAATACACCAAATTTAGTCCAAGTTCTGCTTTGTGATTCACTTTCTGTTCTTATTTCTCAACTTCTATGAGTGAAATCATCCCATATTCATCCTTCTCTTTCTGGCTTTATCTCATTTAACATGATTCCTTCAAGTTCCATCCAGGTTGAGGTGAAGAAGGTGAAATCGCCATTCTTAATAGCTGAGTAGTATTCCATTGTGTGTATAGACCACAACTTGCTCAGCCACTCATCTGTTGTTGTACACCTGGGTTATTTCCAGGTTTTGGCTATTACAAATTGTGCTGCTACTAACATGGGTATACAGAGATCTTTTTGGATGAGATTTGTTTATTTATTTACTTATAAGAGAGAAAGAGGAAGAGGGAGAGAAAAAAAGAGTATCTTTCTGGCACATGTGATGCTAGGGATCAAACTCTGGACCTTCTGCTTGAGAGCCATGGTCCATTCTTTTACATTTCTTATTTAAGTCTGTGTCACTACTGATTTTTGAAATGCAAGTCCCTAAGGCTGCAAGACAGTATTTCCTAGAAGATGAATGAATGTAATAATGTAATAGCACTTCATACACTTAGTAAATATTTACAAATGAGCTAATGGATTTGTTCATCATTTTAAGAGCAGAATTGTGCCTTGAGGCTACACTTGATAAAGAAAAACTGGTGGCATTTAATCCTATTTCCATAGAGGTCTGGCCATCATGTTGGAAGGGAAATAAATAACCCTATAAGTTCCAGGATGGGAAAAAAGAATATGCTCCCTGTGTGAAGATTCAGACACTTCATACTCCGTGGTAATATGTATCAGTGGTTTCCAAGCACCCTCATTATGTTTTCCATTAATCATTTATTTAAACATCTAAATAAGCGCCTGTAATTTACAGTATAAGTAGCACATTACTGAGAGAAGTGTGACATAACCACAGTGGTAACTTAATTACTGCTGAGAATTTAATTAACCAACCCGCAACCCTGCTTTTCTCCTTCGTGGCACTTTGCATGATTATACTTAATTAATCTCTGTAATTATTAATTCCATTTACATCTTAGACTAAACTCTAAGAACTAAGGAAGCAAAGCTTAGGCTTCTCTTGTTCATATACAGGTATCTGCTATCAAGTTTGGTCTTGATACATAGCAAGACCTGAACAGATACTGGCTGAAAGGATTTCAGCTTCCTCTAGACACACTGAGAATGGATATCTTTCCAGTTGTTGAGTTTGACTGGTCCTAGAAGACACAAGAAGAGCAACTGAACCCAGACTTCACTAACAAGACTGAGAAGCCCCACTGAGGAACCCTGGAGTCATCAGCAAGGCCTCAGGTACCTGATTATATTATTTTATCCACTGGTCTCACACTTTATTTTTTTTAATTATTTTATTTTAGTGAGAGGAAAATAAGAGAGACAGAGACACCAGGGCACTGCTCAGCTCAGGCTTAAGTTGGTGCTGGGGATTGAACCTGGGAGCTCTGAGCCTTAGACACCACAGCATTTTGTATAACCATTATGCTGTCTCCCCACACTGCTCCCATTCTTTAAGATGTCCTCTTTCCTTTGAAATCTTCCACTTTCTTTCCTCCATTTCCATTTTCCTACCCTCCTTTCTAATTTTTTTCTTTTGCCTTTCTTTGTTTCTAAGCTATTGTCTTTGTGAGGTTATGTACTTCTATTTATTTTAATGAGAATAAGAGAGAGAAAGACCAGAGCACTACTCAGCTCTGTCATATACAAAGCCAGGGACTTGAAGATCAGACTTCCATCTCACAAGTCTATTGCTCCACCATTCTGTGAACTCCCCAGGCCTAGCTTTCCTCTTCTTTCTTCACTTCCCTTCATTTGTTCTCTCCTTTCTCCCTCATTTTCCTTTGTCTCTCCATCTACTTTATAAAGTTATGTCCTGAAATTATGTCACAGCTGTGCTGGATTCAAGCCTTGGAAAGGAATATATATATATATATCAAAGCAGAGGCTTGATCCTCAAGTTTGTCACACAAACTTGAGTACTCAACTGCTTCCTTGTCTTCATTTGCCTCCACCTCTAACCATCTCGGTTAAACAGCCTGAGGGTAAGATGCCCAATTCCAGCTTCAGCCCCAAGTTATAGCTCTACTTCCCTGACCCTACAGCTACCCCCACCTACACCCCATGCCACCCCCTCGCCATGCAGAGGGACAACCTGACCTGGGTGAGTGAGTTCATCCTCACAGGCCTCTCCAAGGACAAGCAGATGCAGGCGGGCCTCTTTGTCCTCTTTGGGGCCGCCTACCTGCTGACCCTTGTGGGCAACGGCCTCATCGTCCTCCTCATCGCAGTGGATGCCCGCCTGCACCTGCCTATGTACTTCTTCCTCGGCCACCTGTCGCTGGTGGACATCTGCTACACTTCCAGCGGGGTACCCCAGATGCTGGCCCACTTCCTGCTGGACCAGAAGACCATCTCCTTCCGCCGCTGTGGGATCCAGCTCTTCTTCTCACTGGGGCTGGGGGGCACCGAGTTCCTGCTGCTGGCGGCCATGGCTTATGACCGCTACGTGGCCGTGTGCGACCCCCTGCACTATGTGGTGACCTTGACCCCCGGGCGCTGTGCAGCTCTGGCAGGGGCATCCTGGTCAGTGGGCCTGGCCAATTCCGCCGTGGAGACGTGGGTCACCATGCGGCTGCCCACCTGTGGGCGCAGGGTGTTGAACCACGTGGCCTGCGAGACGCTGGCGCTGGTACGGCTGGCCTGCGTGGACATCAGCCTCAACCAGGTTGTGATCGTGGTGTCCAGTGTGGTGGTGCTGCTGGTGCCCTGTGGCATGGTGGCACTGTCTTATGCCCACATTGTGGCGGCCATACTGCGCATCCGCTCCCGCGGGGGCCGCCGCAAAGCCTTTGGCACCTGCGCCTCGCACCTGGTGGTGGTGTCCATGGCGTACGGGATGGCGCTAGTCACCTACCTGCAGCCGCGAGCCACCGCCTCGGCCGAGCAGGACAAGGTGGTGGTGCTCTTCTATGCCGTGGTCACCCCCATGCTGAACCCCCTCATCTACAGCCTGCGGAACAAGGACATGAAGGCAGCCCTGACCCGCCTGCTGGGGAGCAGCCCTGGCCCCTGAACGTTAGGAAGGGGCCTTGCCTGAGGGGACAGAGGGCCCTGGGACCCGCCACTGTGTGTGGTGTGATCGGTGTGTGTGCAGCAGGGCAGCGGGTGGGGGGACTGCCTTCCAAGGTAGCAGAGAAATGCATTTCATCTCTGCACTCTGTTTATTTCTGGCTCTCTTTTTTTTTTTTTGAAAGAGACTAAGAAGTTTATTACAACAAAAAAGAAATACTTTTATAAAGAAAACTTTAGAGGGCAAAATTAGATTCGTAATACTATTAGGTTGCAAAATCTAATTTTCTATTTTTTATTAAATTTTTATTATTTATTTTATTTTATTAGTGATTTACAGAATTATGAGGTAACACTGGTATAATACCACACCATTCTCACCACTAGAGAGTTCTGTGTCCCTGCATTAAAGACTACAATAGTTCTCCCAATGTCACAGATATGGGGCAACTACTATTTATATATATATATATATATATATATATATATATATATATATCCATTTTTCCTTATGGTCCTGACTTCTCTTCCTATCTAAGTCACATCTACTTCTGAATTGAATTCTTTTTTAATACCAGCCCTTATAGAAAGGAAGAAGAGAAGGAGGACAGAAGAGAAAAGTAAAGAAGAGAAACTATGAATTACAACTTAGAAATACAAATATCCTAGGACTTGGTGGTGACATATCTGGTTGACCACAAACATTACCATGTGCAAAGACTCAAGTTCAGGCCCCCATCTACAGAGGGAAGGCTTCAGGAATAGTGAAGCAGATCTGCAGGTGTCTCTCTCTCACTCCCTCTCAAGTTCTGTCTGCTTCCTATCAAATAAAATAATCATGAATAGAGATATTTTTTAAATAAATGAAAATATCCTTTATATAATGCCTTGTGTTTATAGCTGCATGATTCACGACAGCCAAAGTATGAAAGCAACCTAAATGTCCACTGACAGATGAATAGATTTAAAAAAAAAAAAATAAAGCTGTGGGAGATACATATTTCTTTAATGTCACATCAATTGAAAACTGTTGATACTATTTTTCTGATAAAATGGATAAAGCTGGAAGTGATCACTGAAAATGGAAAACAAAGCAAAGAGTTGAAAGACAGCTTCCATATGATTTCACTCATGGGTGGAATATAGATAATTAAAGAAAGTAAACTTGAAAAACGAAATAAAGAGGGGGAGATTGGGCAATGCTGTAACCAGTTGAGTGTACATGTTACCACGTGCGAGGACCTGATTTCCACCTGCTGGGGGCCGGGGGGGAGGGGAGCTTCATGTGTGGTGAAGCAGTGAAGATGTCTCTCTTTCCTGCTCTTTCTCCATACCACTCTCCCCTTTCAATGTCTCTCCTATCAAATTAAAGATGGAGGATTGGGGGAAAAGAAAAACATGGTCACCTGGAGAGGCCGATCCCTTGTACAGGAATTGAGTCCCCAGCAATAAGCCTAGGAGCAATGAATTTAAAATATATAAATTATTTTAAAAGGAACTAAACTGTCTTCTAGACTTTGCAAGAACTGATAACTATAGTTCGGGGGGACGTGGGAAGGGGGAGGAAGAAGCACAAAGAACTTTGATGGTGGGTAGCGTGACTTATATACACATGTGTGTGCATGTGTGGGTATGAAGCTGTACCCCTGAAATCTTATAATGTTGCAAACCACTGTTAAATCACTAGTAATAAAAATCACAAAAAGATAAATACAAATATCCTGTAAGAGCAAGAGACTGGCCCACTTAATAATGGCCTTTTTGGTCAATATCACACCATCTGATCATATGGAGTCCTAGTTAGGGAATCTTGGATTCCCATACACATATTATGGGCCTTGACCTCTAAAGGGTCCCTCTCTCCACGACCACTGGTCACTTCCATAATAAACAGCATCTTGTGGGCCCTCTCAGAACCTTGGCTCTACCATAAAGCAATGACAGTAGGGATAGCCCCAGTCTCCAAAAGGAGGTTGGGGGTATCCTACCCTGCCTCTCGATAAAGACTGGTCCTGAAATGAGTGCAGCCTGCAATGTTCCTCAGATGTGACCATGAACTTTAAGCTCAGACCAATAGGGACTTAGAGGTTACACAAGCTCTGGCGCTAAATATAAATATGCATTTACATATGGGCCCTGGAGCAGGTAGAAGGAGGTAAATAGTTAATTTTTTTTAATTTCTTTATTGGTGAATTAATGCTTTACATTTGACAGTAATTACAATAGTTTGTACATGCATAACATTTCACAGTTTTCCATTTAACAAAACAACCCCCACTACATCCTCTGTCATCCTTCTTGGACTTGTATTCTCCCCAGGACCCACCTCAGAATTTTTTACTTTGGTGCAATACACCAATTCCAGTTCAGGTTCCACTTGTGTTTTCTCTTCTGATCTTGTTTTTCAACTTCTGCCTGAGAGTGAGATCATCCCATATTCATCCTTCTGTTTCTGACTTATTTCACTCAACATGATTTTTTCAAGGTCCATCCAAGATCAGCTGAAAACGGTAAAGTCACCATTTTTTATAGCTGAGTAGTATTCCATTGTGTATATAGACCACAACTTGCTCAGCCACTCATCTGTTGTTGGACACCTGGGTTGCTTCCAGGTTTTGGCTATTACAAATTGTGCTGCCAAGAACATATGTGTACACAGATCTTTTTTGGATGGGTGTGTTGTGTTCCTTAGGATATATCCCCAAGAGAGGAATTCCAGGATCAGAGAGTAGGTCCATTTCTAGCCTTCTGAAGGTTCTCCAGACTGTTTTCCACAGAGGCTGAACCAAGTCATATTCCCACCAGCAGTGTAAGAGGGTTCCTTTGACCCCACAACCTCTCCTGCATTTGCTGCTGCTACTTTTTCTGATGTATGACATTCTCATAGCAACAAAGCGGTATCTCATTGTTGTCTTTATTTGCATTTCTCTGATAATCAAAGACTTGGAGTATTTTTTCATGTATTTCTCAGCTTTTGGATCTCTTCTGTGGTGAATATTCTGTCCATGTTCTCTCCCCATTTTTGGATGGGAATATTTGTTTTCTTGTTGTTGAGTTTGGCAAGCTCTTTATATATTTTGGTTATTAAACTCTTGTCTGATGTATGGCATGTAAACATCTTCTCCCATTCTGTGAAGGGTCTCTTGGTTTGGGTAGTGGTTTCTTTTTCTGTGTAGAAGCTTTTTAATTTGATGTAGTCCCATAGGTTTATACTTGTCTTCGTCTTCTCTGTAATTGGTTTCATTTCACTGAAGATGTCTTTATTTATGTGGGGAAAGAGTTCTGCCAATATTTTCCTCTAAATATCTGATAGTTACTTGTCTAACATCCAAGTCCTTGATCCACTTGGAATTTACTTTTGTATTTGGTGAAATATAGTGGTTCAGTTTCATTCTTCTGCATGTTTCAACCCATTTTTTCCAACACCATTTGTTGAAAAGACTCTCTTTTCCCCATTTAATAGTCTAGGCACCTTTGTCAAAGATTAGATGTCCATAGGTATGGGGGCTCACTTCTGGGCTCTCAATTCTATTCCACTGGTAGTGTGTCTATTCATGTTCCAGTACCAAGCAGTTTTGATGACAATTACCCTATAATACAATTTGAGATCTGGGAGTGTGATGTCTTCAGTTCTGTTCTTTCTTCTCAAGATTGTTTTGGCAATTCTAGATCTTTTCTGGTTCCAGATAAAAATTTCTAGAATTTTTTCTATTCTCCTAAAAAATGTGGTTGGTATCTTGATAACATTAAAGCTATATAGGGCTCAGGGTAGTATATTCATTTTAATGATGTTAATTCTTCCAACCAAAGAACATGGAATATCTTTCCACTTCTTTGTATCTTTTTCAATTTCCTTCAGTAGTGACTCATAATTTTCAGTATACAAGTCTTTCACTTCTTTGGTTAGGTTTATTCCTAGATATTTTATTGTTTTTGTTGCTATAGTAAAATGAATTGATTTCTGGATTTCAACTTCTTCCAACTTAGTGTTTGCATAGAGGAATGCCACTGACTTTTGAATGTTAATTATGTAGCCTGACACCTTACTGTATTGCCTGATGAAATCCAAAAGCTTCTTGCTAGATTCCTTGGGTTTTTCTATGTATACTATCATGTCATCTGCAAATAGGGAGAGTTTGACTTCTTCTCTTCCAATCTGTATCCCTTTCATTCCTTGCTCCTGCCTGATTGCTATGGCAAGAACTTCCAACACTATGTTGAATAATAATGATGATTGTGGGCAGCCATGTCTAGTACTTGATCTGAGAGGAAATGCTTCCAGTTTTTCACCATTGAGTATGATGTTGGCTGTAGGTTTGCTATATATGGACTCCACTATCTTGAAGAATTTTCCATATATTCCCATTTTTGTAGTAGTTTGCTCATAAAGGGATGTTTTATTTTGTCAAGGCTTTCTCTGCATCTATTGATATGACCATGTGGTTTTTGGTCTTGCTTTTGTTGATGTGGTGGATGACGTTGATTGATTTATGGGATTGCAGGCATTCATCCCCAAAAAAGTCTTCCCGTAAAAGAAAGAATCAGGAGGGTAGAACTAACCACATGTCTCCATTCTTGGGTACTGCCAGGGTACTATAGAATGCTCTTCAAGTTAAGAGTAGTCCTTCTCCTTGGGAAACATGGGAGAGGGAGTCCAGAAAGTCCCAAGGGAAGTCTCTGTGCATCTTCCAAGCTGGTCATAAGGATCCAAAGTGTGGCCCAGAGCAAAATGTCCCAGAGACAGAGAAACTGTCTCATGAAGAAAGAGTAGAGGCTTTGGGAAACCTCTTCATAAGTAGGAAGGCAGCCCATGGCGGATGGGTAGCCAAGCAGCGTTTACTTATCTAGAGTGCCTTCGTAGGTCGGCTGCTTGTGTGGAGCCAAGGTGTAGGTCCCTGTTCGGGCACCAATATGCCTGGCTAGCTTCATGGGTGGGAGATAGATGAACAGGGACTCATGGCTGAGCTGGGAACACAGTTCAATATTTATTGATGAGCAGGAATGCAGTGCAATCTATCTAATCTCTCTTCATTAGAAAATCCTGTCCTTTATATCTCCTAAGGCAGAAGTGTCAGGTTGGAAGAGGATAGGGGGTGAGGAGAAGGAAAAAGCATGCACTCAGAAATATCAAGCTTGCATCTAACCAGTGGAGATTAAACCAATGCCCTGTAGGCAGGGCGGGTCTCAGGTAATGTAGTGATTATGTAAATAGACCACAGCATTAAGCAATGCAACTGAAGGGGTCTTAGAAGCAGAATTAGAAGCAGACAAACAGTTTGGGATGATTTCAATGCTCTTGAATTTGCTGATGCTGTCTTTGTGGCCTAACATATGGTCTATCCTTGAGAATGACCCAGATGGACTTGAGTAAAATATGTATTACAGTTTCTTAGGATGAATTACTCTGAAATTGTCTAATAGTTCTGGGGTATCTCCTCATTTAGCTCCCTCATGTCTTTATTGATTTGATTTTCTGCCTGGATGATCTGTCAAGTTGAGAGACTTGACTACTATGACTGTATTGCTGTTAATATATTGCTGTAGCTCTTTCAGTAGATGTTTCATGTATTTAGATGGCTTCTCATTGGGTGCATAGATGTTAATAACTGTTAAGTCCTCTTGATTGACTGATCATCTGAGCATTAAGTAGTGTCCATCCCTATCTTTTTAAATTTTATATATTTTTAAATTTTATATATTTTAAAATCTATCATGTCAGATATGAGAATAGCTGTTCCTGCCCTTTTTGGTGAGCCATTGGCTTGTATGATAGTTTTCCATCCTTTCACTTTGAGTCTGTGTTTGTCTTGTTGAATTAGGTGGGTTTCCTGTAGACAGCATATTGTTAGGTTGTGTTTTCTGATCCATCTTCCTACTCTGTGCCTTTTAATAGGTGAGTTCAGGCCATTGATATTTTTTGATATCAAAGATTGAAGATATTTTCAATGCATTTCTTGTAGAGTTTTAGAGTGTTCTGATATATGGCATATTTATGGTGGTCTGACTGTTTATAGGAGAACTTTCAGAACTTCTTTCAGGGCAGGCTTGGTAATAGTTGATTCCTTCAACTGTTGCTTGTCTGAGAAGGTTTTGATGCTTCCATCTAGTCTGAATGACAGTCTAGTAGAATACAATAGTCTTGACTGAAAGCCTTTCTCATTGAGCATTCGATAGATATCTTTCCATTCTCTTCTGGCCTGCAGTATTTGTGTGGAGAAGTCTGCTGCTAATCTTGTGGGATTTCCCTCTGTAGGTGACTCTTTGTTTTGCTCTTGCAGCCTTAAGGATGCTTTTTTATCCTTATTCCTTTCCATTCTATATATGATGTGCCTTGATGTCTTTAAGTCTGGGTTAATTCTTTTTGGGACCCTCTGGGCTTTTTGAACCTTTATGTCTTTAATGTTGTCTAGACTAGAGAAGCTCCCACCTATTATGTCCTGAAGAATTATTTCTTTCTCTCCCTCTCTTTCTCCTCTGGTAAGCCAATAATGTGTATATCATTTCTTTTGAAGTCATCCCATAGGTCTCTGTTGTTGTTTTCAGTATCTCTCAATCTCTTTTTGAGATCTCTTCTTTTTAGTTGTCTTTAATTCATCCTCCATTTTGCTAATTCTGTCTTCAGCCTCATTCTTTCTATTTTCTCTCCCCTCTACTGTTTTCTGGAGTTCATGTATTTTGTTACCCTATTCTGATACTGTTTTAGCTTGTTCACTTAGTTGTGTTCTTAGCTCAGTTATTTTAGCTTTCTGCTCTCTATTAACCTTGAGATAATTAGTGTTTTCTTCAGGGTCTCATTTGTTGTCTCTGCATTTCTGATAATTCTTTCAAACACCTTACTCACTCCAGTGATTATTTCCTTAACTAGTGTTTGGATATTGACCTCATTATTTTGTGCTTTAACCTTTTGGTGCGTTTAGCTGGACTCTTGTCCACGTTGATTTCTCCAATATTTCTTCTTGTTGATTTAACCATTTCATATAGTATTTTATGAGTTCCCTCTCTCAATACTTTTCAAATTACTGATCACTATTGCCTGAATTGACTTGTGTCTAAGTAAGGTAATTAAAGGGTTCACAGTTGTGGAGATTGACAGTTGTTTCAATATTATTTTAATCCCTGAGTTGGAGCTCAGTGGATTAAAAGCTTCTTTTGTTCTTTTTCTTCCCTGTAGGCTATGGGAGCCTGAGGTCTTTTAAACTATAAGTAGGCTTCTTAGCTTAATCGCTGTTTCCTGACCAAGACATAAAACAGGGTGGGGCAGAGATAATCCAGTGGTTATGCAAAGAGACTCTCACAGATCCACCACTAGGTCACCAAGGTATAGATATCCTGAGTTTCCTCTGGTTAGTTCTCTGTCTCCTGGTGTCACCATAGGGCCTCCCCCACCCACCCACTCCAGATTCTGAGGGCAGTAGCAATGGAGACTCACAGTTGCATTTGTTGACTCTTAGAGGATTCCTCTCCTCCCTTCAGCGTCTTTTCATTGGTGAAACAGACTGGAGGTGGTGTCTCATCTGGTAAACTGCTGGACTGTTTCCAGCCACTTAATCTCTCCCTAGGCTCCTCTCTGTTCATGAGCCACATGTGTTTGCACTCACCAGTGATTTGGTAAGTTCCTGAAGTCATTCTGTCCTGTCTTGTTGCAGTCCAAGGTGGTCTCCTTTGGGATTCCTAGTTGACCCGGAAGAGAAAAGGAAAGAAACACAGCTGCTGCTACTCTGTAGCCCCACCTCTGGAAGTCCGTAAATAGTAAATTTTAGCCACAGAAATTTTCTTATAAGAATGGAAGTTACTTAATCCAACTTTCTAGCCCTTTTCTCTACTCTTACACCATTCTCTCAGACAATATTCTCATCAAACTTCAAGCTAGCTACCAAACTCATGCAAAACTACTATAGTTGTATGCCCCCAGGAACATTCCTAAAATAGTTCTCCTAGCTTTCTTCTACCCTAAAATCCTTAATTTCATCTGCTCTAATTCTACTTTTTGGTTCCTGTTCAGTAACCATCCTTTCTCAATTTAAGTCATGCCACCTTCCAGACACCAAGTTACACATACTACCATGACCATACTCCGACTTCTCTGGGCAGACAACCTCACCAAGGTGTCCTGGACCCTTCCATCTCCAGAGCTCTGGTCCACTAGGAAAAGAGAGAATCAGGCTGGAGGGTATGAATCCACCTGTCAATGCCCATGCTCAGCAGAGAAGCAGCAGAACTCCTACCTTCTGGTCCCCATAAACAACCTTGATCCATATTCCCAGTGGGGGAGAAGTGATAGGATGAAGATAAAAGGACTCTGCACTCCAGCTCCATCAGCACTCAGAGAGAGAAGTTCTGAATTAGCCGGGGGGAATCAAGTCAGAAATCAGGGCAATGCATAAAACTTACACCAAGAAAATTTCTCCCTTGCTAAAATCTACATCATGTGTTTGAGTTTTTCTACACTCACAAAAATAAGCAGGCGGGGGGGGGGGGGGAATGGGGAGAGTGTAAATCATAAAAGTCACTGTGCCCATGACATCAAAAAGGACATAGGGCCGAAAAGTGCAAAGATCATGTCTGTGACAAACACAGGGGTCAGGCCCAGTTCAGTAGGGAGGATGGGGCATTCACACAGGGATGTGAAGCCCAAATCACAAGTCATTATCCCAGAGCACATCCCAGTCAGTGAGCAGCACTGGACTGGATGAGAGTCACACACAGATTATTCTGTGTTTTTCGCTTTCAAACTGGCAGCCACAGCAAGTGCGTGGCCAGAAGATCAACTGAGCAAGACCTCAAGCACCTGTCTTTCTACCCAATCATTTCTAAAGATTCTTCTTGTGCAACCTAAGGGGTGCTCTCGTGAGTAGCAGACTATGGTGATACACCTGAAAGGTGAGCAGAACCACTCAGCAAGGGGTAAATCACACTTGATATTGTGAGTCTACTCCTGAAACACAGAATTGCAACTAAGCACTAAATATCCTAAGATGTAGAGTCATCATGCTCTCCAGCAAAATGTTTAAAGCCTCTTTTAAAAATAATTATAAAGGGTCGGGCACAACAGGTTAAGCACACATGGTACGAAGTGCAGGGACCAGCATAAAGATCCCAGTTCAAGCCCCAGTCTCCCCATGTGCAGGGGGGGTCACTTCACAAGCGGTGAAGCAGGTCTGCAGGTGTCTATCTTTCTTTCTCTCCCCCTTTCTGTCTTCCCCTCCTCTCTCCATTTCTCTCTGTCCTATGCAACAACAACAGCAATAACGACAAAAACAACAACAGCAACAAAAATGGAGAAATTAGTCTCCAGGAATAATAAATTCTTAGCGCTGGCACAGAGCCCCAGCAATAACCCTGTAAGCAAAATAGTAATAAGAGTTATTATTATTGTTATTGTTGTTATTATTATCATTATTATGAAATATATCTTCCATTAATGGGGGAGATAGCATACTGACTTTGCAAAAATATTTTCATGCCTGAGGTTTCAAGTCTCAGATTCAGTCCCCAGAACCATCCTAAATCAGAGCTGAACAGTGCTCTGGTATCTAGCTCTCCATCTAGCTATCTTGGTAGCTTTCTTTCTGTTTCTCTCTCATTCAAATAAAACAAAATATAATCTTTAAAAGGAGTACAGTAAAGAAAAAATATTATTAAAAATCGTAGGTCTCTGTTTTGTCCTGCTCTCAAGTAAGCACAGAAATAGCAAGTAGGGGAAATTGACACCTGTATCTAACCAGTTGAGAAAATGCCAAATGACTAACAGGAAGAACCGGAGTCATTTTTTGGATTGCCAGCAAATTTTCATGTTTAAATGAAGGTAAACTTTACAGGATGTGACTCACAATTTTAATCACTTATGCATGTTCTCAGTTTTGAATATACTACCTATCTATAGATAGCTGTACAGGACTGGGACAATAGCACCAACAACAGCAAAATAGATCTTTTTTTTTTTTTTTGCCTGTGGCACAAAATATCCCAGGTGTCCAATCCCCAACACCATCATAAAGTTAGTGCTGAGCAGTCCTCTGGTTAAAAATAGGGCTGACATCCTGGAACTCCACCTCTCTAGAGCCCTGCCCCACTAAAGAAAGACAGAAACAGTCTGAGAGGTATGGATCCACCTGCCAGTCCCCATGTCCAGGGGAGAAGCAATTACAGAAGCCAGAACTCCCACCTTCTGCACCTCAAAAAGAACTTTTATCCACACGCATAGAGGGATAAAAAATAGGGAACCTTTCAATAGAGGGGATGGAATGCAGAACTCCAGTGATGGGAATTGTGTGGAATTGTACCCCTCTTATCCAATAGATTTGTCATTTAGAATTAAATCAATAAAAACAATTAGGGCAGGGGTAGATAGCATAATGGTTATGTAAAGAGACTCTCATGCCTGAGGCTCCAAAGTCTCAGGTTCAATACCCTGCACCACCATAAACCAGAGTTTCTCAGTGCTGTGGTTAAAAATAATAATAATAATAATAATAATAATACTGACAAGATAGATCATTTGCAAAATGTGTGCAGCCCAGGTTGAAGCCTAATCCCAAACACACTGAAGGAAGTTTTGATACTATGGTTTCTTTCCCTCTATCTCTCTGTACAGCTCTACTAAAAAATAGTTGTGTGGTATAGATGCTGCATCTATCTACATACAGAACATTCTGAAATATTTGTCACCCCAGAAAATACTTCTTCCAGGATCCAGGCGGTAGCACAGTGGGTTAAGCACACATGGAGTGAAGAGCAAGGACTGGTGTAAGGATCCAGGTTCGAGCCCCGGCTCCCCACCTACAGGGGAGTCACTTCACAGGCGATGAAGCAGGTCTGGCAGGTGTCTATCTTTCTCTTCCCCTCTCTGTCTTCCCCTCCTCTTTTGATTTCTCTGCCCTATCCAACAATAACAACAGTAATGATGATAAACAACAAGGGCAACAAAAGGGAAATTTAAAAAAAATACCTCTTTCCTTTAAACAATCATTCCTCCTTACTTCCTTCTCCCTCAGATCCCGACGCCCTGTACTCTCTACTCTTTCTCTCTGCTTGTGTCTATTTATCTACTTCTTACACAGAGCTACACAGCATGTGACCTTTTGGGTGTTAACACTTTTCCTTTAGCCCTTAATGTTTGGCACAGTCACATTGTAGCAAGAAATAGCCTTCATCCTCTCTTGCTACTCAACAATATTCCATCCTAGGAAAACAATAACAAACATTCTGTCTGTCTACTCACCAGGTGATGGACATTTTAATTGTTCCCATCACTTGTTACTGTGATGAACACTCCTGGATTAAGTTTTCATTTGAAACCCCTTTTACATTGGGGGGGGGGGAATATATCTTAGAGTAGAAGTGCTGAATCACAATAAGTCCATTGTAATATATTGAGGAACCTCAAAATTATTCTTCCCGATAATTGAACTGTTTTACATTCCCAGCAACAACACATGCGCATGTATATTTCTCTGAATCCTCCTCAAATTTTGTTAGATTATTGCTTGAGTTGCAGTCATCCCACTGAGTGTCAAATGGGATCTGAATGTGCTTGGCTTTCATGACTACTGATTAGAAGCATCCCTGCACGTATTTTCTGGTCATTGGTGTATATCCTCTGGAAAAAAAAGGTTTTGTTTTTTATTTGATTTATCTTTTTATTAGAAGCTTAATATTTCACAGAGCAGTTGTTGACACATGGGTATGATTTCTCATCTCCCAGGGATAGGTGTCCACAAAAAAAGAATCTCTCACCTCGGCCCTAGGTCCTCCTCCACCATCATGCACCTGACCCCAAAGAAACCCCATCAAATCTCTCCTTATCTCCCCTCCCTGTTGGTCATTATGCCAGGTAACCTGCATTGCTTGATGCTGTGGTCTATTTACATAATCATTGTTTTGCCTGAGACCCACCCTGCCTACAGGGTATTGGTTTAATCCCCACTGGTTACATGGAGGCTTGCTACCTTCGCACTCTTTTTCTCTCCACCCCCTCTCCTAGACATTTCCTTTTCCGACCTGCCACTTCCATTTCAAAAGATATAAATGCATTTTCTCTAATCAATAAATGAAACTGCATTGTGTTCCCGCTCAGCCACGAGTTCCTGGTTCCTCTCCCACGTCACTGAGTAAGCAGCAGCCCAGTTTGGCTCCGGTCAAGTTCTCTCCCCTGCGATGCAACCCAACACCTCCTCAGGGTCCTTGGCTTTGGTACAGTACCAAAGTTATCTAAGTTTCACTTTGTATTTTCCCTTTCTGTCCTTCTTTCTTTTTAAAATAATGTTTATTAGTGATGTAATAATGATTGACAATATCTTGGGATAAGAGGGGCACAATTCCATACAATTCCCACCCCTATTCTTTATCCCTCTGAGAGTATGGACCAAAGATCTTTGTGGGGAGCCGAAGGTGGGAGGTCTGGCTTCTGTAATTGCTTCTCCACTGGACATGGGCTCTGACAGGTCAGTCCATAGCCCCATCCTGTTTCTTTCTTTCCCTAGTGGGGCAGGGCTCTGGGGAAGTAAGGTTCCAGGACCCATTGATGAGGTTGTCTGCCCAGGGGAGTCAGGTTGGTGTCATGGTAACATCTGCAAATTGGTGGCTGAAAAGCATTAAGATATAAACCAGAACAATCAGTTTAATAACTAGGAACCTAAAGGTAAAAGCATAGCAGATAAAATTTGGGGTCTTCCTGTTGGAAGGAGGTAGGAAGTCTATTTTAGGTATACAACTCTGATACCATCTTCCCAGATAATACTCTTAGACCACATACATGTTAGCTGTTCAGCTCAGTCAAAAATTAGTAAAATCATGGGCTTCTTGGAATGTACTTGTCCTTATTTCTTAATTTCCACCTACAAGTGAGATCATCCCATACGCATCCTTCTCTTTCTGGCTTATTTCACTTACCATGATTCCTTCAAGTTTCATCCAAGATGAGGCAAAGAGGTGACTTTATCATTCTTAAATGCTGTGTAGTATTTCATTGTGTATATAGACCATATTTTTCTTTTCTTTTTTTTTTTTTATTAAATGGAGAGGGAAAGATAGACACCTACAGACCTGCTTCACAGCTTGTGAAGTGTCCCTCCCTACAGGTGGGGAGCCAGAGACTTGAACCCAATTCTTAATATTTATTTATTTATTCCCTTTTGTTTCTATTGTTTTTTTTAATTGTTGTAACTATTATTGTTGCTGTTATTGATGTTGTCATTGCTGGATAGGACAGAGAGAAATGGAGAGAGGAGGGGAAAACAGAGGGGGGAGAGAAAGACAGACACCTGTAGACCTGCTTTACCGCCTGTGAAGTGACTCCCCTGCAGGTGGGGAGTTGGGGGCTCGAACCGGGATTCTTATGCTGGTGCTTGCGCTTTGCCCCACCCATGCTTAACCTGCTGCGCTACCACCTGACTCCCATAGACTACAGTTTTTTAACCACTCATCTTTCATTGGACCCCTGGGTTGCTTCCAAGTTTGAGTTATTCCAAATGGTGCTACCAGGAGTCGGGCAGTAGCGCAGCGGGTATAGTGCAGGTGGTGCAAAGTGCAAGGACCAGTGTAAGCATCTAGGTTTGAGCCCCTGGCTCCCCACCTACAGAGGAGTCACTTCACAAGCGGTGAAGCAGGTCTGCAGGTGTCTATCTTTCTCTCCCCTTCTCTGTCTTCCCCTTCTCTTTCCATCTCTCTCTGTTCTATCCAACAACAACAATAACAGCTGCCGGTCCCTGTTCAGGCGCCAGATGCCGAGCTAGCTTCGCCGGCCAGAGACAGACAGCCAGGGACCAAGTTTTCTCCTACATGTCCTCTCCAGTCCCCCAGTTACATCTTTTAAGCACTCACTTGTGTATCCTTCTGGATAAATTTCTCTTGCCCCCCTGCACAAGCCAATAAAGTATGCCTTCTTTTCTCCAGTCCAGCTCAAATTTCCTCTCCTGACCAGTGCAACCCTATATAATCTTTCACCTAATGTCTGTATTTGATCGGGTGAAAAAATCACAGTCTTCCTCTATGAGAAGGGAGATTACAAGCACTTCATCCCCTCTCTATAAAACAACTAGCCTTTGTCTCTCTACAAGTAGGGACCCAGGATCATTACGGGGTACAGAAGGTGAAAGGTCTGGCTTCTGTAATTGCTTCTCCGCTGAAGGGGATGGGATATGGAACCTTGGTGGTGGGAAATGTGTGGAATTTTACCCCTCTTATAATTTTGTTGATATTTTCTAATTTTTATTTTATAAATAAATTAAGTAAAAATGTTATCTAACATATTTAATAAAGTTGTAATTTTTCTATAAATAATGTTTATAAAATAAAATATAATATTTAGCCTTGAGTATTTAGTGGAGTATTCTACTATATCTTCTCATTTAATCTGGCAATAAACGTGATCACCAAAATAATCAAATAGAATTTTCAGTAATTGGGTCTTACTTGACTAAATAAATCACTTTAACTCCTTTGGCCTCAATGATTATTTGTTTTTTGTTATGGGTTTTGGTTTGTTTTGGATTTTTTGTTTGTTTTGTTTTGTTTCAAAGAATGAGAATGTTTACCTTCAAAGACCTACCCTCTTCAAAGACATTTTTGTTCAAAGACTTTTTATATTTCTCTCAAAAGTATATTTCTCTCTCTCAAAAAAAAAAGTCATGTTTTGGCTGGGAGTATGGATCCAACTGCCAACTCCCATGTCCAGCAGATAAGCAATTACAGAAGCCAGACCTTCCACCTTCTGCACCCCATAATGATCTTGGATCCATGCTCCCAGAGGGATAAAGAATAGAAAATCTTCCAATGGAGGGGGTGGGATGGAGAACTCTTGTGGTGGGCATTGTGTAGAATTGTACCACTCTTATCCAGTGAACTTGTAGTTCATAATTAAAAAAAAAAAATCATGTTTCAGGGGCAAGAAAAAAGTTTCCCAAGAAAGGCAGAGCCTCACCACGCACTGGCCTGGTCTCCAGCCCTGGCAACACATAGAAGTTCTACAGCACCAAGGAGCACTTCTGTGTTGAGCAGTGTACATGTGGGGCTTTATCTCTCTTTGTCTCAATATTTAAAAATTGAAAGAATTTTTTATATAAAATTCATCTAGGTGTGATGAAATCAAGTACATGTAAGGCACCAGCAACACACACACACACACACACACACACACACACTTTGTCTTGAACCTTCCAAAAATAAGTTGAAAAGTTCTATCTAGCAGTTGGGGGGGTGCACCAGTAAAGTGCAGGTATGAGGTCCCAGATTCTATCCCCAACCATCAAGATGCCAGAATAACCCTCTGGTTCTCTCTCTCCCCTTCCCTCACCAACCCCTCCTCCCCACCCCCCATCTCTCTCTCTATCTATCTCTCTCTATCTCTCTCTGTCTCTCTCTCTCTTAATTTTGTAAATACTTCTAAATTCCCTCTAAAGAGTGATTGACAGGGGCCGGGCAGTGGCACACCTAGTTAAACATACATAGTACTAAGCACAAAGACCAGCTCAAGGATCCAGGGTCAAGCCCTTGGCTCCCCACCTGCAGGAAGGACATTTCACAAGTGGTGAATCAGGTATATAATTATCTATCTTTCTCTCTCTATCTCCGCTTCCTCTCTCAATTTCTCTCTGTCCTATTGAATAAAAAGGGAAAAAAATGGCTACCAGAAGCAGATTCATAGGGCCAGCACTAAGCTCCAGCAATAACCCTGGAGCCAAATAAATAAATAAAATAAAAAATAAGAGTGATTCACAAACTTAGCTTTACATTTTAACTATATGGAGAATAAGAAACTTCACTGATGTGCTCATGTCAGTGTTTGTCCCCCCCTCCCTACCCCCCTCCCATGCACCCCACATTCTGATTTATTTAGTAAATAAATTCTGAAGTTTACACTGCACTTCTGGGGTTTTCCAGGTATCCCAGATAATTCAAATGCAGAGCTGATGTGCAAAGCACAGCTCAGGACCTAGCACAGTTCCTGCGGGTTCTCATAGTAAAACTCTTCTTGCTGAAGTGTTCATTCTCCTTCCCAAAGCTTCCCTAATGAGCATCGAAGGGGACTTTTCCAGCTGCTGAGGCTTCTCCACATCCTGTGACTCCCCCTTAGCCCTTAGTCACCTACTAGCCCAGGATCCATCTTCTCTCAATAATTAATAAAGTGAGATATGATGGATGGTGAAAAGGGGGCTTAAGGAACCAGCACAACTAAAAACCAGAGCTGAGCAGTGCTCTGGTTAAAAAAAGAAAGAAGAAAGAAAGAAAGAAAGAAAGAAAGAAAGAAAGAAAGAAAGAAAGGAAGAAAGGAAGAAAGAAAGAAGAAAGAAAGAAAGAAAGAAAGAAAGAAAGAAAGAAAGAAAGAAAGAGAAAAGGGAGGGCAGTCAGTAGTGCACCTGGTTAAGCACATGTATTACAGGGAACAAAGATGGGGTTCAAGCCCACGGCCCCACCTGCAGGGGGGAACATTCACAAGTGGTCAAGTAGAGTAGCAGGGGTCTGTCTCCCTCTCTCTATCTTCCCCTCCTCTCTTTTGTTGCCCTTGTTGTTTTATTGTTGTAGTTATTAATGTTGTTGTCGTTGTTGGATAGGACAGAGAGAGATGGAGAGAGGAGGGGAAGACAGAGAGGAGGAGAGAAAGATAGACACCTGCAGACCTGCTTCACCGCCTGTGAAGCGACTCCCCTGCAGGTGGGGAGCCGGGGTTCGAACCGGGATCCTTATGCCGGTCCTTGTGCTTTGCGCCACCTGCGCTTAACCCACTGCGCTACAGCCCGACTCCCAAAAAATGATTTTCAAAAGGGGTCAGGCACTGTTTCTTTGATCTGAGACGTGAGAAAAAAAAGAAAGGACACTCAGAATTAGTAATAGACGTACTTGTCATTTAGAAAGGAAGTGAAGGCAGGGGCATAGATGTGAATAAAAATGGGAAATATAATAGATGAGTATATAGATAGATGGTTAGATATAGATATATAGTCAACCTACATCTGTGTTCTTGTGAGAATTATTGCTGTTTTCACTACAGGGAGAAGGAGACACAGGACTCAGGTGGTGAGAATGGTGTGAAATTATACCTCTATTATCTTATAATTTTGTAAATCACTATTAAATTACTAATAAAAATATTTTTAGAAATCCTCAAAACGAGAAAGACCAGGCTAAGAAGATAGCTCAGGGGACCAGGCGGTCACACACCTGGTTAAGTGTGCATAGTACAGTGCACAAGGACCTGGGTTCAAGCCCATGGTCCCCACATACAGAGGGAAAACTTCACAAGTAGTGAAGCAGGGCTGCAGGTGTCTCTCTGTGCCCTTCCCTCCCTATCTACCTCTCCCCTCTTAATTTCTCTCTGACTCTATCCAATGATAAATAAAATAAAATAACTTTTAAAAACTTTTTAAAAGGAGTTGGTGTATTGCACCAAAGTAAAAGACTCTGAGGTGGGGGGGAGGGTGGGGGATGAGAGAGAATACAGATCCCAAATGGATGTCAGAGGACCTAGTGTGCATAGTCTTGTTATGTGGAAAACTGAGAAACATTATGCATGTATAAATTATTGTATTTCAGCAGGGAAGCAATTATAGAAGCCAGACCTCCCACCTTCTGAAACCACAACGATCCTGGGTCCATGTTCCCAGAGGGATAGAGAATGGGAAAGCTATTGGGGAGGGGATGGGATATGGAGATTGGGTGGCAGGAATTGTGTGGAGTTGTACCCCCTTCATCCTATGGTTTTGTTAATGTCTCCTTGCTTAAATAAATTTTTTAAAAACTATTGTATTTACTGTCAAATGTAAAACATTAACAATAAATAAATAAACAAATAGGAAAAAAACTTTTTAAAAAAGACAGATCAGTCAACAGTGATCAACTGTTTAATGTAAAACATTAATTCCCCAATAAATAAATGAATTATTTTTTAAAAAGACAGATCAGCATATGTTCACACGTATCCATAAACTAGTGCAAAATATATACCTGAAGGCAGAAGTACACTAGAGTTTGCAGTGAGTACCCCCCCCCAACACTTCCTCTCCACTATTCCAACCTTTGGGTGTATGATTCTTCAATAATTTGTTTGGCTTTGTATGTTAACTCCCTTTTCAGCCACCAGGCTCCAGATGCCATCAGGATGCCGGCCAGGCTTCCCTGGACTGAAGACCCCACCAATGTGTTCTGGAGCTCTGCTTCCCCAGAGACCCACCCTACTAGGGAAAGAGAGAGGCAGACTGGGAGTATGGACCGACCAGTCAACGCCCATGTTCAGCGGGGAAGCAATTACAGAAGCCAGATCTTCCACCTCCTGCAACCCACAATGACCCTGGGTCCATGCTCCCAGAGGGATAGAGAATGGGAAAGCTATCAGGGGAGGGGATAGGATATGGAGATTGGGTGGTGGGAATTGTGTGGAGTTGTACCCCTCCTAACCTCTGGTTTTGTTAATTTATCCTTTCTTAAATAAAAAAATATATTAAAAAAAAAAAGATAGATCAGCACTGGAGCACAGGACAGGCATTCCTGGGACTCCAGACAGCCTCCCCAGAACTACCATGTGCCACAGCTAAGCAATGCTTCCTTTCTCCCTCTCTCCCTCTCTCTCTCTCTCTCTCTCTCTCTCTCTCTCTCTCTCTGAAATAAATAAAGTCACCTTTAAACGAATGAGTCAAAAATAAAGACTTCAAAAATCTCTTAGGACATTTGTATTAAGGGGGAAATGACTTTTTATCCTTTAATGGAAGCGAAAGAGCAGCAAAGTCAACATGGAGGTGTTCCCAGGGCAAGCAGCTCTCGGCCTGACAGAAGGATTTGCACATCACACAGCTCAAAGGGTTGCTGAGGCACTCCCTTCCTGACTTCACCCGTGGGCACTGTCAGCTTTTAAATGTTGTCATTGCAAGTAAGCGATGTGTGCGTTCATCTTTTATTAATCACTTGCTCGAGCATTCAAATAAATGCCAACATTTCGCCAAGGAAAGAGCATAATCCCAAGAAGTTGGGACATAATTATAGCTGGCATAATGCACTACAATGTGGCCTTGATCTTATCAACCTCAAACTACGCCTGATTAAGCAGTACACTGAGAAGCAAGGGAGAGATTTTTCTGTCACTGATTCACCCCAGATAATGAGAGAGCAAGAGAGAAAGATAAGCACCTACAGACCTGCTTCACTGCTTGTGAAGTGACTCCCCAGCAGGTGGGGAGATGGGGGTTCAAACCGGGATTCTTAGGCCCGGGTCCTTGCGCTTTGCTGAGCCACATGTGCTTAACCAGCTGCACTATCGTGGCTCCTGCCCTCTGGGCTTTTATTTTTGCAACTATGCATGAGAGAGAAAGAGAGAGATGGAGAGAGAGAGAGAGAGGGAGGGGAAGGGCTGCCCCCTTTTGTTACAGAAGCCATGGATAAACAATGACTTAAGCTCTGGAATGTTCTTTATAGCTCAGGAAATCGTCCAACAAGATTCAAAAGCAAATTTACATCAAGCAGAAATGTTCAATATTTGTTGACTGAGGGAACGTCTGTATAATTCCTATAATCGCAATCATCCTTGTACTGAATGTCAAGTTCATCATGTACAATCGAATCAAATACCACATGGAATGAATAGGTTTTCTGTGCTCAGCCCTGGCTCCCCTGAGCCCAACTCCTTCCAAAAGCCTGGAACATGGGGGACTGGAGTTCTTGTTAAAAGAAATTTTCAGACAGTAAATAGTGTGTCACTCTTCACTGAGCACATGCCTGGGGCTAAAATACACAAAATTAACATGAAGTCCATCCCCAAAGATGGGATATTAATTGTAAAGATGAGAGATAGATACTCCCCATAACTAACTAAATAAATTGCAACGTAATCCAACAATGTAAAAAAAAAAAACTACAGGGGAGTCGGGCTGTAGCGCAGCAGGTTAAACGCAGGTGGCGCAAAGCACAAGGACCGGCATAAGGATCCCAGTTCGAACCCCGGCTCCCCACCTGCAGGGGAGTCGCTTCACAGGCGGTGAAGCAGGTCTGCAGGTGTCTATCTTTCTCTCCTCCTCTCTGTCTTTCCCTCCTCTCTCCATGTCTCTCTGTCCTATCCAACAACGACAACAACAATAATAACTACAGCAATAAAACAATAAGGGCAACAAAAGGGAATAAATAAATAAAATAAATTTTAAAATATATATAAAAAACTACAATAGAACAATATTTCCTTCAGTGTTACATAAAAAGGTAGATCTAAAAATTCCCCTGGAAGTTAACAAAATTTCCCCAGTGAAGGGGAGAGATCTGGGTAGTTTACAATGAAAGTAAAGAGTTGGGGGGTGGAAAGGTTAGGTTTTTGTATGTTGAAAAACATAGATTTCCTAGTTTCTTCCCACTTGAAAACCCCTAATTTTACCAGCTCTATTCCTACCTTTGGGTTCCTGTTTATTAAGCAATATCGCAATGCTTTTCAGCCACCAAGCTGCATTTGGACCTTGAGTTTTGCTTCTCTGGGCTCTACACACACTGATTTTATTCTCTACACAGAAAGGATCTTGATGTGGTTCTCAGGTTAGGGCTTCGGAGAGACTTCCAATGGCTTTGTGAATCAGTAGTCGAAAAACAACCTCTAACCCTCTCCCTAACCAGGATGAGACTTGCCTAGCCAGGAGCTGCCTCTTTGGAAGTGACATGAGATCAGAAAACCAGTTTGTGATCAGAGATGACATCTAGGGGAAACACCCAGTAAGCTCTATTTATTTTTGCTCTGTCTTCAGAGGGTTACTCAGATGCTATGATTATTTTATCCTTAAAAAAAAAAAAAGGAAAAGAGAAGGCACTTTTTTTTTCTATAGTTGCACCCTCTGTTCAATTCTCAGCTCCAAGATTTGTTCATTCATTATTAATTCCAACATTTTCCTATGCTCTAAATAACTTCCACTCTATTTCCTCTAGCTGTCCAATTCTTTCAGCTTTTGAACTTGACATTAAACTCTCACTGGTCCATAAAATCTAGTTAATTAGAGGAACTTGAACTATATATTTGTTGATTCACAGACTCCCTCTAGTGAAGCGTGTACTAGAGAATTTATTGGTTTAACATACCTGGTAGGAGGTAGAAAGAGGAGGAGGAGGACAGGAACTGGGTAACAGGAACTGGGGGAGCCTTCATAGCAAAAATGGCATTCTTGCCCTCTCCTCTAAGACAAAGTTCTTGACCTCCTTCTCAAAGCCCTCTTGACACACCACCTCTGCAGTCTTTCCTCCTCCCCATGACTCCTCAGAGTGAAACCCTCACTCTAATCAAACTGGTTTGTTCACTCTTCCTTAGATCTATTTTTTGTTTGTTTGTTTGTTTCCCAACCACTTACCTGGCTAATGTCATTCCTGTACTCACTGCGAATAAATCTCTCTTTCAACTCCTTCATCTCCTTACATTCACATGTTTTTCTTTCTTCTCTCTTTTTTAATTTTTTATTTATAAAAGGGAAACATTGACAAAACCATAGGATAAGAGGGGTAAAACTCCAAACAGTTTCCACCACTGGAACTCCCTATCTCATCCCCTCCCTTGATAGTTTTTCTATACTTTAACAATCTGGGAGTATGGACCCAAGGTCATTGTGGGATGCAGAAAGTAAAAGGTCTGGCTTCTGTAATTGCTTCCCCTCTGAACATGGGCATTGACAGGTCAATCCATACTCCTAGCCTCCTCTATCCCTAGTGAGGCAGGTTCTGGGGAATCAGAGCTCCAGGACACATTGGTGGTGGGGTCGGCTGTCCAGGGAAGTCTGGTTGGCATCATGTTAGCATCTGGAACCTGGTGACTGAAAAGAGAGCTAACATATAAAGCTAAACAAGTTGCTGACTAATCATGAACCTAAAGGCTGGAGTAATGCAGATGAAGAGTTGGGGGGGTGGTCTCTGTTCTGTAGATAGCTAGTAGGTATATATTAGTTATATTCCAAAGGGCCTGTGGCTATACTAGGTTTTGTTTGTTTGTTTTTGTTTTTTTCCCTGGGCCTGAAATCTGATATGCAGCTGGATCCTAGTTATTGTCTGGAGAGATGATGCCATGGCTGGAAAAAGGACCAGAAAGCTGGATAAAGGAAGAGAGTAGCTCTCTAATATGGGAAAGGTATATAAATATTGTTGACTGTAAACCCCATCGATTTGATATGATCTGGGTCCCATATTCAGCTTAGGAGCCTATGTGACCTCTGCATTCCTGTAGATCTGACCTCACATTCTGTGGTAATCAGTAGAAACATTCCAAGCTTCCCCAATATCAGGACCCAACTTCCCTAAGCCTCCCTTCAGAGGATGGAACATTCTCTACCGTTGTTGATCCAAATTGAGGGCAAGTTCCTATGGGGATCCACAAAGAGGTCTGTTTCGTTGTTCTTGATACAGATGACTGATAACACTGGAGAGAGGGATTTATTTGAGGTCTAGGCCTATCATGATTGTTTGGGAATCTCAGGACTCCCCCAATAGGGCCCCAGCTGATGGGGTGGCCTGATAGTGACTAAAGAGTCATCTATAAAGTATGCCAGTCTCTTGCCCTTATTCAGCTTCTGTAGTCCTTGCTTTGGTAAGGATAGCTTGGGAGTGAGTGAGGGAAGTATAATAGGAAATAAGTGAGGAGCGGCTACAGACAGACTATGACCCACATAGTCAATGACTGCCACCTCTCCAGATTCAAAGGAGGTCTCGAAACTTTACATCAGGCTCAACCTGACGCTGTTGACTGGCTACGAAAGAAGGGCAAATGCTAGAAGAAGAAGAAAGTGAGGAGGGTATCTAAGTCTAAGTAGACACTATTTTATTATGAACTTCATACTGACTCACTGTAGTCTATTGTGTACTTTTGCTTTCAAGTTTATATTTTCCCTAATTTATGGATACATGTGAACATACACCCTATCTCATGGGACCTGGTCTACATCTAGGTTTTGAGACTTTGTTGGGAAATGAGTCACCTGGAGTAGAATTAGAGAATCCTATGAAAGGAAAAGTCTCATTCGAATAATGAGGCTGAAGGGTTGACATTCCATGCCTGACATCTCTGGACACAGTCTGAAGTGAAGCATGCTGAGGTGGTACTCATCCCAATTAGGTTGGGATCAGCAGATGCAATTTCATTTGGTATGAATTGACAAAGGCATGCAGGAAAGTGAGCCCCACTATAGAGGTTCCAGGACTGGGGAAATATAGGCTCTATAGAGGAAGTGGGAGGTTCCTGATATCTTAGGGTTTGAGAAGGCAAAAAATAGTTATTGCTATAATCATATTATTTGCCAATTGGGTTAACTTTGAAAAAAATCCCTTTATTAGGATTTGCTGTATCATACACAACATCACCATAGTTTATGTCATTTGATATTATTTCTATAGCTATGCCACCTGTTGCTTCTGTTCTCCCTGGTCTAGGCTTTTAAAAGAGTCAACATATCAAAGACTCAGCCTATGGTCTGTGCATTAAAAAGTTTGAGACATTCAATCAATTTTTCCCCTCTCATATTAATTAAATAGTGATTTATATGACTACAGATTAATAGGAGTGTATATAAACACCATTCCCACACCAAAAAACTGTGTCACAACCCATCACCACCACCCCTGCCTGCCCCATGAAGCCGAACATACACCCTCACCCTTAACCCAGGGTTTTTACATTGGTGCCCGACTCCAAATTCATTCAAATCCTGCTTTGAGTTTGCCCTTCTGTTATTCTTTCTCAGCTTCTATTTAAGAGTGGGATCATCCCATACTCATCTTTATATTTCTGACTTAGCTCACTTAACATAATTCCTTCTAGTTCCATTCAAGGTGGGTTGGAGAAAGTGGGTTCATTGTTCTTAATAGCTGTATAGTATTCCATTGTGTATATATACCACAGCTTTTTCAGCCACTCACCTGTTGTTGGGCACCTGGTTTGCTTCCAGGTTTTAGCTATTATAAATTTTGCTGCTATGAACATAAGCTTACACATATCTTTCTGAATGCATGTTTTGGAGTCCTGGGAGTATATCCCTAGGAGAAGAATTACAGGGTCATATAGAAGGTCTATGTCTAGCCTTGTGAGAGTTCTCCAGACTGCTGTCCACAGAGGCTGGACCAATTTACATTCCCATCAGCAGTGCAGAAGGGTTCCCTCTGTCCACACAGCCTCTCCAGCATTTGTTGCTGCTGTCCTTTTTGATGTATGCCATTCTCACAGGAGTGAAGTGGTATCTCAATGTTGTCTTTATTTGCATTTCTCTGGCAACCAGCAACCTAGAGCAGTTTTTCATATGTTTGTTAGCCTTTTGGATCTCCTCTGAGGTGAATGTTTTGTTCATATCCTCTGCCCATTTTTGGATGGGGTCATTTGCTTTTCTGTTGGTAAGTTTGCTGAGCTCTTTGTATATTTTGGTGATCAGTCTCTTGTCTAATGTATGGCGTGTGAAGATCTCCCATTCTGTGAGTGGTCTCCTTGTTTGTGTGACAGTTTCTTTGGCTGTGCAGAAGCTTTTCAATTTGATGTAGTCCCATTGATTTGTTTCTGCTTTAGTCTTCCTTGCAACTGGGCTTGTTTCATCAAAGATGCCCTTGAGGTTTATGATACTATAACTCAGTTCGGTTATAGTATTAGCTTGTTCTGCTAATTGGCTTTTTAGCTCAGCTATTTCAGTTTTCTCTAATCACCCTGAAGTAGCTAGTATTTTTCTTGAGAGTCTCATTTGTTGTTTACCTAATTCTGACAGTCCTTTCCTCCAAAGTTGTCTTCATTTCTGTGATTATTAGGTTTATTATTGCTTGCATATTCTTGTTATCTATGGTTACTTCTAGATTTGGAGTTTCTTCTGGGCTCCTGTCCTGATTCATTGTGGTAGCAGTTTTATTTGCTGTTTTTTTTTTAATTGATGTGTTTTTTTTTATTGATGTGGTTTTTATTTTTCTGTTCTGTTGTTCTTCAGGGGTTTATTTTGTCTTGTTTTGTTTTGTTTTGTTTTTTACCAGAGCACTATTCAGCTCTGGCTTATGGTGGTGCAGGGGATTGAACCTTTGGGGCTTTGGAGTCTCAGGCATGAGAGTCACTTTGCATAACCATATGCTATCTACCCTCTGCTGTCTTCAGTTGTTTTATTTTGATTAAAGCCACACTATACTAAAGCCCTTTCACAAGTGCAGTCAGAAACCTCAGAAATTACAACAGCAAAACAGCACCACCAGTCCAAGAAAAAATAGCAACCAAACCCAAAAGAAAAAGCAAGGGAGGGAGTCGGGCGGTTGCACAGTGCGTTAAGGGCACTTGGCACAAAGCACAAAGACCAGCGTGAAGATCCTTGTTCGAGCCCCCAGCTCCCCACCTGCAGGGGTATTGCTTCACAGGCAATGAAGCAGGTCTGCAGGTGTCTATCTTTCTCTCCCCCTCTCTGTCTTCCCCGTCTTCTCTCCATTTGACTCTGTCCTATCCAACAAAAATGACATCAACAACAAGAGCAACAAAAAGGAAATAAATAAATAAATTTTATAAAACAAAAAGAAAAAGCAAGGGAAAGGGAAAAAGGGAGAGCAAGGATAGATAATTACGCAAATCTCCTGTCCACTGTAAATTCTAGGGATAGCAAGAGAAGAAAGGAAAGTAGAAAAGAGAGACATGCACACACACAGAATCCACTTCAAGTCAGATTTCTTCCACAAAACAATTCCCAAATGAGCATCAATGAATTCAGAAAGCAAAAGATGGAAGAAGATAAAAAGAAAAAAAAAAAAGGAGCAGTGAAAGGAATTATTTATTTATTTATTTTGAATTAGCTAAGAGGATAGAAAAAGGAAAGTGGAGAGAAGAGGGAAAGATATGTAGATAAGTTCCTTTCACAATGGATAGGACACCCAGACACCTATTAATTGAAAAAAAAAAAAAAACAACACTTAATTTTGGTCAACCTGAGGAAGGAGGAGGGAAAAGGGATATGTGTATATAACAATAGTAATAATAATAAAATAAAATAGAGTAAAAAACCTTAACAGTCAGACTGCTGCTTGGGCTGCTCCAGATTGGCTGCAGGTAGCCTGAGCAAAGGCAGCCAATTATAAAAAGTATGGGGGAGGGGGACATGTAGACTTTCCCAGACAAGGCTGAGGCTCTGATTAGTCAGGTATTTTGTCACTCAAACAGAGCTCCAGCCACCTAAAAAAAAGAGGAGGAAAACAAAGAGAAAAATGTTGGAATGACACCCCTGGTAAGACAGGAATCTTGGTAAAGAAAATAGATCAGCAGGAAGCCTGATACAAGGGGCTGCCCAGCCCCTGGGGGCTGTTTCTGGGGTGAGGGGTAGGGGTGAGTTCAGAAATAATCAAGCCAAAAAGATTTTCCTTTGTTTGTCCTTTCGGCCTCTGTTTGTCAGCCCAAGAGTGAGTTATGGGACTCTATTTTGGTGTCACCCTGACCAGTCCATGTTCACCCTCCTACAGACAGCCCAGTATCCTACCCTAGCCAAAGAATCCCGGGTTGTAAGCTGCTTCTGTTTGGAGCTCACAGCAGCTGCTGTTTCCAAGTCGCCATCTTGGCTCCACCCCTCTTTTTTTTTTTTTTTAACATTAATAGAATGAAAGACACATACATAATCCTCTTTAGTGATGCTGAAAAAGTGTTTGATGACATTTTTCAGACTGCATGTATGACAGTAGCTGAATATATGGGAGGTCACTACTTCTAAACTATACTTTAAACTACCTGCATCTATCTCCTCACTATCTCTGAAGTTCATTAAAAAATTGAAACTGTGAACAAATTTTAAGGCCAATTGTATTTTGCCTAGTGTCACAATTAAAAGTATTTTCCACTAATATCAAATTTTAAACATCTTAATAAACATTTTAAATACCTCAAATAAAAAAAAATAAACAAGTCCCTTACAGCTAACATTTATTAAATACTTAGTGTTTTTGGCAAGCATGGTCTTAACATAATTTCTTTCTTTCTTTTTTTTTTTTTTAACCAGAGCACTGATTAGCTCTGGCTTATGGGTGGTGTGGGGAATTGAACCTGGACTTTGGAACCTCAGGCATGACAGACTGTTTGCATAACTATTATGCTACCTACCCCCCCCCCCCCGCCTGTCTTAACATAATTTCCTTTTTTTTTTTTTGCCTCCAGAGTTATTGCTGGGGTGCGATGCCTGCACCGTGAATCCCCTGCTCCTGGAGGCTATTTTTTTCCCTTTTGTCGGGCTGAGCTTCACTGACGGGAGACAGACGACCTGGGACTCATGGTTGAGCTGTAGGCAGTATCTCTTTATTCATGCAGGATGCAGCATAATCTAAGCCAAGCTAAGATAAACTAAAAACTAATATACTTGCCAAGTAGGGTGTAAATAGGATGTGATGTAGAGAGGGTGGAGCAAAAAGTGACTGGTGCAAATCAGGGTGTGACAAGGAGAGGGGGGCGGAGCAGGCGAGAATTCTACCACTGAACCACCAATGCCCTGGAGGGAGGGTGGTGCTTAGTTATGTAAATAGAATACAGTGTTAAGCAGGGGGAATTAAACCAAATGAAACAGAAGGGGTTTTTAGAAGCAGAATTAGAAGCATACCAACATCCTTTTGTTGCCCTTCTTGTTTTATTGTGGTGGTTATTATTGTTGTTATTGATGCTTTTGTTGTTAGATAGGACCCAGAGAAATGGAGAGAAGACAGGAAGGCAGGGGGAGAGAAAGACAGACACCTGCAGACCTGCTTCACTGCCTATGAAGCGAACCCCCCTGCAGGTGGGGAGCAGGGGGCTCAAACTGGGATCCTTATAGCGGTCCTTGCGCTTTGTACTATTTGCACTTAACCTGCTGCACTATTTCCTGACCCCCAATTTCCCCTCTTAATTTTAATAAACTTAATATGTAGGGGTTATTGTCTATTTTATTTTAGGGATATTTTCTGTTGAAGTAACACTGCATTGTAATGTTATCATATTATGTTAATTTACAATGTCTTATTATATGTAGATCTGTCAGAGGCTCCTGCATAGCTGTGTCTGGGAAAGCTTAGCCTCAGCATAAGACACACCACTGGGGTGGAGGGGGAGGTACCATTTAAGAGGGAAAAAGCTAGCCAGGGTTACAGAAGCCGCCTTCTCAGTCAGTTCAGTCTGACCTTCACCGTCTCTACTTGTAGTCATTTGCTCACCCAGTGAAGGCCAGCCTGCCCTAACCACCTGCACTATCTCAGACTTTCTATACATTCTTAACCCTGTATTACATTTTTCAATCTTCCTGTCCTTTTTTGAGGCCTACATACAAATGTATCATAAGCACATAATTATAAGCATATCCAGAGGATAAAATTTGGAAATTTCCTATCACTGAGAGCTAACTCACCCATTAAAGCACATGTGTGTGAAGCCCTGGGTTCATACTATGGCATCCCATATGAGTACCATATAATAATAAATAATCAGCTTTGGAACTACAGAAGATAAAGAGGCCATAGACATGAAGCTCCCAGTCGTCCTGTCCCCTCCCAACACAGATGTGCTGTCCCACATTCCCCACAGAGTCAGGCCAAACAGAGTTGCTCCCCCTGAGTTGGGGGGGGGGAGGAGACAGATCTACATTGAGTTTCCATTAAAGAGACATAATCAAGTGCTGACCCCAGTCTCTAGCTCCTCCTGAGACCAGGGACTCCACCATTAACCATTTCTGTCAACAGAGGGTGTTTTTCTACTGTTGATTCACAAAGCCAGTGGAAGTCTCTCCGAAGCCCTAGCCTGAGGACCACATCAAATTACTTTCTGTGTGGAGAATAAAATCAATGTGTGTAGAGCCCGGAGAAACAAAACTCAAGGTTCATGTACAGAAACTACCCTAGGAAAGTATTTATAGAATTACTTAAGGAACAAGGGAAGAAGCAAGTGACTGTGTTGGAACATTTTAGGCAGCCACTTGACATATAACTGGGAATTCACACCGTAAGAGTTCCTGAGACAAAATAGATGGAACAGGGGGTGGGTAGGCAGTGATGATGCCAAGGTAAGTAAGGAGTGAGAGACAATCACTGAATGATCTCACTCAGATATGGAATATAATAGCTGAAGCAAATAAACTTGCAAACAACTATGCAATAGTAGTAACCAAACTGTCTCTTAGACTCTAAAAACTGGTGCTTATTAGAGAAAAGGAGAAAGAGACATATAAATCTTATTAGTGTAGGAATAATGTCGCAGGAACAATGATGGAGGATGGGGTGTGTGTAAGAGGGGGAGGACGTAAGGAAAAAGACTATAATCCTAAAATCATATATATTGTATCATTAAGGGTGTCTGTAAAATTTAGATGGAACACAAAGCTGTCAATATTTTCCTCTTAGTATTTGATAGTTTCTGGCCTAATATCCAAGTCCTTGATCTATCTGGAATTAACTTTTCTGTCTGGTGAAAATCAGTGGTTGAGTTTCATTCTTCTGCATGTTTCAACCCAATTTTTCCAGTACCATTTGTTGAAGAGAGTCTCCTTCCCCATATAATAGTCTGAGCACCTCTGCTGAAAATTAGATGTCTGGGGGGGGGGGAGAGGGGCAATCATATCATATTGTAAACCAATGTTAAAGCAATAAAAAAATGTATGGACGTATAACATGCCCCACCCCCATTTCTACACAAGGTCATAGTTCTAATCTCCTCAATCCAGAACAAAAGCTCCTCCTATACAATCTTCTTTTGTTGACACATCATGGGACCAAGAACACCACAGAAGAGCTGGGTTTCCCAAATGGAGTTCATTGCCTGTTTTTTGAACACCCAGGATTTTTTTCTGTCAAAATGCCCTCTTCTTCAAAGTTCAATCCTTTCTGAAGAGATCCTTCTGCAATGGAGCCTTCCCCTTCAACTCTCTGCCTGCTTCTGATTCTACACACACTCAAAGATTTCCATTCTTTCTCCTCATGACCCTTCTCCCAACCTGTCAGGACAGGTGGGTCTGTGTAGTCAGACATATTGTCCTGGTTCCCAATGACACCATGAATTCCATGGAGGTAGAGACTGTGTGATGTTTACATTGTATCCCTGATATGGGGTGATGTCTACCTGTGAGCATTCCTAGCTATTTAGGAGCTGAAGACACTATCAAAATCATGGCTTCCCCCAAAAGGTTAACACAGGTTATTTCATATATTCATCTTTTTTTTTTTATAAAAAAGGAAACATTGACAAAACCATAGGATAAGAGAGGTACAACTCCACACAGTTCCCACCACCAGAACTCCATATCCCATCCCCTTCCCTGATAGCTTCCCTATTCTATATTCCTCCGGGAGTATGGACCCAGGGTCATTGTGGGATGCAGAAGGTGGAAGGTCTGGCTTCTGTAATTGCTTCACTTCTGAACATGGACATTGGCAGGTTGACCCATATTGCCAGCCTGCCTCTCTTTCCCTAGTGGGGAAGGGCTTTGGGGAAGTGGGGCTCCAGGACACATTGGCGGGGTTGTCTGTCCAGAAAAGTCTGGTTGGCATTATGCTAGCATCTGGAAACTGGTGGCTGAAAAGAGTTAACATGCAAAGCTAAACACATTGTTGCATATTCATTAGGTTCATTGTTGAACCTAAAGTCTGGAATAGCGTGGAAGAAGAGTTGAAGGGGTCTCCATTTTGTAGATAGCTAGTAGGTATATATTAATTATATTCCAAAGGGCCTGTGGCTATACTAGGTTTTTTTCTTTTTTTTTTCCCCCTGAGCCTAAAATCTGAAATGCAGGTGGATCCAAGTTATTGTGTGGGGAGATTATGTCATGGCTGCATAAAGGACAAGAAAGCTGGATCAAGAAAGAAAGTAGCCCCCAAATATGGGGAAGGTGTATACATATTGTTGCCAAATAATGTGAGTATAGCTATAACTATCTATTGTCTTCTTAGCCCTAAGACAGCATGAACCTCCCACTTCCTCTATAGAGCCTATATTTCCCCCAGTCCTGGAACCTCTAGGGTGTTGCTCACTTTCCTGCATGCTTCTCTCAATTCATACCAAATGATATTGCATCTGCTGATCCCAACCTATCAATGCAGCAAGTACCACCTCAGCATGCTTCACTTCAGACTGTCCAGAGATGTCAGGCATGGAATGTCAACCCTTTAGCCTCATTATTCAGGTGAGACTTTTCCTTTCATAGGATTCTCTAATTCCATTCCAGGTGGTTCACTTCCTAACAAAGTCCCAAAACCTAGACATAGAACAGGTCCCACGAGATAGAGCATATGTTCACATGTATACAAAAATTAGGGCAAAATATAAACCTGAAAGCAAAAGTACACAATACTCTACAGTGAGTCACTATAAAGTTGATATATTCATTTATATAAATGTTCTTTGGAATTCTAAACCTTCCTCAGTGATTTGTGGTAGTTTCACTGAAAGCAGTATTTTCTTTATTTTTATGAAACAGCATTTTTGTATATTTTTATTAGGGCAGTGATGGATTACAGTAAATATAGTTATTGATACATGTGCAATCTGCAAAACACTCACAACCCCTCACCACCTAGGTCGTACTCCATCATCAGGCACTAAGACCTGAAAGCTCCCCCCATCTCCCAGAGTCCTTTACTTTGGTGCAATACAACAAACCCTGTCGAAGTTCTACTTTGTTTCCCCTTTCTGTTCATATTTCTCAACTTCAGTCAGTGAGTGAGATCATCCCATATTTATCCTTCTCTTTCTGCCTGATCTCACTTCACATGATTCCTTCAAGCTCCACCCTAGATTAGGTGAAGAAGAGTCAGTCATCATTCTTAACAGCTGAGTAGTATTCCATTGTGTATATACCACAATTTACTCAGCTAGTCATCAGTTGTTGGTCACCTAGATTGCTTCCATGTTTTGGCTATTACAAATTGTGATGTGAAGAATATGGGTATACATAGATCTTTGGGATGGGTGTGTTTGGTTCCTTGGGATCTATCCCCAGGAGAAGAATTGCAGGGTCTGGCCTTCTGAGAGTTCTCCAGACTGCTCTCCACAGGGAGCTGGACTTATTTGCATTCCCACCAGCAGTGCAGGAGGGTTCCTTTGTCTCCACAACCTCTCTAGCATTTGTTGTTACTATCCTTTCTAATGCATGATATTCTCACAGGAGTGACATGTTATTTCATTGTTGTCTTAATTTGAGTTTCCCTGACAATCATTGACTTGGAGAAACAATTTTTACAGATTGCTGTTGCCTTTTAAGTACACACTCATGCCTCCCCAAAATATTTGGATGTTTTTGTTATTTTCTTTTTGGTTTTTTGCTTGTTTTGCCACAAAATTTACTTATCTCTAGGGCTTGGTACCTGCACTATGAACCCACTGCTTCTAGAAGCCGTTTTTTTTTTTCCGTTTTTTTCCCACTTTATTTATTGTATTTGATAGGACAGAGAGAACTTTAGGAGGTAGAGGGAGAGAGGAAGAGAGACACTTGATTCACCACTCATGAAGTCACCCCCTCACAGGAGAGGGAGGAGGATTGAACCCTGGTCCTTGTGCATGGCAACCTGTGCACTTAACCAGGTACACTAGCACCCAGCCCTCTCTTTTCCTTTCTTTCTTCCTTTCTCCTTCTCTCTCTCTCTCTCTCTCTCTCTCTTTTTTTTTTTTTGGTAGAGACATATAAAAATTGAGTGGGCAGGGGGAAATAGAGAAGAGAGATAAAGAAAGACACTTGCTTTGTGAGACACACCTGCTTCACAAGTGATACAAACATATAAAATTGAGTGGGGGAGAGATAGAGAGAAGAGATAAGGGGAGATAGAGAGAAGAGATAAGGGGAGATAGAGAGAAGAGATAAGGGGAGACATCTGCTTTATAAGAAGCACCTGCTTCATGAGAACTACTGCTTATGAAGCTTTCCCTCTGCAAGCTTGTACAGGGGCTTTGAACCCAGGTCTTTGTGCATGGCAGGGTGTGTATTCGATCTTAAAGTGCGCCCTCACTGCTCACCACCCCAAACATGTAGCATATCTTACCCACCACCTGCTTTCTTGACACTGAAAATTTGGGCCTAGCACTTGGGAAAATGCTACCCAAAAGGGAACACTAGACTCCCTAGCTCAAGGTGAAATCTTGCAGGCTGCTTTCAAATGGATTCAATCGGATGCCCAAAACATTTCCTTAGTCTTTTCTCTACTTTCCTCTAAATAACAACTCATATAACAATTTGCAACAGATTGTGTAAAGTTTCAAGACAATAACTGAAAAGTGTTCAAGAACTTGATGTTGCTATTATAATGTCCTTCTTTCCTTCAAGTCTTTAAAATAAACAAGCAAAGCTCCTGGCCCTTTCTCACCTTCTTTAGTTGTTGTGGGCCAGGCTTAAGCAAATGGCACCAGAATGAAGTTCCAGTTCTGTGTGTGTATGTGTGTGTGTGTGTGTGTGTGTGTGTGTGTGTGTCTCTATAATTTTTTTTTTTACTTTTTTTTATTTAAGAAAGGAGACATTAACAAAATCATAGGATGGGGGTACAATTCCACACAATTCTCACCACCCAATCTCCATATCCCATCCCCTCCCCAATAGCTTTCCCATTCTCTATCCCTCTGGGAGCATGGACCCCGGGTCATTGAGGGGTGCAGAAGGTAGAAGATCTGGCTTCTGTAATTGCTTCCCCACTGAACATGGGCATTGACTGGTCGATCCATACTCCCAGTCTGCCTCTCTCTTTCCCTAGTAGGATGGGGCTCTGGGGAAGTGGAGCTCCAGGACACATTGGTGGGGTCTTCAGTCCAGGCTATAAATTTTAAAAAGTGGTCCTAGGAGCAGAGAAACTGGATATGGACTAGAGATGCAAAGAAATCAAGAGAGTATAGGGTGGTAGAAAGGGAGAGAAAAAATAGAGAAACCTGCAGCACTGCTTCACTATTCATGAAGCTTCTCCCTGCAGGTGGGGATCTGGGTCTTGAACCCGGGTCCTTGAACACTATAGGATGCATGATCACCAGTGTGCCACTGCCTGGTGCCACTAAGATTTCTTATATTCATGTTTCAGTCCCTTTTAAATTTTTAGCCCTGTAGCACTATTGTCTATTAAAAAAATAAATTACTAAAATGTGGAATACTTTGCCCAGAGATTACACAATTTATTAGTACTCGTCAATCCAGCTGCATGTAACCTAATCCGCAGGGAAATTACCTTGACTCTCAGAAGAGAGTAAAATTTCTCCCTACCAGACATCCAGTTGCAAGTCTCTCTGAAACTGACTCATGGCTGTTCCTTAGTAAAACTTTAAACCTTCCTTAGAGGCACCTACTCTATTTAAAAGTCTCTCCAAAATTATTTCTAAAAATGTTTGTGTCACAACCAAGGCAAACTATTTTAAAATAATGTTTAAATCTTAACAGGCTTTTTTTTTCACCACTTAATAGGGTTTGAAAACAAGCTAAGTGAATCTTAAGTTCTTGTCTTTCAGAACAAAATGTACACACTTATTCAGTTCAGATACAACTCTGTGATATTTTCCTGGGGGATATAAAAGTTCCAGAGACATTTTGAAAGGAGAGAAAAAAAATCACAACGTTTGATTCTAAAGGGAAAATAAACAGGGAAAATGCCTGGCTGTCACTTTGATTTCAGAGAGGCGAAACAAATGCTGAAAGAGACAAATGTCAAATGAAAAAAGAGATGAAAGATTGTAATGAAACAGTTCAGCAGCTTTAAGAAAATTAAGATGGGAGGAGGGGGGTCAGATGGTAGCGCAGCAGTTTAAGTGCACATGGTGCAAAGCACAAGGACTGGCTTAAGGATTCCAGTTCCAGCCCCGGCTCCCCACCTGCAGGGGGGTCGCTTCACAGGCAGTGAAGCAGGTCTTCAGGTGTCTGTCTTCCCCCTGTCTGTCTTCCCCTCCTCTCTCAATTTTTCTCTGTCCTATCCAACAACAATGACAGCAATAACAACAATAATAATAAGCACAACAACAATAAAACAACAAGGGCAACAAAAGGGAAAAAAATGGCCTTCAGGAGCAGTGAATTCGTAGTGCAGGCACCAAGCCGCAGCAATAACCCTGGCAGCAAAAAAAAATAAATAAATAAGAAAGAAAGAGAGAGAGACAGAGAGAGAGAGAAAGAAAGAAAGAGAAAAAGAAAGAAACAAAGAAAGAAGGATAGAGAGAAAGAAAGAGAAAAGGAAAAAGAAAATTAAGATCAGAGGCCTGGCAGTGGCTCACCCAGTAAAGCCCACAAGTTACCAAGCTCTGTGACCCCAGGTTCAAGCTCCTGGTCCCCACCTGCAAGGTGGAAACTTCAAAGCAGTGGAGTTGTGCTGCAGGTCTCTCTCTCTCTCTCTCTCTCTCTCTCTCTTTCTCTCTCTCCCTCTCTCTCCCTCTCCCTCTCCCTCTCCCTTTCCGTTCTTTTCTATTTTTTCATTGCCTCTCACACTCATATCAAAAAAAAAAAAAAGAAAAAGGAAAAAATGGCCACAGGGAAGTGTCTCGGCAGGAGAACAAACATGTTGCTATGCACAAGGACCCAGGTTCAAGTATATGTAGGTCCCCACATACAATTGGAAAGCTTCACTAATAATGACTCAGTGCTGCAGGTATCTCTCTCTCTCTCTCTCTGTCCACCAAATAAAAAAATAAATAAAAATGGAAAGTAACTAAACAAAATTGAAGAAAAATTAAAGACAACACTTAGCAGTAGGATTGTGGGTAAACATAGAGACTCGGCAATAACCCTGGAGGCAAAAAAAAAAAAAAAAAAAAAGACGTGAGCAAAGTTATCTCCAAAGAAGATAGACACATGACCCACAGGGATATGAACACTCAGCTTCACATACAATTGTGGAAATAGAAATCAAAATCACAAAGAGACATCACCTCCCACTTTGACAGTAGCCATTATCAAATAGATGGGAAAAGGCAGTGTTGCAAGGGTATGGAGAAAAAGGAGCCTTTCAGGGCCAGGCGTGGAGCACCTGGTGAAGCACTTACATTATATTGTGCAAGGACCTTACCCACCTGCAGGGAGAAATCTACACAAGCGGTGAAGTAGGGCTATAAATGTCTCTCTGGCTCTTTCCCTCTCTGTATCCCCACTTCCCTTCTGTCTCTATCCAACAGTAAAGAAACAAATAACTTAAATAAATAAATTTAAGGGAAAGAAACTTTTAAAAAAAGAGAGAGAAATGGAAAACTTTCTACATAGTTGCTGGGAAACTTGATTAGTGTAGCCTATATGGACAAGCATTATAAAAATTCCTTGAATTGCCAGTGTTTCCTTTTTATAAATAAAAATTATTTTAAAAAATTTTAAATTCCTTGAAAAACTGAAAATATAGAAATCCCATATGATTCAGCATACTACTACTAAGCATTTATTTGAAAGATCAAAGACAGATTCAAATGATATAGGCACCGTTATTCACAATTATCAAAATATAGGATTAACCTCAATATCCATCACCAGATGGTTGGATAAAGAGGATGTGGTCAACATACTCAGTCGAATACTTCTCTATGCATCAATTAGAAAATAGAATTTTACAATGTCTTGTTATAGAGCATTTCCTTAAGAAAAAAAATGCAGTCTTGCCTTGATAACATGGATGAAAGGTGAAGTGATTATGCCAAGTGACTGAGTCAGAAAAGAAACTGAAAGACAATTACCAGATGATAACACTCATTACTCTTATGTGGAATCAGAACAATCAAAGCAAACAAACTGGCAACACACAACAAAAATAACTTAGATTCTGAGAACAAAATGGCAGTTGCCAGAGAAGAACAGGAAGAGAGGTAGGAATTCCCATGGTTAGAGTGAGGACTCTGGAATTTTAGTGGTATATGTGAGGAGATATGTACATGTTGAGAGGTGTGGAACTGTACTCCCAAAATCTTTCTGTAGTGTAGGCCAACAGCAAATAAAAATGAAATTAATATAAACTTTAAGAAATGATCTCACCAATGTATTCTGGAACCTCACCTCTCCAGAGCCCTACCCAACAAGGGAAAGATAGAAACAAGCTAGAGATATAAATCAGCCTGTCAACATCAATTTTAAGCAGAGAAGCAATTACAGAAGTGATAATTCCCACCTTCTGCACCCCCCAAAAAAATTGGTCCATACTCCCAGAGGGGCAAAAATATTAGAGGAAGATGAACAGAGGGCTTAAAACTCTAATTCCATCAAGACACAGAGGGAGAAAAGAGGGAAAAAAGGAAGGAAGACACTCAGAAGTAAAAGGTGTGACTTAGAAAGGAAGAGAAGGTAGAATCATAGGGAAAAAATGGGCAAATATACAAAAATATAGATAGATAGTTATAGAAATAATAGTCAATCCACATCTGTGATCTTAGGAGAACCACTGTGGTTTACAGTGAAGGCAATGGAGACACAGAACTCTGGTGGTGGGAAAGGTGTGGAATTATACTCCCATTGTCTTATAATTTAGTAGAACACTAATAAAAATATATGTATTATAATAATAACATAATATAAAAAAATTACCCATGTTTGGCAAATAAGGAAGACTCTCCATAGAAGGAAAGACAAATAGATTTCCCATCCCTGGTCACTGTCCATTATCACTGCTGTCTTGGACCTCCAGTAACCATTACTTTATCCTCAGAAAGTTTTCTAAAATGCCCCCATCCCCATTCACAGCCTAGTTCTGTGGAAGACACATTTTTCTCCTAGTTCCCCAGAGGAGATAATCAAGTTAAACAGAATGTTTAACAAAATGTTTCCATATACCAAACATAGAGAATGGCACACAATATTATATTCCAATCCTCTGAAAAATACTCACCCTCTGGGGTCTGGAAGACCCCATTTTAAGTGTCCCAAGGAAGATATCAAGCTGTAAGAGTCTCCAGATTTTACTTTTCTCCTCTCATTCCCAGAGCAGGAACCCAGGGTATGATCTAGGAGATGCCTGACATAGTGGGTTATATTGTTATATGGGAAACTGGGGAATGTTATGCATGTACAAACTATTGTACTTACTGTTGAATGTAAAACATTTATTCCCCAATAAAAAAAAAGTGAAAAAAAAGATATTTCTAAGGAGGGCCAGGTGGTGGTGCACCTGGTTGAGCACACATATTACAATGTGCAAGGATCTAGGTTCAAGCCCCCAGTCCCCACCTGCTAGGGGAAAACTTTGTGGGTGGTGAAACAATGCTGCAGGTGTCTCTGTGTCCCTCACTATCTCTATCACCCCCTACTCTCTTGATTTCTGGCTATCTCCATCAAATAAATAAATATAGTTTAAAAAAATAAAACATAAAAATGATAGTTCCAAGGTAGAGGGTTCAGCCATCACCATCTGAGTCTCTTCTAGGGGTCTAGAGAAGGAAGATCATGCCGACAGACTAGGCTACCCAGGGGTATTTGGCCAATAGGAGAAGCTGCCTGAACACCCCCCGGAGCCTCAGATTGCTGAGAATGAGGATCAAGGGATGGACAGATGTGCACAGATAAATCAAAATCTGCCATGGCCAGTACCAGTCACTCTCAGAGGAGAAGAAGCCTGCTGCATCAATGACCAGGGTCACAAAGGATAGAGTGTAAAGGAGGAGGAAGCAGATGAGTGACTTCAGAGCCTGGGTGTGAGCCTGGGTGAGAGGGTCCTGCAGGTTGTGGGCATGGTGACTCATCTTCCACAGGTGCATCCTCAGAGAGTGAATCAAGAATGCAATGGAGACCAGAAAGATAGAGCAGGGCACAAACAAAGTGACAAATTTCAGGGGCAGGAAATAGCAAATTTCCATCTTCTTGGTCCACTCTTTGTAGGTTAAGTTTCCAGAAAATGTTCTAGTCCTCAATCCTTGATACATAAAGTGGTTTCCCCAAAAGAAGAGAAAGGTGACCATGCAGGAGATGAGGAGGGAACCCAACAGAAGCCAGGTCACTGATCCTGGGAACCTCCACTTCAGCCACAGGAAGACAGGGTGGGAGAAGTTGGCAATTTTTATGCAGAAAAGGACGCTGAGCCAAGTACCAAACCAGTAGGTGGCTGAGTTCAGGAAGTCCCAGTAGAGACCAAAGACCTGCCGGGCAGGTCCCCTGTTGTATTCCATCAGGTGGAGGAAGTAGTAGAAGTTGTTTGCCATCCCAACCCACTGCAGGCAGAAACGGGAGGCACCCAGGCTGAGAAGGATCTTGTCAGAGGGAAGCAACCTCCCATGGCGCCTCCACTCTCTGCTCAGCACCAACACGATGAAGCCATTGCCCAGGATTCCCAGGAGACACAGTAGAACAAAGAGCAACATGAAGAAGCATGCCAGTGCTACTTGCATTTTGGCCCCTCCCCCGTGCCTTGGACCCTGTTCTCTTCCTGGTCCACCACCCACAACCCCTCTTCCAATCTGTCCAAAGGTGTATGGAAAAAGTTCAGATTCTGCAGCTGTGCAGGATGCTCAGACTAGGGAGGAAAGATAAACTCAGGGAGGATGCAAATTTCCTCCTGGGCTCAGTTACCATCTTGCCTGCCAACTGGTACTAATTTGCCTTCATTGGTTTTACCTACATGCTGCCCTACTTCACATGCCTGTATATGGTGTTTCAGGGCTCCTGAGACTGAATTCCACACTTCTTATTTTAAATTTTTTTAATTATCTTTATTTATTTGATAGAAAAATGTCAGAAATTTAGAGGATGGGGGAGATAGAGAGGGAGAGAGACAAAGAGACACCTGCAGCACTGCTTCACCACTTGCAAAGCTTTCCCCCTGCAGGTGGGGATAGGTTGCTCAAGCCTGGGTCCTTGCACATTGTAACTTGTGCGCTCAAGCAGGTGTGCTACCACCTGGCCCCAAATTCCACCCTCCTTGTTCCATCCTTGTGCCTTACAACACCTCTTTCCATCAGCCTGAAAACCTTAAGTAGAAGGGTCAGAAGTCTAGGGAGATATTCAACTGGTCAAAACCTAGTCATAACCATGATGCTAGAGAGTTGCATAGGTCTGTGTTCAGCACAGTTCATTACACATGCACTCTCACCTATGAGCAGTCATCCTTTTTAGGTTCAGATACCTCATTCTACCTTCCTACCAAACTCCTTATATCCCTCAAGAAGAATACAGGGCCCAAATATGAAAGTCCTGTCTACCACTGAGTCCTCTCTATAGCTAGTATCTGTATGAGATTATGTATTTAGTGGACGTAGGTGTGATTTAGAAAGGAAGAGAAGGCAGAACCATAGGAAAACATAGGCAAAATATAGATAGCTAGAAAGACAAGTCAAATAATAGTCAACCCATATCTGTAACCTTGGTAGAACCACAGCCATTTCCAATGGAGAGAATGGTGACACAGAACCCTGGTGGTGGGAACGGTATGGAATTGTATCCCTATTATCTTGTAACTTTGTGAAAGATGATGTTAAAATACTAATAAATTCAGCTTAGGAGCCTATGTGACCTTTGCATCCATGTAGATCTGAGCTCACATTCTGTGGTCATGAGTAAGAATGTTCCAAGCTGCCCCAATTTCATTACTCATCTTCCTCAGACAGAACATAGAGTATGTTGTCCATCCACCCTTTGGAGGATGGAGAACATTCTCTACAGTTGTTCATCCACATTGGGGGCAAGGTCCTATGGGGTCTATTGTGTTGTTCCTGATAAAGATGGCCAGTAACAATGGAGAGAGGGATCTATTTGAGGCCTAGGTCCATCATATCTGTTTGGGAATCTCAGGACTCCCCGACTATCAATGGTGTTTACAGTCAGCAATATTTATACACCTTTCCCATACTTGGGAGCTACTCTTTTCCTGATCCAGCTTTCTGGTCCTTTTTCCAGCCATGACATCATCTCTCCAGACAATAACTTGAATCCACCTGCATATCAGATGTCAGGCTCAGGAAAAAAAATTAGTATAGTTATGGGATATAACTAAAATATAGCTAAAAATATAACTAAAAATTATAAAATATAACTAAAAAATAGGCCTACTACTATCTACAAAATGGAGACACCCCCCCCCCCCAACTCTTAATCTGAACTATTCCAGCCTTTAGGTTCATGATTGGTCAACAGTTTGTTTGGCTCTATATGTTTAGTCTTTTTTCAGCCACCAGATTCTAGATGCTGCCATGATGCCAACCAGACTTCCCTGGGCAGACAACCCCACCAATGTGTCCTGGAGCATTACTTCCCCAGAGCCCTGCCCCACTAGGGAAAGAGAGAGACAGGCTGGGAGTATGTATCAACTGACCAATGCCCATGTTCAGTGGGGAAGCAATTACAGAAGCCAGACCTTCCACCTTTTGCACCCCATAATGACCCTAAGTCCATACTCCCAGAGGGTTAAAGAATAAGAAAGCTATCATGGGAGGGGATGGGATATGGAGTTCTGATGGTGGAAATTGTGTGGAGTTGTACCCCTCTTATCCTATGGTTTTGTCAATGTTTCCTTTTTATAAATAAAAATTTAAAAATAACACTAATAAAAAAAGAAACAATACGGCACAAGGATCCCAGTTCAAGCCCCCGGCTCCCCACCTGCAGGGGAGTCGCTTCACAGGCGGTGAAGCAGGTCTGCAGGTGTCTATCTTTCTCTCCCCCTCTCTGTCTTCCCCTCCTCTCTCCATTTCTCTCTGTCCTATCTAACAATATCAGTAACAACAACAATAGTAACTACAACAACAATAAAAAAGAAACAATAAAAAATCCTCAAGGATCCTTAGGTATATGTTAGTGGTAACAGCAGTGACTCCATTGACCTTTGACAAGTTCTGTTGACTGAAGGCAAGTCACAGTCTCCTTAGATACTCAATGGGAGAGAAATACACAAAGGTGCAAATGGCAGAATGGGGCTCCTGAGGACCAACATAATGTTTAACCCAGAGATACAATAATTCACAAAGCATATGTTAGTCCTGTCCCCAATAACAGCATGAAAAATTAATTCTGGGGGCTGGGCAGTGGTGTACCTGGTTAAGCACACACCATCATGCATGATGTCCAAGCTCCCACTCCTCACCTACAATGGGGAAGTTTCATGAAGAGAGAAGCAGGGCTGTGGGAGTGTCTCTGTGTGTGTGTGTGTGTGTGTGTGTGTCTCCCTTTCTACTACTTTCTACTTCCCCACCCCTCTCAATTTCTCCATCTTATCTAATAAAAAGGGTGGGGGATGGAAAAAATGGCTGTCAGGCACCATAGACTCCACATGCAAGCATTGAGCCCTAGTAATGACCCTGGTGGAGAAAGAGAGAGGGGGGAGGGAGAGGGGAGGGGGAGAGAGGGAGAAAGGGAGAGGGAGAGAGGGAGGGGGAGGGGGAGAGGGAGAGGGAGAGAGGGAGAAGGAGAGAGGGAGAGAGGAAGAGAGGGAGAGGGAGACGGAGAGGGAGACGGAGAGGGAGAGGGAGAGAGAGGAGAGAGGGGAGAGGGCATAAAATAAAAGAAAGATAAAGAAATTCTTGGAGCCAGGGAGTGGTGCACCTGGTTGAGCATACATGTTACAATGTGCAAGGACCTGGGTTCAAGCCCCCTGTCACCCCAGTGTTGCAGGTGTCTCTCTGTCTCTCTTACTCTCCATCACTCCCTTCCCTCTCAATCTCTGGCTATCTCTATGCAATAAATAAATAAAAAGTATTTTTTTAAAAAAAAGAAATTATTTCAGACCACACTGAGAAGTAAAGTTATTTTCTTGAATAAAGATATACTCAAGTTGTTCCACAGTCAAACGTCTTGTGCTGAATTCTTCATAATTATCCATTCTCCACATTTATTTAAAGTGCTTTTTGTGTCAATGTCTCTCTTTTGATTATGGCTTTGTGATGAGAAAGCTAACAGAGAAAATTAGTCACACAACTAACTGGGAAGCTGTCACCATCCCAGCCTGAGTGTGTAATCGCATTAAAATTAATAATGCGCAGAAAAAAGAGAGATCCCACTGAAGTTGAGTGCATAGACATTTCTCCTGAGATCTTTTCCTTATAGAGTGTTAACTTACTCATCAACAAGTACTTATGGAGCATTTGTCCATATTGGGCACCTATTGTAGTCACTACGGATGTTGTAATGAAACAAAACGTGGTGTTCTTGCTTTGGGGAACTTGGATGTTCTAAGGTTTTGAAGAAAATAGGAAAGGGGGGTCAGTAGCACAGCAGATTAAGTGCACATAGCGCAAAGTGCAAGGACCAGCGAAAGGATCCTGGTTGGAGGCCCCGGCTCCCCACCTGCAGGAGGGTTACTTCACAAGCAGTGAAGCAGGTCTGCAGGTGTCTATCTTTCTCTCCCCTTCTCTGTCTTCCCCTCCACTCTGGATTTCTCTCTGTCCTATCCAACAACAATGATAGCAATAACAGCAATAATAATAACAACAATGATAAACAACGAAGGCAGCAAAAAGGGAAAAAAAATAGCCTCCAGGAGCAGTGGATTCATAGTGCAGGCACTGAGCCCCAGCGATAACCCTGGAGACAAAATAAATAAATAAATAAATAAATAAATAAATAAAATAAGAAAGCAGGATTGCCTCTTTAGGCCTGTAACTTGTAGGAAGATTTCTCAGAGAGGGAGGGAAGCACAAAAGTAGAACTTCATCATGTGTAACTAGATAAACTCATTCCATCAAGTCATAAAGAGAAGTCTCTTTCTCATAGTTCCTTACTACTTTATTCACCAAGGGAAGCTTATGCCAGAGAATAGGAACTCCAGAAGACTGCATGTCTTGTTTCTACACCAACTGAGTAACTTGTCCCAAGATCAGTTTAACAAACAGACTTGAACCAGAAATGAAAGATTAGAGAAATCTCTCCATGGGTAGGGCCCCTGCCTTTCTATACATGCAGTCCAGGTTAGAGTCATGGCACCCCGTGGAGAATACATCACCAGAAGTAGATCCAGTGCTGGGTGGATCTCTCCTTCTCTCTGTCTCTATATCTCAGTTTCTCTATCTCAATGAAAACATAGTTTTACCAACCCAGGTGTCCAACAACAGATGAGTGGCTGAGCAAGTTGTGGTATACATACACAATGGAATACTACTCAGCTATTAAAAATGGTGACTTCACTGTTTTCGGCTGATCTTAAATGGACCTTGAAAAGTTCATGTTAAGTGAAATAAGTCAGAAACAGAAGGATGAATATGGGATGATCTCACTCTCAGGCAGAAGTTGAAAAACAAGATCAGAAGAGAAAACACAAGTAGAACCTGAACTGGAATTGGCGTATTGCACCAAAGTAAAAGACTCTGGGGTGGGGGGTGGGGGGAGATTACGGGTTGAAGAAGGATGACAGAGGACCTAGTGGTGCTTGTATTGTTGTATGGAAAACTTAGAAATGTTACATGTACAAACTATTGTATTTACCATTGAATGTAAAGCATTAATTCCCCAATAAAGAAAATTTAAAAAGAAGAAAAAGTAGTTTCACACAAGTGTATGAGCTCCCAACTTGGAAAAAGAAAACAAAAGAAGAGAAAAGAAAAAGAAAACAAAAGAAGAGAAAAGAAAAGAAAGGAAAAGGGCCAGGTGAGTGCACATGTTACAATGTGCAAGGACCCAGATTTGAGCCCCCATCCCCACCTGCAGGTGGAAAGCTTCACAAGTGGTGAAGCAGGGCTGCAGGTGTCTCTCTGTTTCTCTCCCTCTCTATCTCCCCCTTTCCTTTCAATTTCTGGCTGTCTCTACCCAATAAACAAAAAAAGATAATTTTTTAAAATTTTTTGAAAAAAGAGGGGAGTCGGGAGGTAGCACAGCGGGTTAAGCTCAGGCGGCGCAAAGAGCAAGGAGCGACATAAGGATCCCGGTTCGAGCCCCTGGCTCCCCCCCTGCAGGGGAGTCGCTTCACAGGTGGTGAAGCAGGTCTGCAGGTGTCTATCTTTCTCTCCCCCTCTGTGTTCCCCTCTTCTCTTCATTACTCTCTGTCCTATCCAACAATGATGACAACAATAATAACTACAACAATAAAAGACAAGGGCAACAAAAGGGAATAAATAAATATTTTTAAAAATTAAAAAGAAAGAAAGAGAAAGAGAGAGAAAGGACATTTTCAGTCTAATACATATAGCAGATATGCACAACTTGAGCCCCTCTGAGACGAGCTGGGGCAGATGACTAATAAAAAGAGAGCTGGAACGGGTCATGTTTGGGCTTGGACTAGAACCATGTGCTCTGTGCTTCCCAGGCTTCGTAGATGTTTAATGCTGCCTCTCTCCTTCATGGGAGAACCTTTGGAGCTCTGGGGGATCCCTACTAGGACCTCTCTACTGTGGTTTCCTTTGATAGGAGAAAACTTCTCTATTTTGTTCACCCCTCCAGACTCCACTAAGCCCCTAGGCATTCGCCAACAAATTGTTTCTGCTGGAGTTTCTCCACTCCACTAGACAACCCTATTAGACAAATCACACAGATGTTCTCTCCCTGGTGGCCCCAGTGGCTCCCTACTCCCCTCCCATAAGCCCCTAATGTAAGCACATTCTCTAAGCAAGACCCTATCCAGTGAGCTACCTCTCAAACCCTCTAACTTGTTTTTATTTAGCTAATCAACCTATCTCTCGGTTTCTTAATATCATTGGCAGAAGACCCTAATCCAGTGCATTTCCCTACCAAAAGAAATAGCACTGTAGGCTCTGTGAGTGGTCCCACAGACACCCTGAGCCACCTCTATACCTGAGGTGTACTTTAAAAGAGAAAGAGGGAGAGAGAGAGAGAGATACCAGGGCTGGGTGATGGTGCCCTCGGCAGAGTACACATGACCCAGGTTCAAGTCCCTGGTCCCCATCTGCAGGGAGGAACATCACAAGTGGTGAAGCAGTGCTGCAGGTGTCTGTCTCTTTCCCTTTCTATCTTTCCTTCCTTCTTGTTTCTCTCTGTCTCTATCAAATAAATAAAAAGATAAAGAAATAAATGTCTTAAAAATAAACTTCTATCTTTAAAAAAAAATTAAAAGATCTATTTTTTTTTTTTCCGCTCTTCTAGTAGAACATTTGGTAGAGTGTACACATTACCAGGGAAGCTTGACTAGGAATCAGAGCAGCTATTCCAAATTTTATGAGAACTACTTCACAAAATTCTCTCTCCTCTACTGTCTAAACTCATTGGTTTTACCAGTAGGTTTCAAGAGTTATAAAGGTAGGTTTATGAATTTTCCCTTTGAGAGCCTGAAATCGTGAACTGACTGTGAAATTTCATGACAGTAAATCCTTGGTGCTACCAGAAACTTCTGCTCTTAACATCCTAGTGATGGCAATGAATGTTGAGCAACAGTAAGACGCCAAGATTTTCTTCCTGAACATCTGAACGTCCTTAGAAAGTGTTCACAGGGTTGTAGCATGATCGAATTCATTTTGGTTTGTTTTGTTTTGGGAGTTTGGAGGGGGCAGGGCTGGACACATACATAGTTTGACATGTGTGATTTTACCCCACCTGGGCTGTTGTCTCATTCAAATAGATAGGCAGAGAAAGAAGAGGAAATACCACAGCACCAGAGCACCCTCTGACACCATTTCATCTTCAATGCATTCCCAGCGCTCCAGCCTGGAACATACACGCAAAGTTAAGTATGTGCTCTACCCACTGAGCCATCTCTCAAGACCTCTAACTTGTCTTTTCTTTAAAAAAAAAAAAAAAAGAGAGACACAGAGAAAACTGAGAGGCAGAAAGAGAGTGAAAGACACCACAGCACCAAAGCCTCCTTCAATGTCATGGTGGCTGGGCTCAAACCCAGACTGTGTACACAAGAAAGCATCATGTACCCAGTTCAAGCCCCCAGCTCCCTACCTGCAGGGGAGTCACTTCACAAGCAGTGAAGCAGGTCTACAGGTGTCTTTCTCTCTCCCTCTCTGTCTTCCCCTCCTCTCTCCATTTCTCTCTGTCCTATGCAACAACAATGACATCAATAATAACTATAATAACAATAAAAACAAGGGCAACAAAAGGGAAAATAAATAAATACAGACTTTTTAAAAAAGATAAATAAAGTCAGTTTAAAGAAAGCATCATGCAATCCAAGTGAGCTTGTTTACTGAACCTCTAAAGTTTTTATTGATTCATTCATTCATCCCCACCAATTTATTTATTTTTCACTGTGGCTCTGAACTTACAATATTCCACCTCTTCTGGCAGATACTTTCTTTAGAGAGAGACAGAGGGGGGGAAAGGAGATGGAGAGAAGTGAAGACACCACAATATTACTACACCACTTGTGAAGCCTCCCTCATGTGGATACTTCCAGAGGGGAGCCAGAGGCTCAAGTGTATGCTCTCCCTCCTGAGTCATCAGCTGGCTCACCTACACAATTGTTTTTTGTTTGTTTGTTTTTTATATTTATTTATTTTCCCTTTTGTTGCCCTTGTTGTTTTTATTGTTGTAATTATTATTGTTATTGTTGTCTTCATTGTTGGATAGGACAGAGAGAAATGGAGAGAGGAGGGGAAGACAGAGAGGGGGAGAGAAAGATAGACACCTACAGACCTGCTTCACCACCTGTGAAGGGACTCCCCTGCAGGTGGGGAACCGGGAGCTCAAACAGGGATCCTTATGCCGGTCCTTGTGCTTTGCGCCACCTGTGCTTAACCGCTGCACTACAGGCTGACTCCCTACACAATTGTTTTTTTTAAGAGACCTTCTGAGAACTGGGAACTAGCTTTCTATTAGAGCACATGTGTTAACTGTGTGGGAAGCCCTGGGTTCATACTGTGGCACCCCATGTGAGTACCATGGAATAATAAATAATAAATGGAAGGGAGGAAGAGAGGAAAGAAGGGATGGAACAGAGATTCTCTGTTTAGCGTTCTCTGGACTATTACACTGAGAACAGTATATATACTCTTCCAGATTTCCCTGGACTGTTATATACTCTGTCCAGTATATATACTCTGTCCAGTATATACTCTGTATATATTCTGGACAGTACATACTCTGTTCAGACTTCTCTGGACTATCATACTGAGAACAGTATAAGAGAAAGACAGGATAAAAGAGGGTGGTCAGAAACTACTGCACTAGACTGTGTTTAAGCAAAGAGTGCTGATGCCCAGGTAAGAACCCTGGAGTAGGTGAGTTTTAATAAGGTGTTGGCAGATTCTCAAGGTAGATTGCATTGAATTTACCTGGTGTGGGGTGAGAGAAAGGAAGTACTGAAAGCCAGAGCCTGTGTTTTCTACTTCAGTCACTATGAGGACTTAAGGAGCCATTTATAGAAAAGACAACGTGGACTGGGAGAAGAATATGTTTGTGAAGGAAACTTTTTGTTGACCACAGCAAGTTTGAGATGTCTGTTAGATAGCTGAAGTGAGACGTGAACTAGACAATTGAATCGTATGTCTGAATCTCAAGGAAGAGCTGAGGCTGGAGTAACAGGTTTGGGAGTCACCAGCACTTACACGGCATTTAAAGCCACTAAACTGGATGAGGTAATGTGAGGAAAGAAGGGAGATACAGGTTGTAAAAGGGGGTTGGAATGCACCTTGTGCCTTCAATTTGAAAGCCAAAGGATACGGCTAAGGAGATCTGGCTGAAACCCATATCAGAGAGGAATCCTACACTCTCAACTCAATCTCAGGCACAAGGAAGGCAAGGAAGGTAGCCTAGAAATGAAAAAATATCTCAAAGCAATTCTACATCAGGATCACCTGTATCCAGGGGCTGCGTGTGCTGTGCTCTCTGAGACATGGCCTAAGGCAGACATTGGTAACAAGTCTGACTTCCAGAGGCCCTTTATTTGGGGCCCTAGCCCAGTACAACAGAATGACGGTGTTGAAATCCACATCTGTTCCGGACTTTGCTCACTGGCTGCCTCAGCAGAAAAAACCTGTTTATCACTCATTCAGTAAATAGAAGCCATTTGTCAAGGACTATATGTTAGGCACTAAGCCAGGCACATAGGTACAAAGGTTATAGCCTCTTAGGAAAGAGTAGATACATAGTGACAATTCAGGATAATGGATGACAAAACAATAACAATAAATGAATAGATAATTTTCTCAGTACTGCTGTGAACCCCCATGTAGTGTTATAAATTTTTCACATATACTTTTCGGACACTCATAAAAAGTCAAAAATAGGGAGTCAGGCGGTAGCACAGCAGGTTAAACGCAGGTGGCCCAAAGCACAAGGACCATTGTCAGGATCCTCTATGGAGCCCCAGGCTCCCCACCTGCAGGGGAGTCACTTCACAGGCGGCGAAGCAGGTCTGCAGGTGTCTTTCTCTCCCCCTCTCTGTCTTCCCCTCCTCTCTCCATTTCTCTCTGTCCTATCTAACAATGACGACATCAATAACTACAACAACAATAAAAAACAACAAGGGCAACAAAAGAGAAAATAAATAAATAAATATTTCTTTTAATTTTTAAAAAGTCAAAAATAGTGGAGGAACAGCTAGGTAGACACATACAAAAGAACAAAATTGAGCCCTCTCCCTGAAATACACATAAAAATCAATTCAAAGTAGAATACAAATTCAGTTAAAAGACCTACAACTAGTAGGGCACCAAAGTAAAAACCCTGGGGTGAGGGTGAGGGTGGATGTTCGGCTTCCCAGGGTAGTAGGGGGCAGGAGGGGTGGGATGGGACATAGTCTTTTGGTGCTGGGAATGGTGTTTATGTACACTTCTATTAATTTATAGTCATATAAATCGCTATTTAATTAATATGAGAGGGGAAAACTTAATTGTATGTCTCAAACTTTTTAAAGCACAGACTGAGTCTTTTTAATACATAGGCTGTGTCTTTGATATGTTGACTCTCTCAAAAGCTTAGACCAGGGAGAACAGAAACAACCGGTGGCACAGCTACATACAAATAATGTCAGAGGACATAAACTATGGTGATGTTGTGTATGATACAGCAAATTTTAACAAAGGAATATTTCAAAGTTAACCCAGTTGCCAAACAATGCAATGATAGCAATAACTATCTATTGTCTTCTTAGCCCTAAGACAGCAGGAACCTCCCTCTTCCTCTATAGAGCCTATATTTCCCCCAGTCCTGGAACCTCTAGGGTGGGGGTCACTTTCCTGCATGCTTCTCTCAATTCATACCAAATGATATTGCATCTTCTGATCCAAACCTAATCAATGAAATGAGTACCACTCCAGCATGCTTCTCTTCAGACTGTGTCCAGAGACTTCAGGTGTGGAATGTCAACCCTTCAGCCTCATTACTCGGGTGAGACCTTTCCTTTCATAGGATTCTCTAATTCCATTCCAGGTGGTTCACTTCCTAACAAAGCCCCAAAACCTAGATATAGACCACGTTTCGTGAGACAGAGCGTATGTTCACACGTATCCATAAATTCGGGCAAAATATATACCTGGAAGGAAAAATACACAAAAGTCTACAGTGAGTCAGTATAAAGTTCCTAATGAAATAGTATCTACTTAAACTTAGATACCCTCCTCACCTACTTCCTACTACAGTTCTCTCACTCACTCCAAAGCTAACCTTGGCAAAGCAAGGATGCAAAAGCTGAATAAGGGCAAGAGACTGGCATACTTTAATGCTGACTCTTTATTCACTATCAGGCCACCCCATCAGCTGGGACCCTATTCGGGGTGTCCTGAGATTCCCAAACAGACATGATGGGCCTAGACCTCAAATAAATCCCTCTCTCCAGTGTTACCAGTCATCTCTATCAGGAACAACACAATAGACCCCTTTGTGGGCCTCCCATAGGACCTTGCCCTCAACTTGGATCAACAATAGTAGAGAGTGTTCCATCTTCCAAAGGGAGGATAGACAACATACTCTATGCTACACCTGAGGAAGATGGGTCCTGATATTGGGGCAGCTTGGAATGTTCCTGCTGATGACCACAGAATGTGAGCTCAGATCTACAGGGATGCAGAAGTCACATAGGCTCCTAAGCTGAATATGGGCCCCAGACCAAATCAAATTGATGGGGTTCACAGTCAACAATATTTATAAACCTTTCCCATATTTGGGAGCTACTCTCTTCCCTGATCCAGCTTTCTGTTCCTTTTCCAGCCATGACATTGTCTCCCCAGAAAATAACTTGGATCTACCTGCATATCAGATTTCAGGCTCAGGGAAAAAAAAAAAAGCCTAGTATAGCCACAGGTCCTTTGGAATATAACTAAAATATGCCTACTAGCTATCTATAAAATGGAGAACTTCCCCTACTCTTTATCTGCACTATTCCAGCCTTTAGGTTCATGATTGTTCAATAATTATTTGACTTTATATGTTAACTCTCTTTTCAATCACCAGGTTCCAGATGCTAGCATGATGCCAACCAGGTGTCCCTGGAAAGACATGTCCAGGGAATGTCTCCTGGAATTCTGCTTCCCCAGAACCCCACCCTAGTAGGGAAAGAGAGAGACAGGCTGAGAGTAATGATCGACCTGTCAACACCCATGTTCAGTAGAGAAGCAATTACAGAAGCCAGACCTTCCACCTTCTGCATCCCACAATGATCTTGGGTCCATACTCCCAGAAGGTTAAAAAATAGGAAAGCTATCAGGGGAGGGGATGGGATACAGAGTTCTGGTGGTGGGAATTGTGTGGAGTTGTACCCCCTCTTATCAGATGGTTTTGTCAATGCTTCCCTTTTCTAGATAAAAAATAAATAAATAAATAGTCCTACAACTATAATATTCTTAGGGGAAATTCAACAACATTGCATTATACAATGTCTTCTTAAGTAGAAAAATGAAAGAATATGAACAAAGAAAAGTGGAAAGATTATATTTCATCAAAATTAAAGAATGTTTTGTGCATCAGAGAAAACCATAATGAAAAGATAAATAGAAAGTGGAATAAAGTTTTTGCAAACCTTGAGTCTAATGGAAAGTGTATACTCAGAATATACTCAGAACACTCACAACTCAAAAAAATATGGTGATCCAGTTTAAAATGGGCAAAGGATGAAGAATCAGTCCTCCAAAACTGATGTAAAAAAAGGCCACAAAAAATTGCACAAGATTTGTGAGACACTATAAAAATGCAAATCTAGACTGGAGAGGCAGCACGGCAGTTATGCACTAGACTGTCATGCCTGAGACCTCAGAGGTCCCATGGTCAATACCTGATATCACTATATTCCAAAGCTGAGCAGTATTCTGTTCTTTCTCCTCTCTCTCTCTTTTTAAGGAAACATTTGTTTTTAATTTCTTAAAATCTTTATTTATGTATTGGATCGAAACAGAAACTTAGAGGGAGGGGGCTATGGAGAGGGAGAGAGACAACTGAAGCATTGCATCACCACTCACAAAGCTTTCCACCTGCAGGTGGGGGGACCAGGGGCTGGAACCCGCATCCTTGCTCATTGTAACATGTGCGCTAAACCAGGTGTGCCACCACCTGGCCACTTCCTCCTCCTCCTCCTCCCCCTCCTTTTCCTCCTTCCTCTTTCCTCTCTTTCTCTTTATCTCCCTCTCTCTCTAAATACCCATATCCCTGTGTATCTCTGTTAAACTGAAAATAAAGTAGTGAAAAAAATGTGAACCAAAACTACAAGATTCCACTTCATATATATTAGGACAGTGGGATCTGAGTTGTCAACGATGTCACAGGAAAGGAGGGAAACATTCAATATTGCAAGTGTTTGAAACACATGTACAGATATTATATAGTGATTTTTAAAGCCAATTTATAACTATACTGTGCATATTTTCAAGACAAGTCCCTTTCAGTCTCCCCAAATTTAATAATGAAACTTCCCATTGTTCTAAAGCTTGTGACATTAAAAGTAAATTGGAAGGATTTTTTTTTCCAGTAAAAGATAGAAAAAGTCAAGTTAAAGTTGAAATATCATTCAAAATATCTTGAGTGTGTTGACCAAGGTACGAAATATATTGGTAAGTACGTTATGAATGTCAAGAGTTGCTGACACAGTGTCTGGGTAAGGACATAGACCAAATAGTTGTTAGGAGCATAGTGACGTGGTCATCACCTTCACAGCTTTCTTTCATTTGTAAGAGAGCATTGGAGGGGAAGAGAGGAACTACTCACCAGTAGAGCCAGGGCAGAGCTCGGTGGTAGAGCTCTGGGTAGTTAGAACTGGGGCTTTAGGGCTGAATCTCATCCATCCTTGGTATCATGTATAGTCTTTTTTTTTTACTTGAATTGACCCAGATAGTATAATGGTGGTTTGCCAGGACTGGGAGTATATAAGTAGTGAAAAGTTCATTAAAAAAAAAAAAAAATTACAGGGAGTCGGGAGGTAGCACAACTGGTTAAGTGTACATGGCACAAAGCACAGGAGCGGCACAAGGATCCTGGTTCGAGCCCCCGGCTCCCCACCTGCAGGGGAGTCGCTTCACAGGCTGTGAAGCAGGTCTGGAGGTGTCTGTCTTTCTCTCCCCTTCTCTGTCTTCCCTCCTCTCTCTATTTCTCTCTGTCCTATCTAAGAACGACGACATCCATAACAACAATGAATAAATAACAAGGGCAACAAAAGGGAAAATAAATAAATAAACATAAAAAAATTATAATCTTTGTTATAAGAGCAATAAGGTCTAAGTTAGAGAAATAGTTCACCTGGTAGTGCTTCTGCATTGGTATGCACAGGACCCACACACATGACAGTCAAGATCCGATGATCTGATATACAACACAACACCAATCATTTCTTCTTCTAGCGTTTGCCCTTCTTCCGTAGCCAGTCAACAGCATCAGGTTGAGCCTGATGTCTGCTTGTTGCTGGCTTTGAAAGTGACTGGGATCCATGTGGATTAAGTCGGCTAGGAAGGATCGTCAGTTTCCCCAATAAATGGGTACTCACGAGATGCACCACGAGAAGGTCGATCCAATGCATCCCAACACCAATCATTGATAATGTGCATCATTGAAATGTGCTACGAGAGTAGAACTTAAATGTTCTCACACACATACACACACACACAATGTGAATGTGTGTTAGTTTACTTAATTTGGGGAATTTGTTCACTGTGAATATTTACATCAAATAATTTTATATTTTTATAATATATATATATATTATATGTATGTAGTACTTATTTGTCAGTTATACTCAGTCAAGCTGAAAAAAGACTGAAGTTGGGGCTGGGTGGTTGAGTGCATGTTACAATGCACTAGGGTCCAGGTTCAAGCCCCCAGTCCCCACCAGAAGAGGTAAGCTTTGTGAATGGTGAAGCAGGTGTCTCTCTGTCTCTTTTTCTCTATCTCTACTTTCCCTCTTGATTTCTGACTGTCTCTATCCAATAAATAAATTAATATAATTAAAAATTAAATATGAAGAGTAAAGACTGGAGTCAATAAAGATAACTGAATGTTAACTAAGAGAGATAGAATATGATATGATGTGTAGTCACATCCTATAAATTCATCTTCAAACAGCATATGTCCATAAATTGCATTATAATTATAAATTAATTAATGAGCAAGCACATAATTTGCAATTATAGAGAAAATAAAAAGAGAACCACTGATAGTTTTGATGCAAAATTGAATATCCATCATAAACAGTTCCAAAGGAGCAGAGAGTGAGCAAATGTGACCTATAGGGCAGTTTTAAATAATGCAATATTTTCTGATAGTGGTTTAAAAAGTCATAAATGTCAAGTCCACATACAGGAGAGTGTGTTCCCTAGGACATAATGTTACAGTGCAAAATAATATTAGCTGAGAGTCTAAAATAGGAACAGCCTGTGGTTCCTCTTTGAAGAAAGGAAAAGGGAGTGTTTAAAATGATAATCATTGCTATGTAGGCCTGCAAAGCCAGGAGCCAAGATATAAAAACACTGCTTGCAATAATGTCTGCAAAATCTGACCCCTTCTAGGCTGCCCCGCTGAAGTGTAGGAGGAGAAAGATGACACTGATCAAGGAAATCTGAATCCTCACTCAGCCTAGTATGTCCTGGTTCCATTTAAAATTCCTGTGAATGATTTATCATACAAACTTGCGTGCTCATAAAATATGAATAAAGTGTTTCTACTCTAAAATTTTATACATTTTTTGGTTGGTTGGTTAATTTGTTTGTTTTTAACCAGAGCATTGCTCATGTCTGGTTTATAGTGGTGTGGGGGAATTGAACCTGGGATCATACCTCAGGCATGATAGTCTCTTTGCATAACCCTTATGCTATCTACTCCCCACTCCCAGTTATATGATTTTTTAAATGTTTCTGTGCCGTACTTTAAGCAAAATATTTGGGTGCCCTACAAAATTGCCATCTGTGAAAATAAGTGATGTTTCCTCATGGAAAGAGTTATTTTTCTGATTGTATTATGTGCTGCAGTGTGTTTCCCTTTCAATACCCTAGTTAAAAACAATAAAGAGGTGGCCAGGTGGCAGCACACCTAGTTAAGCACACACATTACAGTGCTCAAGAACCCAGGTTCAAGCCCCTGGTCCCCACCTGCAGGGGGAAAGGTTCAAGAGTGGTGAAGCAGGTACGCATGTTTCTCTCTACCTCTTTCCCTATCTCTACCGCCCTCTCAATTTCTCTCTGTCTCTATCCAATAATAGATAAATAAAAAGATTTAAGAAAACAATAAAGCTATATGAAATTGATTATGATACACCTTACAGTCTCTTTTATTATTTATTTAAAGGCTTTGTATGTCTGCTATTGCAAAAAAAATTTCACAATATTAAAAAGGAACATAAAGTTTCTGTCTTAATTTGATAAAGTTGTGCAAATGTCTGTGATTTCGGCTTCATTTGTTTGTATGAATGCACAAGTGAAAACACAATTTTATGTGAGGAAAAAATGTCTGAAAGAAATACAGAGTGTTCAGGACATAATCTTGAAATAGTAAAAGCTCGGGTAGTTTTTATTTTATTTTTTTAATTTTGTTATTGGGGGATTAGTGGTTTATAGCTGACAGTAAACTACAATAGTTTGTACATACATAGCATTTCCACATAGCAATACAACCCCCACTAGGTCCTCTGCCATCATGTTCCAGGACCTGAATCCTCCCCCCACCCCAGAGTCTTTTACCTTGGTGCAATACACCAACTCCAGTCCAAGTTCTGCTTAGTGTTTTCCCTCTGATCTTGTTTTTCAACTTCTGCCTGTGAGTCAGATCATCCCATATTCATCCTTTTGTTTCTGACTTATCTCACTTAACATGGTATCTTTAAGCTCCATCCAAGATGTGGTAAAGAAGGTGAATTCACCATTTTTAATAACTGAGTAGTATTCTATTATATGTATATATGGTGATTTTTAATATCCTTTTTACAATTCAGTATTTTCCAAGTCCCTGAAATATTTGCATACCATCAGAAAAGGAGATGAAGGTTTTCAAGTGAAATAAATATAATGAATGAATAAATCATTAGATATATTTAAGGGAGATAAAAACCTTATCTCTAACACTCATCTGGGTATGTAAGACCCTCTAAGTTGAGACTAGTAAGAACTAACTGATATCATACAGGGAAGCAGGAGAAAAAAACAGAAGGCATGCAGGTGGATCCAAGTTATTGTCTGGAGAGATGGTGTCATGGCTGGAAAAAGGACCAGAAAGCTGGATCAGGGAAGAGAGTAGTAAATCTCATATATTTGATTTGGTCTGGGGCCCATATTCAGCTTGGGAGCTTATGTGACCTCTGCATTCCTTTAGATCTGAGCTCACATTCTGTGGTCATCAGCAGGAACATTCCAAGCTTGCCCACTATCAGGACCCATCTTCCTCAGGTGTAGCATAGAGTATGTTGTCTATCCTCCCTTTGGAAGATGGAACACTCTCTACCATTGTTGATCCAAGTTGAGGGCAAGGTCCTATGGGGGCCCACAAAGGGGTCTATTGTGTTGTTCCTGATAGAGATGACCAGTAACAATGGAGAGAGGGATTTATTCGAGGTCATGACATCATCTCCGCAGACAATAACTTGGATCCATCTGCACATCAGATATCAGGCTCAGGGGAAAAAAGAAAAAGAAAAAAGAAAAAAAGAACTAGTATAGCCACAGGCCCTTTGGAATATAACTAAAATATGCCTACTAGCTATCTACAAAATGCAGAACCTCCCCAGCTCTTCATCTGCACTATTTCAGCCTTTAGGTTCATGACTGGCCAACAATTTGTTTGGCTTTGTATGTTAACTCTCTTTTCAACCACCAGGTTCCAGATGCTAGCATGATGCCAACCAGACTTCCCTAAACAGACAATCCCACTAATGTGTCCTGGAGCCCCACTTCCCCAGAGCCCTCCCCCACTAGGGAAAGAGAGAGGCAGGCTGGGAGTATGGATCGACCTGTCAATGCCCATGTTCAGCAAGGAAGCAATTACAGAAGCCAGACCTTCCACCTGCTGCATCCCATAAGGACCTTGGGTCCATACTCCCAGAGGGTTAAATAGGAAAGCTATCAGGGGATGGGATGGGATACAGAGTTCTGGTGGTGTAGATTGTACCCTTCTTATCAAATGGTTTAGTCAATGTTTCCTTTTTATAAACAAGAAATTTTTTTAAAAAAAAAAAAAAGAAGGAAGGGAGGGCGGGGGAGACAGCATAATGGTTATGCAAACAGACTCTCATGCCTGAGGCTCCTAAGTCCCAGGTTCAATCCCCTGCACCACCATAAGCCTGAGCTGAGCAGTGCTCTGGTGTTTTTCTCTCTCTCTCTGCATCTCTCTCAAAAATAAAATTAATTTTAAAAAAATTTAAAAAAAAGAATGAAGGGAAAAAATAAAACAGAAGACAAAGGGAGTCATTCAGTAGCGCAGCGGGTTAAGCGCACATGGTGCAAATCACAAGGGCCAGCATAAGGATCCCAGTTCTAGCCTCAGCTCCCCACCTGCAGGGGAGTCCCTTCAGAGGTGGTAAAGCAGGTCTGCAGGTGTCCATCTTTCTCTCTCCCTCTCTGTCTTCCCCTCCTCTCTCCATTTCTCTCTGTCCTATCCAACAAGGATGACATCAATAACAACAACAATTAAAAAAGGGCAACAAAAGGGAAAATAAATATATATAAAAGAAAATTTTAAAAAAACAGAAGACAAAAAGAGGACATAGTTAAAATCCCACTATTATGCAGAATTGTATATTTATCTTTCAAAGACCATCTTGTTACTGCTTTCCTGAAAATCTTTTTTCTGGTCTTGAAAATTTCTCTAAAAATATATATTGAAAGTCAGAAGGAGAAAGACAAATGCTAATTCACCTGACTCATGCATGGGATTAAATATATATATAGACAGTGTGAAATGTTAACAAACCCTTGATCTATTTCAGTAGATCTGAAGATAAAACGGGGTTGTCTACTGAGTGCCCTGTGGTGGAGGGAGATGGCATTTTGGTAGTGGGTGAAGTGGACTGCTTCCTATTTGGGGGGAGCTAGGAAATTGGGTTTTTTTATTTTTATTTATAAAAAGGAAACACTATCATAACCATAGGATAAGAGGAGTACCGTTCCATACAATTCCCACCACCAGAAATCTGTATCCCATCCCCTCCTCTGATAGCTTTCCTATTCTTTATCCCTCTGGGAGTATGGACCCAGGGTCATTATGGGATGCAGATGGTGGAAGGTCTGGCTTCTGTAATTGCTTCCCCACTGAACATGGATGTTTGCAGGTTGATCCATACTCTCATCTTGTCTCTTTCGTTCCCAAGTGGGGCAGGGCTCTGGGGAAGTGGAGCCCTAGGACACATTGGTGGGGTCATCTTGACTCCATCTTGGATGGAGCTTGAAAGAATCTTGTTAAGTGAGATAAGTCAGAAACAGAAGGAAGAATATGGGATGATCTCCCTCCTAGACAAAAGTTGAAAAACAAGATCAGAAGGAAAAACACTAAGCAGAACTTGGATTGGAATTGGTGTCTTGCACCAAAAGAAAAAGATGCTGGGGTAGGGGTGTGGGGGTTCAGGTCCTGGAACATGATGGCAGATGAGGACCTAGTGGGAGATATATTATTGTGTACAAACTATTGTATTTTACTGTCAACCACAAGCCATTAATTCCCCAATAAAGAAATTTGAGAGAGAGAGAGAGAGAGAGAGAGAGAGAGATGTCGAGCCTTTGACTACTTGGTCTAGCTGAATCTTTCTGCATAGCAGCCTCAAGGTGTACCACCACCATCAATACCATCACTACCCTCTATCCACCACAGCACAAGGGTTGCTACCTCCACTCCCATCCTACAGATAAGAGAACTGAAGCTCTTTAGTGGGCATTGATTTTCACAAGCCAATTAAGTTTCCCAACATGAAAAAAATAAGTGTATGCTACTTGCAACATAATTAAGAGTCAAGAAACAACTGACTTTTAAAGTCAGTTTGATTCCAGGCCTTAAAAAGTCAGTTCTTCTTTGCAGAACACTGCATCATGCTTTCCAAGAGTCCTTTCTGTGACTTGGTTTGGTTCTTATCATCACTAGTGTCATGCCTTGGAAACCCTTCAGTCCTCAAGACAGAGACCAAAACTGGATCCTTATAGCCTCCAAGTCCCAGACCTCTGCTAGCATAGAGAGGAGATACCTTAGAACACAGGGTGCATGAAAGAAGTTTTAGTATCTGGTCCTCACTTATACTTGGAATTCCAATACACGATTAGGGAAAGAACTCAGACTCTTGACTAGTCCCTGCCAAATTCCCATGTCTTGGCCCCACAGATCTCCTTAAGTTCCTGGAAACCACTCACATGTTCAAAAAGAAAAAAGCCAATCTTTGAGATTCTGGTAATTTCACTTCTTAGAACTATCAGGAGGATGCTGGTTGCTGCAGGATCATGCTGGCCTGAAGTTAAGGGGAAAATCACTCAAGTACATAAAGGCTGATTCCATCCCCAGTTCAAGCACAATGCCAATGCCAACCAGTTTTCTAACTCAAAAAAAGGATCAAAGACAGGAATCTTGGGCTTGCTCACAGTAGCGGGGACAGACAGACCAACAGGATCTTCCTTGGGGCACCAATTCAATTACCAGATGTCCTGACAAGACAAACCAAAGCAGAAGATGAAGTCTAATGTTTAGGGCCAGGTGGTAGCACACCTGGCTGAGCGCACACGTTACAATGCACAAGGACCCAGGTTTTCAGCCCTTCAGACCCCACCTGCAGGGGGAAAGCTTTGCTGGTGGTGAAGCAGTGCTACAGGTGTCTTTCTTCTCTTCCTCTTTACCCCCCTTCCCCCCCAATTTCTGGCTGTCTTTATTCAATAAATAAATAAAGATAATAAAAATTTTTAAAGTAGTTGAATGTTTACACTCAGCAAAGAAAAGGGTACAGTCAAGCAGAGGAGAACAGTTCAAGTTTTAATTTAGTTTTTCCTGTGTGAGTAAGCGATTCACTCAAGGACCAACACTGACTGTTGAAACCACAGCTCTGTGGTTTGGAGGCCTTTGTTGAGAGAATGAGAGCATCTGGTGTGTGCCACCCTCAGAAATGCAGGGGCTCTGTGAGTCCCCTGGGCCAACAGAGCTACAACTCTGCCTCTGGGGAGGCCCAGGACTCTAACCTATCATTCCACAAGGCAACTGTTTATATCTGAAGGACTTCCTATTCTTGAGAACCAAGATACTTTGCAGTGTGTTTTTCTCTTTCACTGCTACAGTTAAAAACAATGAAGATGTTACAAAACTGATGATTCTCTCACCCATCAGTGTCTTCAAAAATTGTTATTCGTGGGGTAAGAAAAATAGCATAATATTTATGTAAAAAAGACTCTCATGCCTGAGGCTCTGAGGTCCCAGGTTAAATTCTCAGCACCACAATAAGCCAGTCAAACAGTGCTCTGGTTTAAAAAAAAAAAAAAAAAAAAAAAAGCATTTGCTGTTCCTCACATCCTGATTCTAAATAGGATTTTCTTTTTTAAAATTTCTTTACTGGGAAACTAACGTTTTATATTCATGCATAACATTTCCCAGTTTTCCACATAACAATACAACCCCCACTAGGTCCTCTGTCATCCTTCTTCAACCTGTATTCTCCCCCCGACCCAACCACCCCAGTCTTTTACTTTGGTGCAATACACTGACTCCACTTCAGGTTGTACTTGTGTTTTATCTTCTGATCTTGTTTTTCAACTTCTGCCTGAGAGTGAGATCATCCCATATTTATCCTTCTGTCTCTGACTTATTTCACTTAACATGAATTTTTCAAGGTCCATCCAAGACCAGCTGAAAACAGTGAAGTCACCATTTTTTATAGCTGAGTAGTATTCCATTGTGTATATATACCACAGCTTGCTCAGCCACTCATCTGCTGTTGGACACCTGGGTTGCTTCCAGGTTTTGGCTATCACAAATTGTGCTGCTAAGAACATATGTGTACACAGATCTTTCTGGATGGGTGTGTTGGGTTCCTTAGGATATATTCCTAGGAGAGGAATTGCAGGATCAGAGGGTAGGTCCATTTCTAGCCTTCTGAGAGTTCTCCAGACTGTTCTCCATAGAGGTTGGACCAATTTACATTCCCACCAGCAATGCAGGAGGGGTCCTTTGATCCCACACCTCTTCAGCATTTGTTGCTGTTACTTTTTCTGATGTATGACATTCTCACAGGAATAAATTGGTATCTCATTGTTGTCTTTATTTGCATTTCTCTGATAATTAGAGACTTAGAGCATTTTTTTCATGTGTTTCTCAGCTTTTGGATATTTTCTGTGGTGAATATTCTGTCCATGTTCTCTCCCCATTTTTGGATGGGAATATTTGTTTTCTTGTTGTTGAGTTTGGCAAGCTCTTTATATATTTTAGTTGTTAGCCCCTTGTCTGATGTATGGCATATAAAGATCTTTTCCCATTCTGTGAGGGGTCTCTTTGTTTGAGTAGTGGTTTCTTTTGCTGTGCAGAAGCTTTTTAATTTTATGTAGTCCCATAGGTTTATGCTTGCCTTAGTCTTCTTTGTAATTGGATTCCTTTCATTGAAGATGTCTTTAAAATTTATGTGGAAAAGAGTTCTGCCAATGTTTTCCTCTAAGTATTTGATAGTTTGTGGCCTAACATGCAAGTCCTTGATCCACTTGGAATTTACTTTTGTATTTGATGAAATATAGTGGTTCAGTTTCATTCTTCTGCATGTCTCAATCCATTTTTTCCAACACCATTTGTTGAAGAGACTCTGCTTTCCCCCATTTAGTAGTCTAGGCACCTTTGTCAAAGATCAGATGTCCATAGGTGTGGGGGCTCACTTCTGGGATCCCAATTCTATTCCACTGGTCAGTGTGTCTATTCATGTTCCAGTACCAAGCAGTTTTGATGACAACGGCCCTATAATACAATTTGAGATCTGAGAGTGTGATGTCTCCAGTTCTCTTCTTTCTTCTCAAGATTGTTCTGACAATTCTAGGTCTTTTATGGTTCCAGATAAACATTTGTAGCATTTGTTCTATTCTTCTAAAAAATGTAGTTGGGATCTTGATGGAGATAGCATTAAACTTGTATATGGCTCTGGGTAGTATATTCATTTTAATGATGTTAATTCTTCCAACCCATGAACATAGGATATCTTTCCACTTCTTTGTGTCTTTTTCAATTTCCTTGAGTGGTGTCTCATAATTTTTAGTATACAAGTCTTTCACTTCTTTGGTTAGGTTTATTCCTAGATATTTCGGTTTTGTTGTTATAGTAAAAGGAATTGATTTCTGGATTTCATCTTCTTCTAACTTAGTGTTTGCATAGAGGAATGCCACTGACTTTTGAATGTTAATTTTGTAGCCTGACACCTTACTGTATTGCCTAATGATTTCCAAAAGCTTCTTGCTGGATTCCTTAGGTTTTTCTATGTATACTATCATGTCATCTGCAAATAGGGAGAGTTTGACTTCTTCTCTTCCAATCTGTATCCCTTTCATTCCTTGCTCCTGCCTGATTGCTATGGCAAGAACTTCCAATACTGTGTTGAATAATAATGGTGATAGTGGGCAACCCTGTCTAGTAGCTGATCTGAGGGGAAATGCTTCCAGTTTTTCACCATTGAGTAGAATGTTGGCTGTATGTTTGCTATATATGAACTCCACTATCACTATCTATTCCCATTTTTGTAGTGTTTTGATCATAAAGGGATGTTGTATTTTGTCAATGCTTTCTCTTCATCTATTGATATGACCATGTGTTTTTTGGTCTTGCTTTTGTTGATGTGGTGGATGACGTTGATTGATTTACATATATTAAACCAACCTTGCATGCCTGGGATAAACCCCACTTGGTCAGGATGAACAATCTTTTTAATATACTGCTGTATCGGTTGGTTAGAATTTTGTTCAATATTTTAGCATCTATGTTCATCAGGGATATTGGTCTATAGTTTTCTTTTTTGGGTTGTGTCCCTATCTGCTTTTGGTATCAAAGTGATGTTGGCTTCATAGAAGCTGGAAGGGAATATTCCAGTGTCGGGCGGTAGCACAGAGGGTTAAATGCACATTGTGCAAAGCCCAAAGACACGAAAGGATCCAGGTTCAAGCCCCTGTCTCCCCATCTGCAGTGGAGTCCCTTCACAGGCGGTGAAGCAGGTCTGCAGGTGTCTGTCTTTCTCTCACCCTTTCTGTCTTCCCCTCCTCTCTCCATTACTCTCTGTCCTATCCAACAATGATGACATCGATAACAACAACAATAATAACTGCAACAACAATAAAAAAAACAAGGCAACAAAAGGGAAAATAAGTAAATAAATATAAATAATTAAAAATATATAAATAAATAAAGAAGAAACTTCTGTAACAAAAGGAGAGGAGATAGGAGAGTGAGAAGAAGAGGGTAGGGAAAGGAAAGGAGAAGCAGAGGCAGAGGAGGAAGAGATGGAGAAGAGAGAAAAGGAGAAGGACAGGGAGGAGAAAGATGTGGAAGACATGCAAAGTATCTTCTAATCAGGGTAGCAAGATAGTTCATTTATGTGGTGCACCTGCTTTGCCATGTGAACAGCCCAGATTCAACCCAGATCCCTTGCTGCACTGGGAGAAGTTTTGGTGCTACAGTGTCTTTCCTTTCACCCTCTACCTTTCTATTTCTATCACACACACACACACACACACACACACACACACACACACACACCTCAGAAGGATGAAACCTCAGTGACAATCCCGAAAAAGCATTTACTAGTCACTACTACAGATAATCAGAGTCTTCAGCAAGGGGATATACAAAAAGATGAAGTCTTGGGGGCCAGGTGGTGGTGCACCTAGTTAAGCACACACCTAACAGTGCAGAAGGACCCAGGTTCAAGCCCCTGGCCCCCACATGTATGGAAAAAACTTCGCAGGTGGTAAAGCAGGACTGCAGGTGCCTATCTTTCTCTGTTGTTTCCTCCTCTCTCAGCTTCTCTTTGTCCTATCCAACAACAACAATGGGAAAAAGTTGGCGTCCAGAAGCAGTGGATTGGTAGTGCAGACACCAAGCCCCAGCAATAACAGTGGAGGCAAAAAAAAAAAAAAAGAATCAGTCTCAGGGCTGGGTGGTGGCATACGTGGTTGAATGCACATGTTACCATGCACAAGGACCCAGGTTTGAGCCCCCAGTCCCCACCTGCAGGGGAAAAGCTTTGCAAGTATTGAAGCAGTGCTTCATGTCCCTCTGTCTCTCTACCTCTCTATCTCCTCCTCCCCTCTCAAATCCAGACTGTCTCTATCCAACAAATAAATAAAGATAATTTTTTAAATTTTATTTATTTATTCATTTCCTTTTGTTACCCTTATTGTAGTTGTTGTTGGATAGGACATATAGAAATGGAGAGAGGACGGGAGACAGAGAGGGAGAGAGAAAGATAGACACCTGCAGACCTGCTTCACCCCTTGTGAAGCGACTCCCCTGCAGGTGGGAGCTGGGGGATTGAACCCGGATCCTTATGCCGGTCCTTGCACTTTGTGCCACCTGCGCTTAACCCACTGCACTACAGCCTGACTCCCCTATAAAGATAATTTTTAATAAAAAGAAAAAAGAATCTGTCTCATGTGAATTTTACCACAATAGAAAAACAGATTCCTTTAGAGAATATTTTCCTGGACACAGTATAAGACCATCTTGTAAATACATACTTCATTTTCAGGAACTGCCCTTGGTTGAATAGAAAACGATGTATGAACAAAGCCTGTCATCTGCAGGTCCCACTTAGAGGACACTTGGGAAATATTTGTTGAATGAATAAGCTTGGTTGCTTTTCCTTTTGAAATAACCTATGTGTGTCACCCTTCTAGCAATTGCATTACTGACATATTTGGGTACAGATGCTTTCAATAACTGGTTATTTGAGGCAACTGAGTGAGCAAGCCTTTATATAAATATTCTGATAATGGAAGCAGGAGCACTTGTGTCTGGCTCATAAAAGCTTGAAGAAATATGTATTTTGTTCATACAAAGATGTTTTCGGTCTTCCTTGTTGGTCCTCTGAAAGTCTGGCCTGACTAGTAGAATGTGGTGATGACTTTTCTCCCCAAAATAACAGATTAGTAAAAACTCAACTCATGTCTCAAACACAAATGCAATAAAATAGAAGCATTATTCTCTTACATAAACAGGCATTGGCCTTAAGTTGATGAAATTCCTCCCTTCTTCTTTATGAACTTCTCGATTTATAGAGAGAGAGGAACTTGAATCTAGATACTTTCTGATTGTAAATCACGGCATCTGCTATTTTCCTTCTCTATTGGAATTTTTGCAGCAATGAGGACATCAGTATCCTTGCGAATCCTTCCATAAGCTTGGATGGACACGACTTGGGGGAATTACCTCCAGCCATAGTGTTCCCAGAGTTTCTCAGCAAGGCAAGAAGTCACCAACCTCAAGACTTGACCCAACCCTTTAGTTTATGGAAACAACAGTATTGTGCTCCCCCTGAGGATGGAAATCAGATTTATTTTTCTCTCAAAAACTACTACTGTACTTTCTGTGGTTGGAAGATAGTTCATCCAGTTGAGTGCACACTTTACCATACTCAAGGACCTGGGTTATGTGTGTGTGTGTGTGGGGGGGGGGGGGTTTATAAGCAGTGGAATAGTGTTTTGTTACTTCTCTCTCTCTCTCTCTCCATATATATATATATATATATATATATATATATATATATATGGAAAAAAAATTTTAAGAAAGGATTAACAAAACCATAGGGTAGGAGGGGTACAACTCCACACAATTCCCACCACCCAATCTCCATATCCCACCCCCTCCCATGGTAGCTTTCCCATTCTCTATCCCTCTGGGAGCATGGACCCAGGGTCATTGAGGGTTGCAGAAGGTCTGGCTTCTGTAATTGCTTCCCCGCTGAACATGGGTGTTGACTGGTCTGTGCATACTCCCAGTCTGCCTCTCTCTTTCCCTAGTAGGGTGGGTCTCTGGGGAAGCTGAGCTCCAGGACACATTGGTGGGGTCTTCAATCCAGGGAAGCCTAGCTAGCATCCTGATGGCATCTGGGACCTGGTGATTGAAAAGAGAGTTAACATACAAAGCCAAACAAATTGTTGAACAATCATGGACCCAAAGCTTGGAATAGTGGAGAGGAAGTGTTAGGGGGTACTCACTGCAAACTCTAGTGTACTTCTGCTTTCAGGTATATATTTTGCAGTAGTTTATGGATACTTGTGAACATATGCTTTCTCTCACAAAAACTGGTGTATATCTAGGTTTTGGGACTTTGTTAGAAAGTGAACCACCTGAGATGGAATTAGAGTGTACTATGAAAGGAAAGGTCTCACTCGAGCAATGAAGCTGAAGGGTTGTCATTCCACACGTGAAGTCTCTGGACACAGTATGGAAATTTTTAAATATTTATTTATTCCATTTTGTTGCCCTTGTTTAATTGTTGTAGTTATTGTTATTATTGTTATTGATGTTGTCATTGTTGGATAGGACAGAGGGAAATGAAGAGAGGAGGGGAAGGAAGACAGAGAGGGGGAGAGAAAGACAGACACCTGCAGAGCTGCTTCACCACCTGTGAAGCGACTCCCCTGCAGGTGGGGAGCTGGGGGCTTGAACCGGGATCCTTACGCCGGTCCTTGTGCTTTGTGCTTTGCGCCTCTTGAGCTTAATCCACTGCACTACTGCCCGACTCCTGTGCTGTGTTGTTTCTTCATCTCTGTCTCACCCTTTATCTGAAAAGCAAGAGTCAGCCAGGAGCGGTGAAATCCTGCAATCCCTAACAAAAAATCCTGATGGAAGGCTGGTGGAATAGTTCACTTGGACAGTGTGTTGCTTTGCCATGTGTACATGTGAGCAATACAGGTTTGAGCCCAGCTCTCACTGCATTGAAGGAAACTTTGGTATCGTGGTGTCTTTCATTCTCCCTTTACCTCTCTGCCTCTCTGTCTGAAAAAATGAACACCAAACTCTGGTGGGGAAAACATATACTACACTCTAGTTCACATGTAAGATGTATAATCTGATGATACTAACATGGTAGCATATATTAATCACCTTGAAAAACATACAGAATGAACAGCATTTTGTTATCATATAAATATTTTATCTTCAGTGCCTTGTTTGAGCTCTTCTAGTATGGTGTGACTTTACTGGAGGTGGGGAGAACTAAATAAAATTCTCAAAAAAAAACAAAAAACTGCTAACTACCTCCCAGCTTCTCATCATCTAGGGTTATATCCTGAAGAGTCCAGGACAAGAATTATTTATAGTTAAAAGTCATGCTGGTCTGCTCAGCTTACTGAAGTTCCAAATGCGCTCAGCTGCGCACTGCTAAAGCCCAGTTTCAAAGGCTTTAATCTGTCACCAAGACTGGCCCAGTAGGAGACATTGGAACTTAGATTCATTGCAGGCTGGTGACAGAGGCCGACCTCAGGAGCAGCCACCAGCAGCCACATCCTGGTTTCACTCCCTGCTTCACAGCTCTGATCTGATCTGATTTCCGATCTGCTTTCAAAGGCTCAGTTCCTCCTCATGACACTCCCAGCCCATCCCCAACCCCCTCATCTGTCCTTGTTCTTGTGACACTTCTTTTAATCTTCTGTGTGTCCCTCTTCACTTGAGTGAATCACACAAGAGTGGCCAGAGACACAGGTCACAGTTCTCTAGAAATTAAGAAGCCCTGGTGACTACGGAATTGAAAAGTATTTTGACATGTACCAAAATACTACATTTTATTTTTTTAATTATTCATTTTTTAATTTTTTAATATATTTATTTTCCCTTTTTGTTGCCCATGTTGTTTGTTATTGTTGTTGTTATTGATGTCGTCATTGTTAGATAGGACAGAGAGAAATGGAGACAGGAGGAGAAAACAAAGAAGGGGAAAGAAAGATAGATACCTGCAGACCTGCTTCACCACCTGGGAAGCGAACCCCCTACAGGTGGGGAACCGAGGGCAAAAGCCGGGATCCTTATGTGGGTCCTTGCGTTTTGCGCCACCTGCGCTTAACCCCCTGTGCTACCACCTGCCTCCCTTTAATTTCATTTTACAAATCATAATAAACATATGTCCTTAAAAAAATAATAGGAAGAAGAAATATCAAAATCAAACTACCATCAAAGATAGAAAAACCCCAGTGTCATAGCTGAGACATAATTTGTGGCATAAGACTATCAATTGGGTAATTCTAGACAACTCTGTTTAATTTCCTCTGTAGAATCCTCTCTGTGCCAGGGTCAAACACAAGCAATTAGTTGGCACATAACAGAGTGACCTCTTTGGTCTTCACCATTTTGAATTCCCCTAACTGGCTTGTGTGTGCTACATGGTGGACATTTTGGAAGATTCAGATCCTTCTTTCAGAGCCCCATTATACATTTCACATCCCCTTATCTAAGTGCATGAAGTGAGGAACTTGCACTTCCATAGACTTTTGCTAAATGTGAGAGAAACATAGTAAGGGGTACATTTGTCCTACAACCAGTGCAGAAAATGTGAAGGCTGGGTGTGAACCAGCAAAAGTCATCAAAGTGTCAGAATGTGTAAGAGAATGTCAATTAGTGAGTCACCTTCTGGCAGCCATTGTCACTTCTAGAAGCATAGAAACACTGAAATTCTGTGTCATTAAAATAATGAGTTCAACACATTTCCATCAGGACCTGAAGAGTCTGTCACCAGGAATCTTGTTTTTATACCATCACTGAAATGGAAGTTAATCCAGAAAACACCAGAGGAAGTCAGGCACTATTTCTCTTATCAGAGAGAAGGGGTGGGGGGAAGGTGGGATGAAACACAGTCTTTTGGTGGTGGATGGTGTTTGTGTACACTCCCATTAATTTGTAGTCGTATAAATCACTATTTAAGTAATATGAGAGGGTTAAAAATGGATTCAATGTCTCAAACTTTTTAAAGCACAGACCATAGGCTGAGTCTTTGATATGTTGACTTTCTTAAAAGCTTAGACCAGGGAGAACAGAAGAAACTGGTGGCACAGCTATACACAAATAATTTCAAAGGACATAAATTATGGTGATGTTGTATATGACATAGCAAATCCTAACAAAGGAATTTTCAAAGTTAACCCAATTGCACATGAAGGTTTAAAGATGGGATACACAGGTTAGATCAGAGAGATAGTCTGAAGGTCCGGTCGTGTAAAGCAAGTTCTGTAGACACAGAGACTGTGATGGAGACAGAGAAAGAGATAAAGGAAGAGAGAGGGAGAGGGAGAGGGAGAGGGAGAGAGAGAGAGAGAGAATGAGAGGATGCACAGTGGGGGACTGGGGAGAAAGTCACAGCACTAAAGCTTCCTTTTAATAGGGTGTGGCTTAGAATGACACACAAAGTAAAGCACAGGGCACTATCCATGTGAGGTGATAGAAATTTTCTTTTTTTATTGGATACAGTCAGAATCAATAGGGAAGGGAAGATAGAGGAGGAGAAAGAGAAAGAGAGAGAGAGAGGCCTGCAGCACTGCTTCACAGCTCACAAAGTGTGTGTGCACTCTCTGTGACACTCAGCTGCCTCTCAGGTGTCACTCTGAGGAAGTCAAATGATCCAGAGAAAAAGCCATGTGCAAGGAGCTGAAGGGGGCTGCCCCCAGTAGTTCAGGAGGAACTGAATCTCAGTAAAGCCAACCATGAGGAATTGAATCCTCTAATAACCACGTGAGTGGGATGGAAGCAGATCCTTCTGGTAGAGACTGAGATGACTGCAGTCTTTGAGAACCCAGATCTAGAGGACACCTGCATTCCTGACTCTCCCCCACACAAAAAAAGGGGGTGTAAGATGTGTGTGAGAATCCAGTAAACATCAGCGTCACATGGAGAACAACTGAAGTTTCTATTATTATTGATTTACAGTCAACAATATTTATACACCTTTCCCACATTTGGGAGCTACTGTCTTCCCTGATCCAGCTTTCTGGTCATTTTTCCAGCCATGAAATCATTTCCCCAGATAATAACTAGAATCCACCTGCGTATCAGACTTCAGGCTCAGGGGAAAAAAAAAAAATACTATAGCCACAGACACTTTGGAATATAACTAAAATATGCCTACCAGCTATCTACAAAATGAAGACCCCCAAACTCTTCATCCACACTATTCCAGCCTTTAGGTTCATATTAGTCAACAACTTGTTTGGCTTTATATGTTAATTCTTTTTTCAGCCACCAGGTTCCAGATGCTGACATGATACCAAACAGACTTCCCTGGACAAACAAACTCAGTGTGTCCTGGAGCTCCAATTCCCCAGAGCCCTGCCCCACTAGGGAAAGAGAGAGGCAGGCTGGGAGTGTGGATGGAGCTGTCAACGCCCATGTTCAGCAGGGAAGCAATTACAGAAGCCAGACCTTCCACCTTCTGCATCCCACAAGGTCCTTGGGTCCATACTCCCAGAGGGTTAAAGTATAGGAAAGCTATCAAGGGAGGGTATATGGAATATGGAGTTCTGGTGGTGGGAATTGTGTGGAGTTGTACCCCTCTTATCCTATGGTTTTGTCTGTGTTTCCTTTTTATAAATAAATAAATATTTAAAAAAAAAAAAAAACCTACAAGTCAGGACATCAGAATTTGAATTCAGGTGAATTTGTGGACAGGTTAGTTTATCCATGTTTCTATTCTTCATTATGTAATGAGAATACAAGTAGTCCCCACAATGTGGTTCTTATAATAATTACCATAATAAATATAATATACTTTATATAATACAGTGTGACATGTTATATTACATGATATATGTGAATAAAAATATATTGTTTATAATAAGAAAAAAAGAAATTGTGCTATTCTGAACATAAGTATACTCAGACATTTTTTGGTTGGATATGTTTGGTTCTTACAGACAGTATATTCTTCCCCCCCCTTTTGTTGCCCTTGTTGTTTATCATTGTTATTGCTTCGTTGTTGTTGGATAGGACAGAGAGAAACAGAGAGAGAGGAAAAGAAAGATAGACACCTGCAGACCTGCTTCACCGCCAAGCGACTCCCCTGCAGGTAGGGAGCTGGGGGCTCGAACTGGGATCCCTATGCCGGTCCTTGTGCTTTGTGCCACCTGCACTTAACCCGCTGCACTACCGTCCAGCTCCCCAGACAGTATATTCTTGTTGAATATTAGCTCTGCCTCTGCTGGCCCTGTCAACTCTCTTCATATACTTTGTTTCCCTCACTTGATTCTCTCTCTATTCCCATTGGTGACTGACAGTGGTTTCATTTCATTTGAAATTTACAAGTTATCAGTCTCTCACCATTGCTGAAAGTTTGGTTTTCAGAGCCTCTTCTACCTTTCTTACTTCCTTTTATGTGGTTTCCTGAGAAAGAAAGGTGCAACCATTACCCTGTACAGTGATGTGTTTAGCAAAGAGACATGTTGCTATTCTGATTTGCATTTCTCTAGTTAACCATTAAGGTAAAACTTTTTTTCACGTTTACTTGACAACCCTTATTATTTACTCTTAACATTTAACCACTATTCTATTTGTTTCCTTATTGGTTTGCTAAACTCTTAATATATCAAAGATGTTGATTTTAAACTGTTAAAAATGGTCATAAATATTTTCTGGTAGTTTTTTGTTGTTGTTTTTGTTCCAACCCTCTAAAATTAAAAAAAAAAAAAGACCAGTTGTCCCTTTATATATTTTTTAATTTTTATATAGTTATTTATTTATTTTCCCTTTTGTTGTCCTTGTTGTTTTTATTGTTGTTGTACTTATTGTTATTGATGTCGTCATTGTTGGATAGGACAGAGAGAAATGGAGAGAGGAGGGGAAGACAAAGAGGGGGAGAGAAAGACAGACACCTGCAGACCTGCTTCACCGCCTGTGAAGCGACTCCCCTGCAGGTGGGGAGCCGGGGGCTGGAACCGGGATCCTTCTGCGGTCCTTGTGCTTTAAGCCACTTGTGCTTAACCCACTGCGCTACCGCCCGACCTCCCCACCCGCCGTATATTTTATAGCATCATTTCACTTTTTTCTTTCAGTAAAAAGCCTTAAATTTTTTCTGTAGTCAGTTTTACCCATTTTCATGATGACTTGATATTTGGAGCGTCCTGCTTAAGAAAGGCGAAGAAGGGCAGGGGAGAGAGCATAATGGTCATGCAAACAGACTCACATGCCTGAGGCTCCCTGTCCTTGTACCACCATAAGCCAGAGCTGAGCATTGCTCTGGGGGGAAAAAAAAAAAGTTTCTCTGGTTTGTGGAAACTTAAGAGTATACAATCACAGTCAAAAAAGGGAATGATAAAAGGCAACATATCTCTGAAATATAAAGGCAGTTAGAGGGCTAGAAGGGGGACACAGTGTTGAGCGCACATATTAGAATGCACAAGGACTCAGGTTCAAACACCCAGTCTCCACCTGAGAGGGAAAGCTTCATGAGTGGTGAAGCAGTGCTGCAGGTGCCCTTCTTTCTCCCTTTCTGTCTCCCCCCTTTCCTCCTCAATTTCTCTCTGTCTCTATCTAATAAATAAATAAATAAATAAATAAATAGCAGGAGTATATAGCATATTGGTTATGCAAAGAGACCCTTATATGGGAGAGGGGGTGGGGCAGGCTGTGGCTCACCAAAAAAAATTTTTAAATAAATAAATAAATAAAAAGTTGGCCAAAGGAGCAGTGCATTTGTAGTGCGTGTTCTGAGCCCCAGCGATAACCCTGGAGGCAAAATAAGTAAGTAAATATATAAATACAGAGACCCTCAGGCCTGAAGCTCCAAAGTCCAGGTTCAATCCCCAACACCACCACAAGTGAGAGCTGAACAGTGCTCTGGTAAAAATATACATATTATTAAATAAATAAATGCGACTATCTTATGAGATTACATTTAAAAAGAAAAAAAAAGTCAAATAAAGGGTGTTCTTAAAAAGCAAATAACATTGAGAGCCGGGGAGTGTCACACCTGGTTGAGTACACACATTACCACGTGCAGGGATCTAGGTTCAAGCCTCCCATCCCCCTTCCCCCACCTGCAGGGAGGAAGCTTCATTATAGGTGAAGCAGTGCTGCAGGCATCTCTTTCACGCTCCCCTCCCCATATTGATTTCTCTCTGTCCTACCAAATAAACGATGAAAAATCAAATAACATTTAGAATAAAAAATCAGCCACCTGGAGTTTAGGATAAAATGTTTCATTTCATCTTACTCTTTCCAACTGTCGTACTGTTGTGCTATAAGACCATCATTTTTCTAGCACTGATATAAAATGATGTGCTTAGCATGTATAACTCTCCAGGAACAGTCTGCTGCTGTATTTATCTGTTCCAACAGAAGTACCACACTATTTCAAGTGTTACATGATTACACCAGAGTAAGCCAATTCCATCATTCCCTGGCGTGAGATCTCAGGGAACTTCTCCAGGCCTTGGTTTCCTCTCTTTGCAATGCTAAGAATTAAGTACATAATCGGGGCCTGGCGGGGGTGCACCTGCTTAAGCACACACAATACAGTGAGCAAGGACCCAGGTTCAAGTCCTTGGTCCCCACTTGCAGGAGGAAAGCTTCATGAGTGGTAAAGCAGGGCTGCAGGTGTCTCTCTTTCTTTTCCTTTATCTATCTGCCCCTCCCCTCTAAATTTCTATCTCTATCCAATACTTAATAAATAAATAAAATATTTTAAAAGAATGAAATACTTAAATTCCTCAGGATTTAAGTAAATATCTTCCCCCCCATTTCTCACAGAAAATAAACACAAGTGACTCACAGCAGTACTCTCTTTAATAATAATCATTTTACTGGGGGCGAGGGCAGGCAGGTGGTGGAGCACCTGGTTAAGCGCACACACTACAGTGTGTGAAGACACGGGTTCAAGGCTATTGTCCGTACCTACAGGGGGAAAACACCACAAGTGGTGAATCGGGATTGCAGGTGTCTCTCTGTCTCTTTCCCTCTCTCCATCTCCCCCACCCCTCTCAATTTCTCTGTCTCTATCTAATAATAAAAAAATATTTTGGGAGTCAGGCGATGGTGCAGCGGATGTAAGCGTAAGTGGCATAAAGCGCAAGGACCGGCATAATGAAACCGGTTCGAGCCCCGGCTCCCCACCTGCAGGGGAGTCGCTTCACAGGCGGTGAAGCAGGTCTGCAGGTGTCTGTCTTCCCCTCCTCTCTCCGTTTCTCTCTGTCCTATCCAACAACGACTACAACAATAACCACAACAATGTTAAAGAACAAGGGCAACAAAAGGGAAAATAAATAAATGAATATAAAAAATTAAAATATATATTTTAAATGTACAACAATAATAATAGTGTTGCCCGTTATTTTAAAAATGCAACCAACCCTAAATCTCTTTTAAATAACCAGTTTCGGCTCAGAGGAGATTTGTCACTATGGAGGAACTCATTCAGATTCTGGGAGATGTTCTATTCCCACAGGCTAAGGATGTGAATAGAGAAAGGAACAGAGTACCTTATATAGGGCACTTGGGTTAGCGAAGAAGAGAAGGGCACTTCAGAAGATTCCCATAGGAAGGAGCTAAAAGCTCCCTTCATGTTGCTTAGCAACATGTAAATGTTCAAGCAAGGAGGAAGGCAAAGGTGCCATAAAGCCAGTCAAATCTGACTCTCGATTAAATTTGATCCTCTCGCTTACCCGTTTAATTTCTACATTGTGTAAAAATCAAAGAGAAACAGAGCATACATTTGACCTTTAGAAATACACTGGCCATGCAGTAGAAAAAAAGAAAATACAGTTCAAATATGAGCATAGAAGTGGAGTAGGTGGCCTGGAGGTAGACGGACAGACAGAGGTACATCTGCTCACAGCTGGACTCCAGATGCAATAGAATTACTCTGTTCAGCGTAGGAAATATCTGTCGGTGCTTCCAGGGATACACAGAAGAGGAAGAAGAGGCCAGTGCCTTTGAAACTGTCACACCTACCAGGGAGAATAAAACGTGTGTGCAAACTACGCCCACAAGGTAGATGTCATGTCCCCACGAGGAACACCACATTTATGTTTTCAGAAATGAGAGGGATAAAAGATTTCAGGGAGTGGGGGCTGGGAACATCCAGAAAAGCTTCTCTGAAGGAAAAAACCACTTGAAGTAAACTGTTTAAAACCTGTTTTTTTTAATTCGTTTGTTTGTTTGTTTGTTTTAGCCTCCAGGATTATCACTGGGGCTTGGTGCCTGCGCTACAAAACCACTGCTCCTGGAGGCCATTTTTTTTTCCGTTTTGTTGCCCTTGTTGTTTATCGTTGGTGTTATTATTGTTGTTGTTGTTGTTGGATAGGACAGAGAGAAATGGAGAGAGGAGGAGAAGGCAGCGAGGGGGAGAGAAAGATAGACACCTGCAGACCTGCTTCACCGCTTGTGAAGCGACCCCCCTGCAGGTAGGGAGCACAGGGCTCGAACAGAGATCCTTTCTCTGGTCCTTGTGATTTGCATCATGTGCACTTAACCCTCTGCGTTACCACCCGGTCCCCTAAAACTTAGTTGTTTCTTTGTACTAGTGATTTAATGATGGCTTACAAAATCATGAGATTAAAAGGGAACAACTCCACACAGCACTACCACAAGCAAAGGTCTGTGCCTTTCCACCCCCAAAGATAACCATCATAATTTTCTTAGAGACAGTTTGACCACATTATTTCAACAAGTTCATAACAACCTGGTAATCGTCCTTCAGAGAAATACAGGTCATTTGTTAACAGATATAAATTACTGCAATAAGTCCTTAAACACAAACACCAAAAAAAAAAAAAAAAAAAAAAGAAAGCTAAAACTCCTTAGTTTGCCTAAAGAAACCACCATAAATTGCCTAGCCAAAGATTTGCTACTTGGGCCTAGACACCCTTCTCTCATATCCCCTACTTCACTTCCCTCAATCACTCTATCTACTCAACTACTGACACAAAAGAAACATATATCTCCTAATCTTTTCTGATAGCATCAGTATTTCTTGATAATCTTTAGAAGAAAGACTGTACACAATTGGCCAAGAGATATATTGGCATGTCCCAATGCCTCACCTCTCCAGAGCCCTATCCCACTAGGAAAAGATAGAAACAGGCTGGGAGTATGAATGGACCTGCCAATGTCCATGTCCAGCAGAGAAGCAGTTACAGAAGCCAGACCTCCCACCTTCTGCAGTTTCAAAAGAATTCTGTTCCATAATTTTAGGGGGGGGGGTGTTATGAGAAGATGACCAGAGGGCTCTGAACTTTAATTACATCAGGACCCAGTGAGAGAAGAGGAAAAAAGAAAAAGGACATTTGGAAGTAGTAACATATGCAAGTGTAAATGAGACTTAGAAAGGAAGAGGAGGCCATGACTATACAAAAAATGGGAAAATATCTATAAATATCGGTAGTTATAGAAATAATGGTCAACCCATATCTGCCACCTTGGGAGAACTACTACACTTTCCAATGGAGGGAAAGGGGGAAGCAGAGCTTCTGGTAGTGGGAACAGTGCAGAATTATACCCCTGTTATCTCATAGTTTTGCAAATCATTATCAAATCACTAATAAAATTTTTTTAATTTAAAAAACTCCTTAACTTGACTACTACTCCCCCTTCCCCATGTTGAATTAAGCTGCTACAAAGAACACTGAACACTGTTTAAGAGACTACAAATTGGGGCAGCCATGAAAAACAACACAGAGAATTATTCTTATTTTTAAAAATGGAACTACCTTATGATCTTGCAATATCACTCCTGAGTATTTACAAAAAAGACACAAAAGCACTAATTCAAAAGGATATGTGAACTCTTGTGTTCATAGCTGCACTATTTACAATAACCAAAATGTGAATTATAAGCCAAATGCCCATCATCGGGTAACTCTGTAAAGCAAATGTGGGATATATACTCAGTACTACTCTGAGGGGCGAGTAGTGGCGCATCTGGTTGAGCGGACAGGTTACAGTGCACAAGGACCAAGGTTCGAGCCCCCAGTCTCCACCTGCAAAGGGAAAATTTTGTAAGTGGTGAGGCAGTGCTGAAGATCTCTCCCTCTCTCTCTCTCTCTCTCTCTCATCTATCTATCTATCTTTCTCCCTCACACCCCCTCCCCTCTTGATTTCTGGCTGTCTCTATCTAATAAATAAAGATAATAAAAAATTTAAAATGCTACTCTGCTACTAAGGCATGAAATTGTGCCTTTAGGGTAGAACGGACGGAACTTTGGGTGATTATACTAAATGAAATAAGGAAGGAATATAAAAAATGTAAGAGGTGGTTTCATTCATGTGTGGAATATAAGTAACTAAAAACAGAAAAGCAAACTTGCGATACTAATGATAATTAACTGACTCTTAGATTCTGTAAAAACCAAGGTAGTTTTCAGAGGGCCTTGGGAGAGGAGGGAGGCAGGGTGGTAGAAGGGTTTCTTGGGTGTGATGGCACTGGATCTTTGGACATATACATGCATAGGTGTGAAACTATGTTCCAAAATTATTGTAATAATGTGATCCATGTTAAATCAATATATATGCACATATGCGCATGTATATATAGACCTTTAGAATACAATAGAGAAGGCAGAAGTTCGGAGACAAAGAAAGGAAGATTATAGGGTGACATTTTTTTAATTTATTTATAAAATAAAAAATATTGGCAAGACCATCGGATAAAAGGGGTACATTTCCCACCACCAGAGTTCCATATTCCATCCCCTCCCTTGAAAGCTTTCCTATTCTTTATCTCTGCATGTTAGCTCTTGGGCTCAGGCAAAAGTTAATAAAGTCATGGGCCCCATAAAATATACCTAAAATAGACCTACTAGCTTTTTCCAAAGTGGAGCCCCAAATCTCATCTGCAATATTCTTGCCTTTAGGCTTCTATTTAACAATTTGTTCTGCTTTATATCTTAATGCTTTTGAGATACCAAGTTGCAGACGCTACCATGATGCCAACCTGACTTGCCCGGGCAGACGACCTCACTAATGTACAGGGTGACATTTTAACTGCATTGGTCCAAAGACTGAAAATGGTGATGGAGTAGTGGAGAGGAGGGAGAGGAGGAAGAGGAGAAGGAAGAAAAGATGGAGGAGGAGGAATAGAAAGAGGAAGAGAAGGTAGAGAAAGAGAAAGAGACGGAGAAGGAAAGGGAGTTGGGGACCCAATGTTCTGTGGTGGAGAAAGATGACAAGTTAGTGGAGGGTGTGGTGTTTTGACACCTAACATGGGGAGATAAGAAACTGGGTAGGCATGACAACAACAGTCATGTAAACCATCATTTCCCCCAATTTAATTAAATAAAGTTTCCATATACATGTACACAAGTCAAATGGGGAAGAAAATAAAATGTTGACAGATCAGTAGATTAAAGAAAAATAAAACACATCTAGCATATGGCAGGGGTTGGGGAAGGGGAGAAAGTACTCCAACTATGTCCAGAACAATGAAAAACCTAAATTCCATCCAAAACAGGATTCTATTTGAATGGAAGCAAAATAAATAAATAAATAAATAGAACTGTTTCATGTGGTTGAGATCCTTAAATGACAAGTCTAAGGACCTATGCTATATTTGACAAGGGATGAGATGGTGTGAGACATGGTCAAGAGTGAGACTTTAGAGTCAACAAAATAGCTCTACTGGATAGTGTGCTAGTGTGCTTCTTTCTCTGTGCATGAACCAGGTTCTAGCCTAAACCCCACCACACTGAAGGAAGCTTCAGTGCTGTGTCCAGATCTCTCTCTCTTGATCTCTCTCTCTCTCTCTCTCTCTCCCTCCTATTTAAATAAATATTTTTTTTTAAAAAAGAAAAAGTCACATTTGGATTCATAGACCATAATTTCTCCAGAACAGACTAGCAGGCTCAGCTATGGGAGAGAACATCACATAAATAGGTAAATTCCAACCCTAGCATTCAGGAGGGTCTCAGAAAGCACATCTACAAACACACAAATTCCAGACAGCACATCTTGCCACACACATCACCTATACACAGGACCCAGACACCAAAAACCCTTGTGCAAAATCGAGGAAAAGAGTTTCATTGCAGTAGAGTCTATGGAAAAGTTAAATGTTGAAAAAGGCAAAAAGTGATTAGCAGCAAACAAAGGATATTTGAGATTCTCAAAAAAAAAAAAAAATCTTGGCAGTCTAATTCAACAGCATCCTTGCACACAGCTCACTCAAAATGAGACCTGGAAATTGATGGTGGGAATATAAATGTTCCCTGGTTCTTTGGGCTTGATACATCCCTCTGGGGACATAGCTAAATGCATGTGAGTGATACCAAACTGTATTTCAGGACTTTCCACTCGAAGTCTACCCTTCATAGAAGCTCTTGGTCTCATCAACAAATATGGACAAGGTTTTTTTTTTGAAATCTGTGTTGGGGGCAGTGGAGGGATAGACAGACTCCTGAATCAACTCAAGATGGCCACCTTCTGGAGAAGTGGACCTTCCTCAGCACAGCTCTCAGTCTGGGGCTGCTCAGGAGCAGGACGATGGGATGGATGGCTGCGCACAGGTAAATCACTGCTTGCCACACCCAGTATCTAAGCTCCTCAGAAGGAAAAATCCCTGCAGCACTGAGCAGCAGTGACAGGAAGTACGAAACAAAGAGCACAGCAAAGGAACCCAGAGCCAGCAGGGCCTTGACGTGAGACTGGGTGCTGAGGTTGTCACCACCCAAGATGAACGGGATGGTCTTCCAAGTGTGTCTTCCCAGAGATGAAAGGAGCAAACCCATGCCCACCAGGAAGACCATTACTGGCACCGTCCAGGTGACAAGTTTGAGGGGAAGGAAGTAGAATCTCTCGTAGGATCTTCTTACAGCATCTCCGGTCACATTCCAAATCTGAGGATTTCTCTTTAAGTAGTTCTGATATACCTGATGATTACCAATTAAAAACAGCACAGCGCTGAAGCTGGAGAAGCCCACAGAGCTAAGAAGCATCCACAGAACCAGCCCGGACACCTTACGCTTCAGCCAGAGGAAGACTGGCTGGGTGAAGGTGGCAATTTTCACACAGTAGTAGATGCTGAGCCAGGCCGAGAGCCACAGGGTGACAGCATTCAAGAAGTCCCACTGGAAGGAGAGACACTGCCACACAGGGTTATATGGGAAGGCCTGGGGGTGGAGGAAAATATAAATGGTCTTAGTGATCACCACCCACTGCAGACAGAAGCGAGAGACTCCCAGGCTCACCAGCAACTTGTCACAAGGTGACAGCATTCTCCGAAGCAACCACTGCACGCTCAGGGCTGCGATGATGAGGCCATTACCCACCACCGCCACCAGGCACAAAAGAAGTAAGAAGACAGTCAGGGTGATAGTACCCTTGTCAATTGCCAGTGGTCGTGGGTCAGAACTGTCTCCATGCATCTCGCCCAGGGTGCCAAGGTGTCTTCCTGGGAGACAGCTCTAGAAAGTTCCAGATGAGTGCTTTTCCTCCAGCTGCCCCAATCCCAGAAGACAGAGAAAGAGACATAGAGTAATTGAGGAGGTTGAAGAGATGTCTTCATCTCAGAACAGATGCAAATATTGCTAAGGTTCAGTTGCAATGCTCCTCCTGCCCTCCTGCCTGCTCTCCTGCCTGCTCTCCTGCCTGCTCTCGGATTTGCCTGCCCACTCTCTGGCCATGCCAATGTGGCTGTGGATAGGGTGTCACTTAGCATCCCTTATGCAGACGCTTAAGCTGACGCTTAAGGCAGAAGCATGTGCCTGCTGTCAGCTCAGAGAGGTACTACACAGGGCGTGTCTCTTAGAGACAGCGAGAGCTGGCATCTGTCAGCTGGTGGTTATGTCCTGGGGGCTGTTCTAAATATCCTCTGAACTGTTTTTCTCTCACACCAATTCCATGAAGAGCATGTTTCACAATAGCCGTTCACCAGACAGAAGGAAAACAGAAGTTAATTCAGAGGCTGTGACTGTAGATCGCTGTCACCAAATAAAAACAAGGAGGCAGACACATATAGATAAGTGATTTTTGTCTACACTACTTTATAAACAATGACATTAAAAGTAGACTTTTAGTGCTGGGTGGTGATACACCCTGTAGAGTACATGTGTTACCGTCTGCAGGGGCACAAGTTCAAGCCCCCTATCCCCACCTGCAGGGAGAAATCTTCACAAGTGGCGAAGCAGTGTTGCAAGTGTCTCTCTTTATCTCTTCCTCTCTAGCCCCTCCTTCCCTCTCAGCTTGTCTCTGTCTCTATCCAAGAAAGAGAGAGAGAGAGGAAGAAGGGTGAGAGGAAGGAAGGAAGGAAGGAAGGAAGGAAGGAAGGAAGGAAGGAAGGAAGGGGAAAAGGAGAAAAAAAATGGCTGCCAGAAGCAGTGGATTCATTGTGCATACACCAAGCCCTGGCAATAATCCTAATTGAAAGAGAGAAAGAGAGAGAGAGAGAATGGAAGAGAGGAGAAAGAGAGAGTGAATGAGAGAAAGAGAGAGAAAGATCCTTGACAGAAATAGCTCTAACAGGGTAGCAGTAAAACCAGGGGATATAAGAGGAAGAAGTTTTGGACCAGGAAAAAAAAAAAAAAAAAAAGACCTTTAACCAAGTTTCTCTTCTCACCTGAGTAGGTGTTTGTGTCAGTTGACTCAACAGTGTATCTCAGGTTCTCCATCTGTAAGACATGGAAAGTGTCATATGTTCTTTTAATAATTATAGGATTGTACAAGATGTGAAAAACATCATCCACCATTCTAGCTATAGCATTATCCTAGAATCCAAGACTAGAATCTCATTTACTATTGTGAAAGAAGACATTAAAATAATTTTATGGGTGAAAGAAACAAGGTCTTAAACACTACATTAAGATTCCCACCTACAGTCATGGGTGAATGACTGAGCCAAATAGGTTTCAGGACCATAGAGAGACACTTGCCATAGTCACATGAGATTAAGGGACAGCTTTATATTACACTTAGCCTCTGCCAGCGTCATTTTTTACCTGTTCAATGTTCACAACCCCCCCAACACAAGAATGGGATACAGGACTCTCAACATCTCTTTCCAGTCCCCAGTCCACCTTACACAAGGGACGAGCAGATCATTCTTCCAATACAAAGGCCTCACTGTACTGTTTCTGTGTTCCTGGGTACAAGAGAAAAAGGTGAGCTGTGGTCCGGGAAGTGGTGCAGTGGAGAAGGCATTGGACTCTCAAGCATGAGGTGCTGAGTTTGATCCCCAGCAGCACATGTACTGGTTCTTTCGCTCTCCTCCTATCTTTCTCATTAATAAATAAACAAAATCTCAAAAAGAAAGAAGAGAAGAGAAAAGAAAGGAAAGGACAGGGAAAGAAAAGAAAAGAAAAGAAAAGAAAGAGAAGAGAAGAAAAGAAAAGAAAAGAAAAGAAAAGAAAAGAAAAGAAAAGAAAGGAAAAGAAAAGAAAAGGTGAACCAAGGTGCTTCATCCACTCCATCTTCCTGTGAAAATGCAAATGTCCTGGACAGAGTTTCCAACCACTTTTATGGATGTCTTCCTTTGCTGGCTTAACACTATTTCCTACTGCAGTTGGAACCATGGGACAAGCTTTGAGCTCTTAGCTTTTGCTCTGGAATTTGGCCAGTCAGAAGTTCCTCAATGTGCAAAACATATTTTCCCACCAACTTCCTACATGTTCAGTGACTCATACGGTGAATGGAATGTGTCTTAGACCTCGACTCATGTAGCAACAATTTTTTTTTTATAAAAAGAAAACATTGACTAAACCATAGGATAAGAGGGGTACAACTCCACACAATTCCTACCACCAGAACTCTGTATCCCATCCCCTCCCCTGATAGCTTTCCTATTCTTTAACCCTCTGGGAGTATGGACCCAAGGTCATTGTGGGATGCACAATGGTGGTTGAAAAGAGAGTTAACATACAAAACCAAACAAATTGTTGATCAATTATGGACCTAAAGGTTGGAATAGTGCAGATGAAGAGTGGGGGGGGTCCTCCATTTTGTATATAGCAAGTAGGCATATTTTAGTTATATTCCAAAGGGCCTGTGTCTATATTAGGTTTTTTTTTTCTTTTTTTCCCCTGAGCATGAAATCTGATATGCAGGTGGATCCAAGCTATTATCTAGGGAGATGATGTCATGGCTGGAAAAAGGACCAGAAAGCTGGATCAGGGAAGAGAGTAGCCCCCAAGTATGGGAAAGGGGTATAAATATTGTTGACTGTAACCCCCATCAATTTGATGTGATCTGAGGTCCATATTCAGCTTAGGAGCCTATGTGACCTCTGCATCCCTCTAGATATGAGCTCACATTCTGTGGTCATGAGTAGGAACATGCCAAGCTGCCCCAATATCAGAACCCATCTTCCTCAGGTGTAGCATGTTGTCTATCCTTCTATCCTCCCTTTGGAGGATGGAACACTCTGTACCATTGTTGATCCAAGTTGAGGGCAAGGTCCTATGGGGGCCCACAAAGGGGTCTATTGTGTTGTTCCTGATAGAGATGACCAGTAACAATGGAGAGAGGGATTTATTCAAGGTCTAGGCCCATCATATCTGTTCGGGAATTTCAGGACTCCCCAAACAGGGTCCCAGCTGATGGGGTGGCCTGATAGTGAAAGAGTCAGCATTAAAGTATGCCAGTCTCTTGCCTTTATTCAGCTTTTGCAGTCCTTGCTTTGACAAGGTTAGCTTTGAAGTGAGGGAAAGAACTGTAATAGGAAATAGGTGAGGAGGGTATCTAAGTAGACACTATTTCATTATCAACTTTATACTGACTCACTACAGACTATTGTATATTTTTGCTTCCAGGTATATATTTTACCCTAATTTATGGATACATGTGAACATATGTTCTATCTCATGGGACCTGGTCTATATCTGGGTTTTGGGACTTTGTTAGGAAGTGAACCTCCTGGAATGGAATTAGAGAATACTATGAAAGTAAAGGTCTCACCCAAGTAATGAGGCTGAAGGGTTGACATTCCACGCCTGATGAATCTGGACACAGTCTGAAGTGAAGCGTGCTGAGGTGGTATTCATTGCCTTGATTAGGTTGGGATCTGCGGATGCAATATCATTTAGTATGAACTGAGAGAAGCACGCAGGAAAGTGAGCCCCACCCCAGAGGTTCCAGGATTGGGGTAGCAACAATTTATTAAGTATCTCCTAAATGTCCTAGCGATCCTATAAGTGCAACAGTGACCGGGGTATCTGTCCTCAGTCAGCTTTTATGGATTAATCATAAACCATAAACATTTATTGGGGATATACTATATGCAGCTTGAGTTAATCCAAAAAAGTGAATAATAATTTTTATTTAAACATGCAAAGTGTTTAGTAGTGATTCTTTAGTTTTTTGTGTTTATGTTTACTTTTCTTAGGCAGAACTTAAGTCTGAGAGTCTTTTTCAATACTTCCAATTCTTCTTTATATGTGTAATTTCAAGGGTAGAAGGGATAGGAATTCTAAGAAGATTCCTTTTTATCTCCAGAGGCAGAAGTACTCTCAGGTGGTGTTTCTAAATATCACATGACATCCTATTTGCACCCCCTGAATTGTCAGAAGAGTTCAGCAGTAACATCCTCTTTCTCATGGGACAACAAAGATGAAGATGCACCTAGTATGTTGGAAGGAAGACATGGCATCAGTACAGGAGGTGGAGATGTTATCATGTTTGGTTATAGCAGAAGATTCACATAGGGAATGCCATAAAATCCCAGTGGCATACTTGGCTAAAAAGACAGGCTGAAGGGGACGGGCAGTAGCACTTCAGGTTAAGTGCACAGGACCGGCTCAAAGATCCCGGTTTGAACCCCCTGCTCCTCACCTGCAGGGGAGTCACTTCACAGGCAGTGAAGCAGGTCTGCATATGTCTGTCTTTCTCTCCCCCTTGCTGTCTTCCCATCCTCTCTCCATTTGTCTCTGTCCTATGCAACAACAATGATAGCAATAACAATAATAATAATAACAACAACAATAAACAACAAGGGCAACAAAAGGAAAAAAAATAGCCTCCGGGTGCAGTTGATTTGTAGTGCAGGCACCGAGCTCAAGCAATAACCCTGGAGACTAAAATGAATAAATAAATAAATAATAAAAATAAAATAAAATTTAAAAAGATAAGCTGAGGAGAGCTCTAAAAAGGCTTAAAAGAGGAAAATACTGGGTTGTGTCTTTGGTCCAGAAGGAACCATCAGCACATTGGGGGTACTTATAAGGTGAAGCCTTGCAAAGGGAGGTGGAAATAATCAACCAGCTAAGAATCCCTGTGATAAGTCCACTAGATCGGGCACAACTCAAAGGGCTGTGGAGGTGTTGCAGAGCACAAGTCTCACCATCATCTCCTCCCCACCCAAGACATGCAGATAAATTCTAAAGCTCCGTGCAGGGGAAAGCAGCCCTCTGGGTGTTACAGTTGTGTGGACAGGGATGGGGGACAGAAGAGACCCCTTATTCTTGTACCTCTGCTGGTTCCTACCCAGCACTTTTGTGACTTGAGTCTCAGGATTCTATCTCCACAATTTATTCTTGCCTTCCATGTAAGAAGGCATCAGTTCACTTATGCAGTTTCTGTAAAAGGAAAGGGGAAGGTACGGGAGGGGAGGGGAGGGAAGAGGGGAGGAAGGGAGGGGAAATTTATGATAGTTTAGGTCTCACACACTTTCTTCTACCCAGCCTCACCCTCTCTCAACAATCTAGGAAATCCCCTGTGGTTCTCTGGAACAATTTGAGAATCTCTTCTTTTATCACTTTAATCTTCTTCCAAGTGGAAATTTCTCACTTGGTTATTTCATCTCTTCTCCTCTGAGCCTCTCTCCTCTTGCCATCAGTCAGCCTCCAGCTACCATTATGGCAATGCTTGGGGACTTCAACTTCCCAAGACAGTGAGCCAACTCACTATTAAAGAAGTCATTGACTTGAAAATTCACTGTGACTTCTATTTTGTTGCTATTCATGATTTCTACTTTGACTAGCTCTCTTAACCACTATGCCAATGTCATTTGCAATTTCTGTTAATCAGTTGATCTTTTAATCAATTAGTCTTGATTTTACAGTGAACTCCTTCGGTGAAAAAAATGTATATGAGTGTGTCTCATTAATATTTATTTATTTTAATTATGGACAAGCACTCCTTGACACATGTTCATTTAAAACATTGAAAAAAAATCAAAGTGATGTGATGTAAAGAAATGAAAATTGAAGACTTCATATTTTTCTCCCAACAGCTACTTAGCCAGTTGGGTGATTTTGCATACATCTTGCAATGCAAACATCTCAACTTGGAAACCACCATCTTAGATATAAACATCCAGGATCCACCTTCCTGGTGAGCAAGGTTATCAAAATTGATAACGATAGTGTTTTCTTTGTCTTCCTTCTTGATGATTTGCTGGCCAAAACCTAAAAGCATCTTCATGGAAGTCCATTCACTTTCAATTTAACACAGAAATAACAGATGAAATCACACACACAAAAAAAAAAAAAACATAAGCATCTGTTGTGGCATGAAACTCGTATACATCCTCTCCCATCCATGGGATCAAACAGAGAAAGCTCTGTGGTAGAGTTAGTCTTCAGCAGGGCACAAAAGACGGGATCAGGAAAAGCAAGAGGAGAAAGTAAATACAGATGTTTCAAATGAGCCTGAGAAACACTGGGAGGAAGAGCATGTGCAGAAATGGAAACTGGTTTCACTGGGCTGAGAGAAGTTTGTGTGGGACAGCTTAGATTGACACCATGAGGGTCCTGGTTTATGATGGTGGAAACAGAACAAAGTTGAGGTTGAGAGTATTTTTCTTTTTTTATTTATTTATTTTCTTCCTTTATTGGGGGATTAATGTTTTACATTTGACAGTGAATACAATCGTTTGTACATGCATAACATTTCTCAGTTTTCCACATAGCAATACAACCACCACTAGGACCTCTGTCATCCTTTTTGGACCTGTACTCCCCCCCACCCACCCCACCCCAGAGTCTTTTTTACTTTGGTGCAATACACCAACTCCAGTTCAGGTTGTATTTGTGTTTTCTCTTCTGATCTTCTGTGTTTTCAACTTCTACCTGAGAGTGAGATCATCCCATATTCATCCTTCTGTTTCTGACTTATTTCACTTAACATGATTTCTTCAAGCTCCATCCAAGATGGGCTGAAAATGGTGAAATCACTATTTTTAATAGCTGAATAGTATTCCACTGTGTATATACACCACAGCTTGCTCAGCAACTCATCTGTTGTTGGACACCTGGGTTGCTTCCAAGTTTTGGCTATTACAAATTATGCTGCTGTGAACATAGGCATACACAGATCATTTTGGATGGGTATGTTGGGTTCCTTAGGATATATCCCCAGGAGAGGAATTCCAGAATCAGAGGCTAGGTCCATTTCTAGCCTTCTGAGAGTTCTCCAGACTGCTCTCCACAGAGGTTTGACCAATTTACATTCCGACCAGCAGAGCAGGAGGGTTCCTTTGACCCCACAACCTCTTCAGCATTTGTTGCTGCCACATTTTCTGACACATGACATTCTCATGAGTGAAGTGGTATCTCACTGTTGTCTTTATTTGCATTTCTGACAGTCAAAAACTTGGAGCATTTTTCCATGTGTTTTGTTGGTCTTTTGGATCTCTTCCGTGGTGAATATTCTGTCCATGTTCTCTCCCCATTTTTGTATGGGGTCATTTTTTGTTGTTGTTGTTACTGTTGAGTTTCACAAGCTCTTTATATATTTTTAGCAACAATAAATAAATAAATAAATAAAATGTCCAGGAATAAACCTAGCCAAAGAAGTGAAAGACTCAAATTGTATTATAGGGCCATTGTCATCAAAACTGCTTGGTACTGGAACATGAATAGACATATTGACCAGTGGAATAGAATTGAGAGCCCAAAAGTAAGCCTCCACACCTATGGACATCTAACCTTTGACAGAGGTGCTCAGATTATTAAATGGGGAAAGGTGAGTCTCTCCAACAAATGGTGTTGGATAAAATGGGTTGAGACATGCAGAAGGATGAAACTGAATCACTATATTTCACCAAACACAAAAGTAAATTCCAAGTGGATCAAGCACTTGGATGTCAGACCACAAACTATCAGATACTTAGAAGAAAATATTGGTAGAACTCTTTCCCCACATAAATTTTAAAGACATCTTCAATTCCAATTACAAAGAAGACTAAGGCAAGTATAAACCTATGGGACTACATCAAATTAAAAAGCTTCTGCACGGCAAAAGAAACCAATACCCAAACAAAGAGACCCCTCATAGAATGGGAGGATATCTTTATATGCCATATGTCAGATAAGAGTTTAATAACCAAAATATATTGAGTATTTTTTGAGACACTTATCACAGGGAGACGAGATACTATATCCATGTAACAGCTGTACTATAATCCATTACTCTAATAAAAGGTGTGTGTGATTTAAAAAAAAAAAAGTACAGGAAAGGAACCACAGCAGTAGTGAGTGGGAAAATAGTTCAGCTGGTAGAGCACATGACTTGCATGCCCAAGACTCTTGATTTGATTCCCTGGCACTGCATGTGGCCAAGTTGTCCTCTTCTGTCTCCCTAGTAAACCCCTCTCTCATATGACTTAAGTAATAAATCTGTGGGTGAGTGGGACAGAGACAACAAATGACAATTAGAGGTCTCTGTAAATGGAGTACAGACCAAAATGATGCTTGGAAACTGTTACAAGAGTTACTCATATAGAGGATGAGAGAATTACATGAGCAAATGAGATCACTCTCTTAGCCCAAGGTAACTTGGAATCCAGACTGCTGTCTAAGAGCAGTGGAGGCAATATTAGGACAGTTAGTGGGGCATGGAAGGAGTGGGAAAGGAAGAACTACCTGGTTCAAATCCCTGGCTCCCCACCTATGGGGGGGGGGGTTGCTTTGCAAGTTGTGAAGCAGGTCTGCAGAAGTCTGTCTTCCTTTCTCCCTCTCTATCTCCCCCTCCTTTCCCAATTTCTCTCTGTCTTATCCAACAGCTGTAACAATAACAGCAACAACAACCATGGAAAAAAGATGGCTACCAGGAGCAGTGGATTCATAGTGCAGACACCAGGCCCCGATGATAACCCTGTAGGCAAAAAAAAAAGACTACCAATAGAAGATGGCACCCAGACTTTACATGTTCTGATCAATCATGAGCTGACTGACACTCATCACTCAAGACAAAACACACTTTGAACAGAGTGTTTCCAATGGTTCATCTGTAGGGCCTTTCTCAGCTTGGAGTTGTTGAGCACCAAGATGCTAGAATGGAGGCTGATGCCTATGTAGGTAATCGCTTCCCAGATCCAGTGCCAGTGGTTCTTGAAGATGGTGATTTTTAATGTCACAAATACCAAGGACAGAAAATATGACATGTAGAAGATAAGGAAGAAGGTAAGTGACTTCAGGGCCACCGTGTGAACCCGAGTGCTCAGATCCTGGGAACCAGATCTGCAATCCCTCATGTTCTGCAAATGTTGGTGCAGTGAAAACATAAGCAGAAGGGTGGACACCAGGATCAATAGGAAAGGAAGAGATAACGCCAGCAGCAAAGAAGGCAGAAAAACATGTTGAGAAAAGTCTTGTAGTCTACTACTATACAGGGTATCATTTCCACAGAAACTCAGCAAGGTGAGCATCCTGACAAGTCTTATATTCCCAATGGTGGATGAGATGGTTGTCAGAGAAGCAAGGATCAGGGAGCTCAACAACAGCCTGGGCACCAACCAAGAAATCCTCCACTTGAGCCAGAAGAAGATGGGATGAGAGAAAGATGAGATCTTCACACAGTAGAAGAATGCAAGCCAGCTACTGAGCCAGAACATGAGAGTGTTGATAAAGTCCCAGGGGATGTTAAAATAGATCACTTCTGGACAAACAGAAAGGAAGGTCAGCAGGTTGTTCAAGAGAGATATCCCATGCAGGCAGAACCGGGACGCAGCTAGACAGCTCACAATCATGTCCCCAGCAGCCAGCTTCCCACATTGCACCCGTTCCCAGCCCAGCACAAAGACCATGAAGCCATTTTGCAACATGGCAGCCAATGACCCTACGACAAAGACGGTCATGAAGATCAACGTGGGTACAGATCTCATCTTCTCTGGGGAGGTTCTTCTCAGACTCGGCTCTTATTCCAAAAGAAGACTAGTCCAGATCCACAAGGCAAAATAAACGAAGTCACCCTTCTGAGAGATTCAGAAAGCTCTTTTCCTGAACTCATGCAAAAGCCACACTAAATGTCTCCAGTGTCGCAGGACTTATAGAAAGCATGTTTGTGATCTCTCCTGCCATGCAAATCCCCCCCAGCTCAGTAATACTCTATTTCTATTTGCATAATTATATTTGCCTGCCCTTTATCAAAGCCAGATTACAGGGAACTGTTGATGGTGTAAGGTGTACTAGGATGATTTAAAATAGCCCTTAAGTTGTACTTTATTATTTTCCTTTTTAGATTAATTTTATTTCATGTGAAATGAAGAATAGATTCTACATGAGAGAAACCAGAGCACCACTCCAGCACATACAGAACAGAGGATGCAACCAGGGAGTCTTACCCATGAAAGTCCTATGCATGACCAGTTGAAGTATTTCCCTGACCACGGTGCTTCCTTTCTTGAGAGCTTGTTTGGAGGTTCTAGCAGGGGAGCGCAGCTACTCGTATACCCAAGATGGACCGAAGACCGGGTCCATCTCTATTCAGGGAAGGCCGTCTTCTACGGAGCACGCAGCTTCAGGAGGGATGCACATGGAGCGGTGAGGGAGGAAGGGGACACCTGCCTAGCCAGCCAGATCAGCTGAATCAACCCTAGCGATCAATGGGGTGACAGATGTCGCAGCCAGATCGCCCTCACATCTGGTGCTTCCTTTCTTAACCATACCATTTATTTTCTAATTTTTTTTTCTTAAGATAAGTCCTCTTTGGGAGTCAGGTGGTAGTGCAGTGGGTTAAGCACAGGCACAAAGCACAAGGACCTGCCTAAGGATCTTTGTTCGAGCTCCCTGCTCCCCATCTGCAGAGGAATCGCTTCACAGGTGGTGAAGCAGGTCTGCAGGTATCTATCTTTCTCTCCCTCTCTGTGTTCCCTTCCTCTCTCCATTTCTCTCTGTCCTAGCCAATAATAACAACATCAATAATAACTACAACAATAAAACAAGAGCAACAAAAGGGGATAAATAAATAAATATTTTTTTAAATAATAAGTCCTCTTCTTCCTCCTGTAGCCACAAACCTTCCCTGATCCTTCATTTTTTTTTTTTTTGGCTGAATAATGTTTTCTCAGTGACCAAAATATAATACAGTATATTATTAAAATCCACATTCTAAATGATTGGTGGAGTAAGAAGGCCTTCATAGGCACAAACCTTGGAAGTATTAAGACAAGACTTTCTTTTGTCCTGTCCTGACTTCTCATACTGAAGGAAAATTCACTAGTGGGCTCCAGATTGGTGTCCCAAGAATTTTCAGTTACATTGTTTAGATCAAATCTGTTGGCATGAAAACTTTAGCTTCAGTGTGCTTGGAAAACCAAAATCAATCCTTTCCTAAGAAGTCTCTGAGGTAATAAGAAGATAAGTCATCATGAGAAAGGAGAGACAGAGAAACATTGGGAGATCATAACCAGAAAGACCATCTGGTTATGATGGTCTTTCTAAGGAGTCAGGAGAAGCAAGAACTGGTAAGATGAGAGAATCTCAAAACAAAGCTCAGAATAAAACACACAGGGAGGAACTACTTTGCACACAATAAATCTTTTCCTGTTACTATCATAACAACTAGCCTGTAGGAACATTTTCCCATTTACAAAGTGATGTCACACACATCTCACTTGACTTCCACCCCCAACAACAAAGAGTGAGATGGTTTCACACCAACTAACCTGTTTTAGGGGGCATGGGGAAAGACGCAATACAGGTGTAAGTGACAGGTATGAATGGAGGAAAGATAAAGCAAAAAGGAAAAACACATAAGAAGAGAGAGTAGAAGATGACAGAGGTACAGGTGGGAAAGAAGAGAAGTGAATTAGCACTGAAACATCTAAGGTCCTGGAGCTATGTTTCTCCCCCAGGACCACTCATAGTGACATTGTTTTCTCTTTGACATGGCCACCTTCAAAATCCTCACAATGAGAAGTCAATCTGTGAAAGAGAAAGAAAAACAAGGATAAGCATTTAGAGCAGAGACCTCAGGCACCAGAGGTTTGGCTACCTTTCAAGTATAATATTTGCATGAAGAGAGCTACTTCTTTTTCAGAGAGTTCTCTCAAAAGATTATCAAAGCATAGATAATCCAGCCTGATCGGCCATTGTGCAACACAGTGTTAGTGACTTGATTCAGTCCTCTGCATGTTTACTTCTGGCTTCTTGGAGATAGCAGTAATGAGTGACTTCTGCAGGTTTCACAACATGTTGGCTTTTAGAACCCTTGGGCAAAAATCCAGCTTCATGATGTCATTAAGAGGCAAGTTAGGGCTGTGGTACACACACATAAACCCTGCTATGGTCATATGAACCAAGGATGCCCTGTGTGCTCCCAGAAAACCTACACACACAATCATCAAAGCATACACTTGGCCAAAATCTGCCTCTCCCATGACTTTTCCTTTCCAAGTTTATAGCTCCAAAAAGTGAATGCTTTCTCTCATTTCAATTATTTTTTTTCTTGCAGGTAGGTTGAAAATGAAGTTGAGTATGGACCTACTGACCAATGCACTATCCACAGTTACACAGGGTTTTGCAAATAAGGGAAATATTTTAGTGTAATCTAGAGTGCAAGGAAAGTAAGACCAATGATCAGACTTACCTTCCCATGTCTTTGCATCTGAAGGTATGTTTATACTGGTCGAAGGGGGTGGTTTAGGCATACTTATTCTGTCTACTTATTCTGACTACTTCTAAAAAAAAATTAAAAAAAAACAGAATGGTGGGCTCAAGAATAACAGGATAGGGTCTTGCATCATTGGGTCATCTGGTCTCCTGAATGATGATGTGATTTCTGCATGTGTCTTCCTACAATACAACTTATAATAGATCTTAAACTCTGCCGACTGCCTTGAAGACTAAAGGCAATCAGGAAGAAAGGTGTGTGTGTGTGTGTGTGTGTGTGTGTGTGTGTGTGTGTGTGTGTGTGTGTGTGTGTTTCATGTTTGTTGTTCCTTCCTTCAAAACAGTTGGGATGTATTGATTGCTTCTATAAAGCAGTTCCTGCAACAGAGAGAATTATGATCTTTTACTTAACCCAATTTATGAATATCGATTGAGTCACCTCATCCCTTCTGGGTCATGTCAGGTAGTCCTGCCCTTTTAGGGTCATGATTTCACCAGAATTTCCTTTCTCTGGCACCTGCTCATCCATTCCTCAGTATTTTCTTAGATGGCTTTAGAGAGATCCCTTCCTTCATTCATGGTCACTTCTCAAAGTCACAAGCAGGACAATTCTCCAGCTGTTTTCCAAAATCCTCCCCAATGTGCAACACAATCAAAGCACAAGTTATTTCTCTCAAGAGTTTGGATCATGTTTTTCTAGTCTCATGCCTGCAAGTGAATACTTTTCTGTTACACGCTTGGCAATATTTTCCTCCATGTGATGTGTGGATCCTCTGTGGGATGGTGTTACAATTAAACAAGTCACAACAAAAGGTCAGGTCCTGGGGTCCTGGTGGTGATCACCTGGTTGAGTATACCCAGTACAGTGCACAAGGGTTCATGTTCAAGCCCCCACTCCTCACCTGCAGTGGAGACACTTCACAAGTAGTGAAGCAGATCTTCAGGTGTCTATATTTCTCTCTCCCTCTCTACTTTCCCCTCCCCTCTCCACTTCTTTCTGTCCTATCAAGTAAATAGAAAGAAAGAAAGAAAGAAAGAAAGAAAGAAAGAAAGAAAGAAAGAAAGAAAGGAAGGAAGGAAGGAAGGAAGGAAGGAAGGATAAAAATGGCCTCCAGGAGCAGTAGATTGGTAGTGTCAGCACCAAGCCCCAGCAATAACCCTGCTGGCAAGTAAATAAATAAGTAATATTAATATAAAAAAGGTCAAATCCGAAAAGGATGATTTTTCAGTAAACCTACTTGCTCTAACTTCATTTTGGTTCTCATAGCCAGTAAAGGATGTCTATGGTTTCTGTGGATTAGTTTGATTCGCCTGCTTTACTTTCTTTATTACTGTCGAAAGTACAAGTGTTGTTTTGGATATAGAGGAAATACATAGTTTGTTCACCTCAGGGATTGTAAATTCCAGTGCCCACTCCCCACTGTGACTCCACCCACAGTCCTCTATCATTCTGTCCAGAAAGAGGTGAGGAAGGAAGGGAAAAGCAATGTTTTTACTGGCTACTGTGCATATAGATATTAAGCTAAGCCATGCAGCATGTTAATCATAATTTCCATACAAAATAGGCTCCATGTTTTTCTGGCCCTGCAGACTTCCTCTCACAAACATTCAAGTAAATAGCTTTGGCTAAAACATTGTATCTAATAGCAACCCATTATGAAACAGGAACTCAGCTTTCTGAAAGTCATTTGGGGATTTCCAACGTCTTGAATGATCAAGATACATAAATGCAAGAAAATAAGGTCACATTTATAGTAAATTTGCATAATTTTCTTTCAAATAACAGCATTACTTTAAAGTTGTTTTCATCATAAGTTGAGCCTGGAAAAGAGAGTCAGAGCTCAATTTCATTACAATTCAAGAATCTTCAGAACTGGTCTTTCCCTCTGTCTTATATCATTTGAGCAGTTAGAAGTAACAAAATCTCTCAGGGAAAACAAAGCCATGTTCCTCTCATAATGTCATGAATTTCACTCAAACATCTCAAGTTTACCGGAGGGGTAAATTGTGTTTAGAAATTTTTAACTCATCAGCTTAAAAGCCATGCCTTCCAGGGACTTCTCACAGTGGTGAAGACACAGAGAACTGAGAGCAGAGTCTTCAAACAGAGCATCTGTCTCAACAGCTACTTTACATTCTAAACTTTGGCATAAGATTTCTGGTAAAGCCAGGGCTCCCCTACAAAAACCACATTTAAAAATGCTGTTCTAGATCAAAAATCACCAGAGAAAATAAAGGCAGAGTGAATCCATTCATCTCTTTCACTCCCCCCCCCCACAAATAATCATCACACAGGTGCAGTCAGATCAGATTGGGAGACAACCAGATCCAGAGCAGAGTGACAGCAAAAAGAGGGGGGAGAAAGGGCAATAAATAATGCTCAAGAGGAATCTGAGGAACTGATAGCATTTGGGAGAACAAAGAGAGAAAGGAAAGTTCCTGAATTGCACCAGAATGCAGAGGGAACACAGCAAGTTTGGGAACACATGGCCCAGCCAGTTTTCAGAAACAGAGAACTCGGGAACAGACACAGGGGCATAAGGTAACCTCCAAAATTCACATGCTGAGACACCCCACTACCCTGTCCACAGAGGCTAGGAGCTGAGCCAAAAAGTCGTAGCTTACTAGCACTTCATAAGAACCAGATAACGGGAGTCAGGCTGTAGTGCAGCGGGTTAAGGGCAGGTGGCGCAAAGCACAAGGACCGGCATAAGGAATCCGGTTCGAACCCCGGCTCCCCACCTGCAGGGGAGTCGCTTCACAGGTGGTGAAGCAGGTCTGCAGGTGTCTATCTTTCTCTCCTCCTCTCTGTCTTCCCCTCCTCTCTCCGTTTCTCTCTGTCCTATCCAACAACGACAACAACAATAATAACTACAACAATAAAACAATAAGGGCAACAAAAGGGAATAAATAAATAAAATAAAATATTTAAAAAAAATTTAAAAAAAAAGAACCAGATAACACACTGTAAGGGGGGAGAGTCAGACTAGCCAGAGCTGAAGCCCTGCCTATCCTATCTGTTTGCCTGCTTATTCCACACCCACACCCACCTGTGTGCGCGTGTGTGCGTGCATGTGTGCGTGTGCATGTGTGTGTGTGCGTGCATGTGTGCGTGTGCATGTGTGCGTGTGTGCGTGCATGTGTGCATGTGCATGTGTGCGTGTGTGTGCGTGTGTGCGTGTGTGTGCATGTGTGCGTGTGTGTGCATGTGTGTGTGCGTGTGCATGTGTGTGTGCGTGCATGTGTGCATGTGTGCGTGTGTGTGTGCATGTGTGTGCGTGTGCATATGTGTGTGCATGCGTGTGTGCGTGTGCATGTGTGTGTGCGTGTGTGCGTGCGCGTGTGCGTGTGCGTGTGTGTGTGTGTGTGTGTGTGTGTGTGGCTATTTTCTACAAGTGATGTCGGGCTTGTCCTTCTGTCTCCTTCTGTGTGTCTGTGTTGTTTGGTTTGTATGCTTATTACCTTTCTCTTTGTTTTCTGACTTTTTCTCCTTTTTTTGTTTTGTTTAGTTTTGTGGCTATTCCTGTTGGGGGGTGGGGAGGTTGCTTTTGTTTTCTTTTTTTTTTTTTGTCTGTTTGGGTATTTTGTTGTTGTGGTTTGTTTTTATTTTGTTTTATTTATTTATTTATTTATTTCTCATAATTAGAGGTCAGGAAACATACCCACCTCTGCAGCAGTTATACTCGTCCTGGTTCTCCTCCACTTGAAGCAGAAGTGCTGCCCTCCCACTTCTGAGAGGTCTTTGTCCCTCTTCTTTTTCACCAGCTAAAGCAAACTTACACTCTGGTCAGCATCCCCAACTATCCCTGACATCTCCAGCATTCTCAAGGTCTCTCATTCATTCTGTCTGGCATGGATGTCTCAAGTTAGCTGACACCGAGATCTAATCTTCTAAACATTTCATCTAAATACTTCTAACTGGGCAAGTTGCCTCCTGCCAGTTGCAGCCACTACGTACTCCTCTCCACACCAGTGAGACAAGTACTCCAGACTTTATCAAACCACCACAAAGAAAGATCCAGGACAACTAACTCCAGTCACCAGAGTCTGAGAAGCTGGAAGTAACCAGACTCAACCCATTTGTAACTCATGCCTAAATGAGCTACTTGTGACACAGCCAAAACAAAATTGAGACCCCCACTGAGGAACATGGGTATACAGAAGGGAAAGAAAACCCTTCTGCACCCCATAATATTCCTGGATCCATGTTCCCAGAGGAAAGCTTTCAAGGGAGGGGATGGAATATGGAGCTCAGGCCATGGGAATTTTACGGAATTGTACCCCTCTTATTTTATTGTCTTGTCAATATTTCCATTTTATAATTTAAAAAAAAAAGAGACCACTGAAGAATTATGGGACAAAAGTAACAACAATCACAGCATAAGTAGCCCAAAGGTAGAAGAGGGAGACAAAGAGAAAGAACACACTCTAGACTGGGCAATACCAACTTCCCAAATAGGACCAATGGGAGAGAGATACAGATCTAAGAAGTCCAGTGAATCCGCAACAGAACCAACTCAGATACAGAAAGCAAGACATATAGTTAAATTGTCATAGGCCAAGGCTATAAAGAAAAATCCTGAAGACATCAAGAGAAAAACAAGGGCACCTATAGGGGGAAAGCCATAAGATTATCATCAGTTTTCTCAACAGAAACTGTAAGGGTTGGAAGAAAATCGCAAGATATTTATACTCAGTGAGAAAGACTTTCAAGCAAAAATACTCTACCCTGTCAAAATTCCTCTAGAATGGATAGAGGAATAAAGATCTCAGACAAGAACAGTTAAAGAAATCCATCACCAACAAGCCTGCTCTTACAAAATTTATGAAATGTTATTTAAAAATAAGAACAGCTTGGGAGTTGGGTGGTAGCAGAGCAGGTTAAGCGCACATGCCACGAAGTGCAAGGACTGGCATAAGGATCCCAGTTCAAGCCCCCGGCTCCCCACCTGCAGGGAGTCACTTCACAAGCACTGAAGCAGGTCTGCACGTGTCTGTCTTTCTCTCCCTCTCTCTTTTTCCCTCCTCTCTCTATTTCTCTCTGTCCTATCCAACAACAATGACAACAATAATAACTACAACAACAAAACAACAAGGGCAACAAAAGAGAATAAAAAATAAATATAAATAAATAAAATTTTAAAAAACAAAATAAAAAATAAGAACAGTCAATATCTGTATAAGATAATAGCACTGAGACATTTCAAACCTGTAATTTCACTAAATGTCATGGACAAAATTCACACGTCAAAAAGCACAAAGTAGAAAGATGGGTCATTAAATACAACCCAGCCATATTCTTCTTACAGGTGTCCCATCTAATTTGATAGGACAAAAACAGACTCAAAGTGAAAGATTAGAAAGAATCATATAAGCTGAGGGGTGGCCATGGAGTAAGAGCCATTTCAGACCGCTCTCCTATGAAATTAGAAAAATCACCTGAAAATTCAACAAAATACAACTGGGATTTCTTCAAAAGCTCACTAATCCACAGGCACCAAGTTGCAGATGCTACTGTGATTCCATCCTGACTTTCCTGGGGAGAAGACTTCACCAATGTGCCCCAAGACCTCACCTCTCTAGAGCCTTACCCACCAGGCTAGGGCTATGGATCGACCTGCCAACATCCATACCCTGCAGAGAAACAGCTAGAAAAACCAGAACTTTCACCTTCTGCATCCCTTAAAGAGTTTTGGTCCATACTCCCAGAGAGGGAGAAATGTTATGAGAAGGTAGCCAGAGGGCTCCAAACTCCATTCCATCAGGACCCAGAGAGAGAAAAGAAAAAAAGAAAGGACATTCAGAAGTAGTAGCAGGTGTAGGTGTGACTTAGAAAGGAGGAAAAGACAGGACCATAGGGGAAAAAATGGTATATATATATATATATATATATATAGAGAGAGAGAGAGAGAGAGAGAGAGGGAGAGAGGGAGCTACAGATATAAAAGTCAACTCATGTCTATGAAATCTTGGGAGAACAACTACAGTTTCCAGTAGAGGGAATGGGGACACAGAACTCTGGTGGTGGGGATTCGACTTCCAGAGGCAGAGCTATGAGCAGCAGATCACTTTCTCTCCTCTCCTCTCCTCTCCCGGATCAACTAGGAATACCAAAGGAGATCACCCGGAACCGAAACAAGACAGGACTAGAATAACCACAGGAACCCAGTAAATCACCGGTGAGTACAAACACGTGTGGCTGGTGACAGAGAGGAGAGAGGAGCCTAAGGAGAGATTAAGTGACTGCTAACAGTTCAGCAGTTTATCAGTGGAGACACCACCTCCAATCTGCTCCACCAACAATAGTGATCAATAATTTGAAAAGTACTGATAAAGGGAACTCATAACATAATATATAAAATGGTTAAAACAACAAGAAAAAATATTGGAGAATCGAACCAGGACAAGAGTCCAGCTAAAAGTCCTCCAGAGGGTGAAGCACAAAATAATGAGTTCAACATCCAAACATTAGCTAAGGAAATAATAACAGGAGTGAGTAAAGAATTTGAAAAAATTGTAACCAGAAATGCAGGAACAACAAATTAGAATATGGAAGAAAATACTAATTTTCTCATGGTTATTAGAGAGCTGAAAGCTGAAATCGCTGAGCTAAGAATGCAACTAGCTGAACAAGCTAAAACAGTATCAGAGCAGGGCAACAAAATAGATGAACTCCAGAAAATAGTAGAGGGCAGAGAGAATAGCATCAATGAGGCTGAAGACAGAATTAGCAAGATTGAGGATGAATTAGAGACAACTAAAAAAGAAGTAAGAGATCTCAAAAAGAGATTAATAGATGCTGAAAACAACAACAGAGTCCTATGGGATGACTTCAAAAGAAACAATATACGCATTATTGGCATACCAGAGGAAGAAAGAGAAGGAGAGGAAGAAAGCATTTTCCAGGCCATAGTAGCTGAAAACTTCTCTAGTCTAGACAACATCAAAGACATAAAAATTCAAGAAGCCCAGAGGGTTCCAAACAGAATTAACGCAGACCTAAAGACACCAAGACATATCATACTTAGAACGGAAAGGAACAAGGATAAAGAAAGGATCCTGAAGGCTGCAAGAGAAAAACAAAGAGTCACCTACAAAGGAAAACCCATAAGATTAGCAGCAGACTTCTCCATACAAACACTACAGGCCTTCTCCATACAAACACTACAGGCCAGAAGAGAATGGCAAGATATCTATCGAGTGCTCAATGAGAAAGGCTTTCAGCCAAGAATACTGTATCCTGCTAAACTGTCATTCAGACTAGATGGAGGCATCAAAACCTTCTCAGACAAACAACAGTTGAAGGAATCAACCATCACCAAGCCTGCCCTGAAAGAACTTCTGAAAGGTCTCCTATAAACAACCAGACCACCACAAATAGGACATATATCAAAACATTCTAACACTCTACAAGAATGGCGTTAAAATATCTTCAATCTTTGATATCAATAAATGTCAATGGCCTGAATTCACCTATTAAAAGACACAGAGTAGGAAGATGGATCAGAAAACACAACCCAACAATATGCTGTCTACAGGAAACCCACCTAACTCAACAAGACAAACACAGACTTAAAGTGAAAGGATGGAAAACTATCATACAAGCCAATGGCCCACAAAAAAGGGCAGGAGCAGCTATTCTCATATCTGACATGATAGACTTTAAAATAGATAAGATTAAAAAAGATAGGAATGGACACTACTTAATGCTCAGAGGATCAGTCAATCAAGAGGACTTAACTATTATTAACATCTATGCACCCAATGAGAAGCCATCTAAATGCATCAAACTTCTACTGAAAGAGCTACAGCAATATATTAACAGTAACACAATCATAGTAGGGGACTTCAACACCCCACTCTCTCAACTTGACAGATCATCTGGGCAGAAAATCAATAAAGACATAAGGGAGCTAAATCAAGAGATAGATAAACTAGAACTACTGGACATTTTCAGAGTCATTCATCCCAAGAAACTGGAATACACATTTTACTCAAATCCATATGGGTCATTCTCAAGGATAGACCATATATTAGGCCACAAAGACAGCATCAGCCAATTCAAGAGCATTGAAATCATCCCAAGCATCTTCTCAGACCACAGTGGAATTAAACTAACACTTAACAATCAACAGAAAATTATAACAGTGCCAAAATGTGGAAGCTCAACAGTACACTTCTTAACAACTTCTGGGTCAAAGAGGAAATCAAGGAAGAAATCAAAATGTTTCGAGACTTCAATGAAAATGAAGACAAGCTATTAAAATATTTGGAACACAGCTAAAGCAGTCCTAAGAGGGAAGTTCATAGCTGTACAAGCACACATTAGGAAACAAGAAAAAGCACAAATAAACAGCCTAATTGCACATCTTAAAGACCTAGAAGAACAACAACAAAGGAACCCTAAAGCAACTAGAAGGACAGAAATCACTAAAGTTAGGGCAGAAATAAATAACACTGAGAATAGGAAAACCATACAAAAGATCAACGAAAGTAAATGTTGGTTCTTCGAAAGAGTAAACAAAATCGACAAACCTCTAGCCAGACTCACAAAACAAAAAAGGGAGAAGACCCAAATAAATCGGATAGTAAATGAAAGAGGAGATATCACAACAGACACCGCAGAAATTCAACATATCATGCGAGGCTTCTATGAACAACTCTATGCCACCAAGCTAGAGAACCTGGAAGAAATGGACAATTTCCTAGATACCTACCAACTTCCAAAACTAAGTAAAGAGGAAGTGGATAACATGAACAGGCCCATCACAGCTAATGAAATTGAAACAGTTATCAAAAATCTCCCCCAAAATAAAAGTCTGGGACCAGACGGTTTTACAAATGAATTCTACAAAACCTTCAAAGAAGAACTAATACCTCTATTTTTAAAAGTCTTCCAGAAGATTGAAGACACTGGAATACTCCCTGCCAGCTTCTATGAAGCCAACATCACCCTGATACCAAAAGCAGATAGGGACACAACCAAAAAAGAAAACTACAGACCAATATCTCTGATGAACATAGATGCGAAAATATTGAACAAAATTCTAGCCAACCAGATACAGCAGTATATCAAAAAGATTGTCCATCATGACCAAGTGGGGTTTATCCCAGGCATGCAAGGTTGGTTTAATATACGCAAATCAATGTGATCCACCACATCAACAAAAGCAAGACCAAAAACCACATGGTCATATCAATAGACACAGAGAAAGCCTTTGACAAAATACAACATCCCTTTATGATCAAAACACTACAAAAAATGGGAATAGATGGAAAATTCCTCAAGATAGTGGAGTCTATATAGCAAACCTACAGCCAACATCATACTCAATGGTGAAAAACTGGAAGCATTTCCACTCAGATCAGGTACTAGACAGGGCTGCCCACTATCACCATTACTATTCAACATAGTGTTGGAAGTTATTGCCATAGCAATCAGGCAGGAGCAAGGAATGAAAGGGATACAGATTGGAAGAGAAGAAGTCAAACTCTCCTTATTTGTAGATGACATGATAGTATACATGGAAAAACCTCAGGAATCCAGCAAGAAGCTTTTGGAAATCATCAGGCAATACAGTAAGGTGTCAGGCTACAAAATTAACATTCAAAAGTCAGTGGCATTCCTCTATGCAAACACTAAGTTAGAAGAAATTGAAATCCAGAAATCAATTCCTTTTACTATAGCAACAAAAACAATAACATATCTAGGAGTAAATTTAACCAAAGAAGTGAAAGACTTGTATACTGAAAATTATGAGTCACTACTCAAAGAAATTGAAAAAGACACAAAGAAGTGGAAAGATATTCCATGTTCATGGGTTGGAAGAATTAACATCATCAAAATGAATATATTACCCAGAGCCATCTACAAATTTAATGCTATCCCCATCAAGATCCCAAGCACATTTTTAGAATAGAAAAAATGCTACAAATGTTTATCTGGAACCATAAAAGACCTAGAATTGCCAAAACAATCTTGAGAAAAAAGAACAGAACTGGAGGCATCACACTCCCAGATCTCAAACTGTATTATAGGACCATTGTCATCAAAACTGCTTGGTACTGGAACATGAATAGACACACTACCAGTGGAATAGAATTGAGAGCCCAGAAATGAGGCCCCACACCTATGGACATCTAATCTTTGACAAAGGGGCCCAGACTATTACATGGGGAAAGCAGAGTCTCTTCAACAAATGGTGTTGGAAACAATGGGTTGAAACATGCAGAAGAATGAAACTGAATCACTGTATTTCACCAAATACAAAAGTAAATTCCAAGTGGATCAAGGACTTGGATGTTAGACCACAAACTATCAAATACTTAGAGGAAAATATTGGCAGAACTCTTTTCCTTATAAATTTTAAAGACATTTTCAATGAAACGAATCCAATTACAAAGAAGACTAAGGCAAGTATAAACCTGTGGGACTACATCAAATTAAACAGCTTCTGCACAGCAAAAGAAACCACTACCCAAACCAAGAGACCCCTCACAGAATGGGAGAAGATCTTTATATGTCATACATCAGATAAGAGTTTAATAACCAACATATATAAAGAGCTTGCCAGACTCAACAACAAGACAACAAATAAACCCATCCAAAAATGGGGGGAGGACTTGGACAGAATATTCACCACAGAAGAGATCCAAAAAGGACGAGAAACACATGAAAAAATGCTCCAAGTCTCTGATTGTCAGAGAAATGCAAATAAAGACAACAATGAGATACCACTTCACTCCTGTGAGAATGTCATACATCAGAAAAGGTAACAGCAGCAAATGCTGGAGACGGTGTGGGGTCAAAGGAACCCTCCTGCACTGCTGGTGGGAATGTCAATTGGTCCAACCTCTGTGGAGAACAGTCTGGAGAACTCTCAGAAGGCTAGAAATGGACCTACCCTATGACCCTGTAATTCCTCTCCTGGGGATATATCCTAAGGAACTCAACACATCCATCCAAAAAGATCTGTGTACACATATGTTCTTGGCAGCACAATTTGTAATAGCCAAAACCTGGAAGCAACCCAGGTGTCCAACAACAGATGAGTGGCTGAGCAAGTTGTGGTATATATACACAATGGAATACTAATCAGCCGTAAAAAATGCTGACTTCACCGTTTTCAGCCGATCTTGGATGGACCTTGAAAAAATCATGTTGAGTGAAATAAGTCAGAAACAGAAGGATGAATATGGGATGATCTTACTCTCAGGCAGAAGTTGAAAAACAGGATCAGAAACGAAAACACAAGTAGAACCTGAAATGGAATTGGCATATTGCACCAAAGTAAAAGACTCTGGGGTGGGTGGGTGGGGAGAATACAGGTCCATGAAGGATGATAAATGACCTAGTGGGGGTTGTATTGTTAAATGGGAAACTGGAGAATGTTATGCATGTACAAACTATTGTATTTACTGTTGAATGTAAAACATTAATTCCCCAATAAAGAAATAAATTTAAAAAAAAAGAACTCTGGTGGTGGCTGTTATCCCATAATTTTGTAAATCAATATTAAAGCACTAATAAAAATTTTAAGAAGAATCATACCAGCTAATGGACTTCAAAAAGAAGCACAGATAGCCATACTCATATCTAACACAATAGACCTCAAAATAGCAAAATAATAAAGCTAAGGGACACACATCATACAATATTTAGGAGATCAATCAACCAAGATGACCTAACAATAGTCAACATCTATGAACCAAATAAAAGAGCACTAAAACATGCAAGAGAAATATCATTAGAAATGAGGAGCTAGGGAGTCTGGCGGTAGTTGAGCAGGTTAAACGCACGTGGTGCAAAGCGCAAGGACCGGCATAAGGATCCTGGTTCAAGCCTCCAGCTCCCCACCTGCAGGGGAGTCGCTTCACAGGCAGTGAAGCGGGTCTGCAGGTGTCTAGCTTTCTCTCCCCCTCTCTGTCTTCCCCTCCTCTCTCCATTTCTCTCTGTTCTATCCAACAACAACTAGAACAAGAGCAACAAAAGGGAATGAAAAAATAAATATTTTTAAAAAGAACAGGAAAGCTTTTAAGAAAGGGGATAGGATACAGAACTCTAATGGTAGGAATCGTGTGGAACTGTACCCCTTGTCCGACAATCTTATCCATATTATTAAATCAATTTAAAAAAAAAAGCCTAAGCTTTGCAAGATTGGAAAATCAAAAGTCACCATCCAGGGCTGGAGAGATAGCTCAGCCCACTAAAGAATCAGCTTGCAAACATGAAGCCCCAAAGGCCACACAAGTTTCAGGCCCCTGCATCTCCTTATGTCAGAACTGAGCAGTGCTCTGGTCCACCCATTCTCTCATACTAAATCATTCCGTAAAGTATCTATAATAGCATGTAATTAGCAAAGACACATGAACACAGAGATATGCATGCACACATGCCCGCACACATCACGAGGGCATGCAGATATCCATGCCACAGCTCCCGTGTGTGCTGCTACATGTACATTGGCACCTAAACACATGCCCGCATATGAACATGCCCACGTGTGTGAACACAAACTCAAATACTGCACGCATGGATGTGTACACATGCCTCTGTCACACACAGACATAGACTAGGAGAAAGGAAAATGGTTACCTTGAGAAACGGGGGTGGAAGATCATGGGATCCAAAACTCACTGGTTTTCTTTATGATTATTATTATTATTTATTTTCCCTTTTGTTGCTCTTGTTGCTTTATTGTTGTTGTTGTTATTGATGTTGTTTCTTGGGGTGAAAGGCTTTGGTTTACAGTACAGTTGTTAATCCATGAGCCCAATTTCTCATCTCCCTGTGATATGTGTCTGCAAAACGTTCTTATCTTTTTGTTCTAAAATTACAATCTCTCTTTCTCTCTTTTAGTTGTAGTGTTCCACTGAATATGTGTACCATAACTTATTTTATTTTATTTTATTTATTTATTCCCTTTTGTTGTTTTTTATTGTTGTAGTTATTACTGTAGTTGTTGGATAGGACAAAGAGAAATGGAGAGAGGAGGGGAAGACAGAGAGGAGGAGAGAAAGACAGACACCTGCAGACCTGCTTTATCACCTGTGAATCGACTCCCCTGCAGGTGGAGAGCTGGGGCCCTGAATTGGGATCCTTACACCCGTCCTTGGCGCTTTGCGCCACGTGTGCTTAACCGCTACGCTACCGTCCAAATCCCAACTCATTGGTTTTCTAAATGCACTGGGAAGACTCTTTGGTTCTTTATATCCAACATATACATTGCTTTGATGAAACCACAAGAAACATGAGAAAAGGCAGTAGGAAGGGAGCCACAAGCACAAACACCCCAGTTGTCTTTGCCTGGTGTTTAGAAGGGGCAGCAATGCCTGCTGGGAGCAGGGGCTCAATTTCTTCATGTATTAGACCACTGTCCTAAATAAATAAGGGTTACAATGATCTTGCATTACTCATAACTTTATTAAAAATCTTCCAAGTATGTGTTTTTCATAAAGATTTGGAGGGAGAAAGGGCAGAAGTCAGTATATGAGTCATGTTTCTGGAATGGATTAGTCATCTTGCTTAAAAAAAAATAATGGAGTCACAGTCTAAGTTTTCCATTCAGAAAGTGATATCTCTCCTTAGTTTGCTTCTTCCTTCACCTTACCCCATCTCATCCCTCTTAGGACCTATCATTCATCCCATCTACCATCCTAGAGCCATGTGGAGATGGGAGTGGGCTGTTGATAGCAGTAGATATGAAACAATCTTTCTTAAGATCTTAGCAGGAACTCCAAGTGTGCTGACCTATGTACCACTATCAGTAGAATGGCGAGGTTGACAAATGAAAAACAGAACATAGTATTTATTATGTTCAGAAATGACAGGAATTTAAAAAGAGACATTTCCTCTAAAACACAATAGGATAAAAAGGAGTTTAGGGGGAGTCAGGCGGTAGTGCAGTGGGTTAAGCGCACATGGCGCAAAGCGCAAGGACCGGCATAAAGATCCCGGTTAGAACCCCCAGCTCCCCACCTGGAGGGGAGTCACTTCATAGGCGGTGAAGCAGGTCTGCAGGTGTCTGTCTTTCTCTCTCTCTCTCTGTCTTCCCCTCCTCTCTCCCTTTCTCTCTGTCCTATCCAACAACGATGACATCACGAACAACAACAAGAATAACTACAACAATAAAAAAACAAGGGCAACAAAAGGGAACAAATAAATTAAAAAAAAAAAAAGGAGTTTAGGGGCCAGGAGGTGGTGCATCTGGTTAAGCACACACATTATGGTGTCAATGACCCAAGTTCAAGCCCCTGGTCCCCGGATCTGCAGGAGGAAAGCTTCATAAGTGGTGAAGCAGGGCTGCAGGTGTCTCCCTGTCTCTCTATCTCCCCTCCCCTCTCAATTTCTCTCTGTCTCTATACAGTAATAAATAAATATAATATAATTTTAAAAACTTTTTTTAAAAGGAGGCTAAAAATATTTAGTCTGAAGAATTCTCAGAATGCTAGAATGGACCTACCTTATAGCCTGACAATACCTCTCCTGGAGAGATATCCAAAGGAAACAAACACGCACACCTGAACATATATACACGCACACCTGAACATATATACACCTATGTTCACAGCAACACAGCTTTCAATAGTCCAGACTTGCAGTAATCAATCCAATGACAGATGAGTGGCTAAGAAAGTTGTAGTTTACAGCTAAGTGTACCATCACACAGACAGAAAGATACCCTCCACTGTGAGAAAAGGTCTTATACAGCATACACCAGATAAAGGACTAATCACCAAAATACATAAAAATTCCAATAAACTTAGCACCAAAAAAGTAGAAATCGACCTACTCTGTGACCCAGAGATAAAACAAAAACACCTTTCAGAAGATATCTGTGTATACCTATGTATATTGGCAGCACAATTCGCAACAGCCAAAACACAGAAGCAACCGAGATGTTCAACATCAGATGAGTGGCTAAAATGTTGTGGTATATTAACATGATAGAAGACCACTCAGCCGCTAAAAATGATGAAATCATCTCCTTTGAAATACCTTGGATGGAATTGAAGACATAATGTTAAGTGAGATAAGCTAAAAAGAGAAGGACAAATACCAGTTGATCTCGCTAATAAGTAGGATTTAATAAGTAGGACAAGGAGTGAAAATACAAAGAGAAACATGAACTGGGCATCGCGTGTAGCATCAGAGCAAAGGCCTCTGGGGAAAGAGGGGAACAGAGGGGCAGAAAAGAACCTTAGGGTCTTGGTGCATCACAAAATTATACCCATGTGGGAGTCGGGCAGTAATGCAGCGGGTTAAACGCAGGTGGCCCAAAGCGCAAGGACCAGCATAAGGATCCCGGTTCTATCCCCCAGCTCCCCACCTGCAGAGGAGTCACTTCACAGATGGTGAAGCCGTTCTGCAGGTGTCTATCTTCCTCTCCTCCCCTCTCTGTCTTCCCCTCCTCTCTCCATTTCTCTCTATTCAACAACGATGACATCAATAACTACAACAATAAAACAATAAGGGCAACAAAAGGGAATAAATAAATAAATAAATATTTTTTTAAACTTATAAAAAATTATACCCATGTGTCAATAACTGTACTATATATAAGCCATTAACTCCATCAATAAAAATGAAAAAGAGCACCTCCCAAAAAAGATAATAATAAAGTTGAAGCATATATGCACAATGGAATACTACTCAACTATTAAGAATGTTGAAGTCGTGGTCGTGAAGGGAGGTGGCGCAGTGATAAAGCTTTGGACTCTCAAGTGTGAGGTCCCAAGTTCAATCCCCAGCAGCACATGTGCCAGAGTGATGTCTGGTTCTTTCTTTCTCCTCCTATCTTTCTCATAAATAAATAAAATCTTTAAAAAAAAAAAAAAAGATTTAGGTGCTGATCATCATTATAGTGACACCTAAATAAAAAAAAAAAAAAAGAATCTTAAAGTTGGGGCCGGGTGGTGGTGCACCTGGTTGAGCACAGGTATCGCAATGCGCAAGGACCCGGTTCAAGCCCCCGGTCCCCACCTGCAAGGGGAAAGCTTCATGAGTGGTGAAGCAGGGCTGCAGGTGTCTCTCTGTCTCTCTCCCTCTCTATCACCCCCTTCCCTCTTGATTTCTGGCTGTCTCTATCCAATAAAGAAAGATAATTTTTAAAAAATTTTAATTTTAAATAATAAAATATATATATAAAGAATGTTAAAGTCATCTCCTTTGCTTTGTCTCAGATGGAGTTTGAAGGAATCAAGAATGATGAACACTGGATAATCTCACTCACGGATGGAATAGAAGAAACAAGGACACAAAGAGAAAACATAAGATAAAACTTGGACTGGCTTTGGTGTATTGCACCGAAGCAAATGACTCTGGGAGAGGGTGCATGGAGGGGTGCGGGGTGTGTGCACTGAGTCCTAGTGCACTGTGATGTGTGTGCTTAACCAAATGCTACCACCCAACACCCATCACCCCCCTCCCTGTCAAAGCTGGAAATTCTACCATGGCAGACACACAAATCCTTCCACCTCCTGCATGTCTTCACAACCAGACAGAATGACGGAGTTTGCTGTGTGGATACCAGGAGGAGCTAGATGTCTGGGGATGCTTTCTTTATTACCATGTCATTGGGTGACGTGAATGGTTTACAGTACAGTTGTTGACACATAGGTATGCTTTTTCTTAATTTTATTTATTTATTATTGAATAAAAACAGAGATAAACTGACAGGGGAGTGGGAGGTAGAGAGGGAGGAAGAGGGGGCTGGGTGGTGACACACCTGGTTGAACACACATGTTACAGTGCACAAGACCCAGGTTCAAGACCCTGGTCCCTACCTGCAGGGGGAAAGTTTCACAAGTGGTAAAGCAGGGCTACAGGTGTCTCTCTGTCTCTCTCCCTCTCTATCTTCCCCGCCCCTCTCAAATTCTGTCTCTATCCAATAATAAATAAATAAAACTTAAGGGGGAAAAAAAACGTCTGGGTTGAATCAGGGCAGGACTGCAAAATGGTTAGGGAGCTCTAGATGAGGGAACTGCACCAGCAGAAAATGGGTACCAGGCTTCCTAGTAGGGAGGTGAGTGAGTACATTGGTATCTCTCCACAAGGCCCCACACTAATAAGCAAGGAGGTGAAGTTTTAAAATCACAAGCTCTCCAGTCCAGAATCCTGGGCATGAAAGGCAGTGTCAGAATGAACAGGCATTGATCAAAGACTTCATTTCTGCCTGAGATTATGCAGAACACGTTTGCATACATCAGTTTTTCATGCTGTCTTATTTTAAAATGCCATATGCTCTCCAGATTTTGCTCTATATTATTAGACCCTCTGTCTGTGCCTCTGCCTTTTTTTTTTTTTTTTTTTGGTAGGAAAGTAAAGCAAAGCTGTTGCAACCCTGCCTTCGCCCTGCATGTGATATGAAGACATGGTGTCACTTCATGGCATTTTCTGTGACTCTGTGGGGCCAAGAGACACTAACTTTATTGCCTCACCATGTGTTAGTGACTGAATCTGCCCCCCCCCTCCCCGCACCCCCCACACACACCCCACCGTGTCTGAACCATAACTTGCTATTTGGAGATCCAACAAGTGTTTCCTCATCTTCATGTTTCTTCTCTCCCCCATAATATTTCTTATTTACCGCCAGGTGGCAATGAGCAAGCATGGTCCAGTAGGCAAACATGCGAAAGAATCTCAGAAAAATATCGTGATGTTCCAAAGATAGCTACAAATATAATGGACACAGCAGAAGATGTACACATTCAGACTCACTCAGAGCAAAGGGCACATAGTTTAGACCCAAAAGTCTTGGTTTTAGTGGAGTGTTTCTGCCATTTTCTGACCAGTGTCACCTAGTATGGTCAATGTCACCCCTCTTTCCAACTCTACATACACAATGGTACTAATACATTCTTTTTTAAAAATATTTATTTTATTTATCTATTTATTCCCTTTTGTTGCCCTTGTTGGGTACTAATACATTCTTGACAAGGTTGTGAAGGTTAGAGGTACTCACACATAAAAAAAAAGTGTGTATGTTCGGGAAGTCAGGTAGTAGCACATCGGGTTAAGCGCACGTGGTGCAAAGCACAAGGACAGGCATAAGGATCCTGGTTTGAGCCCCCGGATGCCCACCTATAGAGAGGGTCACTTCACAGGTGGTGAAGCAGGTCTGCAGGTGTCTATCTTTCTCTTCCCCTCTCTGTCTTCCCCTCCTCTCTCCATTTCTTTCTGTCCTATCCAACAAGAATGACATCAATAACAACAACAATAACTACAACAATAAAAACAACAAGGGCAACCAAAAAGAATAAATAAATAAATATTTTTTTAAAATGTGTATGTCCATGGCTCAACCTTATATATTAAGAAGCAAATATAGCCCACAAAAGATAACACAGACCAAGCAACAAAAGTAGAAGGCCAACTCCTTTCATTATCTGTCTGTTGTTTTCTCTTTCTGAAGGGAAACTGACTCCCACGACATTCCAGCTCCAAATGCCTTTTCCCATTTGGGGGAGAAAAAAAAATGTGCCTTTTCTGTTTCTTACTAGTGAACAAATCTCAAATCTTCTAACAGCCTCTTTGTGATAGTTTCCAATATACCTCCTTTCTCCCAGAATACTCAGTGGCAGCTTTTTAAATTATCGTTAGATATTGCATTTTAAAATAAACTTAAGTAAACAAGGACAGAAAACCTCAGTGGTTGGCTGAGGAATAGGGTTGGGGAATAACTCTAAGGATAAATACTGTGGTGGGAGAACTGTTCTACTGATCAGTTACACAATCAACAGCTTGAACATCCAAGGACAATTTTACCGGTTACAAATGATGAATCTTTTTTCTTAAAGAAACAAAACATAAAAAACAAACTTTACCCTATGTGAAATAAACAAAGCATATGTTTTTTTTGTTCTGAAGACTGAAAAGGATATTAAAGAATAAGGCATTATCAACATACAAAATATTTTTTCTTTATAAGAAAAAATAAACTTATGCTAAATAACTATTTCTTCTTAATTGACTTAATTGACTTGAAAATGTTCTCTAGCAACAAAAATGCTAAAGATGCTAATTTTTTTCAATTTCACAAAAGTTTCTGGTAATACACAAAGTATTAGAAGAATTGAGGGCTTCAAAACTAGTAAGTAATTTTACCATAAAAATACATACAATTTGGAGGGATATAGCTCAAGTGGAAGAGCATTTGGCTGCAAATATGTACAGTCAATAAAAGAGGGGCATTTGTTTCTTTAAATAAGATGAAGTATTTGGACAACCAAAACACATTTTGCTGAAATACAAAAAAATCCAAATGTAATAAACTATCTTGCCAAAACTAGACCTAGTTGTTTACAAGAGTTCATTTCAAAATAGACACATATAATTTACTGATAACAAAATATAGCTATAAGTTTTAAAGTTAGCCAGAACTAATAGTCTCTGCAGCCTGTGTCTATTACAGGTGAACTGGCAGTGGCTGCCAGCACAGGCAACACTTTCCTGGTTTGTGTCAACAGCAGCTCAGGCGTGGCAGAGAAGGGAGTTGCTAGTTAAGGGACTTTCCTTTTGACAGCCCATAGTGCAGGGGCACCAGGTGCACTGCCTCTGCCAGGAAGAGACTAGAGTCACAGTGTTGTGCTTCCATGCCAGCAATGGGATTTATCCAGGAGGGTCTGAGTCAGGCTGTGTATAAAAGCACTTCTTTTTTTGGTTTAGGATTCCACTTTGTCGTCATCATTTTCATGGCCATTCTCTTCCTCGTCTTGCCCCTCCTCTTTAAGCATTTTCAGGTATTTTCTAGCTAAAATCTTCTTTGGTAATATATCTCTGCAAGAAACTGAAAAGTCTCTGATTCCTCTACAGTATTTAATAAATCACTGTAAGTGGAGGCTTTCTTTTCTTTGCCACTGCCATTTCTGTAAGAATAGGCAGCTAGATACTGAACAAAGAGTTCCATGGCCTTGGCCATGAGCACCAGTGCCTCCTGGTTGATGCTGGATACCTCAGGAGAGCTTTTCATGATGACCAGCATTCAGGACGGGGCAGTGACATGAGCCACTGCTCCCCACACTTATCTCTGCCAACGACCACATCAGCCATCTTTGTCTATCTGAAGCTTTCTAATGGGTCCTCTCTCATCCTGTGGGTGTCAAAGACCTTGTATTTCTCCACTCGCCTGAGAACCCTCTTTGCTGACACTTCTTTCTTTCCTAGTCACTGTTGAAGAATGTTCAACCTTTTCTTTTTCATCAGTCTCTCTGGGGAGAAGTCCAACTTGCCATTTCTCCAAAAGATGCCTTCAAGCTGCTCTATGATATTCAATAGGTACCATTAAGATACATCATTCATTAGAAAGCTATCTACTCTTTGGCTATTGTGAATAATGCAGCTGTGAGCATAGGGGTGCATACTTCCTTTCAAATTAGTATTTGCATGTCCTTTGGATAAATGCCTAAGAGTGGCCTTGCTGGATCATAAGATAATTCCACTTTTATTTGTTTAAGAACTCTCCACACAGTTTTCCAAAGGGTGGAAATGCACTAGTTTGCATTCCTACCAACAGCTTAACAGAGTCCCTTTCTCTCCACAAAGTCACTAGCATCTGTCATTTCCTGATTTATAGATCTCATTCTCAGATGAGAGGTGGAATCTCAGTGTATATTCAGTATGAATTTCTCTACTGAGAAGTGAAGTGGAGTATTTTTTTTCACCCATCTGTAGAGTTATCTTTGGGAGGTGCGAGTGTGGGGACACAGAACTTTGGTTATGAATGTGGTGTGGAGCTATACCCTATAAACTTATATTTTTTTTTAGAATCCGTTTGAGCTATATTCTATTTGTATTCTGATACCCACTAAACTTGTAATGAACTAGGATGAAGAGAAACAATAATCACATTTAAGTAATTCCTAGTATTCAACTTCATTTTCTATGGTCATCTGTCATTTTGTGATAACTGTTACTCCAGTTTCCTTCTTTCAGAATGTCTGATTTGGAGTGATTATCTCAAACACTCCCCCAAATGTTGCATGTAGTCCAGTAAAATATACTCTACCTTGCATTCCTGGGATAAATCCCACTTGGTCATATACTTATAATCTTGTAAACCACTATTAATTAGAAGGAAAAAAAAAGACGACTTTAAAGGAAAAAAATCTATCTATTAATCCTGGGGGATAGCTCACTCAGCAGTTTTCTGTACCATGGTTGAGGCCTTGGGTTCGAGTTCTGGCAACATGTCAAAGCACTGTGGATGACACAGAGGAAGCTCCATGAGTACTGAAGCAGTACTATAGTGTCTCACTTTTCTACCTGTAATTTCTTCCTCATCCTAAAACAAAGAATGAAAGGTTGGACTATGGAAGCTATTCAGTGATCTTGGGCATGTGGGAAGCTCTGAGTACATTCCCTGGCAGCACATAAAGTTAAAAAAAAAAACTGTCTACTAATAATAATAATTTATGATTATTCCACTCTTATTCTGAACCTGACATTGGGCAGATTCAGGCTGTCCCCAGTGAAGGGAGTGTTCTATCCTAGACAAAAGTTAAAAGTGGAAATTCCAAGGTTACGTTATGTCAGATGAGTCAGAATTGCCAAGGAGGGTCTATTCAGAAGAGCAGGTAAATGCTCTGAAATCATGAATGGATGCCCCCTACCCTTGAAGGGTCAATAAGAGGTGACTGAATTCCCAGAGTTGGGAGGCAGGAAATGGTTCCAAGTTCTTCTAGTCAATCAGACCAGCTCTCATCCAAGACAGAGAATCATCAGGAGAAAAGAAAGAGCCCAGGGGGATAGATGTTGGTCATTACACCAGGTCCCCTGCATTGCTTAATGCTGTGGTCTATTTACATAATCATTGTTTTGCCTGAGACCCACCCTGCCTGCAGGGTATTGGTTTAATCCCCACTGGTTAGAACCTTCACAACAGCTGGAGACCCACCCTGTCTGCAGGGCATTGGTTTAATATTTATTTTATTTATTTATTCCCTTTTGTTGCCCTTGTTGTTTTATTGTTGTGGTTATTATTGTTGTTGTCGTCGTTGTTGGATAGGACCGAGAGAAATGGAGAGAGGAGGGGAAGACAGAGAGGAGGAGAGAAAGATAAACACCTGCAGACCTGCTTCACCGCCTGTGAAGCGACTCCCCTGCAGGTGGGGAGCTGGGGTTCGAACCGGGATTTTTATGCTGATCCTTGTGCTTTGCGCCACCTGCGCTTAACCCGCTGCACTACAGCCCGAATCCCAGGGCATTGGTTTAATCCCGACTGGTTAGATGGAAGCTTGCTACCTTCACTCTTTTTTTGCTCTGCCCCCTCTCCTAGCCATTTCCTTTCCTGACCTGTCACTTCTGTCTCAGAAGATATAAAAGGTATTTTTCTCTGATCAATAAAGGGCATAATTGCATTGCGTTCCCACTCAGCTGCTCAGTTCCTGTTTCCTCTCCTGCGTCACTGAGTAAGCAGCAACCCAGGTTGGCTCCAGTCAAGTTCTCTCCCCTGCGATGCAACCCGACAGACAGAGTCAGGTTATTATGAAAACTTGAATCATGTTTTCCCACTCCCTGGTTTTTCACACAGTGCAAATCCTAGTGTCCTCAGAATTTGGATGTGACTGACTATAAACTCTACATGAACAGTGCCTGCCACATACTAGTAATACCTTTTGTCTACACAGATGGATGGGAATTAAATGAGGTTGAGTGTGAGTTCTGATGTCAAACCATCTGGGTTTGAGATTTGAGGATCATGTTTGAAAGTTAGCAACTTTTTAAAAAATATATATTTATTTATTCCCTTTTGTTGTCCTTGTTTTATTGTTGTAGTCATTATTATTGATGTCATCATTGTTGTTGGATAGGGAAGAGAGAAATAGAGAGAGGATCGGGGAAGACAGAGAAGGAGAGAGAAAGATAGACACCTGCAGACCTGCTTCACCACTTGTGAAGAGACTCCCCTGCAGGTGGGAGCCGGGGGCTCGCACCGGGATCCTTATACTGATCCTTGTGCTTTTCGCCACGTGCTAAGCTTAACCCACTGCACTACTGCCTGACTCCTGAAAGCTAGCAACTTTCAACTGACTTAACTATGGTTTATAATTCCATAAAATGTCTGGCATTTTGGGCCAGCGGAAAGTAAACATAAACAGATGGAACTGCATCAGATTAAAAAAGCTTCTATACATCGAAAGAAACTTCCACAAGAATAAAAAGGCAGCTTGGAAAAATATATTTGCACATCATACATCTGACAAGGGATTGACATTGAGAATTTATAAAGAAATTATGAAGCTCAAAAACATCAAAAAACAATGCAGATTACAAAAAGAAAGAGAAGAGCCCACATCAACAAATGGCCATCGTTGGCATAGATGTGGAGAAAAGGGGACTTTGTGACACTATTGGACCTTGAGAGCTTGTTTGGAGGTTCTAGCAGGAAAGTGCAGCTACCTGTATAGCCTCAACCAAAGACCGGTCCGTATGGGGGAAGGCCATCCTCTTTGACCGAGCGTGCAGCTTCGGGAGGGACGCACATGGAGGGACGAAGGGGACACCTGCCGAGCCAGCCAGATGAGCCCAATCAACCCTGGTGATCAGTAGGGTGGTAGATGTCACAGCCAGATCACCCTCACATCCCCTGTTACACTGTTGGTGGGAATGCAAACTGAGGCAGGCCCTGTGGAACCTCCAATATGGAGATTCTTAGCTACAAATGGAAATGCCTTATGCCCCAGCAATAACTCTCCTAAGCACAGATCCAAAAAGCATGAAAACATTCATTTGAAAGGAGATATGTATGCTGTCCCTACTTCCATTGTTTGCAACTGACTGGGTAAAGAGCTTATCCAGTCATCTATAAGCAGGGAAGGGTAGGTGAAATAGCTCACAGATAGGGTACCTGCATCATCATGCACAGGACCCAGGTTCAAGTCCAGACCCCACCACAGTGGGACATGCATCAGTGCTGTGGTGTCTTTCCTGCTCTCCCGATTTCTTTCTGTTTCTGTCTCTGTCTCTATATTAAAAAAAAAAAAAAAAGTCGGTGGTAGTGCAGTTTGTTAAGCACACCTGGCACAAAGCGCAAAGACCAGTGTAAGGATGCGGGTTAGAACCCCTGGCTCCCCACCTGCAAGGGAATCTCTTCACAGGCAGTGAAGCAGGTCTGCAGATGTCTATCTTTTTCTCCTCCTCTCTGTCTTCCCCTCCTCTCTCCATTTCTCTCTGTCCTATCCAACAACAGTGACAGCTATGACGATAACAACTACAAAAAGGACAACAAGGGCAACAAAAATGGGGGAAAATGGTCTCCGGGAGCAGTGGATTCGCAGTGCCAGCACCGAGCCCCAGCGATAACCCTGGAGGCAAAAAAATGGGGGGCTGGGAAGTAGCTCAATGGCTTAAGTGTACATGGCTCGAAGCGCAAGGACTGGATTAAGGATCCCAGTTTGAGCCCCCAGCTCCCCACAGGCAGTGAAGCAGGTCTGCAGGTATCCATCTTTCTCTCCCCCTCTGTCTTCCCCTCCTCCCTCAATTTCTGTCTGTTCTATCCGATGATAACAATAAAAACAACAAGAAGGGCAACAAAATGGGGGGAAAGTGGCCTCCAGGAGTAGTGGATTTGTGGTTTTCATATCCTCTCATTATCAAGAAGATCCCCTCTAGGGCAGGGAAGATAGCATAATGGTTATGCAAAGAGACTCTTATGCCTTGGCCTCCTAAATCCCAAATTCAATCTCCCCACACCTCCATAAGCCAGAGCTGAGCAATGCTCTGATTTCTCTCTCTCTCTGTCCTCTCTCATTTTTTCTCATGATAAACAAATCTTTTAAAAAACAGTTATGCTGGGAGTCGGGTTGTAGCACAGCGGGTTAAACGCAGGTGGCGCAAAGCACAAGGACAGGCATAAGGATCCTGGTTCGAACCCCGGCTCCCCACCTGCGGGGGAGTCGCTTCACAGGCGGTGAAGCAGGTCTGCAGGTGTCTTTCTCTCCCCCTCTCTGTCTTCCCCTCCTCTCTCCATTTCTCTCTGCCCTATCCAACAACAACAACAACAATAATAACTACAACAATAAAACAACAAGGGCAACAAAAGGGAATAAATAAATAAAATAAATTAAAAAAAAAAACACAGTTATGCTTGTTCACCACTGTCCCCATAGGTCAGATACAAATAGATGTGTCCTCAACACTCAGTGGCAAACACTCAATCACAAGGTCAAGTTCAACTCTCAGTTACCTTACTGACTTTCTATTTAGTTCTGAGTACAGCAAAAAACGATAACAAGGGATGTATTTCCAGCAGCGAAAGGAATGGAAGAGAGAACAAAAACCCTGACCAGGCAATAAAAGACAAGCAAAGAACTGAGTCAATAGTCACATCTCTTCTGGACAAATACCACCTTTGGGCAGAAGGCTAAAGCCACCCACAGGGAAGGTGCAGGCTCATGGGGGAGAGAGCTGGAAAGCAAAGGAGTGGCCCAGGGTGACCTTTGTTTCAGCTTAGCCTGACTGATGGGAGATATGAAGCAAAGCAGGAGAGTCAGGCGGTAGCGCAGTGGGTTTAAGCGCAGTTGGCATAAAGTGCAAGGACCAATGTAAGGATCCCGGTTCGAGCCCCCGGCTCCCCACCTGCAATAAACAACATGGGCAACAAAAGGAAATAAATAAACAAATATCAAAAATTTTAAAATAATAATAATAAAGCGAAGCAGGGGCACAGAACAAACCCAGGGCCCAGCAGGCAGCAGGAACAGAACTCAGGAGAGAGTGAGAGAAAGAGAGAGAGATAGCAGAATGTCCTTGTGAAGTCTCCACTCTTTACTGTTCTTATCAGGTGACATGCAGCAGAGCAAACAGAAAAAATGACATTGTCCTGGGGAATTGTCCTTTCAAGATCACCAACAACCTGAATCCAGAAACATACACAGAGGACTTAGCTTCTACAAAAGTGATTTGATAATGATTAATAAGATTGTAAGATAACAGGGATACAATTCTACACAGGGATACAATTCCACACAGTTCCCACCATCAGAGTTCTATGTCCCATCCCCTCCATTGGAAGCTTTCCTATTCTTTATCCCTCTGGGACCAACATTCTTTGAAGGTTGTAGAAAGTGGAAGTAAGGATCCCAGTTTGAGCCACCTGCAAGTGGGTCGCTTCACAAGCGGTGAAACAGGTCTGCAGGTGTCTTATCTTTCTCTTCTCCTCTCTGACACCCCCTCCTCTCTCAATTTCCTTTTGTTCTATCCAACAATGATGACACCAATAATAACAACAACAAATAAACAACAATGGTGACAAAAGGGGGAAAAATAGCCTCCAGGAGCAGTGGATTCATAGTGCAGGCACTGAGCCCCAGCGACAACCCTGGAGGCAAAAATAAATCAATAATTAATTAAAAAATGAAAGTGATGATGAGGTATGCTTGGTCTTTTTTTTTTTCTCTTTCATGATAGAGATGAGAGGAAGAAAGAGAGAAGGAGGAGGAGGTGGAGGAGGAGGAAGAAAGAAACAATGAGGTGGAGTCTGGGATCAAACCTGGGTCGTGTACATGGCAAAGCAGCACACTATTCAGCTGAGCTATTTTGCTGTTTTTCTCTCTTCCTTCATCTGCTTGCCTGCCTGCTAAATTCTAGTTTATGGAGGTACTGGGGATTAACCCTTCGACCTTTGGTGCCTCAGTCATGAAAGTCTTCTTCTTCTTCTTCTTCTTCTTCTTCTTCTTCTTCTTCTTCTTCTTCTTCTTCTTCTTCTTCTTCTTCTCCTTCTTCTCCTTCTTCTCCTCCTTCTCCTCCTTCTCCTCCTCCTCTTCCTCCTCCTCCTCCTCCTCCTCCTCCTCCTCCTCCTCCTTCTTCTTCTTCTTCTTTTAATTTTGTGCTTGGGTTTTTATTTCTAATGAAACAAAGGATGAAGGTAGTTTTTTTTGTTTGTTTGTTTTGATTTTTTTTTTTTTGGATCCAGTTGCTGGGGACTCATTGCTGGCACTACAAATCCACAGCTCTGGTGATCTTGTTTTTTTTTTTAACCCCCCTCCCCCCAGGATAACACAGAGAGAAATTGAGAGAGAATAGGGAGACAGAAAGGGAGAGAGAAAGATAGATACTTGCAAACCTGTGTGTCTCATAAAAAAAACTAAATAACAAGTAAACTATTTTAATTGATGACTTAAAAAAAAAAAAAACCACCATGTGTAACATACAACCTCAAAATCCAGAGTAGTATGTTAGCAGGTGACGATCAGAGAAGAGCATGCCAGGAATCCGGCAGTTACCGGCTGTCTTCACCAGGTGGCGCTCGCATTTTGTGACTTATGACTTGGCTCCCTTCCCGAAGGAGATCAGATATGGAGGCGCATATGCTAGTAGTCTCAAAGGAGTGTTTGGCATCCTTGGGTTTAAACCTAAATGTTTATCTGTGTATCCACCTGGAACAGTAGCTTTCTAACAAGAGCACATTTATAGACTTATCCTGTTAGAGTGAACATTTAAGTAATTTCAAGACAGTATTTAAAAGGAATCGAATTCATACCTGAAGCATAAGACCAAGGTATACTTCTTGGTTCACCAAGTCAACAGCATAATGTTATCTACAGATCAGAGGACCAGGAAGACAAAGCTCTCTATATGGGGTCTGCTCAGCTACTCCCCAACATTCTCTCTCCCCCCCCCTCTCTTTCTTCCTCTTTCTCTTTCTTCCTCTCTCTCTCTCTCCTTCTCTCTCTCTTTCTTTCTTCCTCTCTCTCTTTCTTCTTCTTCTTCTTCTTCTTCTTCTTCTTCTTCTTCTTCTTCTTCTTCTTCTTCTTCTTCTTCTTCTTCTTCTTCTTCTTCTTCTTCTTCTTCTTCTTCTTCTCTCTCTTCTTCATTCCAGAGAACTGCTCAACTCTGGTTTATGGTGGTGCTGGGGACTGAACCTGGGAACTTGGAGCCTCTGGCATGAGAGTCTTTTTGCATAACCAACATTACCCCAACACTCTCTCTAAGAGAGATTGTCACCCAGATAACCGAAGCCTCTAAACCCCCAGTTTGGACAAATATTAAAAGCTGTATGTCTTAAACAACCACAAAATATGCAAACAGTCTAAATGCCCAGTGAAACATAGCTAAAGAAGTTACGGGGGAGTCAGTGGTGGGGCAGTGGGTTAAGCGCACATGGCACAAAGTGCAAGGACTGGCATAAGGATACCAGTTTGAGCCCCCAGCTACCCACATGCAGGGGAGTCGTTTCACAGGTGGTAAAGCAGGTCTGCAGGTGTCTATCTTTCTCTCCCCTTCTCTGTCTTCCCCTCCTCTCACCATTTTTCTCTGACCTATCCAACAACAACGACATCAATAACCACAACAATGTTAAACAACAAGGGCAACAAAATGGAAAATAAATAAATATTTAACAAAAAAAGAAGTCATGGTACAGGGAGTCGGGCGGTAGCGCAGCGGGGTAAGGGCACATGGCGCAAAGCACAGGGACTGGTGGAAGGATCCAGGTTCAAGCCCCTGGCTCCCTACCTGCAGGGAAGTCGCTTCACAGGTGATAAAGCAGGTCTGCAGGTGTCTATCTTTCTCTCCCCCTCTCTGTCTTCCCCTCCTCTCTCCATTTCTCTCTGTCCTATCCAACAATGACAACAATAATACCTACAACAATAAAAAACAACAAAAGTGAATACATAAATAAAATAAAATAAGTTGTGGTACACATATTCAGTGGAACATTACAACTAAAAGAGAGAAAGAGAGATTGTAATTTTAGAACAAAAAGATAAGAACGTTTTGCAGACACATATCACAGGGAGATGAGAAATTGTGCTCATGAGTCAACAACTGTACTGTAAACCATAACTGTTCACCTCAACAAAGAGATTCGGGGAGAAAGGTAGATAGACCTGGAGGTGACTCTGCTAAGTGAAATAAATTGAGGAGGAGAAGGACAGCAACCAGATGGTTTTGCTCATATCTGAAATGTAAATGACTAAAGCAAATGAACTTGGGCTTGGCACCTGCTTTGTTATAAGCACGACCCAGCTTGGAGTCCAACCCCCAATGCATTGCAGGACACTTTAGTGCCCTGGCGTCTTCCTGTCTATCTCTCTTTTCCCCTTCTTTTTACTTTACTTTATTTTATTTATTACTGCATAGAGTCAGAGAGAAATTGAGAAAGAAGGGGAAAGAGAGAAGGAAAGAGACATAGAGACACCTGCAGCCCTGCTTCACCACTCATGAAGTTTTCCCCTTGCAGGTGGGGGTCAGGGGCTTGAACCTGGGTCCTTGTGCACTGTAGTGTGTGTGCTTCACCAGGTGCACCACTGCCTGGCCTCCACTATCTCTCTCTTGCTTTTTTTTTTTTCTTTTTGTTGCCCTTGTTGTTTTATTGTTGTTGTGGCTATTTTTGTTGTTGTTATTGATGTCGTTGTTGTTGGATAGGACAGAGAGAAATGGAGAGAGGAGGGGAAGATAGAGAGGGGGGAGAAAGATAGACACCTGCAGACCTGCTTCACCACTAGTGAAGCGACCCCCCCCCACCCCCGCAGGTGGGGAGCCAGGGGCTCGAACTGGGATCCTTATGCTGGTCCCTGCAGTTTGTGCCACATGAGCTTAACCCGCTGCATTACCGCCAGACCCCCTATCTCTCTCTTTCTGTGAAAAACTAAACTAAACTAAAATAAAATAAAATGTCAGCCTGGAACAGTGAAGACAAAATAACAAAGCCTATGAACTTGCAAAAGCAGGATGACTAGAACTTGGACTGTAGTTCTAGGCTGGTGGGGAGTGACACCAAACTCTGGTGGAGGGTGTGGTAACTTACACTATGGGTGAGTATAAAAATATATACCCCCTGACATCTTATGAATTTTGTGACACACTGAAATCACTAATTGAAAAAAAAAAAAAGTAGGTGGAGGGAGAAACAAGTATATTTCCTCAGTAAACTTTGGCAGCCTGATCAGAAAGACAAGATAAGTTCCAGCCTTCCCCTCTCTCATCCTAGCTAAACAAAACCTGACTAAAACATGGCTGGATTCCCACTCTCTCTCCTCTTTGTGCTGGCGAACCAGGAAGCGCTTCAAGGAAGACTTAGCCACTGGCTCTTGTCCCAGGGGATCCTGGTACTTTTAGCACTTGTCTCAGCTCGTTCTTATTAAATGTGTGACGTGCCCTAGTTCTCTAAGAAACATTTGTTCTCCTCCTTGCCCTGCCTCTCCTACTTGCCAGAGCATCAACAAGGGGTATTCATTTCCCTGTCTTCTGCAACACTCAACCAGTTAAGATAGAAGCACAGGGCTTTCTCAGGAGACTCACACAAATAGAAGAACACAAATTCCTATGACTGATCCCTCCACGTTGCCAACATCCCAGCTGTCTGATGAAATAAACAGAACAACTCTGCATGTCTGGAGAGAGCTCACCCAGAACAGCAGGAGCCTTGCTGTGCACTAGGCCCTGGGTTCAAATTCTGACACAGTACAGGACCACCAAGGATTGTGGTGTGGTGCCGTGGTATTTCTCTTCTCTGTCTATCCGAAGCCCTAATCCACCTTTCAAAAGAATAAAGGGGTTCAGGTGGTGGTGCCCCTGGCAGAGCACATATGCTACCGTGCATAAGGAGCCTTGTTCAAGCCTTCTTTCTCCACCTGTAAGAGGGAAATTTCAGAAGCAGTGGAGCAGTGTTGCAGCTGTCTCTCTTCCTCTCCACACCCCCCCCCCCACTCAATTTCTCTCTGTCTCCATAAAATAGGAAAAATAAAAAGTAAAAACTAGACACCAGGCCTCACTGGGTAATACTTCACACACATGACACCCTGGGTTGGTTCATTCTCCAACACCACATTAAAACATAGGGCCGGGAGTCGGGTGGTAGCACAGTGGGTTAAGCATGCATGGAGCAAAGCACAAGGACCAGCTTAAGGATCCTAGTTCGAGCCCCCCGGCTCCCTACCTGTAGAGGAGTCGCTTCACAGGCGGTGAAGCAGGTCTGCAGGTATCTGTCTTTCTCTCCCCCTCTCTGTCTTCCCCTCCTCTCTCAATTTCTCTCTGTCCTATCCAACAACAATGGCATCATCATCAACAATAATAACTACTACAACAATGAAAAACAACAAGGGCAACAAAAAGGGAAAATAAATAAATATAAATAAATTTTAAAAGAAACAAAACATAGGGCCATTGGGCAGGGTAGCATAATGGTTATGCAAACAAACTCTCATGCCTGAGGCTCCAAAGTCCCAGGTCCAATCCCCTGCACCACCATAAGTCAGAGCTGAGCAGTGCTCTGGTAATAATAATTTTTTTAAAAAGAATAAAAAATTAAAAAATATAGGGCCATTGTAAATGAGTCCTGTGTTTAGTTGGGATCAGTTACTAAGGAACCGAAAAAGGCAGGTGCTGGGATGAGTATCATACATAAATGTATTACTGGGGGCTGGGCAGTGGCACACTCAGTTAACTGTACATATCACTATGTGCGAGGATCTGGGTTCAAGCCCAGGCTCCCCACCTGTAAGGAGGACGCTTCTTTCCCTCTCCCCATCTCCCTTCCCTTCTCAATTTCTCTCTGTCATGTTATATAAAAATAAAGTAGAAAGGGGGGGGGGAAAGAATGGATGAAATGACTGCCAGGAACCATGGATTCATTCATAGTGCTGGCACTGTGCCCCACTGAGAGCCTTAATGGCAATATATATACACATACACACACACATACACACACACATACACACACACACACACACACACACACACACACATATATATGGAGGTCAGGTATAATCTCTATCAAATTTTCCATCAGCCCTTTAGTTTCTGCCACCAGCTCCAGAAACACCTTGTTTTCCTATTTCTGGTGGTACCGATGGCTTCTCCTTTCTCCTCTTCTGCTTCTCTTCTGAATGCAGCTCTGGAAAGGGACTCGGGACTTGGTGTACATGTAGCACCTCCCAACAGCACCCGGCTCAATTTCTTTTTTTTCCTTTTTTTAAATTTTTTTATATTTATTTTCCCTTTTGTTGCCCTTGTTTTTTATTGTTATTGATGTCATCGTTGTTGGATAGAACAGAGAGAAATGGAGAGAGGAGGGGAAGACAGAGAGGGGAGAGAAAGACAGACACCTGCAGACCTGCTTCACCCCTTCTGAAGCAACTTCCCTGGCAGTGGGGAGCCCGGGGCTCAAACCGGGATCCTTATGCTGGTCCTTGAGCTTTGCGCCACCTGTGCTTAACCCGCTGCGCTACCGCCCAACTCCCTTTTTAAAAAAATTTTTATTGACTTTTGTTTTAATATTATTGCCACCAGGACTATAGCTAAATAATGCTGAGAAGAATTGTTTATATACATAGAAACAGAGAGGGAGAGGGAAGGGGAAAAGAGAGAGAGAGAGAGAGAGCTGCAGCAATGCTTCACCATTTGTGCAGCTTCCCCCCTGCAGATGGGGATCAGGGGCTTGAACCCATGGCCTCATGGATGGTAATGTGTGCACTCTAAGGAGTGTTCCACTGCCCAGGCCCCCCTCAATTTTCCATTTTTATTTTTTAAGAAAGTGAAAAAGAAAGAGACGCCACAGAACCACTTCACCACCCATGGAGCCTCCCTTGGCACCATATGGTGAGCCCATGCAGCTCCAGGGCTGAAACCAGAACTTTTTAAAATTTTTCTTTCTTTCTTTCTTTCTTTCTTTCTTTCTTTCTTTCTTTCTTCCTTTCTTTCTTTTCTTTCTTTTTTTTCCTCCAGGGTTATTGCTGAGGCTTGGTGCCTGCACTATGAATCCACTGCTCCTGGTGGCCATTTTTTCTATTTTATTGGATAGGACAGAGAGAAATTAGGAGAAGAGGGGAAGATAGAGAGGGAGAGAGAAAAATGGACACCTGCAGATATGTTTCACTGCTTATGTAGCGACCCCCTGCAGGTAGGGAGCTGGATGCTTGAACCAGTATCCTTGTGTGGGTCCTTGTGCTGCTACTATGTGCGCTTAACCCAGCCCCCTCATTTATTTTAATGAGAGGAAGAGAGAGAGAGATACAGAGACAGAGAGACAGAAAAGTCAGAGCCCTGCTCGGCTCTGGTTTATGGCGGTGCTGGGGATTGAACCTGGGACCTCAGAGCTTCAGGCATAAGATACTTTTGCAGAACTGCTATGCTATCTTCCCAGCCCCCAGAGTCTAGTGAATGGTATGCATGGGTTCTACTGAGTGAGCTATCTCTCTACTATCCCTTTCTCTGGCCTGATTTCCCTTTTTCGTGAACACCTCCAGAGTACAAAGCACTCTCACAGTTTCTCCACAGCTTTCTTGCCCCCAAAGCAAACACAACAACCACAACGCTTTGCAAGACTTTAATACTGCAAAGGCAGAGATGAGATTTCTGAAAACACACACACACATCAAGCTTGTTTATTCAGTTTAATGCTATTCAGCCTCCCCTCCCATCAGCAGACTTGCCCACATCTGTCTTGCAATTTGCCTGTATGGGAAGACACAAAAATACAAGGGAATTCTGCTGTCATCTTCTGTCATAATTACCCATCACTCTCTATCAGGAGTGACAGTTTGATCACTACCCCCATCCCCCACCACTTCTGGAGTTGAGAAAACTGAGCTTCAGAAAAGTAAAAATGACCCGCCCAAGTTGGCAGGGTCATTAAGTGACAAGAATGGAAGTCTTTCAAAGGTCCTGTTGCTTCAACTGCCTCTGCCTGTCTCTGTCTCTCTTTCTCTCTCTCCTTCTCTCTCTCTCTCTCTCTCTCTCTCTCTCTCTCTCTCTCTCCCTCTGTCTGTCTGTCTTCCAAACCCTATTTCTGGTATGAAGACATGCAGACACTTGAACCCTAACAGGTGTTCTTTTGGCAAAGTGACTTGCAAGGTGGAAGGGTCCACACAGTCCTCACAGACTGCCTCTACATGTTTTGGGGTTTGTTGTTGTTGTTTGCTTTTTGCTTCTTGTTTTTCTTTTTAGGAGGAACTAATGGTTCACAGTAAATGCAGTTGTTGCTACATGCGTAAAATCTCTCACTTTTCTGCAAAACACTCTCACCCCCAGACTCCACCCGCAGGCACCCGGACCTGAAAGCCCTCCCACCCTTCCCCGTGCAGAGTCCTTCACTTTGGTGCGGCACACCTAACCCAGTCCAAGTTCTGCTTTATGTTTCCCTTTCTATTCTTATTTTGTCCTTATTTCAACTTCTGTCCATGAGTGAGATCATCCCATATTCACCCTTCCCTTTCTGGCTTATCTCACATCACATAATTCCCTCAGGCTTCATCCAAGATGAGTTGAAGAAGGTGACTTCATCATTCTTAGTAGCTGAGTAGTATTCCACTGTGTATATAGATCACAACTTTCTTAGCCACCCATATGTTGTTGGGCACCTACGTTGCACTGTTAAGTTCACACTTAGGGTGGTGCTGCGGGTTGGTTGAAACTGAGGCGAACTTGGAGCCTCAGATATGAATGTCTTTGTTTGGTTGGTTGGTTTGTTGATTGGTTGTTTGGTATTGTTTTGCACATCCATTATGTTATCACCTCTGTATGCTTTTCCTCAGGAAAGTTCCATTGTACCGGCAAAGAATCCTCTTTCTCAGTGAAAAAAACTTTAAGGAGGATGAAATCTCTTGCAGAGATACCCAGACAAGCAGGAGAAGTTCTGGGAGCTGTCTGGTATAACAACTCAAGTGCAGATAGTTGAAGTATCAGTGGAGAAGTCTTTAAAAATAATCTGTTGTTGGATCCACCTGCATATCAGATTTCAGGCTCAGGCAAAAAAAAAAAAAAAAACTAGTATAGCTACAGGCCCTTTAAAATATAACTAAAATATGCCTACTAGCTATCTACAAAATGGAGCACCCCCCCTCCCACCTCTTCATCTGCACTATTCCAGCCTTTAGGTTCATGATTGTTCAACAATTTGTTTGGCTTTGTATATTAACTGTCTTTTCAGCCACCAGGTTCCCAGATGCTAGCAGCATGCGACCAGACTTCCCTGGACAGACAACCCCACCAATGTGCCTTGGAGCTCCTCTTCCCCAGAGCCCTTCCCCACTAGGGAAAGAGAGAGACAGGCTGGGAGTATGGATTGACCTGTCAACGCCCATGTTCAGCAGGGAAGCAATATAGAAGCCAGACCTTCAACCTTCTGCACCCCATAATGACCTTGGGTCCATGCTCCCAGAGGGATAAAGAATAGGAAAGCTATCAGGGTAGGGGGTGGGATACAGAGGTCTGGTGGTGGGAATTGTGTGAAGTTGTACCCCTCTTATCCTACGGTTTTGTCGATGTTTCCTTTTTATAAATAAAAATTTAAATAATAATAATCTGTTCTTGGGAGTCTGGAGGTAGCACAGTGGGTTAAGCACACGTGGCGCAAAGCACAAGGACCAGCTGAAGGATCCCGGTTCAAGCCCCCGGCTCCCCACCTGCAGGGGAGTCGCTTCACAGGCGGTGAAGCAGGTCTGCTGGTGTCTGTCTTTCTCTCCCCCTCTCTGCCTTCCCCTCCTCTCTATATTTCCCTCTGCCGTATCCAACAATGACAACATCCATAACAACAATAATAACTACAACAACAATGAAAAAACAAGGGCAACAAAAGGGAAAATAAATAAATAAATTTTTAAAAAAATAATCATCTGCTCTTTCTTCTATGGAATGCTACTTGGCGAGTCAAGTGATTCAGGCCAAGCACTCAGAGCATGAGAACACCTCACAAAGAGAAGAGGAAAGGACAGGGCAGAGGATTCCACCTGACAAATCCCAAAGCTGGCAAATGTCACCCTTGGCGTTGTCAAAGCAGGATCCTGGTTACCCTTAGGTGGGGCAGGAGTGCAGGAAATCAACAAGCACCTCCCTCCCCAGCCCTCCCCCCCTTTTTTCCATCCAGAGGAAGCAACCAGAATGACAGAGACCTGGATTCAGATTTAGACTCTGCAGCTGAGGAACTCTGAACCAGCCACTTCAATTCCCGTGCCTCAGTGTGCCCATCCATAAAATGGAGCTAATGATATCTTCCCTGGAAGGTTGGTGTGAGAAGCCAGTAGTGCAGGCATGGGGGAGAAGAGGCAGCAGCCCGCCTACGTGGGTGCCCCCATCACGGGGAGTTGTGATTATCCTTGCCCCTGGGGCCAGATGGGGAGGCGGGATCAGAGAAGAGACAGAAGGGAAAGGCTGGGCTTTCCCATCAAGGATATGCAAATGGAGATGCCATGCTTGGGGGAGCTGTTTCTCCACCCCACCCCCCACACACACACACAAACACCCATGGCAGTGCCCACACGGGCTCCGGGAACATGTGTTCTGCAAGTGTAAACTAGGTGCCAGGCGGCTTAAACAGCTATAGTCATACCCACGCAGGCCTGCTCGATGCCCGTGTATGAGACCCAGCGGTGCCCATGATCTCCCAGACCTTGCCTCCACTTATTAGTGACCCTCCTGCCTAAGCTGTGCTGCAAAGCAGCGGAGTTCTGTGGGCATAGGTCACCTTGACTTTGACCTTGACCCAGGCTGAGTGGGATTTCTCCCAGTCCCAGGACAGCCAGGAGCCAAGAGGGAGAAGTCAAGCAGACAGCTGATGAAACAGTGAGTTAAACAGACACAAGAAGCAGGAGGCTGTCAGAACTCAGGGTCTCCTTCCTGCCAGGAACCTTTTCCGTTCACCGAAAAGAAAAGGAAGGTTGGGGGCACAGGGGGCTGGCCAGTGGCACACAGGTTGATCTTACACATGACCAAGTACCAAGGACCTAGGTTCTAGCCCCTTTTTCCACTCCCCAACTGCTTCCAAGAGCAGCAGTGAAGCAAGTGAACATGTATCTTTTTCTCTCTTCCTCCCCCCCCATTTTTATTTATTTATTTATTTATTTATTGAATAGAGGCAGCCAGAAATCAAGAGGGAAGGGAGGCGGAGAGAGAAAGAGAGAGACACCAGCAAAACTGCTTCACCACTCACAAAGCTTCCCCAGGGGCTTGAACCCAGGTCCCTGAACACTGTGATATGTGTGCTCAACCAGGTGTACCACTACCAGCAGTGTCCTCCTCCCCCTCTCCATTTCTCTGTCCTATTTAAAAAGAAATGAAAAGAAGAAAAAAAAAAAAGAAAACTAGCCACCAGGAGCAGTGAATTTGTAGTGACAGCACCGAGCCCCAGCGATCACCCTGATGGCATTTAAGAAAGAGAGAGAGTAAGGGATAGGGTGGTGGTGCAGCTGGTTAAGCTCACAAAGTCTGAAGCACAAGGATCCCAGCCCCCACCTCCCCACCTGCAGTGGGGTTGCTTCACAAATAGTGAAGCAGGTCTGTAGGTGTCTATCTTCCTCTCTATCTCCCTGTCCTCTCTCAATTTCTCTCTGTCCTATTTAATAATATGGGGGTAGGGGAATGGTCACCAGGAGCAGTGGGCTCGTACTGCTGCACCAAGCCCCAGCAATAAACCTGGAGGCGAAAGAAAGCGAGAGAGAGAGAGAGAGAGAGAAAGTTGTCCATCCCCCTGGGAAGCTTAGTCAATCAAGAGACCTATGGTTGAATTTTTCTTTTTAAGATAATCATATTTTATATAAGAGACAGAGTAAAAGAGACCACAGCAGTGAACCTTCCTTCAATGTGGCAGGAGTTGGGTTTGAACCTGGGTTGTGCACATGGCAAAGTAGCACACCAGCCTGGTGAGCTATTTCACACTGATCCGAACTTATAATTATTTTAAATATTTATTTATTCCCTTTTGTTGCCCTTGTTTGTTTTTTGTTGTTGTTTTTCCCCTTGTTGTTTTATTGTTGTAGTTATTATTGTTGTTGTTGGCTAGGACAGAGAGAAATGGAGAAAGGAGGGGAAGATAAGAGGGGGGAAAGAAAGATAGACACCTGCAGACCTGCTTTACCACCTGTGAAGCGACACTCCTGCAGGTGGGGAGCCGGGGGCTCGAACTGGGATCCTTATGCTGGTCCTTGAGCTTTGTGCCACCTGTGCTTAACCTGCTGTGCTATTGCCCAACTCCCTGAACTTATTATCTTTATATGAGAGTGAAAGAGAGACCAGAGCACTGCTCAGCTTGGCAGATGGCTCTGCCAGAATTGAGTCTGGAGTCTCCGAGTCAAGCATTCAAGTCTTGCGCTCTACCACTGAGCTACCTCTCCAGTTTGACTTTCTGGGTTTGATTTGGGGTTCTGTTAAGTAACATCTTAAAGCAGTCATTTACCAGCAAGGGAAAAAAAAAAAAACAGACTCCAGAGAACTCACTAGATCCTAGAGTAGGCAAAGAAATTTGTCTCTGCAGACAGGAAACCAGGGTCTAGAGTACACTGGGCTACACAGGGCCCTTGTGTGTGTGTGTGTGTGTGTGTGTATGTGTGTGTGTGTGTGTGTGTGTGTGTGTGTGTGGTGGGTGGGTGTGTGTGTGGTGGGTGGGTGACGGCAGTAACTGTTATTAATAGATGGTTGGAGGCCAGTCTGGAAGCACTTGTCAGTACCCACTGAACTGTCCACAGGGAGGGGTGCAATTGACTTTATGCAAATTGTCCCACAATAAAGGGGTGAGGGGGAGAAGAAGGATGTCTTAGTCACAGAGGTTCCTCTGCTCCCAAAGACCTATGGGAAGACCACAGGAAGCCCGCCTCCGCCTCCCCCCCCACTACCAGCTCCCGGGGGTCACGTGGGCTGAGGACTTTACAGTTAGAGCTCTCTATTGTTATTGTTTTGATCACCATTCTCCTCCATGAGGTTCAGACGTGATTCATCTTCACTTTATAGCTCAGGAAGCAGAGGCTAAGAATGCCTGGTCTGTGGCTTCAGAATCTGACACCTTTCTGGAAACGGAGTTCATCCAGGTCTAAGGAAATCAGGGTCCACAGAGAGTGAATAACTCAGTAACTCTGCCAAAGGAGACTTGCTCCCACCACAAGGGAAGGAAGCCTTGCCGGAGGAGGGAGTCATCCCACTGGGAGCTGTAACATGGCCTTCGTTCCCTTCTGAAGCACCCCAACCCTGAGCCGGGCTGCTTTCTGGCTATCACCTTTGAAGCTTGCCTGTCCAGAGCAGCGCCTCTCCAGCCCTGGAGTCTCAGGGATCTAGACCCTTGTAGACAGCTCCTCCATGACCTCACCACAGGCTGGCTTCTCTCCCATTAGCTGCATTCCCTCTCGCCTTGGCTGTATATCCATTGCCCATTCCTCCCCGCTGAAGTCACACAACTCTGATCCCAGTGAGCCCGCAAGTCTTCCTCCTCTCCAGGGTCCTGAACGTTAAGCAGAAGCCCCGGACACACGTCCTCAAAGTATGCCCAGGAGTGGGACACGTGGATGGGGCTCTCAGGAGGACCAAGGAGGCAGTCCATCCAAGCTGGTTAACTGAGATCAGGGACTGTAAAATGGGAGGGGGGATAAGACTACTGGCTGTTTTGACGTTTGTTTGTTTTTTCTGCTCCAGGTAGTAAAATGTCCAAGCAATGGACATGGGTTACTTCTGTGCTTTCATTTATGTCAATGAGAATAGTCAGAGCAAATAAATTACAAACTATTTTCTTCCACCAGTTACTTATCTTTGAAAAAAGGAGGAAGAGGGGTTAAGCGCACGTGGCACAATGCGCAAGGACCCGGCGTAAGGATCCCAGTTCGAGGCCCCGGCTCCTCACCTGCAGGGGAGTCGCTTCACAGGTGCTGAAACAGGTCTGCAGGTGTCTGTCTTTCTCTCCCCCTCTCTGTCTTCCCCTCCTCTCTCCATTTCTCTCTGTCCTCTCCAACAACGATGACATCAATAACAACAACAATAATAACTACAACAACAATTAAAAAACAAGGGGAACAAAAGGGAAAATACATAAATAAATATTTTTTTAAAAGGAGGAAGAGGAGGAGGAGGAAGGAGCAGCAGGAAGAGGAACAAGGCTTGGGCTTTAAATTAAATGAGCATCTATCATACACCATCTCTCTTCCTCCACAGTGACCGAGACACAAACAATTCAAAGGCTTAAAAAGGTCCAAATGATTCACCTAAAAGTGATGGGACCAGGGAGGGGCATTGCAAGGAGGGGCCCCAGGAGTGGAGCCAACCTGGTCCTGGATGCAGGTACCAGCCCCTACCCTCCACCCCACCCCAGTTTCTGTTTGACTCCTCTGCTGGGGTCCTCTCCTGCCTGCCATTCCAGCCATCCATGTGCTTGCAAACGCCCTTGCCCCAGCACAACTCAGACTAATAGCTGGTTTGGAGCAGGAACCAAGCTCCTCTTCTTTGATACTTTTAGATCTTGCTGCCTGCAGAAGGGAAAAAAAATGCAGAAAAGTCTATAAAAATGCCATGTAAGGCAGTCCCCAAGAGGGTGGGGATATTGGATGCCCTACTGCTGACAGATCTACTGAGGTGTTCTCCGCCTCCAACCCCCCCCCCCCCCCCCGAATCCTCCTGTCTGCTGTGGGACTCTGTGAGGTGCAAACTCCTCATCTTGTTTACAAGACCTTCCCTGCTCCAGCCCACACCTGCCTGCCTTTCCACCAGGCTCCCAGGACCCGCTGCCCCAGCAGTCAAACTGGTCCTCTGGCCACTCCCAGAGCACGCCTCCAGGCTCCCTGTCTTCAGGCCTGGGCAACTGCCTCTGCCCATCTCTGCCTCTGAAAACCCTAGTCCACACTGTCCTCTCCCTGGAGACAGGCCGTGTGGGATGGCTTCTTAACTGACTGCTCACCTGCCAGGTGACTCTTGAAGGCCTGGACCCCCGCTTCAAATTCGGGTCACCTGTGTCTCCCCCACTGGAACCTGCACCTTGCTGGAATGCAAAGGTGGTGTTCAAGGGCAAGGTGGTATGAGGCTGCATCCACACTGGTTTGGGATTCAAATAAAGACTGAGGTGGCCTGGGGGTGGGAGGTTCTGTAGTGGGTAGACTGCTGGACTTGCAAGGATAAGGCCAACATGTGTTTCTCTCTCTCTCTCTCTCCTTCCTTCCCTTCCTTCCTCCTTATCCCTATCTGTCTCCCTCTCTCTTTTTTCTTCTTTTCCTTCTTTCTTCCTCTTCTTCCTCCTCTTTCTATTTCTCTCTCTGGATCTCTTTCTCCCTCCCCTATCCCTATCCCTCTCTCTTTTTCCTTCTTCTACTTCTTCCTTCCCTCCCCCTCCTCCTCTTCCTTTTTTATCTCTTTTTCCCTTTATGGTTCTCTCTCTCCCATCCCTATCCCCATCCTTCTCCCTCTCTCTTTTTTGTTCTCCTCCTCCTCCTCCTACTTCCTCTATGGTTTCTCTCACTCCCTCTTTTTTGTTCTTCTTTCCCTTTTTCCTTTCTTCTTCCTCCTCCCGCCCAGCCTCCCAACCCCTCCTCACGCTTTCTCTCATTCATAAATGCATCTTTTGTGAAAAAAGTAAGACAGGATCACAGTCCATTCCTCATCCCACCCATAGGCGGAGCCCGTAGTCTCATTCCGGCCCAGGCGCCTCCGGTTGGGGAAGTTAATTACCTGTCTAACAAGTTTCCTTCCTGCCCTCCCTGTGCCTTTAAGAAGGTGAGCCAGGTGAGGTCCGGGCCCCGCCCCTCCTCCTGGCCCCGCCCCCCGCCCCCGCCAGGCCCGCCCAGTACCCCGCGACCTGCCCCAGCAGCCGGGGCCGCGGTCCCAGGTCCCGGCCGGGCGCCATGGAGCGGCGCTGGCCCCTGGGGCTCGCGGCGCTGCTGCTGCTGCTGCTGCTGCTGCCCCCGGGGGCGCGCGCCAAGGAAGGTACCGACCCTCCCCACCCCGGCCCTGCTCCCTCACCCCGGGGCCCGCGGGCTCCCCGCTCCTGCAGCAGGAGGAGCAGGGCAGGCCCTGGCCAGGCCAGTCTTTGCTCTTTAACCCCAACCTGTCCCGGGTCAGTCACCTCCGGCCCTGCCAGCCAGATCGTTTGCACCCAGAGATGGCAAGGGTGCTCCCGACCTACTCCCCCCACCCTCCACAAACACCTGGCGATCGTGGGGTGCCCACGGTGCGAGACTCAGAACTGACCCTCTGTGCCAACCTAGACCGGGCGACAGAACCACCTGCCACCGAGTAGTTAGGACTCGAGGGGCAGAATTCCTCCATGGAGAGCTCAATTGCACAACCTCTCAGACTCTCCACCCCCCATTCCCCAGTTTCCAGACAGACCTGGGGTCAGCCACAGGACAGAGCAGACCCTGGACCGGTGATGGGGCCCTCTCCACCCAGCACCTACTTTCTGAGGTCCCTTGTCCACTCAGTCATTGTCACCCAAAAGCTGAGCAAGGCCCTTGCCCAGCCACTCTCAAGGTGCAAGCCTTTTGTGGGGTCCCTCCCCCACCCCACCCCAGGCTTCCCGTGCTGACTTTGGTCAAAGACCCAGCCTCCAACTCCCCCAGTTGTTTGACCTTTTTTCTTTCACACCTCCCGGGAAGACAGAGGAACCCAGGGCTCCTTCCCCCACCACCTCAGGAAGTTCCAGCTCCTGGGAACCGGATGTTGCACCCTAGGGGGCTGCCCCCTCAGTAAGGAATGATGGTGCACGTGGGGGGGGGGTGTTCTACCCGAGAGGTAACGGGTCCCTTCTTCTCCCTCCCCACCACCTGCAGTCACCCTGATGGACACTCGCATGGCACAGGGAGAGCTGGGCTGGCTACTGGACCCTCCAGAGGATGGGGTAAGTATCCGGGCAGGGGAAGCCTTGGGACGCCAGGGTTCAAGGCCCCACAGCCAGTGGGAAATTGGGGCGGAGATGTGGGTGGAGGGACAGAGAAAAAGAGCAGGAAAAACTGGAAGTGCCTCCTCCTAAGGGGGAGGGAAAGTGAGTCAGAGCCGCCCCAGAGAGATGGGGGGGGGGGGTGTCAGGCTTCGCCCCCTGGGGTGTGCTCCTCCTCCTCCTCCTCCAGCCCCAGAGCCTGAGGGGTGGAATATCTTGGCGGGTGTGTGTGTGTGTGTGCAGGGGGAGGCCCACTCTGAGCTGTCAGGGGTCAGGGAACCCGGTAAAACTATACTCTGTAAAGTGAGAGCACTTTTTTTTCCCCCTCTCAGAGGGGAGAGCCAATTCTTCAGATTCTTCAAGATTCTTCAATATTTCAAATTCTTCAGAGGTTCTTTGAACTCCACCCCAAGATAAATACTGCCCCAATAGAGATCCCTAAAACCAGGGTTTTCTCTCTCTCCTCTCTCTCTCTCTCTCTCTCTCGCCCTCTCACTTTCTCTCTCTCTGTCCACATCAACCCAGCACACCGTGCATCACAGATTTTTTTTTTCCCCAATAATCCATTTATCACATCTGTCAGACAGAGAGAATTTCATGGGAGACAGAGAGACTTGGTTGGGGCTAATTCCTTCTCCCTCCCCACCCTCACCCCAATCTCCACTGAAGGCTCCCCAGGAATGACTTATAATGACAATGAATGGATGAATTCAGTATGATAAATCCTTGGGGCTTGGGGGATGAGGGATGAGGGATGAGGTCAACCCCTTTTTAGGGCCTCAGCTCATAAAGCGGCTAATTACTCTAGCAGGATGGCCTCAAACACCACCACCCCGCCCTCACCACCACCTCTCACTCCAATAACTCCCCTGATTGGGCTGGAAGGGAAGCAAGGGCCTACTTGCAGCCCTGGATACACACAGCTTTGCGCTGATGAGCCAAGGAGACAGTAGCAGTGCTCAGGCCCACTGTCCATTGTGCCTTCTCTCCTACCCTTCTTTTCAAAACACACCCAGAGACAGATACATGCAGACCCGGCTCTCCACAACGCACCCATGGAGCAGCCAGCTGCACCGGGCGGGTGATGAGTGAAAGAATCCTTGTTGCTGCTCCTCTGGCAGCTGGTTCTCCCCCATCTGTCTCTGCTGGGACTGGTTGAGAGAAGGCACAGCTGGGAACATCTGCTTCTCCTGGCTCCAGCTGCAGCCTGGCACTCTCACCACCCACCACCCCATCAGGCCTTCCACCAAGGTTTCCCCATCAGCACAGCTTCCTCTTTCAAATCAGGAGGCTCTGGGAACCTTCTTGTCCAACTTCATTCACTGTCTTGGCACCTCTTGCCCCATCTGTGAACTTTCTACAAAAAGCCCAAAACGTGTGTTTCACTCATGGTCCCAGCATCAACTCACAGTTTTCCTTGCTCTTTCTCCAGAGATAAGATTGACTCCAGTAGCCCCAGTAGCCCTTTGGAAAGGGAAATATATATATATAGCCTCCAGGGTTATTTCTGGGGCTCAGTGCCAACACTACAAATCCAATGCTCCTGGAGGCTATTTTTCCCATTTTGTTGTCCTTGTTGTTGCCCTTGTTGTGATTGTTATTGTTGTTATAGCTGTTGTTGTTGCATAAGACAGAGAGAAATCAAGAGGGTAGGGAGAAAGATAGACACCTGCTTCACTGCCTGTGAAGCGACCCCCCTGCAGATGGGGATCCTAAGGCAGTCTTTGCGCTCCATGCCATGTGCACTTAACTCGATAAGCTACCGTCCAGCCCCTGGAACTTTCTATTTTTATTAGTTCATTTATCTATTTAGGAAAGAGATTGGGAAGGAGAGAGAGAGAGATGTAACCTGACCATCACTCTGGCACATGTGATGCCAGGGATTGAACTCTGAAGCTTTCTCTGCTGAACCACCTCCTGGACCACAAAGGTGTAAGGGCCTGGATATTTTCTCAAAAATAATGAATGGTGCTGCAATCTGAATATCAATGGAATATTTTAGAGCCTGAGAGCTTCTTTCTTAAATCCATCTGGCAGAGAAAAGACTTGAGAATGACTGAGACTTTTCTTTTTAAAGAACAAGGAAAATGTCCAAATAGCAGGACATCCTCATCAGCTATAATTATAGCGTATAGATTGCACAAGAACACTCAGGTCAGTGGAACAGAGTAGAAAGTTCAGAAGCAGACCTACATAGCTGAGACATTAATAATATGGTTTGACCCTGGAACTGCAAGTCAGTGTGCAAAGAACAGCTCAGCAAATTAACAATTGAATGTCTCTGATTAAAAGTGAAATCACAGCTCTGCTTCACACTACATACCCCAGAATAATGATTCTAGGGATATTAAAATCAAAACCTAAAACCCAAACCCACAGATGACTTAGAAGACGCTGTGGACCCAGGACCACAGTGCAGCGGCTAAAGAATTGGACTGTTAAGCCTGACACTTTGATTAGATGCCTGGCATCACACGTGCTGGGTAATGTTCTGGTTTTCTCTTGGGAATAAGTACATAAATCTTTAATAGAAAGCAAGAACAAGAGAATATAGAACTTTCTTTAAGTTTGGGGTGAGCTTCCCAAGCAAAATCCACAACAGAAAAACCTTAAAGGGAAAAGCAATAGATGTTATTGTGTAAAATGACTTGAAGTCTTGTCAACTTCAAACACATCATTAGCATGACAGGCAAGGACAAAATATTTGAAATACACATATCAGTCAAGTGATTAATCATTGTAATGCTGGGAAAGTCATTCAGATGAAGACTGCCTAGTATCAGGCCATGTTCCAAGCAGATAATGGCATAGTGATGCAAATAGACATTGAACATAACAAACGTTCAATCTACTCCTCAGTGAGATGCAAATGAGACTGTTTGATCTACAAGATTAGCCCAAAGTGAGAGTATTCTTATCCTTTGTTAAGGTTTGGAGAACAGGAGCCCTAGTTCCTTGTTTTTAGAAGTGTGAATTGACAGAGCCTTTTTGGGGAAGACATTTTGGCCATGTCTTCTTTTTTCTTTTCACTTGTTACTTGTTACTTTTTTTTTTTTTTTTAATAATGATCGACAAGAGGGCTACAATTCCACACATTTCCCACCAGCAGAGTTCTTCATCCCATTCCCTCCATTGGAAGTTTCCCTATTGTTTATCCCTCTGGGAATACAGACCCAGGGTCATTATGGGATGCAGAAGGGGAGGTCTGGCTTCTGTAATTCGTTCTCCCCTAGACATGTGGCCCTGTCTCTTTATAAAATCTATAACATCTATCCTTAGATGTCACAACTCCATGGAAATTTGTGCAAGTTTCAGGAAAACCTAGCTGCCACCCAAGTCTAAGGATAGGTAAATGACTATTAATTATGGCATACCCATACAATAGGAACTTATTTAATGAATTGCTAATATGTAATTAGGTCTGTCTGTACATAATCCCGTGGACATATTTTAAGTTTTATTATCTTTATTTACTCATTGGATAGAGACAACTGATAGAGTTATCAGAACTCCAGAGGGAACAGGGAGATAGAGAGGAAAAGAAACAGACAACCTGCAGAACTGCTTTCATCACCTGTAAAGATTTCCCCCTGCGGGTGGGGACTAGGGGTTCAAACTGGGGCTTTGTGCATTGTAACATGTGCTCAACTAGGTGCACCACCACCCAGCCCCCATGGACATTTTTTAAAGCCTAAAGAAGAGATAGCGCACTCTCTAGATTGTGCATCTTACTATGCTTGACACCTCAGATTTGAACCCAGGTACCACATGGGAGCACTGCAGCACCCAGGGAAGCTCTATGGATGGTGAAATGGTGTTATGGTGTTTTTCTCTGAAGTAAAACAACACACATCAGAAATCTGCACGTGTGGTGAAACATTCAAATGTTTCTCTAGCGGCACTAGCAACAGCCTAGCGAGTTATGGTCCAGTTTCTTCTGAGTGACTCTCTCTGTGAGCATGGTGGACCGCTGAAAAGGATGCTTACTTTTCACTATCACTACATTTTTCACCTTTAAGTCAGAAGCACAAGGAGGCATAGTGATTAGGAGCAGAGCTCTGGATCCTGGCCTCTCTATTGTATCTACTTCCCAGCTTCGTGCTGGGTGCTAGTGCCCTGGGCAGGTCACTTAACTTGCTGTGCCTGTGACTCAGTTTCCCCCTGGGAGGTGCTTACAACAGTGACTTAGCTATGGATAGAACTCTATATTATGGAGTTTGAAGTTCTTATTTAAAAAAAAAAAAAAAAGTAGTATTTATGAGAGAGAGAACCAGAGCATCGCTCTGGGAAAAACAAGGCTAGGGATTGAACTCAGGACCTCATGCCTGCAAGTGTAAGACCCACAGAACCACCTCCCAGGCCACTAAAATTCTTTCTATCTGTGCTTAGGGAGATAGCCAAGTGAGCAAAATATAAGACTTGCATGTGTAGGGCCCTGGATTTGATTCCTGACACTTTATGAGTCAGAGCTGAGCTATGCTCTGTCCCCCCCCCCCATAAAATAGATAATAAAAGCTTAGAAAAGTACTTACTGTAGAAGAGGTTAAGTGGCCCAGGTGGTATCCAGTTCAATCCTCTCTGCCACTTGCTGAGTTTTGAGAAGTGGCCATAAGCAGGACTGTTGAGGACCACGAGATCCCCTGCACAGAGGAGCCCACACAGTGCAGGCCTGCCCCCCACTGTCTGAAAGGAAACTGGTGCTGTGATGTCTTTCCCTCTCTGTATCTGAGAGTCAGCCCAGAGCACTGAAGTCTTGGCAAACAAAATAGGAGAGTCTACATTCGTCTTTGCTGTTCCATAGCTGGGGGCGGGGGGGGGGGGGGGAGTCTTAGTGTTCAGCATAGCCTCTTCTTTGGACAAAAAAGCAAATGGTTTTGTGAATGAGTTTCTGCTGTGAGGTCTGCTGCAGGATACCTGAGAGCCCTGGAGGTGAAATATATAAAAAGTGGGAGAGGGGCGGGGGATAGCATAATTCTTCTTCTAGCGTTTGCCCTTCCGTAGCCAGTCAACAGCGTCAGGTTGAGCCTGATGTCAAGTTTCGAGACCTCCTTTGAATCTGGAGAGGTGGCAGTCGTTGACTATGTGGGTCATAGTCTGTCTGGAGCCGCAGGGGCAGTTCGGGTCGTCTCTGGCTCCCCAGCGATGGAACATAGCGGCGCACCGGCCATGGCCTGTTCGATAGCGATTGAGGAGGGCCCAATCATAACGTGCTAGGTCAAAGCCGGGTTGATGCTTGCAGGGGTCTGTGATGAGGTGTTTGTTCTTTACCTCAGCTGACTGCCAACTCTGTTTCCATAGCATAATGGTGATGCAAAAAGACTTCCATGCCTGAGGCTCCAAAATCCTGTAACACCATAGGCCAGGACTTAGCAGTTCTTTGGCTCTCTGTCTCTCTCCCATTAAAATAAAACTAATAAAATATACATTAAAAGAAAAAAACAAAAGACAGGGCGGGGGAGATAGCATAATGGTTATGCAAAGAGACTCACATGCCTGGGGCTCCAAAATCCTAGGTTCAATCCCCCGTACCACCATATGCCAGAGCTGAGCAGTGCTCTGGTCTCTCTCTCTCTCTCTCTCTCTCTCTCTCTCTCAAAAATAAATAAATTTTTTTAAAAAGGCATAGGTAAAAATTGATATTTAGATTCTTGGAATTAAAGTGGACCCAATAAAGGGTCCAGGGCTGCCGGGATTCATTAGGGAAGGGGCTGTATCTGCCCACCCCACACCCCCTCAACACTGAGGCTGCTACCTACCCTAAGATCCTGGTGAGGTGTTGGAGAGAGCAGGCCTGGCTGTGAGGATTGGGCGGGTCAGGGGGGACTCTGCCCTGGCCACCTGACCCAGAAATGACTTTTTTCTTTGCAGTGGAGTGAAGGGCAGCAGATCCTGAACGGGACGCCCCTGTACATGTACCAGGACTGCCCGGTGCAGCAGGGGGGGGACACTGACCACTGGCTCCGCTCCAACTGGATCTACCGTGGGGAGGAGGCCTCGCGCGTGCACGTGGAGCTGCAGTTCACTGTGCGCGACTGCAAGAGCTTCCCCGGGGACGCGGGGCCTCTGGGCTGCAAGGAAACTTTCAACCTCTTGTACATGGAGAGCGACCAGGACGTGGGCATCCAGCTTCGGAGACCCTTGTTCCAGAAGGTACTCCTGTTATTGTTTGTTTTCTTTTGTTGGGGATTAATGGTTTACAGCTGTTGACACACAGGAACTATTCCTTACCATGATAGGTGTCAGCAAAACATTCTCACCCCCAGCTAAGGTCCTCTGCCACCATCATGCACCAGGACCCCCAACGCCCCCTCCCCCCCTCCTCCTGCAGAGTCCTTTGCTTTGATGTAATACATCAAATCCAGTCCACAGATGAGAGGCTGAAAAAATTATGGTCTATATAAACAATGGAATACTACTCAGCTGTTAAGAATGATGAAGTTGGGAGTCAGGAGGTAGCACAGCAGTTAAGCACAGGTGGAGCAAAGCACAAGGACCCGTGAGAGGATCTCGGTTCGAGCCCCGGCTCCCCACCTGCAGGGGAGTCGCTTCACAAGCGGTGAAGCAGGTCTGCAGGAGTCTCTCTTTCTCTCCTCCTCTGTCTCCCCCTCCTCTCTTCATTTCTCTCTGTCCTATCCAACAACGAAGACATCAGTAACAACAACAATAATAACTACAACAATAAAACAAGGGCAAAAAAAAAGGGGGAAATGAATAAATAAATATATTTTATAAAAAAAGAATGAAGTCACCTTCTTCACCTCATCGTGGATGGAGTTTGAAGGGTTTGAAGGAATCACGTGAAGTGAGATCAGCCAGAAAGAGAAGGATGAATATGGGATAATCTCACTCGTAGACAGAAGTTAAGAAGTAAAAAGGCTCAGAAGCCCTATTTGCAATCCCCGCTACCACTCTAAGCCAGAGCTGAGTAGTGCTCTGATATATATTCAGAGTGTGAAAAACAAAACAAAAGAACAGAAAGGGAAAACACAAAGTAAAATCGGGAGGTGCTTCTGCCCCTTGGTGCCCCTGTGGTATGGGTTGGGGGGTGACCAGAAGGTATTCAGCATCACCTCTTCCGGTGTGGACACCAGCTCTTCTGATGGTGATGATACGGGCTGAGAGATAGTGCACCTGGTCAAGCAAGAGCTTGCAAGGTATGAGACCCTGGATGTGAGTCCCAGCACTGCATGGGAGGACCATGGATTGCACCAGGGGGAGCTCCAAGGACCGTGGGGCAGTACTGCAGAAAACAAACAAAAAAACAAACAAAAGAATGAGGGACTTGGAGCTGCCTCATCTGAAAGAGTACACAGGACCTGGGTTCAAGCCCACCTGCCAGTACACAGAAGAACCATATAAGAGAGGAATCTTTGTGAGTGGTGGGCCAGTGCTGTGGTCTCTCTCTCTCTCTTTCTCTTTCTCCTCACTATCTGAAAAGAAAGATGGGGGTTGTTAATTGTGCGTGGTGGAATCATACAGGTGTGAAGCCCCAGTTAAATCTTGGTGATAGAGTAGGGTAGGGTAGAATAGGAATAGTTGAGATTGGACGTGCTCAGTGTAGTGTGACTCTAGAATTGGAGGGGAGGGGAGTGGAGAGGAGGAGGGGGAGGGGAGGAGAGAGGAGAATAAAATTAACCCTGAGAGGATGTTCAATGTAGGTATGCGTATGAAGGGTCCTGGGTTCGTTACCTAGTGCTGATAATAATACCACCATGATAACTGTCACCCTCACCTCCCCTCATCCCAGAGTATATATAGCCCAGTGGTGGAGGGAGACATTGTGACTTCTCTGCCTTGCCTACTCAAGAGAACATACTGGAATGCCAAAGACTAAGCAGCACATGATTACAGGATGTGCTGTCATTTTTCTTTCCAAAGAGAAGGTGTTGTAAAGTTTGTTATTGGTGATAAATCAGGGATGACTCACATTCTAGCTGATCAGCTCTTGGACTGTGAACTCCTCCGAGTAGCGGGAATCCCAGCATCCCAACCGCTTGGCTTCCAGCTCTAGCTCCCTCGTGTGGTAGCTGAGCAACCCTGCTTGAGGGCTTCAGTCCTCTTTGGCCTCGGTTTCCCCATCTGTAAAATGGGAGCGGCTATGCATCCTACCTTGTGGGATTGTTGCGCAGTCTGAAGGGCTTAGCTCAGGCAGCCAAGAAGGTCTCCCTAAGCCTTTGGGGTTTAAAAATGTAAAGTCCCAAGTTGGACCCCTAGCATCACCTGTGCCAGAGGGACGCTTTGATTCTGTCTATCTGTCCTTTTCTCTCTTTTGTGCTAATAAATTAATAAGTCCTGTGGCCCAGCAGGTGCACATTGGATTTTCAAGCATGAGGTCCAGAGTTCAATTCCTAACTACACATGTACTAGAGTGATGTCTGGTTCTTTCTTTCTCTCTCTCTCTCCCTATCTTTCTCATTAATAAAATCTTTTTAGAATTCATTAATGAATAAATCTTGGGGTTGGGCAGTAGTGCACCTTGTTAAACACATCCTTTGCTATGCTCAAGGACCTGAGTTTGAGCCCTCACTCCCCACCTGCAGGTGGGGCAGCTTCAGAAGCAGTGCTCCAGGTGTCTCTCTTTTTGTCTCTCTATCTCCTTTTCTCTCGGTTTCTCTATATCCTATCAAATAAAGTTTTTAAAAATGAATTAATCTTTTTTTTTTCTCCTCCAGGATTATCACTGGGGCTCAATGCCAGCACTATGAGTCCACTGCTCCTGGTGGCCATTTTTTCCATTTTATTAGATAGGATAGAAAGAAATTGAGAGGGGAGGGGGAGGGAGAGAGAGAGAGAGAGAGGGTCAGGCAATGGAGCACTGGGTTAAGCACACATGGTATGAAGTGCAAAGACCCACGTGAGGATCCCGGTTCAAGCCCCCAGGACCCCACCTGTAGGGGGTGTCACTTTACAAGTGGTGAAGCAGGTCTGCAGGTGTCTGTCTTTCTCTACCCCTCTCTATCTTCCCCACCTCTTTCAATTTCTCTCAGTCCTATCCAATATAATAGAATAAAACTGGCCACCAGGAACAGTGAATTCGTAGTGCAGGCACTAAGCCCCAGCGATAACCCTGGAGGTAAAAAGAGAGAGAGGGAGAAAGACACCTTTAGTACTGCTTCACTGTTTGTAAAGTGTTCCCCCTTGCACTTGGGGAGCCAGAGGCTTGAACTAGGATCCTTACACAGGTCCCTGTGCTTAACTGGCTGTGCCACAACCCAGGCCTCAATTAATTTTTTTAAGATTCAATTAATTTTTTTTTAAGATTTTATTTATTTATTAATGAGAAAGATAGGAGGAGAGAGAAAGAACCAGCTATCACTCTGGTACATGTGCTGCCGGGGATTGAACTCAGGACCTCAAGCTTGAGAGTCTAACACTTTATCCACTACACCAACTTCTGGACCACTTTTTTTTTTTTTTTTGTAATGCTTAGCTCAGTAGCTGCTTGTGTAAAACATAGAGGATTCAGCCAATGCCTGGAGCAGTGGGAAGGAGGTTTGACCGGGCTGCCCTCTCCCCCACCCCCTCGCCAGGTGACCACAGTGGCTGCAGACCAGAGCTTCACCATCAAAGACCTGGCCCTGGGAGAGATGAAGCTGAACGTGGAGCACTGCTCCCTGGGCCGCCTGACCCGCCGCGGCCTCTACCTCGCTTTCCACAACCCGGGTGCCTGCGTGGCCCTGGTGTCAGTCCGCGTGTTCTATCAGCGCTGCTCGGAGACAGTGCATGGCCTGGCACAGTTCCCAGACACTCTCCCTGGACCTGGAGGCTTGGTGGAAGTAGCAGGCACCTGCTTGCCCCATGCCCAGGCTGGCTCCAGCATACCCAAGATGCATTGCAGCCCAGAAGGCGAGTGGCTGGTGCCAGTGGGCCAGTGCCACTGTGAGCCAGGCTATGAGGATGGCAGAGAGGACAGCCAGGGATGCCTCGGTAAGGAGACCCCTCTTCCCCAGGTGGTGGCGACCTGCAGGGACTGCCCAGGGCAGCATCTGGGCCGCTTGCCGCTTGGGGTGGAAAGGAAATCCGTGGTCCATTTCTGAGACTTTTTCTTCATTCATTGGTAAAAATAACACCCAAGAGTTCACGCATACACTTTCCTGCTAAGCCACCAGTCTGATTTATTATGATTTTTTTTGCTATTTTATTATTTTTTAAAATTTATTTTCCCTTTTGTTGCCCTTGTTGTTTTTCATTGTTGTAGTTATTATTGTTGTTATTTGAGGTAGTCGTTGTTAGGACAGAGAGAAATGGAGAGAGGAGGGGAAGACGGAAGAGGGAGAGAAAGATAGACACCTTCAGACCTGCTTCACCACTTGTGAAGCGACTCCCCTGCAGGTGGAGAGCTGTGGATTCGAACCGGGATCCTTCCATTGGTCCTTGCGCTTCATGCCATGTGCATTTAACCCGCTGCCCTACTGCCCGACTCCCTTATTTTATTTTATTTTATTTTTACCTCCAGGGTTATTGCTGGGGCTTCCACTGCTCCTGGAGGTCATTTTTCCCATTTTGTTGTTACCCTTGTTATTGTTATTATTACTGTTGTCATTGCTGTTGTTGTTGGATAGGACAGAGACAAATCGAGCGGAAGGGAGACAGACAGAGAAAGGGAAAAACAGACATCTGCAGGCCTGCTTCACCACCCGTGAAGCGACCCCTGCAGGTGGGGAGCCAGGGGCTCAAACGCTGGTCCTTAAGCTTTGCTCCATGTACACTTAACCCACTGCGCAGCTATAGCCCGACCCCTTAATTTTTTAACTCTTTGTTGGTAGCACTGAGGCATGTGCCAAGGACCTCAGACATGGGCAACACTGTCAGACAGCTTCCCAGGTTCACTTCTTTTTCTTTTATCTCTGGAGAGAGAGAGAGAGAGAAAGAGAAACCAAAGCACACCTCTATCATCCATCGAGTTCCCTTCAGTGCGTACTTCCTGTGCCCTGCCCGCGGAGCTTTCTCCCGGCACTGCTTCTTTTTGGTGGTGTGGTGGTTGTCTTTTCATATAGCTGTTATGCTGTCACCACAGTGTTTTGTTTTGTTTTGCTCTACTTTGCTTTAGATGCAGTGCTGGAGATCAAACCCAAGTTTTTGTGCATGGGCTCCACTATGGAGCCACCTCCCCGGCATGTTTGTTTGTTTTTGTTTTTATGAATTGTTATGCCCATTACCACTGCACCATCCATTGGAGTTCTGGCTCATCCTTGTTCTTAAATGATGCCAGGGAACCAACCCCCACGCACGCAAGTCAGGTGCTCTGCTACTGTGCTACTTCCCAAGCTCTCTTAATTTTTTTGGAGAGAAGGAGAGAGAGTAATGAGAGGAAGAAAGAGAGCAAAATAGTGCTCCATTGTTCATGGAGATTTACTCAGTCCCTATTTGTTGCTTTTGGGTGAAACCGGGGATCAAACCAAACCCTCCCATGACTGCTGAACCATTTCCCCAATCTCAAAATGAGTTTCTGTCATCATACAGGGGCTACGACGCCCTGGGCTGACATTTTCAGATGGGAGAGTGAGGCGCGGGGGAGAGGGAGGGAGGGAGACCGACCACAGCACAAAAACTTCCTCCAATGCAGTGGGGATCAGGTGTAAACCTGGGTCCAAGATTTTTTTTTTTTATCTTTTTTTTCATCACTAAGCATTCACTGCTCTGAGATGACTTTTTCAGATACACAGAAACAGACAGAACAGGGTGGTGGTGCCTGGTTAAGCATACACATTACAGTGCACGAGGTCCTGGGTTCAAGCCCCCAGTCCCCAGTTGCAGGGGGAAAGCTTTTCAGATGGTGAAGTAGGGTTGTAGGGTCCTTCTCTCTCCCTCTTTATCTCCCCCACCCTCTCAATTTCTGCCTGTCTCTATCCAATAAATAAAGATAAAGAGAGAGAGAGAGAGAAAAAAAAAACAGACAAGAGACTGAGGCAGAGAGAATGAGAGAGAGCACAGAACCAAAGCAAAACCAGTGGGACTCAGGTTCGAGCCCAGGTGACACACATGGCAAAGCAGAGTACTAAGTGAGCTATTTTGTCACCTGGATTGTAGAGCGTTTTAAGTGGGCAGCTGAGGGCCCTAAAGGTACACATCAGAGGTGTTTCACCAGGAATTGGGAAGGAGGTTCCCTGAGAACCCCCTGCTCACCTCAGCTTCTGCTCTATTCTCTCCCCAGCCTGTCCCATCGGCTTCTACCGGGCTGACGTGGACACACCCCACTGTCTCAAGTGCCCCCAACACAGCACGACCGAGTCTGAGGGGGCCACCATGTGCACCTGTGAGAGTGGTCACTTCCGCGCTCCTGGGGAGGGGCCACAGGTGGCGTGCACAAGTAAGTCCTCGGTGGGAAGACCTAGCCACCGGGGAGGAAATACAGCACCTTGGCAGAGCTCTGAGTAGGATCACAACTTTGTAGAACTTGCTGTCCAACATACTGACTGGACACTCAGCCTCTTCCTTGACCACCTGTCCTCCCTAGTGGAATTCAGAGAACTGCTTAAGCTCTTTTTTCTCAGTAGACTCAAATCTCCTAACAAGATCTTCAGGAGACCTTAGACATTGGGGTTTAAGATGGCGGCACACCGGGTAGAGTACATATATCTGTGTTCAAGCCTGCAGTCCCCACCTGTAGGGGGGGATGTTTCACGAGTGGTTGAAGCAGTGCTGCAGGTGTCTCTCTCCCTGTCTCCCTTTCCCTCTCAATTTCTCTGTGTCTCCATCAAAAAGAAATGAGGGGGGAGGGGACAGTGGCCTCCAGAAGTAGTGTATTCATCATGCAGATATCAAGCCCCACTACCTTGGTGGAAGGAAAAAAAAAAAAAAAGATGAGGGGCAGGCAGTGGCACATCTGGTTAAACACACATTACAGCATGCAAGGACCTGGGGTTCAAGGCTGTGGCCCATACCTACATAGGGGGAAGCTTCACAAGTGGTGAAGCTGGGCTGCAGGTGTCTCTCTGTCTCCCCCTCCCCTCTCAATCTCTCTGTCTCTATCCAATAATAAATGAAAAATGAGAGAGAAGAGGAGCAGGAGGAGGAGACGAATGTTGCTGGAACCCTGTCTGTCACCATGTGGGAGATGCCATGGCAGTGGTGGAAATGGCTACTGTGATATCTCTCCATCTCTTTCTCTGTCTCTCTATCTGAAAATATCAAGCAGCCCAGAGTATTGAATTTGCACATGTGCAAAGCCCCAGGTCCTTGAGGAGAAAAAAAAAGAAGAAAGAAAGAAGAAAAAAAAAACTTGGAGGTGCTAGGAGCAGGAGACAGGGTCAGCTGTTTGGCAGTGACCATCCCTGAACCCTGCTCCACTCTAATCCCACAGGTGTCCCCACCGCTCCCCAGAACCTGAGCTTCTCTGCTTTGGGGACCCAGCTCTCCCTACGTTGGGAGCCCCCAGCCGACACTGGGGGCCGCCGGGATGTCCAGTACAACGTGGTGTGCTCCCAGTGTCGGGGCGCAGTGCAGGATGGTGGCTCCTGCCAGCCCTGCGGGGGGAGTGTGCGCTTCTCCCCGGGGCCCAACGGGCTCACCACACCTGGCGTGCGCGTGGACGGCCTCGAACCCTACGCCAACTACACCTTCTACGTGGAGGCCCTGAATGGAGTGTCTGGGCTGGAGCCCTCCAGGCAAGCTAGTGCCTCCATCAGCATCAGCATGGGGCATGCAGGTGAGCAGCTGGGAGGGGGCGTGGTGGGAGGGGCGTGGCTTTAGGATGAGAAGCATCCGATTGGCTGCTTGCTGAGTCTGCCTCCCCTCCACCTGGACACAGAGCCTCTGTCTGGCTTGTCACTGAGGCTGGTGAAGAAGGAGCCAAGGCAGCTGGAGCTGACCTGGGCCGGGTCCCGGCCCCGCAGCCCCGGGGAGAACCTCAGCTATGAGTTGCATGTGCTGAACCAGGTGAGGATATCCCTGTAGATAGTCTCTGGGTCCCTGCCTGGGCACACCCCGACATTTCTAGCCCGAGGAGCACTCTGAGTCTTGGGGGTGGGAAGGGGAACTGCCCACAGGGAACTGCTTGGCTTGTTGAGAAGTCTTCAAGAAGCCTGCCCTGAGCACCCCTTCCCCAGCCCAGTCCCCTTCTCCCCTCCACACTCCCAAGACTGATGGTCCGGCTGGCTTCACATGAGTCCCTAACCACAGGACGAAGAACGGCACCAAATGGTTCTGGAGCCCAGGGTCCTGCTGACCGAACTGCAGCCAGACACCACATACATCGTCAGGGTCCGGATGCTGACCCCACTGGGACCTGGCCCTTTCTCCCCTGACCATGAGTTCCGGACTAGCCCACCAGGTGGGTGGATTGGACTCCCTCGGTGGCTTCTCAGAACCCAAACCATTCCCCCTGCACACACACACACAAGCATTCTTTCCCTGCGGTGCGTGCACGCTTATACAAGGCACATATAACTTGGCCACACACATGCAGAAGTTGCCTAGGCAAGGGCCCGGGTTCAAGCCCCCAACCCCTTACCTATAGAGAGGAAGCATCATGAGCAGTGGAGCAGAATTGCAGGTGTCTCTCCTCTCTGTCTTCCTCTCTATCTTTCTCTGGCTCTCACCCCACTAGCAGAAAGAAAGAAAAAGGTGGACGTCAAAATAGCTTAGTTGGAAAGTTTGCCAAGTGCATGATCCAGGTTTCAACCTGGCCCTCACCACATTGAAGGAAGCTTCGGTGCTGTGGTCTCCCCGTTCCCCCTCTCCCTCTGTCTTTAACAAACAGGACAATAGCACAAAGATGGATAGGAGGAACCAGGCAGTGGCAAACCTGGTTGAGGTCACACATGTACAAGGACCCATTTTCAAGCCCCTGTTCCCCATCTGCAGGGGGAGAGGCTCCATAAATGGTGAAGCAGGTCTGCAGGTGTCTCTCCCTCTTTATCTCCCCCACCCCTCTCAATTTCTTTCTATCCTATTGAATAAAATAAAAGAAAAAAGGAGGGAGGGGAGGGAAGTGGCCACCAGAAGTGGTGGATCTGCAGTACAGGCATCAAGCTTCAGTGCTAATCCTAGTGGCAATGAAAATAAAAAGTATGTGTCCGGGAGGTGGCGCAGTGGTAAAGCTTTGGACTCTCAAGCATGAGGTCCTGAGTTCGATCCCCGGCAGCATATATGCCAGAGTGATGTCTGGTTCTTTCTCTCTCCTATCTTTCTCATAAAAAAAATAAAAATCTTTTAAGAAAAGAAAAGAAAAAATAAAAAGATCACTATAATAGGGGGAGTTGTGTAGGCACCAAGCCCCAGCTAAAACCCTGTGAGGAAAAAAAAAAAAAAAGATGAGGGGCAGGCAGTGGCACATCTGGTTAAACACACATTACAGCATGCAAGGACCTGGGGTTCAAGGCTGTGGCCCATACCTACATAGGGGGAAGCTTCACAAGTGGTGAAGCTGGGCTGCAGGTGTCTCTCTGTCTCCCCCTCCCCTCTCAATCTCTCTGTCTCTATCCAATAATAAAAGTAAAACAAAGGTTGCCTGGCTGAGCGTCCCACAGACACTCCACACCCACCTCAGACACAAAACAACCCTGGGTCCTGCCCACCCACAGGTGGTGTGTCCTATCTCATCTCCCAGCCCCTCCACCCCCACTGAGTGTCCCCAAAAGGCAGCCCCAGATATGAGTGGTCGCCAGAGAAGCCAGACTCTTAAACACACCCACCTCCTTGCTTCGGGGTACGCAGACAAATGAGGAGCCTGCCCCTGGATTGGCCCTTGCTAGCCTCCGTCACCCTGTGATCTGAGTCCCCACATGTGCTCACCCCTTCTCATCTCATGTGCCCACAGTTGCCCGGGGTCTGACCGGAGGAGAGATCGTGGCCATCATCTTTGGGGTGCTGCTGGGCGTGGCCCTGCTGCTAGGGATTTTCTACTTCCGGTCCAGGTGCTACTCTTGCCCCCTCCCCCAACACAAACCCCCATGCTCACAAGCCCTTGAGTGCAACCCAAGGAGGTCCCCCCTCCCCCCTGCATGGGAGCAACTCCAGGGACCCCAACCTGTACCCTCTGTTCCTGGGAAAAGTGCAGCCCACCCCGAAGAGCCCTTGAGGTGGTTCCAGGACTAAACAAAATGGCCCTCATGCCCTACAGGAAGGCCCAGAGGAGAAGGCAGCCGAGAAAGCGGGATCGAGCTGCAGAAGTGAACCCAGGTGAGCCCAGAGCACGTGTGTGTGTTTGTGTGTGTGCATGTGTGTGTGTGTGCATGTGTGTATGTGTGTGTGTGTGTTTGGGGGTATCCTTGAGATGGCTCTGAAAGGCCACCCTTGGCTAGGACGACTCTAGGGGCGTCAGAGGGCTCTTCTGTCTCTAGGACTCTGATGCTTTGCTTCTTTTTTAATTTTTTTTTTAATATTTATTTATTTCCTTTTGTTGCCCGTGTTGTTTTACTATTGTAGTTATAGTTGTTATTGTTATTGATGTCATCATTGTTGGATAGGACAGAGAGAAATGGAGAGAGGAGGGGAAGACAGAGAGGGGGAGAGAAAGATAGACACCTGCAGACCTGCTTCACCGCCTGTGAAGCGACTCCCCTGCAGGTGGGGAGCCGGCGGCTCGAACTGGGATCCTTACGCCGGTCCTTGCGCTTTGCGCCACCTGGGCTTAACCCACTGCGCTACCGCCCGACTCCCTGATGCTTTGCTTCTTAATTAATGCAGGCTGATTAACTTAGTACTGGCAGCCCCCAGAGGCATGGTGTGATCAACTACTTGTCAGCAGCAGGGCTTGGGGCCACCACCAGGATTCTGTGCTGCCTTCTCTGTCCTGACTGGACCTGCCAGCTGAGTCTGAGTGAAGGGGCTGGGGAAATAGTTCATTTGGGCAGTGCGCTGCTTTGCCATGTGCACAATCCAGGTTCGGACCCAGCCCTCATCAAAGAAAGAGAGAGATGAAGGAGAGGGACGGGAGAGAAAGAGGAAAGGTAGAACAGCCTAAGAAGCTAGACAGTGGCTCACCTGGTTGAGTTCACACATCACCAAGTGCAAGGACCTGGGTTCAAGCCCCCACTCCCCAGCTGCAGTGGGGGAAACTTAATGAGCGGTGAAGCAGGTCTACAGGTGTCTCTCCCTCTCCCTCTCTGTGTCCTCTACCCCGCCTCCCTTCTCAACTTCTCTCTGTCCTATCAAATAAAATAGAAAGAAAAGAGAGAGAGAGAGAGAGAGAAATGGCTGCCTGGAGCAGTGGATTCATAGTGCCGGCATCTAGCCGCAGTGATACCCTGATGGCAACTGAGGGGGGCAGGGTGGGTCTGGTGGAGCTCCTTAAGTCCTTCTGGGTCGGTGTGTGAGCCTGAGGCTTCCTGTGGCCACCTCATCATGGTCTCACCCAGAGTGAGAGGTCATCTGGGGATGAAAATGAGGTGTGAGTGATTGGAAGAGTCTGAGGGGTGGGGAGGAGGGAGGACAAGGAATCTGGAGCCGGGAGGCAAGGAGCCACAGGCAGATGGGGTAACAGGAAAACGTGACTCTGCCACTCTGGGGTCTGGATTCTGGTCCACAGTGGAGACCCTCAGTGGGTGGGCGAGGACCCGGGAGCTTTGTACAGAGAGGAGCAGCAAAATGAGAAATTGGGGTCTGTTACTGGCCCTTCTCCTCACCCCCATTCCCAGTAGCTTCTAAGCCTTGAATTTGGAGCTCAGGCGGCCTAGAAACAGGACCCCCTCCCACCCATTTTCTTCACACAGAGGACAAGCTATGGCTGAAGCCTTACGTGGACCTGCAGGCTTATGAAGACCCTGCACAGGGAGCTCTGGACTTCACCCAGGAGCTTGACCCCAGCTGTCTGGTCGTGGACATGGTCGTAGGTGAAGGTGAGCCCTGCACATGGCACAGAGCTGGCCCTCAAATGCCCCACTCCTACCTGCCTGCCAGTCTGCCTGCCTGCCTGCCTGCCTGCCTGCCTAGACCAAAGGGTTTCCACTGTTGCCCAGAAACCCTTCCTGTCTGTCAGCAGGGGGGTCTCGGCACCTAGTCCTTTCTGCAGTGGTTCCCAAGTCTGGGATAAATTCAGAGCCACCCCGCCCCAACCCGCCCAGCTATCCACACGCCCAGTGTCCTCGAGCTGCCCCAATCCCTTGAGTCACAGGAGGAAATGGATCTGAGCAGAGAACAAAATGTGGCAGTGTCCTTCATGGCTGTGCCTGGGTTAAGGTGATCAGGTAGGACCAGAGTCTGAGCTCACGGAAGGGCAGTGACAGCGAATCAGCCTCTGTCCAGGGTCACTTGTGCTGTGACCCCAACCAAGCCACCTTGGGGTCCTGCACAGTATGCCTTCTTCCCACACTGAGCGAGCACGTGCTGTTAGCTGAAACAGAGCACCCCTGAGGTGGAGCTGGGCTTACAGAGAAAGCCAACTTAGCCACATTGAGCTGGGTAGAGGGAGGGTGGACCAGGGCCTTGGGGAAACCAGAGATATTCTTTCCGACTAGGGCAGCAGCCCAGAAGTGGAAAATGAATAATGAGCTTGACCTACAAGTTAGAAGAGTAATAGAGGGAGGCGGGCTGTCGTGCAGTGGGTTAAGCACACATGGCACAAAGTGCAAGGACTGGCATAAGGATCCTGGTTCGAGCCCCCGGCTCCCCACCTGCAGGGGAGTCGCTTCACAGATGGTGAAGCAGGTCTGCAGGTGTCTATCTTTCTCTCCCCCTCTCTGTCTTCCCCTCCTCTCTCCATTTCTCTCTGTCCTATTCAACAACGATGACAACAATCATAACTACAACAATAAAGCAACAAGGGCAACAAAAGGGAATAAATAATTAAATATTTTTAAAAAATTTTTAAAAAGAAGAGTAATAGAGGGGAGTCGCACAGTAGCGCAGCAGGTTAAGCACATGTGGCGCAAAGTGCAAGGATCGGCATAAGGATCCCAGTTCGAGCCCCTGGCTCCCCACCTGTAGGGGAGTCACTTCACAGGCGGTGAAGCAGGTCTGCAGGTGTCTATCTTTCTCTCCCCCTCTCTGTCTGCTCCTCCTCTCTCCATTTCTCTCTGTCCTGTCCAGCATCGACGACATCAACAACAACAACAATGAAAAACAACAAGGGCAACAAAAAGGGAAAATAAATAAATATTAAAAAAAATTTAAAAAAAGAAGAGTAATAGCGACAAAAGGGCTGAAACGTTTGGAATGCAAAAGGATATTTGTAAAGCATAGCTCCAACAAGGGGTTAAAACGCATAGTCAACACAAACAACTCAGCAACTTCAAAAGTTCCATTTAAAAGGGGGAAGTTCAGGCAGTGGTGCATACGAAGCATAAGGACTCTAGCAAGGATCTGGGTTCGAGCCCCTGACTCCCCACCTGTGGGGGGGTGGGGTTCACAAGCAGTGAAGCAGGTCTCTATAACTCTCCCTCTTTATCTCCCCCTCTCAATTTCTCTCTGTGTTTATCCATTAAAATAGAAAAAATGGTCACCAGGAATAGTGGATTTGTAGTGCAAGCAGTGAGCTCCAGCGATAACCCTGGAGACAAATTATATATGGGGGGGGGGGGGTGGGCTTGCATATTACCATGCACAAGTACCTAGGTCCAAATCCTTAAGGGGGACTATGGGACAGTGCCACCCATGGGGTTGAGTCACTGAATACATCTTTGATGTTAAGGTCTTGAAATGCTTTGCTAATGTTTTCTTCTGCATATTTGATGGTTTCAGGTCTAATATCCAGATCTTGAATCCAGTCTGAGTTAATGATTTGGGTGGAGGGTGTTAAGTGATGGTATAGGTTGGTTTTACATTTGGGGGTCCTGCTGAGGCTTTTTGCCATTGGTATTTTAATTCTGATATATCTGTTTCTGCCTGCAGACTTACAGAAATGCATTCATAAAATCTATTTTTACATGCTGGCGGTTTTTCAGTCAGCTTCTAGTATTTTGCAGAGGCTTTTGGGTTTCCTGTATAATATGCAAAGTCATGTCAGCTGAAAATAAACACAATTTCATCTCTTCCTTTCCAGTCCTTAAAAAAAAAAAAAGAGGGGGTCAGGCAGTAACACAGCGGGTTGAGCGTGCGTGGCTCAAAGCACAAGGACAGGCATAAGGATCCGGGTTCCAGCCCCGGCTTCCCACCTTCACAGGTGGTGAAGCAGGTCTGCAGGTGTCTGTCTTTCTCTCCTCCTCTCTGGCTTCCCCTCCTCTCTCCATTTCTCTCTGTCCTATCCAGCAACGACGACAATAATAAGAATAAAAAACAAGGGAAACAAAAGAGAAATAAATAATAATAAAATTTTTTTAAAAAGAAAAAGGAGCTGAGCAGTAGTGCACCTGGTGAATGCACACATTACAGTGCGAAAGGATCTGGGTTCAAGCACCCAGTCCCCACCTACAGGGGGAGAAACTTCATGAGTGGTGAAGCAATGCTGTCTCCTCCTCCTCACTACCTCCCCTTTCCCTCTCAACTTCTCTCCATCTCTATATTAAATAAATAAATAAATAAATAAATAAATAAATAAATAAATAAATAAATAAAATATTGAAAAAGAAGGATAAGGATCCCGGTTCGAGCACCCGGCTCCCCACCTGCAGGGAGGTCGCTTCACAGGTGTTCTCCCCCTCTCTGTCGTCCCCTCCTCTTTCGATTTCTCTATGTCCTACCCAGCAACAACTACAGCATGATAACAACAACAATGATAAACAGCAAGGGCAACAAAAATGGGAAAAAATGGCCTCTAGGAACACCGAGCCCCGGCAATAACCCTGGAGACAAATGTAAGAATAAATAAATATTAAAAAAAGAAATATGGGGTAGGGTAGCACACTTGCCTAAGTGCACACATCACAGTGTATAAACTCCTAGTCACCGTCAGGGGTCAGGGGCATTTCATGAATGCTGCAGGTATCTCTCTTCTATATTCCGCTTCCATCTCAATTCTCTCTGTATCTATCCTAAATAAATAATATATATATATATATTAATATGACCTTTTTTTCAATATTTATTCCCTTTTGTTGCCCTTGTTTTATTGTTGTAGTTATTGTTGTTATTATTGGTGTTGTCATTGTTGGATAGGACACAGAGAAATGGAGAGAGGAGGGGAAGGCAGAGAAGAGAGAAAGACACCTGCAGACCTGCTTCACAGACTGTGAAGCAACTTCCCTGCAGGTGGGGTACCAGGGGCTCAAACCCAGATCCTTGTTCCTGTCCTTGCGCTTTGTGCCACCTGCGTTTAACCTGCTGCTGTGCTACCGCCCGACTCCCAAAATATATTTTAAAAATAAAGCATCTTTTATAAAAAGAGAGAGCTGCACCCTCTCTCCCAGACTCTATCCTCTCTCCCTAGAAAGTAAAGTTCAAATCCTCATTCCCATAAAGCCCAAATCCTCGTTCTCAAAGGAGCTGTCCACCTTTCCAGCTCTCTGATCCAGAGAAGAAAAAGGAGTCTGGGGACAGCTTGGCCCCCTGGGATACCCAACAGCACATCAGACTGTGACCTCATTTTCTTTCCACCCAGGAGAGTTTGGGGAAGTGTATCGGGGAACCCTGAGACTCCCCAACCAGGACTCTAAGACTGTGGCCATCAAGACCTTGAAAGACACATCCCCGGATGGCCAGTGGTGGAGCTTCCTTCGTGAGGCCACCATCATGGGCCAGTTCAGCCACCCGCACATTCTGCACTTGGAAGGCGTGGTCACAAAGAGTATGTTCGCCAGGCTCCAGGATGGAGGGTGGGAGGGTGAGAGAAGGAGATGGGGTCGGGGTGGGGAGGGGGAGGGGAAGGACCTCAGGAGGTGGAGGGAAGTTGCCCAGCTGAGCACAGGGAAAGTCCAATTCTGGGTGTTAAGACAGGATAGAGGCTGCCATATTGACTTGTGCTTTGGGCCTCAGGAAAACCTATCATGATCATCACAGAGTTTATGGAGAATGGAGCCCTGGATGCCTTCTTGAGGGTGAGGACCAAGGAGGAGGAGGAGGACCAGGGGACAGGGAAAGGGGTTCACTATCACGGTGGAGCGCCTGTTTCAGGGAGAGCAAAGGAGAGGCTGCTCTGTCCCTAATGGGCCCCTGTGTCTTCTGCTGCAGGAACGGGAGGACCAGCTGGTCCCTGCACAGCTGGTGGCCATGCTGCAGGGCATCGCCTCGGGCATGAACTACCTCAGTGACCGCAGCTACGTCCACCGCGACCTGGCCGCCAGGAACATCCTGGTGGGCCAGAGCCTGTGCTGCAAGGTGTCTGACTTTGGCCTGACCCGCCTTCTGGACAACTTTGATGGCACTTATGAGACCCAAGTGAGAGCCCCTGTCCTCACCCTTGCACACACCTTGCCCTCTCCCTCTGAGCACCCTCTGGGATTCAGGCTCATGGGAATACTCGGTCCCTGTTCTGAGAAGCACATCCGCTCTGCCTCCCCGCACAGGGAGGAAAGATCCCCATCCGCTGGACGGCGCCAGAAGCCATCGCCCACCGCATCTTCACCACGGCTAGTGACGTGTGGAGTTTTGGCATCGTCATGTGGGAGGTGTTGAGCTTTGGGGACAAGCCGTATGGGGACATGAGCAACCAGGAGGTGAGTGTGACCTGCTGCTCAGGGCTTCCTCCCTAAAGCTCCTCCTTTTTATCTATTTATTTTTTGCTACCAGGGTTGTTATCACTGTGGCTCTATGCCTGCACAATGAATCCACCATTCCCCACAGCTACTCCTCTCTTTCTTTCTTTCGTTCTTTCGTTCTTTCTTTTATTCCTTTTTTCCCTCCCTTTCTCCTTCTCTCTGTCTTTTTCTATTTTCTTTTTCTTTTTTGTTTAAATAGAAACAGAAATTGAGGGGAGTCAGAAGGTTGTGCAGTAGGTTAAGCACATGTGGCGCAAAGCTCAAGGACCAGAGTAAGGATTCCGGTTCCACAGCTCCAGTGGTGAAATTGGTTAGCGCACAGTACTTACACAGGATCCCAGTTTGAGCCCCCGGCTCGCCACCTGCAGGGGAGTCGCTTCACAGGCAGTGAAGCAGGTCTGTAGGTGTCTATCTTTCTCTCCCCCTCTCTGGCTTCCCTCCTGTCTCCATTTCTCTCTGTCCTATCTAACAAAGACGACAACAATAACTACAACCATAACAACTACAACAACAATAAAAGGGGGGGGGGAACAAAAGGGAAAATAAAATTAAAAAAAAAGAAAGAAACAGAAATTGAGAGGAATGGCAGAGATAGGGTCAGAGAAAACAGACACCTGCAGCCCTGCTTCACCACTCATAAAGCTTCCCCCTACAAATGGGGAATAGGAAAGGGGAGACAAAGAAGTGGGGAGGAGAGAGAGAGAAAGAGAAAGATGCCTATAGCACTGCTTTGCCTTTTTTTTTTTTTTTTTTTTTTCTCAATGCCAGACAGTTTTGTTTTGTTTTGTCTCCAAGGTTATCACTGCGGCTCAGTGCCAGTACTACAAATCCACTGCTCCTGGAGGCTGTTTTTCCCCTTTTGTTGCCCTTGTTGTTTATCATTGTTGTTATTATTATTGTTGCTGTTGCTGGATATGACAGAGAGAAATCGAGAAGGGACAGGAAGACAGAGAGGGGAACAGAAAGATAGACAGCTGCAGACCTGCTTCACTGCTTGTGAAGAGACTCCCCTGCAGGTAGGGAGTCGGGGGGCTTGAATTGGAATCCTTATGCCAATCCTTGCGCTTTGTGCCACGTGCACTTAACCCACTGCAATACTGCCTGGCCCCCCTGCTTTGCCTTTTTATTATGATTCTTTACTTATTTAATAGGACAGGCTGAAGTTGAGAAGGGAAAGAGAAAGGGAGAGAATAAAAAGAGACACCTACAACACTGTTTCACTTCTCATGAAGCTTCTCCCCTGCAGGTGGGGACTAGGGACTTGAACCCAGGTCCTTGTGCCCTGTAATATGTGCACTCAACCAGCTGCACCACCACCCAGCCCCTAACACTGCTTCCCCACTACAGATAGGAATAGGAAAGGGGGAAATAGAGAGAGGTGAGATATCTGCAGCATTGCTTCACTGCTCGTGAAACTTCCCCTGCAAGTGAGGAACTGGGTGAGGGCAAGGCGGTTTGAACCTAGGTCCTTCCACATGGGAATGTGTGTATTCAACCAAGTGCTCCAGAGCCTGGCTCTTTACTTTGTTTAACTTATTTTGGAGAGAGAGAAATTGAGAGAAGAGGGAGATAGAAAAGGGGGAGAGAGAGAGAGAACCTGCAGCATTGTTTCACCACTCATGAAGCATTCTCCCTGCTTTTGGGAAGCAGGGGCTTGAACATGGGTCCTTGCTTATGTGTAATGTGTATGCCCAACCCGGTGCCCTGGTACCTGGCCCTCCCTTAGCTTTCTCCTGAGGTGTGCCAAACCTCCATTAGTTACCTTTCCTGGTCAGAGGATTCTTAGGGGCTGCGGGTTCCTTCCCTCTCCTTCAGGTGATGAAGAGCATCGAGGATGGGTACCGGCTGCCCCCGCCCGTGGACTGCCCTGCTCCCCTCTATGACCTCATGAAGAACTGCTGGGCCTATGACCGGGCCCGCAGGCCCCACTTCCACCAGCTGCAGACACATCTGGACCGACTGTTGGCCAACCCCCACCCACTGCGGACCATTGCCAACTTTGATCCCAGGTAGTCATGCTGGGGAGACTAAGGGGGTTTGTTCAGCAGATCTCAGAGAAAAGACACAGGTATCCATTCTCGTGCATGCAGCCAGCACTAGGCCCTCAGAGCTCGGGACAGAGTCCCACATGGGTGGCAGGACCACCAGCTGTTTCAGGGAGTAGTTGAGGTCCTACGCATATTGGTTGTAGTCTGATAGGAAATTGGAAAAAAAAAAAAAAAACAGACTGGAGTAAGGGTCCAGTGAACTGAAGTACGAGACCTAAGTTCAATCTTAAGTACCGTACTTAAAAAAAAATGAAAAATAGTGGTCTGGGAGGTGGCGCAGGGGTAAAGCTTTGAACTCTTAAGCATGAGGTCACGAGTTTGATCCCAGCAGCAAATGTGCCAGAGTGAAGTCTGGTTCTTTCTCTCTCCTCCTGTCTTTCTCATAAATAAATAAAATCTTTTTTAAAAAAATGAAAAATAAGGGCCAGGTGGTGTGGCACACCAGTGTGGTACACACTGTATATGCTACAGTGCACGAGGACCCAGGCTCAAAACCCGGCCCCACCTGCAGGGGGAAAGCTTCCCAAGTGGAGAAGCAGGGCTGTCTCTTCTCTGTCTGTCTCTCTCTGTCTCTCTCTCTCTGTCTCCCCACTTCCTCTCAATTTCTGGCTGTCTCTATCCAATAAATAAAGATAATAGGGGGTCGGGCGGTGGCGCAGTGGGTTAAGTGCACGTGGCGCAAAGCGCAGGAACCGGCGTAAGGATCCCGGTTCGAGCCCCCAGCTCCCCACCTGCAGGGGAGTCACTTCACAGGCAGTGAAGCAGGTCTGCAGGTGTCTATCTTTCTCTCCCCCTCTCTCTGTCTTCCCCTCCTCTCTCCATTTCTCTCTGTCCTATCCAACAACAAAGCAACGTCAACAATGGCAATAATAACCGCAACAACTAGGGCAACAAAAAGGGGGAAAAATGGCCTCCAGGAGCGGTGGATTCATGGTGCAGGCACCGAGCCCAGCAATAACCCTGGAAGGGAAAAAAAAAATATATATATATATATATATATATATATATATATATATATATATATATATATATATAATAAAAAAGTGGAAGTGGAAGGAGGGGGCAGGCAGGACACAACTGGTTGAGTGTACATGTTATTAAGTACAAGGACCTGAGCTCAAGCCCCTAGTCTCCACCAGCAAGGGAGAAACTTGGTGAACTGTGGTGAGGCAGTACTGTGGGTGTCTCTCTTTCTCCCTCTCAGTGTCTCTCTATTCTGATAAGAAAAGGGGGGGAGTAAAAAGAGAAAGGACTACCAAGAACAGTGGATTTGTTGTGCAAGCACTGAGTCCCAGTAATAACCCTGGTGGCATAAAAATAAATACTAAAACTAAAAAAAAGCAAAGATCAGGAAATAGCTCAGTATTAGAGCAAGAGAATAGAGGACTTAAATGCCTGAGTCCCCAGAGGGCCCAAGTTCATTCCTTATATACCAAAGCTGAGTGGTGCTCTGGTCTCTCATAAAAATATATTTTGAATACAGATCCAAGAAGGATGACAGAGGACCTAGTGGGGGTTGTATTGTTACATGGAAAACTGGGAAATGTTATGCATGTACAAACTATCGTATTTACTGTAGAATGTAAAACATGAATTCCGCAATAAAGAAATTAGAAAGAAAGAAAGAGGAGAAAGAAAGAAAGAAAGAAAGAAAGAAAGAAAGAAAGAAAGAAAGAAAGAAGCTGATCACAGCAAGGAGCTTCCTTCAGTGCTGTGGGGGCTGGGATGGAAAAAAATAATAAATCTTGGCAGGGGCCAGGGGGTGGTCCACCTGGTTGAGTGCACGTCACAGTGTGCAAGGACCCAGGTTTGAGCCCCCAGTCCCCACCTGCAGAGGGAAACTTTGGCGAAGCCAGTCTGCAGGTGTCTCTCTGTCTCTCTCCCGTTCTGTGTCCCCTTCCCCTTTCAATTTCTGGCTGTCTCTATCCAATAAGTAAAGATAATTTTTAAAAAATTAACCAAGTAAAAATAAATCTTGGGGGAGTCGGGCGGTAGCACAGCGGGTTAAGCACAGGTGGCGCCAAATGCAAGGACCAGTGAAAGGATCCTGGTTTGAGCCCCCGGCTCCCCACCTGCAGGGGAGTCGCTTCACAGGCGGTGAAGCAGGTCTGCAGGTGTCTTTCTCTCCTCTTCTCTGTTTTCCCCTCCTCTCTCCATTTCTCTCTGTCTTATCCAACAACGACATCGATAATAACTACAACAATAAAACAACATGGGCAACAAAAGGGAATAAATAAATAAATTTAAAAAAATAAAATAAATCTTGGCTTGTTGGCAAAGTCATGATGTATTTTGCTGTTTTTCTATGCAAAGGTGATCACGACTTTTCCTGCAACCTAATAAAAGTAGGCTAATGACATAGCACTGTCGCAGACACTACAGACTTCATGCCTGAGGCACCTGAGGTCCCAGGTTTGACCCTAGTGGTACCACTAGCCAGCAGATCTGAACCATGGTCATGCTAAATAACAAATAGCTCACCCGCATAGTGTACCTGCCTAGCGGTGGGCATGACTCAGGTTCAAGCCTAGCCCCCAACCCTTCTGGCCCATTACCTTATGCCAGAACCAAGCCTTCCCTGCCCAGGATTCTCAAGGCACTTTTTCACCCCTGCAGATCATCCTAGCAAGTCAAAGAAAGAAACTGTTTCAGAGCCACCATGGTGCTGAGTGGTCAGTGGGACATGGGAACAACAGCAAGGCTTGTGGCCTGGCACTCAATTCAGGGCACTTGGATGGGGGTGAGGGAGAGGGAGAGGCAGAGGGAGAGGGAGAGGGAGAGGGAGAGGGAGAGAGAGAGAGAGAGAGAGAGAGAGAGAGAGAAGCCCACAGTCAGAAGGGATCAGAGCGGAGGACTGGGACAGCTCACTTGTCTGCCATGAGTCAGGGAGCTGCCCACTCCATTGTAAACAGAGCAAAGGTCTAGTTCAGGGTCAGAGGCCAGAGATGAGGCTGGAGAGGCAGCCACAGGGTCAGTACTAGGCCAAAAGTTTGGACTTGATCCTGAGCACAGAGAGTTGTTGAGCAAGTACTGCAAAACATCCACACAAGAAGAACAAGGTTAGAATTGCTTTTCTGTTGTTTTTGGTTTTTGTTTTGTTCCTTTTTCTTTTCTTTTTGTTTGTTTGTTTGTTTGTTTTGCTAAGGACATGGAGAATGAACTGGCAGCGAGGTGAGGTGAGAGAGACACTTGGGGGATGGGGGTAGGGAACCCTTCCTAGTGCTCCGAGGCTCCGTATCAGACCTCCATATATAACCTTGTTTCTGGAAGAAAATGTGCAGCTCATGCCAGCATCTGTAGCTATCTTTTTGGAGCCCGACTCCCTTGTGCACTGGAGACCGGGTGTGCTAATCTTTCTGGAATGTTGGATACTTTCTCCCCCAGCGGGTTGACTTTACTAATGGTTTTGGGCGAGGGCCTGCTGCCAGAAAGGAACAATAATTGTATGGAGGGTGTCTCAGAGCAAGAATAACAACAGTGGGGGGGGGGGGGGGGTTTAGAAGTGGCAAGCAGAGGCTGCTCCCCAGACTCCAGTGGACATCCCTGAGAAAATGAGTTAACCCCCCCCCCACACACACACACACACAAAACACCTCTGCCTCCTCTCCCCTGCAATAGTGTTTTTAAATATCCTGACCAGCTGCCCCCCCTCATTCATCATCCCCAGCTGATCTGTCTGTTGGAGAGACTGACTGGTAGAACTCATCTGGGTCACTTCTGGGGGGGTTGGAGGGGGTGGGGGCTGTCCCTCTCTTCCCATACATCTCTGTACAGCAGGACTGTGGGATGCCTGGTGCTGTGTGCACAGACAATGGCTGGGCTAATCCACAGACTCTGTTCAGACACCCTATTTGAATGCCTGGGTGCAGAGACTAATCCCTGATTCCAATTTAGTGGGGCACTGGTGGGAGAGGGGGTGGGGAGGTAGTTCACTGGGTGAGACACCTGCCTTGCCTTGCATCTGGCTCACCTTACAGCCCCAGCATGACATGGAAGTGCCTCTGGTGTTTTGTTTCCTCTCTTATTCTCTCTCTGAATTTTTTTTTTATTCCCTTTTGTTGCCCTTGTTTTATTATTGTAGTTACTGTTGTTGTTATTGATGTCGTTGTTCTTGAATAAGACAGAGAGAAATGGAGAGAGGAGAGGAAGACAGAGGGGGAGAGAAAGATAGACACCTGCAGACCTGCTTCACCACCTGTGAAGTGACTCCCCTGCAGGTGGGGAGCCGGGGGCTTGAACCAGGATCCTTAAGCTGGTGCTTGCGCTTTGTACCACCTGGGTCCTTGTACATAGTAATTAATGCATGCTCTCAACCGTGTGTGCCACCTTCTGGCTTTGAATTGAAAAGGATGAAAATGCCAGCGTGGCGGGTGGGGGGTGGGGTGGATGGGGGTTACACATGGTTAAGTGCAAGGGCCAGCCGGGGTTCCAGCCCATGCTGCAGGTGTCTCTGTCTCTTCCTCCTTATCTCTCACTTCCTCTCAATTCCTCTCAGTCCTATGGAATAGGGAGGGGAGGAAGGAGAAAATGGCCACCAGGTATGGTGAATTCATTACGCAGGTATGATCCCCTGGTGGCAAATGATGGAAGGAAAGAAAAACAGACAGACGGGCTATCCCAGGAGCAGTGAAATTACATGATTGAGGCCCTGTATCTGCAAAAACAATAATAATAATTGGCACCAAGAATGAACCCAGGACCTCACACGTGTGATACTGCTAAGTACCTTCTTAGATCCAATTTCTCATGCTTTGCTTTTTTGAGTGAGTGAGTGAGTGAGAGAGAGAGAGAGAGAGAGAGAGAGACCAACCCCAGCACCATGAAGCTTCTTCCCCAGTGCCTTGCGATGCTAGAGCTCAAACCCAGCACAGCAAGGCTTGTGCTCTACAGAGTGAGCTGCTTCCTCACCGGGAGCTCAGACATCAGGTGACTGAAGTCACCCCGTGTCCCCCAGGGTGACCCTGCGCCTGCCCAGCTTCAGCGGCTCGGATGGGATCCCCTACCGCAGCGTCCCCGAGTGGCTGGAGTCCATCCGCATGAAGCGCTATATTCTGCACTTCCGCTCGGCCGGGCTGGACACCATGGAGTGTGTGCTGGAGCTGACGGCCGAGTGAGCACCTGGGGACCTGGCAGGGCAACTGGGGGCCGGGTGCTGAGCCCACACGCTTGCTCACGCTTCCTTTCTCACCCACAGGGACCTGACACAGATGGGGATCACGCTGCCGGGACACCAGAAGCGCATCCTCTGCAGTATTCAGGGGTTCAAGGACTGAACCCCCTTGTGAGGGAGCGGGGGGGGGGTGGTCACCGTCTCAGTCATGCGTGTCCCTCCCCCCAACCTGTGCAGGAGCCCCCCATGGAGGCCCTTGGTGCTGTTCTGGCCTTTCTTCCCTGCAAGCAACCCACCACCACCACCACCGGGAGTCAGGGGGCTGATTTCCACAGGGCGGTGGGGTACCAGTGAGAAGGGACCTGGGGGAGGGAGCTATGGTCGGGTTTAATATATATATATATTCATATACCTTTATTTTTGTAAATAAACAGAAACTGAGTTTTCACTTGTGCCCATGGGGACTTTGCTTTTAATATATAGGATTTATTTATTTTTGGATAGGACAGGAATTGAGAAGGGAAGGGAAACTACAGAGGGAGAGATACCTGCAGTATTGCTTCACCATTTGCAAAGCTTCCTCCCACATAGGTGAGGACTGGGGGCTTGAACCTGGGTCCTTGCACACGGCCATGTGTGCACCACCACTGCCCTGAGAGTACTGTTTTGTTGTTTTGTTTTGTTATTATCTTTATTTATTAATTGGATAGAGACAGCTAGAAAACAAGAGGGTAGGGGGAGATTGACAAAGACCTGCAGCCCTGCTTCACCACTCACAAAGCTTTCCCCCTGCTGTGGGGACCAGGGACTTGAACCTTGGTGCTTGTGTATTTTAACATGTGCACTCAACCAGCTGTGCCACCACCCGACCCCTGGGGATATTGTTTTTATATGAGGTTCTTGGAAATGACCCCTCCAAACCCTGCAGATGTTTTCTACCACTGACTCACCTTCTGTCCAACTTTCTACTATGTTTTTTTTTTCCCTTCTTTTTGAAAAAGGGTCTAAGAGTAATGTGAATGTACCACTCCCTCACTAGTGGTGGAATTTCCACATGTCCCTGTCCTTGGTTCCTGGGCTCGAACCCAGGGGGCCTCTAAGGCATGTATATGCTACCCACTTAGCCACCCCCTCTCAGTGTCCATGCCCCATGTTTGTGTTTGTTTGTGCTTTAGAAAAATCAAGAAAAGTGACGCCAAACCACTGCTTCAGTTCTGGCAGATGGAGGAGTAGGGATCAAACCCAGAATGTTATTCCTGCAAGTCCTGTGATCTACCCAGTGTGCTATCTCTCCGGTCACTGTGTTTTGCTTTTATCCCTCCAGCTGACCACCTGACAGGTGCAAGCATTCAGAAAAGAACCAGCTGCACAGAATTCTGAAAACAACTTCAAAGTTTATTTGTAGATGGAGCCACAACCTGGCAGCGAGGGGGTGGATGGGAATGGCCAGGGGTCAGCCCTGCCCCCCCCCCCCCCCACACACACACACAAGGTCAGAGCCCAGGATCTCCAGGTTCCCGGCAAACAGAGCACGCAGGCCGTTCAGAGGCTGAGGGCAGGGGTGCAGCAGTGAAAGCAGCAGCCTCTCCCTAGGGAGCACCAGGAAGACCGTGGGTGGTCCCTGCAGGAAGGGGTGGGGTGGGGGGATGATACCCAGGGCCAGGACTCTTGAGCACTCAGCCAGGGTGTTTAGGAGATTAGTGGGGTGTGGAATGGAGGAAGGGGCTCGAAGTAAAAATAATAATATTAATAATAATAACTGAGCGGTAGGGAGAGGGCCTGGCGGGGGCGGTGTGGGCGGTCGGCGCGTGGCAAACACGCAGTCCTCACTCAGGTCTGTGCTCGGACTGTGTGGCACTTCCGGCACAGCACGTGGCCATCCAGGGGAAAGCAACCATTGTCGTCCGCCTCGATGGACAACGGCTTCCCGCAGTCCTAGGGGTGGGGGGCAAGGCAGAGAGCATTTGGCAGGGCGGTCCCCACATCTAGAGCTTTCATGGCTCCAGGCTGGTGTGAACCCCCCCACGTGGGTGTGCACACACACTTGTACCTTTTAAAGCCTCCGGGTCCTGTCCTGTACCAGGATGGATAACTGTTAAAATGCCTACCCCCAAGGGACCCTCTCCCACCCCAAAACCTCCATTCTGGTCTCTTCTCCCATCACATTTATTTCTTTTTATTACTGGATGGAGAGAGAGAAATTGAGAGTGGAGGGGGACACAGAGAGAGCTGCAGACCTGCTTAGTTACTTGCAAGCTTTCTCCCTGCAGGTGGAAACCAGAAGCTTGAACCTGCGTCCCTGTGCATTAAAATGTATGTGCCTAACTAGCTGCGCTGTTCAAGTATGACACTCAGAAGAAAGAGAGAGACGCTAAGCTCCCGAGCTTCCTCTGGTACCACAGCATTCCCATATGGTGCTGGGGCTCAAACCCAGGCCACATGCATGGCAAGGCAAGTGCCCTGCCCGGTACACAAGCCATCAGGCCCTGACTTTGACCCCTTTCCTCCTTTAAACTCACTAGCTCCCCAGAATAGAACCTCATCTCTTGCCTTTCTGGACACAACAATGCAATCCCACACCGCCCTCTTCCCTACAGTGATGAAGCATCTAGGAGCCCAGTGACTCCCCTCCAGGCAGCAGCGAGCCCTACCCACCCCCTCCTCCGGGTGGCCTACCTCACACCTGTAGCACCTCATGTGGAAGTTCTTGTCCAGTGCGACCACACGCACGGTCTCCTCCTTGCCCGGCTCGGGCATGATTGGCTCTGCGCACACAGAGCATCTGGGGGCGTACTGCCTGCACGGGAAAGTAGGCTAGGCGTCAGTGTGGGGTGAGGCGGGGGGCTTCGCGGACTGGTAGCAGCCATGACCATCCAAGGGGGGCAGAAGCAAGTCAGGGGAAGGAAGTACAACTGAAGCCAAGGAGACAGCTCAGCCTGCAACAGCACCTGTGTGTGTGTGAAGCCAGCGAGTGCAAGGTTCCATCTCTGTGACGCCACACCATATCCCAGAGCTAGGCAGTGCTTTCCTCCTCTTTCTCTGTCCACCCCCCCCACACACAGTAAACAAACCTTGAAAAATAAATAGGGGCCAGGAGGGAGTACACCTGGTTAAGTGCACACATTACAGTGCCCTAGGACCCAAGTTCAAGCCCCTGGAACACGCCTGCAGGGGGTAAGTTTCAGGAGAGGTGAAGCAGGGCTGCAGGTGGATCTCTCCCTACCTCTTCTTCTATCAATTTCTGTTGTCTCTATCCCAAATAATTTTTAAAATACATTATTTATTTATTGAATCAACAAAAACTGAGAAGGAGGTAGAGAGAAGGAAAGAGACTGAGAGACACCTACATCCCCACTTGACCACTCTTAAAGTTTTCCCCCTGCAGATGGGGACCAGGTGCCTTGAACCCAGGACCTTGAGCACTGTGATGTGTGCACCACCATCTGGCCCCATAAATAATTTTTTTAAATTTTATTTACTGATTCATGAGAAATGATAGGAGAGAGAGAAAGAACCAGACATCACTCTGGTACATGTGCTGCCGGGGATTGAACTCAGGACCTCATGTTTGAGAGTCCAATGCCTTATCCACTGTGCCACCTCCCGGACCACAAATAAAAATTTTTTTAAGGAAAGATAAAAAGATCTAAGATAGGCTGTGCTGGTCCCTCTCTCCCCAAGTGCTGGAACCCTGCCCTCAGTTTCTGCACACTCACTGCAGCTCTTAGCAGAAAGCACACTCAGCGAGGCCCTTTCTCCAGTTTCCGATCTTGTCTCCCTGAACCTCCACCCACTGGGGCAGAAGAATGTGATGTCCTCACACACACACCACCAGTGGAAGGAGGGAGCCAGACTAGCCAACACAGCTGCGTGAAGAGATCTAGCCCCAGCCTGAGAAGCAGCCTCATGAAAGCCTTGCTTCCAGAAGGAAACCCTTGCCCCAAAGAGCTCTGGTGACCTCAGAAGGTCCTTTTAGAGCCTGGTCTGATGTGAGATGAAGTCACTCAACAGAAACCTTGGCTAACCAAGGACCAAGAGGTCTGAGGACCAGTCAGAAGCAAGACAAGCTGCCCACTGGACAACCAAGTTCAAATACAATGGTCTCTGGTGTCTATATACAGAATGTGGGTCAGAAAGCTAGGCCAGGGGCCTGGCAGTGACACAGCCAATAGAGTACACATATTACAGTGCACAAGGACCCAGGTTTAAGGCCCAGGTCCCCACCTGCAGGGGGGAAGCTTCACAGGCAGTGAAACAGTGCTAAGTGTCTCTCTTTTTTTTTTTTTTAAAGAGAAACAACTTTTTAACCTTATTTTACTTGCTAGAACAGAAAATAATAGGGAAGTGTGATAGAAAGGGTGAGAGACACCTGCAGTTCTGCTTCACCACTTGTGAAGCTTTCCCCCTACAGGTGGGGACCGGGGGCTTGAACCCAGATCCTTGCACACTGTAATGTGTATACTTAACCAGGTGCACCACTGCCGAGCCCCTTTCTCTCTCCTTATCTTCTTCTTCCCTCTTGAGTTCTGTCTCTTGAGTAGAAAGTTAATTTAAAAAAAAAAAAAATTTCCCCCTTGCGAGAGCACTGCTTAGCTCTGGCTTATGTGTGGTGCTGGAAATTGATTGAGCCCTGGAGTTTAAAGCCTCAGATTTAAAGGTCATTTGCATAACCATTCTGTTGTCTCCCCAGCCCTATAAAACACTAAGCGAAAGCTTCAGTTTTCTTTAAGGAATGCTAAAGCAGGGCTTCAGACTGGCTTGGGGTCAGGCAGGTACCCAGAGAGCCCAGAAGTTGTTGTGGGGTTTGGGAGGTGGAGGGCTCACTTGTGGTAGTCGGGGACGCAGTGGGGCCGATTGGCCTGGTCCACGATGAAGGAGGTGCCCTCCAGGGGGCAGGCACACACCACACAGGTGAAGCACTGGGGGTGGTAGGCCTTGCCCGTGGCCCTCAGCATTCGCTCCGTGATGGGCTGCCCACATGTGTTGCACTTCTCCAGGGTGTCCTGCGGGGGCAGCAGAGGGAGGTGGGGGGGGGGGGCCCTGGTGGCAGCCCCACAGGGCAGGTGGGGCCCCAGTCCAGGCTGTCTCCTTCCCCCCACCACTCAGACTCACAGTGTAGCAGGCCTCACAGTACGGCGCCCCCTCGAGGCTGTAGAACTGCTGTCCCTGGAGCTGCTGCCCACACTGGTGGCAGGTGAAGCAGGTGATGTGGAAGAGCTGCCCCAGGGCACGGACTGCGGGCTGGGCACGGGCCAGAGGCTGATGGCAGTGGCCGCAGGACTCTGCAGGACCAGAGGAGAGCAGTCAGCAGGGACAGGGTCCTTGCTGGGTGGGTAGCATGTGTGTACGCTGTGCCTATGTGCCACATGTCTGTGGTGATATCTGGGTGGGGGAGGGAGCACGAGTGGGGGGTTTATGTGGAACATGGTGTGTGTATGGTTGGGTGTGTAATGTGTGTGTTATATATGTGTTTGTGTGGGGGATGGGTATATGTGGAGTATATGGTGTGTGTGTGTGTGTGTGTGTGTGGTATGTCTATGTAGCGGTTAGGTGTGTAGCTTGTGTGTGCTATGTCTGTATGTGGAATATCTGGTGTATCTGGGTGGGGGTGTGTGTGTAGAGCACATGTGCATGTGTGGCTAGGTGTGTATCTGTGTTAAGTCTATGTGAAATATCTGAGAGTGGTGGGTATGGTGTAGTGTGGAATATGTTTATGTGGAGTATCTAGGTGTGGGGTGTGTATGTAGTGTGTGGTGTGTGTGTATGTAGTGTGTGTATGTAGTGTGAGGTGTGTGTGGTGTGTGTATGTAGTGTGGTGTGTGTATGTAGTGTGGTGTGTATATGTAGTGTGGTGTGTATGTATGTAGTGTGGGGGGGTGTATGTAGTGTGTGTGTGTGTGTGTGTGTGTGTGTGTGTGTGTGTGTGGTGGAGTAGAGAGTAGGCAAAGTATGTCTGTGGTGTGTTGTCTGTGTGTGGTAGGAATGTTTCCAGTCACAGATGATGCAGAGGTCGGGTCAGTGCTGTCTGGGGCTGGTCCGGAAGTGAGTATGGTGACCCTCCGTCCCAGAGCCAGTGGGTGTGCGAGGGGCCCCAGGGGGTGGGCTCACCGCTGACGGCCACGCTCTGCCTCTGCGGGTGCTCCATGTCCTGCATCAGCTGCTGGGTCAGCTGCTCCAGCTCCTCCACCTCCTTCAGCGTCAGAGGTCCCGGGGCCCCAGGCAAGCGGGCCTGAAACCCAGCATGGTGGTCACACTCTCTGGAGGGGTACCCACTGCCAGGACCTTTCCTGCCCAGCTGACCCACCTCCTTCTGAGAAACTCCCACTTCCCATTTCCCAGGTGCCCCAGCTCCACCCTGAAAGTTCCTCTCTTCCTAGCACCCCATTAAGACAGGTTAAGGGAGGCCCTTCCACCCACTTGGCTCCCCACCCACCCACCCTGGGCAGTCACAGACAAGCCAGAACGACCACGCAGCGGAGCGGACAAAGGCCACGCACACAGCAGCAGCTGAGGCCACGGAAGCACCGAACACACCAGGCCACACACCAACTCCACAGAGCATGCTGGGGCACGGCCCCTCGAGGAGGCACTCACCCCACTCGCGCACACCTACCCGTCCCGCCAACTGCTGAGCAGCCCTGTGAGCGTGCGGATACAACACAGTTGGGGGGCAGAGGTTAAACCCCAGAACCAGTGTGCAGGAGCCCAGTTCCCTCAGGGCCCCCCTCAAGAGGGTCTCCTGTGTCCACTCCCTCCCTAGGAGGCCTCAGAGAAGCATCCCTCCTAAAAATCGCAGGGGATCCGAGAGCTGGAAACGGGTGATGCGAAGTGCCAGCCAGCTGGTCCTCACCCACATGCCCACGAGATGCTGGGACAAGAAGTCAAGGTCCATTTCCACCCAGGACATTGTCACAGAATGTCCCATATGTTTCCTCCTGCAACATCACAGCCCTGTCTCTTCAGTTCTGTCCCCCACCCCAGACCATGCCGTGTGCCCCAGAAGCAGATCCCTGGGCTCCCCCCACCCAGAGTTTTGTCACTTTCTTCGCAGTCTCCTGCCTCCTCCGACAAAGCCTGAAATGTTCAGAGACACCAGCTCACCAAGGGTGTCCTTGCCAGTCACTCTGCCCGAGGCATGGCTGTCACAGCTTCAACACACAGAGCTCAGGCCTCAGCATCCACAACACCAAGGCTCCACCATGGACTTGAGAGCTTCCAGTCTCAACTCCAGAGCCCAACATGGCCTTCTCTTCCCATCACACCCACTGGACAGAGCTGCTCAGCTCCGCCTGGGTGGTGGTGGATGCCCCTGGCTGGCTTCCCCAGCCCGAACCCCCGACCATCTCTTTCTAAAAGGCCCTTAAAACTGTCATCTCAGGAGTTGGGCTGTAGCTCAGCGGGTTAAGCGCAGGTGGCGCCAAGCACAAGGACCGGCTAAGGAACCCAGTTCGAGCCCCAGCTCCCCACCTGCAGGGGAGTCGCTTCACAAGCAGTGAAGCAAGTCTGCAGATGTCTATCTTTCTCTCCACCTCTCTGTCTCCCCCTCCTCTCTCCATTTCTCTGTCTTATCCAACAATGATGACATCAGTAACTACAACAATAAAACAACAAGGGCAACAAAAGTGAATGAATAAATATTAAAAAATTTTTAAAAATAATAAAAAAAAACTATCATCTCCCTGCTTCAGTTGTCATGGCTTATCTGGTCCAATCACAACCCTGGGGTCACATACGCCACACCCCGCTTCCTGTTTCTGCCTCTGAGATGCAGAAATTAGGTGGCCAGATTACTAAGCACTGCAGAGTGAGTTCACAAAACTGCTGCAGGCACACCATCAGGCCCGCCCTCCTCCCTCTGAGGCCTTCAGGCATCTGGCATTTGGCTCCTGTGGCTGCCAGGAGCCTCCCACAGCAGCTGTGTCAAACCTTGCCAGCTCCTGAAGCCCCAACTGCTTCGCCCCCTCAGTGGAGGTCGAGCCCACTGATGACCTCATCTCCTACAGAACTGAGGAGACGGAAGCCAGCCAGCAAGTTTCCCTCACCGTGGCTCTCTCCTCAGAAGACTGTCCTGTCTGGGAATGCCCCAGGTATGGGATCACCATGCTCTCCTCTGGACAGCCCTGGACTCCGACGGCAGTGTCCACCCCGGCTGCCCTTCCTCCGTAGGCCTCCGACACTCCTGAGCCCGCCTCCCCTGTTCTGAAACACATACACACACATATACACCACACATATCACACTCACAGTCCACACTCCACACACTTAATTTCACCTACCACACACTCATACACTGAACACCTCCCACATACCCTCACAATCCATACACACACACACACACACACACACTCATCAGAGTCCACACTTGACGCTCACCACCACACACCCACCTACCACAGGCACACCACACACTGAAGCTCCACACTCACCACTTCACAAAACTTAGTCACACACATTAGACACACACACCACTCACTCCCACCACATGCACACCACACTCACACTTCACACCAGTCACACACCACACACTCACATCACTTCACACCAGTCACACACCACACACACCATTCATTCCCACCACATACATGCCACACTCACACCAAACACTCCTAGTACTCACAGTCCACTACTCACACCACACTCATACCCACATGTACACGCCCATTCACCCCACCACACACTAAAGTACACATTGACACATCTTCACTTTTTCACATAGACCACTTATCCCACCACACACTCAACACCCACACCCACAAAAACACCACACACATATACACATTCATACCCTCAGGTACACTCTCCTTCACATACACCACACTTGCACACCACACTCATACTAACACTCACACACTGCACTCATCACTCACTCACACCCACCACACGATACGTAGACACACCCAAACCCAGCACATACACGTCACACAATCACACACCACACACACTCGTACCCACCACACACTCACACTCCCTTCTCCTCCCCTTAGACCTGCAGCTCCCAGCCAACTTCTCCACTTTCTCAGCACTCACTCACTCACTCAGTTCCTTCAGTGTGTCCCCATAGCCACCTACCTAGTCCTTCTTCCTCATCAGATCTCTGCCTTTACTGGAAGTTCATCTTCTCCAATCCTTAGTTCCCGCCCCCAACTCCCTAGGCATCTCCTCTTCTCCTGCCCACATTCTTCCGTCCTCTTTGTGGGTTCCGCTCCCCTAGCCCACCTGGTCACCAAGATCACCCCCCAGACTCTTCCCAGACCCCTTTGCTCCTCCTGCCCCAGGTTCAACCAGTCTACTCCTGCCCCAGGTCATATTCTTGAGCACAACAGCCACACATGTCACACCTCAGGTCCCAGCCCCTCCCTGACACCTGGTCTCCCTTTTCTAACTGAGTGACACGTCCAGCTGACCACTGTCCTCCAGGAGAGCCAGTTGCTCAACATGCTGACAGCCGGGGCCCCTCCTCACCCCCCCCACCCCTTCCCGTCGCCATTTCCCCTCCAGGACTTCTCTATTTTGTCAGCAACACGCAGACATTCCCCAACACACCCAGTCGGGCACGTTTTCAACTCCTCCCCCCTCACTCCCCACCAACTGCTTATCAGCTGCTGTGTCCGGTGGGTGCTTCCTTTGAAACAGGCAGGCATCGGCTCCCACCTCCAGGAATGAACTACACGGGCTGGGAAAACCTTCCCCAGACTTCCAAAAGCCTGGCTGCACACCTACTCAAAGCCCAGGGAGGACTCCATCCTATCTCCCTATTTCCCTCGAGTTTCCCTCATCTTCTCCCTCAAGTTTAGACTTTCCAAGCTACCCACCCAAAGGCCCTTCCTTCCCACCTCCTTTCCTGATTCCTCCACCCCACCCATCTTTCTAGGCATGCCAGCAACCTCTGACACCTTCTCTTTCGGGTGTCCCTGTGACCCCAGATTCCACAGACACACACTGGCATCTCTAGACGCCCGTGCTATCAGTTGACTTGAAGGCTGAGTTCTTCCAACCCGAGGCTCATCTTCCAAAGGTTTCCATTTGGAAGCTCTGTTTTCAGTTTAAGGGAAAGTTGAAAGGCTCAAAGTTCACCTGAGTCGCCTAGGGTCACATGATCGGGAATTCTATCCTGGGCCCAGCAGAGGCCTTCCTTAAGCTCTGTGAGAGAAAGAGATCTCTTCCCCAGATTCCTTATCCTCAGGAACGAACACACACACACACACACACTCTGCACAGTGCTGGGTTCTCCAGTCAGGCTGGTTCACCCATTGTTTGAGCAGGCAGCCACTCTTATCATTGCCAGAGGGAGGCAGGAGGGAAGTTAACTAAGAATGTGGGAATGGGGAAGAAATGAGACTGGATGGGTGACCTCATTCCTCTGCATTCACAGCTCTGAAGCTGGGGGCAAGGGGAGGGGTGCCAGATCTAATTCAAAGCCGGTGCTCCCCCACTTCCAGCGTCCTCCCAGTCCCAGACCCCACACCCCTACCAGCCCTCCCCCGCAAGAGCTTTCTGCAGTCATCAGCCCAGGCCTAGACCCAAAGCCATGTCCTGCCACCCCCACATGCGCCCCACTTGCCCAGCCCCACCCAGACACCCTGGTCTCCCCCCCTACCCCTACCCCCCCCCCCGGGTCCTGGCATCCTCCCTCACCTGGTTCTGGCTGGGAGCTGGTGGTGTGGGCACAGGCTGCTGCTTCTCCTGCACCCGGGGCTTCTCCCTCTGCTGAGCATACGTGAAGTTGGGGGGCTGCGGAGAGCCTGCGTCAGTGGGCGAGGGAGCTTCCGGGGGCCCCTGCTTCAGGTGTGGCTGGACCCCGGGTCCAGCTGGGCCTCCTCCCGGGCTGAACTTGGAAGCTACCGGAGTAAACTTGGGGGTCACCGGAGCAAACTTCGGAGCTGGAGATGGGGCTGGGGGTCCTCGAGGCTGGCTGGGAGCCAGAGTTACAGGCTGGTGCTGGGTGGGGGGCTGGACCTGAGGCTTGGCCGGCCGGGGGGCCAGGGGCTGGGGCTGGACCCGATGCTGGGGCTGGCTCTGTGGCTGTACTGGGGCCGAGGGCTGGGAGCTGGGAGGGGTCTTCCAGGGGGGTATGGGGGCGGCAGCCCCAGTTGCGGGCTTAGTACTGGGCTTGGCAATGAAAGGTGTGGTCACTGGTGGGGGGACATAGCCAGTTGACACCTGCGAGGGGGAGAGGAAGGTGATTAGGAAGGAGGGAGGCACCCTCTGGAGCTCCGGGCCTGTCCCGTGCACTCTGCACTCCTGTCCCTTACCCTCCTGTCCCTTACCCGGGCCTTGAAGGGATCATTCTTTGTCATGTCGTCCAACAGGGAGGACAGCGAGTCTATCTCCAGATCAATACTGCTCACCTTCTCCCTGGGCTAGAGGGTCAGGAGTCAGGGCCAGGTCAGGCAGGGAAAAGGGTGGCTTTTCTTCCTCTCTCCTTCCTTTTTTTTTGGGGGGGGGCTGCCCCTCCCTGGCCTCCTTACCTGTGGCGGGGACGGCAGGGGGCCCTCAGTTCCTCCGTCTTCTTCCAAGGAGGGAGGCGGGGAAGGGAAGATTTCCTCCTCCAGAGGTGCTGGGGGAAAGGGCTCATCGACCGGGGGAGGAGGGGGTGGGAAGGCACCTCCCAGAGCGCCCAAGGCTTCGTCGCTGTCCCCAAGGACGGGCGGGGGCGGTAAGGGAAAGTCTTGGGTGGATAAGGAGAAAGGAGGCACCCCATCAGCAGAGACCCCTCAGGTACCCCGTATCCCTCCTTCTCCATCCTTGATGAGTCCAGACCCAAGAACTCTCTTAGGGGAGGGGGAGTAGGGCTGGGAAAGAGTGGGAGGGTCTGGGTGTCCAAGAAGAAAAAAGGGGTGCAGGCCGCCCTGTGAGCACCGGGGTCAGGAAAGATGGGGCTGGGCCGAGGAGCCAGGCGGCTCCCGTTACACTCGGGAAAACCGGCCCTAATGGGGAGGGGGGATTCTGCGCGCCCCACATTCCCGCCTCCCACCCCCAGGCGGGGACTTGGACCTGTCCCAGGAGCCCTGGCGCCCCGCCACGAGCTCGGTGATGAGGTAAGAACATCTGCTCGGACAGGGTGGCTGCGCCCAGCCCCCTCCGCTGCAACCTTTCCAGACACCCCCCCCCCCAAATTGCTCCAAGCCACTGCTCCCTCTGCGCCGGGGTCCGCAGCCCCCCACCCCCAGTCCAAGCCGCTTACCTTCCGGGGGCGGCGGGGGGATCTCGCCCACCCGGCCCATCTGTGCGCGCTGGGCCCCGGCGGCCGGGGCGGGCTCGCTGTCCCCCGCGCGGAAGGGGTTCACTTTGGGTTTGGGGGCCACCACCGGGCCGAACTTCTTCTGCGGGGCGTAGAAAGCCGGAGCCGAAACCGAGACGGAGATGGCGGGAGGCGGGCGGGGGGCCGCCATGGCCGGGCCGGGCTGCGGGGGACGGGGGAGGAGGCAGGTTAGTGGGCGCCCAGCGGGGTGGGAGGGGTACCTCGGAGCCACCCGCAGCCACCCGCAGCCACCCGCAGCCACCCGCGGTCCCCGCAGCCCGCTTCTCCGGGCGGCCCCCAGTGCCTCACCGCGGGCCGGGCGTGCGCACCGCGTCTGCGGGCCGCTGGGCGCGGGGCTGGGACTGCGCGTCCCGGGCCGAGCGGCCGCCTCTAGCCGCGGGGGGGCGGGGCGCGGGGCGGGGCGGGGCGCGGGGAGCGCGGGCCCGGACCATACAAGGAGCGGCCCGGACAGGGGGGCGGGCGCAGCGCGGGGCGACGCGGCAGGAAGCTCCCCCAGGAAGGGGCCTCCGATCCCGGCCGGGATCTCGACCCGGGGCCCTGGCGCCAGCCCCTACCCTGCCCACCCAACCACCCCCAACCCGGGCCACCCCTCCGCCTGCATAGGCCTCTGATGTCATTTCCTGACTTGTCCTCCCCCCGCTTCTTCCCACCCCCGCACGACCCGCGAGGTGACTCACCGGGCCCGACACCGGGCTCAGCCTAAGGAGATCAGGAGGGGACCCCCCCAACGGGCCCAGAGCATCTCCACGTGCGCCCCTGCCTGTCCCCTCCTCTGAGGACCTTGCCATTACCTGCACCCCTCCTCACTTCCACCTGCTCCCCAACCTTAGCTTCGAGTCCCAAAAACCCTTAGGGACAGGCCGGACTAGGATGGATCTGGGGGTCCACAGTGGATGCTTTCGGGGAATGGGCGGATCTGGAAAGGGATGTGTTCCCACACCCACCCACTCCCAGCCCTATTGGAACTGGGCGATCCAGGGGTGTTTAGGGGTGTAGGGGGAAGGGTATTTGCTTCCAGGGTTCCTGCGGGGTATGCTTCATATCCTGGGAAGGCTCTGAAGGTTTCTAGGAATCCTCGCCCCCGCCTGCGCGGAGTTCAGCCGGGCTGGAGGTTCAGCCCAGCCCCCCGGGATGACACTGAAGTTCAGGCCACCACTGTGAGGTCCCCCTCCCCGCAGCCAGGGGCGTGGGGGTGGGGAGGAGCTGTGTTCGGGGGCGCCCCCCACCGGCCAGCCTGGGAGGACTCCGCTGCTTTGGAAGCGCTGCCTCCAGGCTATGCCAAGGAACCAGACCCGGGCTGTTTTTCCACTGCGTCTGGAAACTTTCCAAATTGCCTCCTGAATTCTTGCACACTGACGACCTGAAGAGGAAGGAGTCCTCAGGAGCCAGCCGACCGCCGCGGACGCTTCAGAGCTTGAATGCCAGGATCTTCTGCCCAGTTAGCCCTTCCATCGTGCCCAGAGAAATGGGGTTGGGGTCAGACCCAGGTAGAACCCAGGCAGAGGCTAAACTAGATCTGGCTGTGTTTGGGTTTGGTTGATTTAGCTGACTCCAAACAACAAAGCATGCTTCACTTCTCCAAGCTGATTCCACCCACCCACCCCACCCCTGCAGAGGGGGGAGCGGGGAGGGGGAGCCATCACAGCACTGAAGCTTTTCCCCCAGGGCAGTGAGGGGGGGCAGTTTTGAACCTAGGTGGCACACATGTCAAAGCAGACCACACCACCCCCGGGTGAGCTATCTTACCCCTCAGGGAGCTCAGTATGTTTGATGACTCTAACGTCAGAGCTCAGTCCCCTCCTCCCTGGTGGAGGGAGAGTGAGGCCAGCTTGCAGGGACCCAGCCTGAGTTTTCAAACTAACACCATCATCAATCCTTCATTCTCTCCGCCTCCTTCTGCTATGTGAACAAGAGGGATGAACTTCACCCCCATGCTTTATTGAATCCTGTGGAGAAATAAAGGCGATCAAATTTCTGAAAGTGCTCTAGAAGACTCAAGATTAGGATTCAGATGTGTGTTCTACCACAGACTGAAAAATGAGAATTCGAACGGTTAGTCCCCAGCACTGCCACCACCTTGTCCATGTCCTGTCTGGGTTTCAAGCATATCCCTCTCACAGGCTTTTTTGGGACCAGGCAAGGCCAACTCCTTCCTGCAACCTTCTCACATTATTCTACCCAAGACTGCATTTCCCTCTCCTGCTCACACCCCATCGATCTTGCCACAGTCACAAGCATTTGTGGCCAGGTTGAATCAACAGCATGCAGCCCAGACCTTCTCCAACTCGTAGAAGCCAATCCTGGGCTTGCCCCCTCTGAATAGCTGCTGGAAATGTGATACTGCATTTCCTGTGCATGTTGGAGACTGTGTCTGGGGCTTTTACAGGCCAAAACCTTCTTGCCAACTCTTTAGGAGACCCCTCCTGAGACGTGGGGGGGAGAGGGGGAATTCTAAGAAGATGATTTTCAGATAGTGTCACAAGAGGAAAAGCTATCTACCCTCTAAATGTCTCTCCTTAAGGCGTGCATGTGCAAAATATAGTATGTTTAATGGTGAGGCAGCTGCACCTATTTATAAACCCAGAATAGAAGACAAGTGCGTAGGCAGAGCCGTTTTTACTGACAACTAAGAGCATTTGGGACACAGAATATTCCAGCTGAGAGTTGCAAGCCAGCCATTCTCGAGACACAGATAGTATCCAGGAAGGACAGCCCCACTAAGGGTGTCTCTTGTGGACCTGCTGGGTGATGGCTATTAAAATGAAAACAGTGAACAAGAACGACCCCCTTTAATGTTGGGGTGCTTTTTTTGCACAAGCAATTCTAATTGCTCGCTTGCTTTGGGGGAACATATTTAAAGTTTAGTGAGCAAGTTAGGATCTCCAGTGAATCCTTTCCAGTGGTTCAGGACCAGACAAGGAAGAGGAAGGAAGGAAGGAAGGAAGGAAGGAAGGAAGGAAGGAAGGAAAGAAGAAAATGGATAGGAACCTTTGCCACTAGGAGACAATTTTCTACATGTGCCATCAGATACCAGGTGCCTCATGAACACACAATGCAAGGCCTGAAGCTAGAAAACTGCCAAGAATAAAGAAAGGAATGAAACAATGGCAAAAAAAAAAATCAATAAATAACCCTGGAGCAAAAAGAAGGTGGATGTCATGAGGCTCTTTTAAAAAAAAAATTTTTTTTTTCTTTTCTTTATTTACTGGATAGAGAGAAAAATTAAGAGGGAGTTGCGTGGTAGCGCAGCGGGTTAAATGCACGTGACTCCAAGCACAAGGACAAGCGTAAGGATCCTGGTTCAAGCCCCCGGTTCCCCACCTGTAGGGGAGTTGCTTCATGGGCAGTGAAGCAGGTCTGCAGGTGTCTATCTTTCTCTCCCCCTCTCTGTCTTCCCCTCCTCTCTCCATTTCTCTCTGTCCTATCCAACAATAAGGGCAACAAAAGGGGTCAAAATGGCCTCCAGGAGCCGTGGATTCATGGTGCAGGCACTGAACCCCAGCAATAACCCTGGAGGCAAAAACAAAAAGAAAGAAAAGAAAAGAAAAATCAAGAGAGTAGAAGATAGAGATGAGAAACACCCATAATACTGCTTCACCATTGGTGAAGATCCCCCATTGCAGGAGGGGACCAGGGGCTTGAACTTAGGTCCTTGTGATGTGTACTCAACTGGATGTGCCACCCTCCCCCCTCACACACACACACACACACATACACACACACACACACACACACACACACACACACACACACACACACAGAGACACACACGTACATGACATTCTTTCCATATGTGGTTGCAGAAGGACAAAAGGTCAATTATGTGCAGGTGGTATGCTAGACATTCAAACAAGATTCTCGCCAAAGATATTAACACACATTTAGACCGTGTTCAACATATGGCACCAACAGCACTAAGCATTCTAAGCATATCATTCCCACTTAATCTTTGTAATCACCCCATTTTCCAGGGTAAGGAAATCAAGGCTAATTAGATAATCGATTTTTTTTAACTTCTTGAACTGTAAACAAAAGTTATTTCGGCCTTATAAGTAGCTTGTGATTTGAAGATACCACCTCCTTCCCTCCCTCTACCCGCATCCCCACCTCCTTTGCATTCCTGAAGAATCCATCACTTCCTCCTGCAAGAGATTCAGACTGCAGGGCATCGATTAAGGCAGTCCTCACCTCAAAGGGCACACCAACAGCCTCCTCAGGCCAACCTCCAACTACAAACCATTTTGGACTGCCTTTTTTTTTTTTCCTCTTCACAAAGCACCATTAAAATCTGTCTGTCCCAACTCTGACACCATCTCCCCAGACAATAACTTGGGTCCACCTGTATGTTAGCTGTCATGCTCATGCAAAAACTAGTAGAGTCATGGGCCCCTTGGAATATACCTAAAATAGACCTACTAGCTTTTTCCAAAACGGAGACCCCCAAATCTTCATCTGCAATATTCTTGCCTTCAGGTTCATGATTATTCAACAATCTGCCTTATATCTTAACTCTTTTGTAGCCACCAGGTTCCAGATACTGCTATGATGCCAGCCTGACTTCCCTGGGCAGATGACCCCACCAATGTGTCCTGGAGCCCCACCTCCCCAGAGCCCTGCCCCACTGGGGAGGGAGAGAGAAAGGCTGGGAGTATGGATCAGATTGACCTGTCAAGGCCCATGTTCAGCAGAGAAGCAATTACAGAAGCCAGACCTTCCACCTTCTGCATCCCATAATGATCCTGGGTCCATACTCCCAGAGGGATAAAGAATGGAAAAGCTATCAAGGGAGAGGATTGGATACGGAGTTCTGGTGGTAGGAACTGTGTGGAGTTGTACCCTTTAATCCTATGGTCTTGTCATTATTTCCATTTTATAAATAAAAATTTTTAAAAATCTGTCTGTCAGAGAAGGTCGACCGGTAGCGCAGCGGGTTAAGAGCGCATGGCACAAAGCTCGAGGACTGGCACAAGGATCCCGGTTCAAGACCCTGACTCCCCACTTGCAAGGGGGGTTACCTCAGGAGTGGTGAAGCAGGTCTGCAGATATCTGTCTTTCTCTCCCCATCTGTGTCTTCCCCTCTTCACTCAATTTCTTTATTTCCTATCCAACAAGAACAGCAGTAATAATACCAACAACAAGAGCAACAAAAGTGGGAGAAAAAAAATGGCCTCCAGGAGCAGTGGGTTCTTAGTACAGGCACAGAGCCCCAGTGATAACCCTGGAGGGGAAACAGAAACTAACAAAACAAAACAAAACAAAAAAATCTGTCAGCAACCTTCATCAAACAAGTAAATTCAGACAAACTTGAGGCCAACTGAGATTCCCACTAAAATCTGACTTTTATTTCCTCCCTAACTTGAGGGCAGAACCCATAAACCTAATACTGGTTTGGATACAATAAATAACACACTTTAACAAATGGGGAGAAATTTGGGTCCATGATTGCTCAACAATTTGTTTGGCTTTGTATGTTAACTCTCTTTTCAGTCACCAGGTTCCAGGTGTCATCAGGATGCCAGCCAGACTTCCCTGGATTGAAGACACCACCAATGTGTCCTGGAGCTCAGCTTCCCCAGAGACCCATCCTACTAGGGAAAGAGAGAGGCAGACTGGGAGTATGGACCGACCAGTCAACGCCCATGTTCAGTGAGGAAGCAATTACAGAAGCCAGACCTTCTACCTTCTGCAACCCTCAATGACCCTGGGTCCATGCTCCCAGAGGGATAGAGAATGGGAAAGCTATCGGGGGAGGGGGTGGGATATGGAGATTGGGCGGTGGGAATTGTGTGGAGTTGTACCCCTCCTACTCTATGGTTTTGTTAATTAATCCTTTCTTAAAAAAAAAAAAAAAGAAATATACATTGTGAACTCATGATCAAGCCTTCGATGGTAACTTTCCACTAGTGATCATATAGTTTGTAGGTCAATTGTGTATTGTGTTTGGGTTAATGATTACCTCAACCTTCCCCCAGGACAATAGGTATATCTGCTTGCTTTCTTTCTCAATAAAAAAATAAATAAATAAAAAAATAAAAGTAGAGTGGTTCAGGAGATGGCGCAGTGAACAAAACCCTGGAGTCTCAACTATGAGGCCCCAATCAATCCCCAGCAGCACATTCACCAGAATGATGTCTGGTTCTTTCTCTCTCTCTTCTCTTTCTCATGAAAGAATGAATAAATAAATAAATAAATAAATAAACAAAGTGGTAATGCAGTGGGTAAAAAAAAATAAAATAAAAAACAAATGGGGAGAAAGCCTAAGTTTGTCAGATAAAGAAGTGACTACAGGGGGCCAGGTGGTGGTGCACATATTACCATGCACTGGGTCGACCAGGATTCGAGCTCCCACTCCCCACCTGCTGAAGGAGCAGTGAAGCAGGTCTGCAGGTGTCTTATCTTTCTCTCAAACTCTCTATCTCCCCTTCCCTCTTAATTTCTCTCTGTCCTCTCAAATGAAAATAAAAAAAAACAAATAGGGACAATGGCTATCAGGAATGATAGATTCGTAGTACAGGTACCCAGTGATAACCCTGGTGGCAAAAAAAAAAAAAAAAAAGGCTGGATAAGAGCAAAAGATTGTCTCACTTAATAATGGCCTTTTGGGCCACTGTTACACCACTCCATCACTCAGTCCTAGACAGGGAATCCTTGGACTCCTTGGGGACACCATTATATGCTCTTTAGTAGACTTCAGGAGTGAGCCCTCACTACGAACTCTCAGTGGTAGGGACTGCTCCACTCTCTGAAGGGAGGTTGGGCCATTCTACTCTGCCACTCACAGAAGAACAGTTCTGAAATGAGTGCAGCCAAGACTGTTCCCAGCTGTGACTATGGATTGTGAGCTCAGTCCGACAGGGACTTGGAGGTTGTACAGACTCCTGTCCTATATATGAGTAGCTAGGGGCCCCAGGTTAGATCATTGTGGTAAACAGTTAACTGAATTTATATTTCTTCTTCAATTTTGCAAGCAACTCTCTGCCCTAATCCCGCTTCCTAGTTCTACTCTTAACTCTGACAACATCTCCCCAATGTTTCTGGTTCACCTCATGCTAGCTATCAAGCTCAAGCAGAGATTTTTTTTTTTTTTTTAAGATATAGGCTCCCAGGAACATACCTTTTTTTTTTAATTTTTATTATCTTTATTTATTGAATAGACACAGTCAGAAATGGAGATGGAAGGAGGAAATAGGGAGAGAGACAGAGACACCTGCAGCCCTGCCTCACCACTCGCAAAGCTTTCCCCTGCAGGTGTGGACCAGTGGTTCGAACCAGAGTCCTTGAGCCCTGTAACATGTGCTCTCAACCAGGTGCGCCACCACTCGGTCTCACTAGGAACATTCCTAAAACAGACTTCCCAGAAAAGAAAACACAAGTAGAACCTGAAATGGAATTGGGGTATCGCACCAAAGTAAAAGACTCTGGGGTGGGTGGGTGGGGAGAATACAGGTCCAAAGAGGATGACAGAGGACCTAGTGGGGGTTGTATTGTTAAATGGGAAACTGGGGAATGTCATGCATGTACAAACTATTGTATTTACTGTTGAATATAAAACATTAATTCCCCAATAAAGAAATAAATTTAAAAAAAAAAAAACAGACTTCCTAGCTTCCTTCTACCCTAAGTCTCCCTACTTTCATCTGCTCTATTCCTACTTTATGGTTCCTGTTTATTAATCACTTTGTCCTGCTTTTCATCTCACTATCTTTCAGCCAAGTCCTTCAGCACTGTAACACCTGCTCCTTACCAAGTATGCCACCACCAGGCTCCCTTGGTACACGTTTCATTCCCCAGCCTCAATTCAACCTGCCCTCAAGGGGCTCTCCGTCTACACAGGAGGATTCAAACCCCTTTCATAGATATTGTTAGTATAGTCACAGGAATGTTAAGATCAGATTTTTTTTCACTCGCCTGGTTTCATCAGCTTGCTGGGTGGCTCCACTAATGACAAGAGCTGGGTGGCTCTGTCGTCAGTGAGAATTCCTCCAAATTCTGCCCCCCAGATGGGAAGCAGCAGTGAGGACCCCAGACCCAGGTAAGGAGAGCCTGCCACCAGGCATCTAGGGAGCAGAATAAGAGGAGAGTGGGAGCTGGGAGCCAGCTGGCATCTCTGGGGTGCCACACATGTCAGCAGGGCAGGTCTGTGTGGTGGCTGTGGGCAGACGGGGGCATAGGCAGGCAGATGGACAGATGGTGAAGAGTCAGCAGCCCAGGGAGCTGGGAAGGGCAGATGGAAGAAAGACCCAGGACACCAGCAGCAATGCAGGCAGGGTCCTGGCACAGGGCTGCTCCTCTTAGAGCATCTGCTGCCTGCCTGTTTTTCCCCCAGAACCCAGAAGGAGCCCAAACAGGAAAGAAAGACTGTCCTGGGAGCTGTTTGCTATGGAAAATGCCCAATGAAGTCACAATTGGATGCCTTTTTTTTTCTTTTGGTGACAGAGAGCATATTAAGGAGGAGAGAACTGAACACCAAGAGATAACCTAGCCTGCTGTAGGCAAGAGCTACTGCTATTTCTTCCTTCCTTCCTTCCCTCCTTCCTTCCTTTCTTTCTTTCTTTCTTTCTTTCTTTCTTTCTTTCTTTCTTTCTTTCTTTCTCTTTCTCTCTCTTCTTTTTTGTGTCCAGGGTTATCACTGGGGCTGAATGCCTGCACTAGGAATCCACTGCTTCTGGTACCCCTCCCCTTTTTCCTCTTACATTTCATTGGCTAGGACAGAGAGACATTGAGAAGGGAAGGAGAGATAAAGAGGGAGAGAGAAAGATAGACACCTGCAGACCTGCTTCACTGCTTTTTTAAAATTTATTTAAGAAAGGATTAATTAACAAAGCCATAGGGTAGGAGGGGTACAATTCCACACAATTCCCACCACCCAATCTCCATATCCCACCCCCTCCCCCGATAGCTTTCCCATTCTCTAGCCCTCTGGGAGCATGGACCCAGGGTCATTGAGGGTTGCAGAAGGTGGAAGGTCTGGCTTCTGTAATTGCTTCCCCACTGAACATGGGCGTTGACTGGTCGGTCCATACTCCCAGTCTGCCTCTCTCTTTCCCTAGTAGGGTGGGTCTCTGGGGAAGCGGAGCTCCAGGACACATTGGTGGGGTCTTCAGTCTAGGGAAGCCTGGCCGGCATCCTGATGGCATCTGGAACCTGGTGACTGAAAAGAGAGTTAACATATGAAGCCAAACAAATTGTTGAGTTCACTGCTTACGAAGATTCCCCCTGCAGGTGGGGAGCCAGGGACACAAACCAGGATCCTTGCACAAGTCCTTGCCCTTTGTACTATGTGAACTTAACCCCATACACTACCGCCCAGCCCCCAAGCTACTAGTGTTTCTAGAACTTCTCCCTGCCTCCTCCACTCCCTACAAAAAGATGGCTCATCTGACACCGGAAGTGGCCACCTCTGAGCAAATCCTTGGCTCTTACTCAAGCTTCCTCTGGCTGCCCTTCTTGCCCTGCTGCCTGTCACAGTTGACCTTGTCCTCCTGAAAGGTGATCAGACCCAAGGTCTCAGGGAGAGGTAAAAGGGACTCACCAGGGGTGGCAGAGGTCCTCCTCCTTAGACTTCTCAGCATGCCTGAGCAAGAGGGGAGACAAGCCTTGACACTCAAAAGTAAAGAGCTACTAAGGGACATTTAAGCCGCAGAGCAAGCCAACCCCATTCATGAAAAGCCAAGAACCATGATGGCAAGCTCAGTGGTCACTCCACCCAGGGCCTCAGAGACATGTGCTGAGTGCAGTTGAGTTCCAGAAGAATGAGAATCACAGGCTGGAGCAAAGGGACCTTGGATTTGGTTCAGCTCAAGGGCTTTTTATAACACTTTGGAGGGCTGGCAAGAGAGTTACCTGGTGGGACATCTGCTTTGCCATGTGAGACCCAGCACTGAGCCCCCAGCCCACCATGTGAGAGCTTTAACACGGGGCAAAGCTTTGGTGCTGTCATACCTCTTCCACTCTGTCCGCTTTTCTCTGTCTCTCTGTCTCGGTCTCTCTCTCTCTCTCTCTCTCTCTCTCTCTCTAGTATTTATTTATCTTAGAGGAGGAGGAGATGAAAGCAGAGCGTCATTCTGACACATGCAATGCCAAGGACTGAACTCAGGACCTCATGCTTGAAAGCCCAAAGTTTTTGTTATTGCTATTTTTACTGCCGCCAGGCTTATTGCTGGAACTCCGTGCCAACACTACAAATCCACCACTCCCAGTGGCCATGTTTTTTCCATTATTATTATTATTATTATTATTATTATTATTATTATGTCATTCTATTTTGTTTTGATAAGACAGACAGAAATTGAGGGAGGAGGGGGAGGTGAAGAGGAAGGGAGGAGAAAAAGAGAGAGGAAGAGAGAAAGAGACCTGCAGTACTAGTTCACTGCTCGTGAAGCTTCTCCTCTGCAGGTGAGGGCTGGAACCATGGTAGCATGTGAACCCGAACTAGTATGCTGCTGCCTGGCCCCCTGTCTGTCTTGCTGAAATAAAGTGACCCAAAATAGTGAAACTGTACAATTGTGAGAATCTATACACACACGCACACACTCACACAAAGGAAAAAAGAGAAAGAAAGAGAAAGAAATAATATCTAAAAGCCAGGTGGTGGTACACCCGGTGGAGCATACACATTATAGTGTTCAAAGACCCAGGTTCAAGGCCGCAGTCCCCACCCACAAGGGAGAAGCTTCACACATGGTGAAACAATGCTGTAAGTGTGTCTTTCTCTCTCTCTCTCTCTTTCACTCAATCTCCACCCACCCTTTCAATTCCTCTCTGTCCTTATCCAAAATAAATAAATAAATAATATTTCAAAAAAAGGAACAGAAATGGGGTGGGGCCGGGCTGGGTAGTGGCACGCACCTGGTTGAGCATACCTGATACAATATGCAAGAGGCAGGTCTCCCGCTGCAGGGGGAAATCTTCATGAGCAGCGAAGCAGGTCCGCAGGTGTCCATCTCTCTCCCTATCTCCCCCTTCCCTCTCAATTTCTGGCTATCTATTTCTCTCTCTGTCCCTCTCTCTCTGTCTCTCTCTCAATTCTTATTTTAATTCTTTGACTATTTATTATTGGACAGAGACAGAGAGAAATTAAGGGGAGAGGGCCGGGAAGTAGAGCACCTGGTTGAGAGTACATGTTACAACACACAAGGACCCAGGTTTGAGCCCTCTGTCCCCACCTGCAGAGGGAAAACTCTGCGAGTGGTGAAGCAATATTGCACTCTCTTCCTCTCTATGTCCCCCTCCGCTCTCAATCTCTCTCTTTTTAATTTTTTTATTATCTTTTATTTATTTACTGGATAGAGACAGCCAGAAACTGAGAAGGAAGGGGATGACAGAAAGGAAGAGAGACAGAGAGACACCTGCAGATCTGCTTCACCACTCGTGAACCTTCCCCCCCCCCCCCCCGCCGCAGGTGGGAACCAGGGGTTTAAACCCCAGTCTTTGCACACTGTAGTCTGTGCACTTAGCTAGGTGCAACACTGCTTCGCTCCCCTGGCTGTCTCTATCCAATAATTCATTAATTAATTAAAAGAAAAATTATAACATCTGGAGTGATCATTAAGCATGAATTGAGCCTTCTCTACTAGGTACTTTGTTAGGCACTAGAAATAGAATATGGAGCCAATCCCAAACATGATTCCTAGTCCTCCCAGAGGGTGGGGGTCTGTGCCCCTCTAAGAGTCGATAGAGGAAGGTAAACAGTTTTCACAGCACAGGTAAGTGGGCCACTGCTTTGCCAGGACATCAAGCTAAGTCACACCACAGAGCACACAACTATGAGGAGGGACCTGGCTCTGGAGGGAGCTGAAGGAAGGAAGGGAGGTCCGAGCTGAAAGCTGAGAGATAAGCAGAAGTTAAAGTTAACTCCAGGAGGGAGAGCCACGCAAAGCCCCAGTGTGTCTGGGACATGTGAGGGAGAGCCATGCAAAGCCCCGGTGTGTCTGGGATACGTGAGTGCCACAGAAGGTGGCGGGGGTCAACTGCCAAGCCTAGAGGTGGCCGGCCATGCAGAGACACACAGAAAGCCTACATCAAAAAGCCTTTTGACTTTCCCGAGAGCGGTTGGGAGCAGCGCAGAGTTTTAGGTTGAAAAGGAAGACGTGGGGGCTGAGAGATGACTCACCTGAGAAAGCTTTGTCATGCAGGAGGCCCTGGGTTCAAGCCCTGGCACCACATGGAAGAACCACAAATGGGCACTGGTGAAGCCCTGTGGTGGAGGGCAGTGCTGACATGTCTCTCTTCTCTGTGTCTCTCTTTCTCCTCTGCCTCTATCTCAATTCTCTCTCTCTCTCTCTGGACCTAGAGAAAAAAGAATGAAAATATGTACCCTAGGGACAGCTCAACTCAGGGGTTACACTGCAAGAGATCCTGAGCTTATTCTCCAGCCCCATCAAATATATATATATATATATATATATATATATTTTTTTTTTTAAATCAGGGTCAGGTCATGACACACTTGGTTAAGTGCATGTGTTACCATGTGCAAGGATCCAGGTTCAAGCCCACATCTCCCTCCTCCAGGGGGGAGGCTTTATGAGAGGTGATCAGTGCTGCAGGTCTCTCTCTCTCCCCTTTCACTTTCACTTTTTCCTCTGTCCTATTAATTAAAATAAATAAAGTTTACAAATACTTAAATCAGGAGAAAGGTAGGAATAGCATGAGAAGATTTAGGAAATCTTGCCACAGGGCAAGGTGGAGAGTCCAGTTAAGGGACTATTACAGATAGGTCCAGGGCAGATGTGGACAGACCAGTTAAGGGACTATTACAGGAGCTGGGGAAACAGCATAATGGTTCTGCAAAAGACTTGTACTGAGGCTCTGAAGTCCTAGTCAATCCCCAGAACCACAAGCCAGAACTGAGCAGTACTCTGGTCTTTTTCTCTGTGTCTTTTTCTCTGTACTTCTCTCTCATTAAGCAAAACAAATAAAAATACGAGAGAGAGAGAGAGACAGAGAGAGAGAGAGAGAGAGAGAGAGAGAGAGACTATCATAGTATTCTGGGTGCAGAAGGGAGGGGTGGTGGAGACAGACAGCCATGAGACACTGCCAGGAGTGGTATATAGGACCTTAGTTTTCTGGCAGAATATGCACTGACTTTAGGGTGTGCAAAGGGCAGGGGCGAGGAGGCCAGAGGAGGAGACACAGTGGCTCCTACTCAGCTTCTGTCTGAGGTCAACCTGGAGGGGTCCTCTCCCCTGAAACGTGCAGGTCTGGGGTGAAGACCGTGTGCTTTCTTCTGGACAAGCTGTAAACAGGAGGTGGACAGTAGGTGCCGGGCCATCTGTGTCCAGGGTAGAGAAGAGAGAAGTCAGTGGGAAACTGGCATGTAGAGCCATCAACTGCTTTCAAGTAGCAATTGGAAGTTGTTACTGATTGGGAAAAAGGAGTCACTAAGAAAAAAAAAATATATATATGTAATATTTTAAATAGAGGCTGGGAGATGGCACAGCGGGTTAAGCACACATAGAACAAAGCCCAAGGACCCATGCAAGGGTCTCCGTTCAAGCCCCTGGATCCCCACTTGCAGGTCAAGCAGGTGTCTTTCTCTCCTACTCTCCTACTCTCTTCTCCCCCTCAATTTCTCTCTGTCCTATCTAATAAAATAAGCAAAAAAAAAAAAAAAGGCCTCTAGGAGCAATGGATTCATAGTGCTGGCACTGAGCCCCAGCGATAACCCTAGAGGAAAAATAATTAAATATATATATGGAAAAACTTCTTTTGTGGGGACCAGGGGATAGCTCACCAGATAGGATGCATGCCCTGCCAGACCCAGAATCCAGGTCTGAGCCCCAGAGCCACATGGAAGTGCCATGAAGCCTGGGGAAGGTCTGGTGCTTTGACCCCTCTTTCTCTCACACTGAAATAGTAATAATAATAATAATAAAATAATTAAAAAGTTGAGCAAGGGGTTGATAGCACAGTGGTTATGCCAAAAGACTCTCATGCCCCAGGCTACAAAGTCCCAGATTCAGTCCTCCCCTCCACACACACCACCATAAGCCAGAGTTGAGCAGTGTTCTGGTCCCTCTCTTTGTATCTCTTATTAAAATAAAACAAATAATTTTTTCTAAGGAATTCAAAAGTCTGCCCTCGAGCAGTGAAATTGAATACACCTACACAAGTCCCTGGAGTCAAAAGGAAAATTTACCTTGAGTGCAGCATGAAAAGTCAAGACTTGGGGCTGGATGCTGGCACACCTAGTTGAATGCACATGTTACAATGCACAGGGACCCAGGTTCGAGCCCCCAGGTCCTCACCTTTAAGGAGAAAGCTCTGTGAATAGTGAAGCAGTGTTGCAGGTGTCTTTCTGTCACCCTCTTCTCTCTTGATTTCTGGCTGTCTCTATTCAATAAATAAATAAAGATAATTAAAAAGAAAGAAAGGAAGGAAGAAAGAAAGGAAGAAAAAGAAAGAAAGAAAGAAAGAAAGAAAGAAAGAGAAAGAAAGAAAGAAAAAAAGAAAGAAAGAAAGAAAGGAAGAAAGGAAGAAAGGAAGGAAGGATGAGGGAGACGGTTGGGAGTCAGGTGGTAGTACAGCAGTTAAGTGCACGTGACGCAAAGCCCAAGGACCAGCGTAAGGATCCCGGTTCGAGCCCCCGGCTTCCCACCTGCAGGGGAGTCGCATCACAGGCTGTGAAGCAGGTATGTAGGTGTCTCTCTTTCTCTCCCCCTCTCTGTCTTCCCCTCCTCTCTCCATTTTTCTCTGTCCTATCCAACAGCAACGACATCAATAACAACAACAACAACAACAATAAAAACAAGAGCAACAAAAGGGAAAATAAATAAATAAATATAATTTAAAAATTTTTAAAAAGAAAGACAGGATGGAAGGAAGGAAGAAAAGTTAAGATTCCCTAGTTGAAAATGAGGGACAGATGGAAGAGGAAGGGGGGGGGTCTTCCAGGCCCCTCCTCAGGCTCTAGGGACTTCCCTTCCCTGCCAGAGGAAAGAAGAAAGGACACCTCCTCCCGCTAATCCTCTTCTCACTGGGCAAGGCCACTTGTTTTGCTTTCCAGGCACCAGGACTAATTGCATTCAGCCCCTGTCTCTTCCTTGATATCCTCGTGTCCTAGTCAGAGACTCCAGATTCCCAGCTCATCCCATACTCTGCTCTTCTGTGTTCCATGAAATCAGACTATTTTAATTTTTTTTTTTTCTTTTTTAGGGGAGTTTATTAAAGAAACCAGCTGAGAACTAGAGCCCAGGGAGGACTGGAGCCTGGGAACAGCTCAGCAGTGCCATGGTTTTGTATGTTTTTGTTTTTGTTTTTGCTTTGTATATGTTTGTATACTGTCACAGCAGCTATCTGAGGGGGTTCTACCGGGTTATCTAGCTGTGAGAGCAGCAGGCAGGGTCACTCCCTTTCCTTCACTTGCCGCTTCAGCCATCCTGCTAGGGGCTGGAAGATGGCTAATAGAGGGCACGTTCTAGAGATTCTGCTCTTGATTCTTCATAGAGTCAGGTGGTTTGGTTGAGGGTTTTGCTTTGGTTTGCTTTTCATAGAAATAGACTCACTAGGGAGTCAGGCGGTAGCGCAGCGGGTTAAGCGCACGTGGCGTGACGTGCAAGGACCAGTGTCAGGATCCCGCTTCTAGTCCTCGGCTCCCCACCTGCAGGGGAGTCACTTCACAGGCAGTGAAGCAGGTCTGCAGGCTTCTGTCTTTCTCTCCCTCTCTCTGTCTTTCCCTCCTCTCTCCATTTCTCTCTGTCCTATCCAACGACAGTAACAACAACAACAATAATAATCACAACAATGATAAAACAACCAGGGCAACAAAAGGAGAAAAAATGGTCTCCAGGAGCAGTGAATTCATGGTGCAGGCACCGAGTCCTGGCAATATCCCTGGAGGCAAAAAATTAAATAAATAAATAAAAAATAGATTCACTGCACTCTGACTCCTGGCTCACACACTTCGATGAGCAGAAGCTAAGGATACTGGCTTCACATGAGTTTGCTAGTTCAGGTCTTTTTTTTTTTTTCCTTTATTTTTTTAACTCACTGTATTAAACATGTTTCACTCTTTTTTTTTAAAAAAAGATATATTTTAACATATTTATTTATTGGGTAGAGACAGAGAGAAATTGAGGGAGGAGAGATAGAGAGAGAGAGACACCTGCATCACCACCTGTGAAACTTTTCCCCCTATAGGTGGTGACTGGGGGGCTTGAACCTGCATCCACGTTCATTGTAACATGAGTTCAACAGGGTGTGCCCTGCCTCTTCATTCTTTTTTGTAGACTGTTTTCATATTTTTATTTTATTTTAATAAGAGGAGAGAGAGAAGTAGAGAGAAAGCCAAGAAGAGAAAGAGAGAGACAAAAGGAGAGAGAACCAGAGAGGAGAGAGAGAGAGAGAAGAGCACTGCTCAGCTCTGGCTTATGGTGGTGCTGGAGACTGAGCCTGGGAGTTTCAAGCATGAAAGTCCTTTTTTGCTTATCCATTATTCTGTCACCCCAGTCCAGCTCAGGTCTTTATAAGTTTCCATCTTTATTGCTAAACTTTGAATAGCATGTCTACAAACAAAACCATCTTCTGCCCGCCTGTGTTATAACTTTGTCCATTGGCACACTCTCCCAAAGGCATTGACTATTAATTCTTGGTGATAGTAATGCCCTAGAGGTGATCCCCCCTCACACACACACACACACACACACACACACACACACACACACACACACACACACACTTCCTTGAACTTCTCTCTCTTGATTCTGCTCTCTCACAACCACCATCCCCATGGTAACACCCTAAACCAACATTGACCAACAGAAATTGAGCGGGAGCCACACAAAACTCAAAAGGAAACTGAGAGGGGAACAGGTGATGCGATGTTAATAACAGACATTAACGGAAACGATTCCTTCAACTTCTAAGTGATATTGTTCTTTGTTATTAATGGAACAACTCCCCCCCCCCATATCAAGTCTTTGGGATTTGAGGCGTATTAAAGGGCTTACCTTAGAGAATGTTACAGACTGGATTAACCCCATTTCTCAAACCCACTGGTCACATGCTGAATCCAGGGAGATTCCATCTCTAGAAAGACTTTGCCTCACCTATCACCACACCAGACAGACTATTTTGGATAGAAAGAGAAAGATGGAAACAGTGACAGAGAAAGAGAGGAAAAAGCACCCAGCACCAGGCCTTCCCCCATTGCCCTGGGGGCTAGACTAGAACTTGGGTCCTTAGCTAAGCAGTTAGACATTCATGTGAGCTATCTTGTCAGCCCCCCAATGTCAATTTTTTAAGCTACTTCCTCTCTAACTATACTTCTCTCTCTCTCTTTCTCTGCAGTGGTACCTCTCACATGTTTCCAACCCCTGTAAGTGGGAAGTTTCACCATTAGTGAAGCAGTATGGCCAGTATCTCTCTCTCTCTCTCTCTCTCTCTCTCTCTCTCTCCCACCAGGGTTATCACTGGGGCTCAGTACCTGCATTATGAATCCAAGCTCTTAGCAGCCATTTTTTCACTTTTTTCTTTCTTTCTATTTTATTTTTACTTGACAGGGCAGAAGGAAATTGAGAGGGAAGGGGAGATAGAGAAAGAGAGATGCCTGCAGACCTGCTTCACTTCTCGTGAAGTGTCCTCTTTGTAGGTGGGGAGCAGGGGCTCAAACCCAGATCCTTACGCATGGTGATATGTGAGCTTAGCCAGCTGTGCCACTGTTGGACCCCTAGTGTCTCTCTCATTCTCTTTCCCTTCCCCCCTTTCCTCTCAATGTCTCTCTATTGCTACCCAATAAAGAAATATATACACATAGGGAGTAGGATTGTAGCACAGCGGGTTAAGCGCATGTGGCGCAAAGAGCAAGGACCAGTGTAAGGATCCCGGTTAGAGCCACCGGCTCCCCACCTGCAAGGAGGTCACTTCACAGGTGGTAAAGCAGGTCTGCAGGTGTCTGTCTTTCTCCCCCCCCTCTCTCCAGTTCTCTCTGTCCTAACTAACAATGATGACATCAATAACAACGACAATGACTATAACAACAATGAAAAACAACAAGGGCAACAAAAGGGGAAAATAAACATATAGAAAATAAAAAAGAAATATATACTTATAACATTTGAAAAAATTAAAAGACTAAATTGCACCATCTTTTTAATTAAAAGATTTTAGTTACTATGAATGAGAGAGATAGGAAGAAAGAGAACCAGACAAACACTGCTGGGGTTCAAACATAGCACCTTATGCTTGAGAATCTCACAGTTTACCCACTGCACTACCTACCAGGTCCCCCTAGCTGTCTTTCACATGCTTCATCTACTTGCTCTTGATTACTCCAAGCATCCTTTTATTTAAAAAATATATATATATTGTTTAATATTTATTTAATTCCTTTTGTTGCTCTTGTTTTATTGTTATTGTTGTTGTTGTAGTTGATGTCGTCATTGTTGGATAGGACAGAGAGAAATGGAGAGAGGAGGGGAAGGCAGAGAGGGGGAGAGAAAGACAGACACCTGCAGACCTGCTTCACCGCCTGTGAAGGGACTCCCCTGCAGGTGGGGAGCCAGAGGCTTAAACCGGGATCCTGATGCCTGTCCTTGCGCTTTGTGCTACCTGCGCTTAACCCGCTGCACTACCGCCCAGCTCCCTACTCAAAGCATCTTCTGCCCCTGTCATTTCACTGAATTTTGTTTTCTCAAGGTCAACAATGACCTGCAAACTGTGACCATCAGTGAATGAAACTCAGTTCCCCATTTTTTTTTTCTTGACGTAGCAGCTGCATTACTCAGCGTTCGCCGTCTCTTTTGGGCAGCATCTGTTGCTTCCTTTTCACACACTCCTGTGCTCTGATTTCCCACCACCCTCACTGGTCTGTACCTCCTCATGTCTTTGTTTGGCTTGAGCTTATCTGCTCAGCGTCTAAATTTGGGGGTGTGCTGGGACTGACTCCTTGTGGTTCTTTTCTATCTGATAGACACAGAATGCAACATCTAGACAGATGTTTTTGCCCACTGTTCTCAGTCTTGAACCTTTTTAAAAATTTTATTATTATTATTTTTAATATTTACTTATTTTCCCTTTTGCTGTCCTTGTTGTGATTATTGATGTCGTTGTTGTTGGATAGGACAGAGAGAAATGGAGAGAGGAGGGGAAGACAGAGAGGGGAGAGAAAGATAGACACCTGCAGACCTGCTTCACCACCTGTGAAGTGACTCCCCTGCAGGTGGGGAGCCGGGGGCTCAAACCAGGATCCGTGTGCTTTGCACCACGTGTGCTTAACCCTCTGCGCCACCACCCGACTCCCAGTGTTGAACCCTTAAATGCCATCTATGTAGTAATGTCACCCAAATGTGTATGTCTACCTTGGTCTTTTCATGTGACCTAAAAGCACGGGCACCCAATCTCTTACTCACAATTCCCTGTTATTCAATTATTTAAATATCAGTTAAGTAATTATTATTTAATAGATAATTCAAATTAAACAGCGCAACATTTAATGCTTAACACTTTTTCCCTTAGAATCTACCCTATACATAATCTTTTACATATCAGTTCATAGAAGTCCTTTTCTTTGGCTCTTTGTAAGAATTCTGGACTCATTTTTAACATCCCTGTTTCTTTGGCAGTCCAATGCTATTCTGATGATTTTTGTCTTCAAAACACTTTTGTAATTTCTCTATCTAGTAATCTGTCCAGAAGCTGTGCAGTATGTATGGAATATCTCACTGGACTACAAAACCCATCAAGGTGTGAGCTTTGGTCCTTAACACCTAGAGGAGTGCTTGCTTGTAGTAAGTGCTCAGAGAATACTTGTAGCATGGAATGAACTGATAATAGGATGGAAAGAAAGCAGAGAAGCTGGAGCCAGAAAGACGGGGGGGGGGGGGCGTAAAAAACAAGTTTAAGTTGGGTTGTAAGAACTATGGTGGTTATCATAGGGGTGGAGGACACAGAACTTTGGCTGTGGGTGCGTGTGCAACTGTACCCTTGTAATCTTAAAATCTTGTAAACCATCCTTAAACCACTAACCAAAAACAAACATTAAAAAAAAAAAAAATCAGAGGGATCAGGCTGTGGCACACCCGATAAAGCACACAGAGTGCTAAACTCAAGGGCTCGCGGAAGGATCTGGATTTGAGCCCCAGGCTCCCCACCTGAAGGGGGACAATGCCACACTCGCTGCAAAGCAGGTCTGCAGGTGCCTGTCTTTCTCTTTCCCTCTCTCTCTCTCTCTCTTCTCTCAATTTCTCTCTGGTCTATCCAATGAAATGGGGGGGGGAAGGCCTTCAAGAGAGGTGGACTCATAGTGCAGGCAACGAGCTTCAGAGATAACCCTGGAGGCGAAAACAATAACAAGCAAATTAATTAATCAGGCTGGGAAAACAGCTCAGCCTGTTAGAGGTCCTAGAGGCTGCAGGTTCAACCCCCACCTCTACCTTATGAGCTGAGCAGTGCTCTGGGTCTCTCTCGCTCTCTGTGTGTGTCTCTCTCTTTCCTCTCTCATCAAAAAGACATTAAACATTAGAAAGAAATTGCAAGCACTGTTGACATGGTGCAGGCAGAGGACCTCTGAGCAGCTGTACTGCAGTGAAGGTAGCAGATTAGAAGGAGATGAGAAAGGAGTGAAGGCGAACATGAGCAGCGCTTTCTGAAACTTTAAGAAAAAAAGCTAGAGGGAGTCTGGCGGTAGCAGCAGCGAGTTAAGCGCACGTGGCGTGACGCGCAAGGACTGTCAAAAGGATCCCAGTTCGGGGGTCGGGTGGTGGCGCAGTGGGTTAAGCGCATATGGCGCAAAGCGCAGGGACCGGCGTAAGGATCCCGGTTCGAGCCCCCGGCTCCCTACCTGCAGGGGAGTCGCTTCACAGGCGGTGAAGCAGGTCTGCAGGTGTCTAACTTTCTCTCCCCTTCTCTGTCTTCCCCTCCTCTCTCCATTTCTCTCTGTCCTATCTAACAACGAATTGCGTCAACAAGGGCAATAATAATAACCACAACGAAGCTACAAGGGCAACAAAAGGGGGGAAAAATGGCCTCCAGGAGCGGTGGATTCATGGTGCAGGCACCGAGCCCAGCAATAACCCTGGAGGAGGAAAAAAAAAAGGATCCCAGTTCAAGCCTCCGGCTCCCCACCTGAGGGGAGTCGCTTCACAGGTGGTGAAGCAGGTCTGCAGGTGTCTGTCTTTCTCTCCCCGTCTCTGTCTTCCCCTCCTCTCTCCATTTCTCTCTGTCCTATCTAACAACGACGACATCAATAACAACAACAATAATAACCACAACAATAAAAAACAAGGGCAGGGGTTTGGGCGGTAGCGCAGCAGGTTAAGCGCACATGGCCCAAAGCGCAAGGACCAGTGTAAGGATCCCGGTTAGAGCCCCCGGCTCCCCACCTGCAGGGGAGTCGCTTCACAGGCGGTGAAGCAGGTCTGCAGGTGTCTTTCTCTCCCCCACTCTGTCTTCCCCTCCTCTCTCCATTTCTCTCTGTCCTATCCAACAATGAATGACATCAACAACAACAATAATAACCACAACAAGGGCCACAAAAAGGGGAAAAAATGGCCTCCGGGAGCATTGGATTCATGGTGCAGGCACTGAGCCCAGCCATAACCCTGGAAGCAAAAGAGAGAGAGAGAGAGAGAGAGAGAGAGAGAGAGAGAGAGAGAGAGGAACAATGGCAACAAAGGAAAAATAAATAAATACAATTTAAAAAAAAAAAAAGTTTTAAAAAAGGGGAAGAAAGCTAGAATGAGATGGGGGAGAAAGATCAAATGGAAAAATCCAAGCTCTCATCTTGGAATATAGAAAATTTAAAATTTTTTAACTTAAAAAAAAATCGGATACAGACAGTGAGAAATTCAGATAGAAAGAGGGAAGAGAGAGTGAAACAGAGAGAGCTGTGAAGCTTTGCCCCCTGCAGATAGAAAGAGGGAAGCGAGAGGGAGAGAGAGAGCTGCAGCAGCATTGTTTCAATACTTGTGAAGCTTTGCCCCCTGCAGGTGGGGGCTGGGTAATTGAACTTGGGGTCCTTACACACAATAAAGTGTGTGCTCGATCGGGTGCACCACCGCCCAGCTTTAAAATATGGACATTTTAAAAGATGTATTTATTTGTTTTCTTTGGGGGCTTGTGTATGGGAGACTAGAGTACCACTCAGCTCTGGCCTAAGGTGCTATCAAGGATTGAACCTGTGGCCTCTAGGGCCACAGAATACAAAAATGACGCCCATAGTCTCCCTCAACTCAGTTTTCCACTGTCAGTAAAAAAAAAAAAAAGTTCAATCCCCATACTACTGCTATCTTGATGCATCAAATTCACAGACGTTTGAAATACATAAAAATATGAACAGTGCAAGAAACAGGGTGATGATTTTGATTCCCCCCCCTCCTTTTGCTTGTTTACATTTACTTATTTATTTATTTATTTAGAGCAGGTCTTATTTGAGAAGTACGGGCACACCTAAGTCCCCAGACTCCTTTGGGCTTTCCTGTCTTGGTGGGTCCACTCCTTCCTGGCAGGACAACATGGCTGACTCAGTAAGTGAGCAGTCCTCCCTCTCCCCCACCCAGTAGAGCAAAGCCCAGTCCCCCAATCAGCTTATCACCATGAAAAACCCATAACCAAACAATGCCATGAGCACACACATAAGGTTTACACACCCATCTTAAACACAAAGGGTCAGAGGAACAGTTAGGTCTGGAGCTCTCAAGTTAGAAAGAACAGTACTCTTTTCCTTTTGAAAACAATTTTGTTCTGGTAAGAACACTTAACATGAAATCTACCTTCTTAGAACAATGTACTTTTTGTATTTCATTTTAACCAAAAAGAGCTACTCAAGCTATAGAAACAAGAAGAATATGGGAACAGGACATAGTTCAGAAGTTTATTATGTTGTGGCCCAGAAGATGGTACAGTGGATAAAACATTGGACTCTCTGGGAGTCGGGCGGTAGTAGCGCAGTGGGTTAAGCACAGGTGGCACAAAGTGCCAGGACTGGCATAAGGATCTCGGTTCGAGCCCCGGCTCTCCACCTGCAGGGGAGTCACTTCACAGGTGGTGAAGCAGCTCTGCAGGTGTCTGTCTTTCTCTCCCCCTCTCTGTCTTCCCCTCCTCTCTCCATTTCTTTCTGTCCTACCCAACAACAACAACATCAATACCAACAATAAAAAAAAAACAAGGACAACAAAAGGGAAGGGAATAAATAAATATTTATTAAAAAATATTTATTTATAAATAAATAAATATTTTTAAAAAAAAGAAAAACAAAAAACATCGGACTCTCAAGCATGAGATCCTGAGTTCAATCCCTGGCATCACATGTACCAGAGTGATGCTCTTGGTTTATATTAATAAATATATAGATCTTTGATGTGGTAAATAGTTACTTCTAATTCTATGGTTTTTTCAAGTTTGGGGCTACACTCTGCCGTAATCCAGCTTTCTAGTTCCTGTTCTCAGTTCTGAAGCAGCCATCTTCCCAGTCAATATTTTTGTCCCTTTCCATGTCAACTATCAAGCTTAAGGGAAAATTACTAATGTCATAGGCCCCTAGGAACATACCTATAACAGATTTCCTAGCTTCTTTTCACCCTAAGATCCCAATTCTCATCTGCTCTATTCCTACTTTTTGGTTCCTGTTTATTAAACATTTTGTCCTGCTTTATATCTTACTGCCTTTCAGCCACCAACTTGCAGATGCTATCATGATTCCATCCTGACTTCCCTATGCAGATGACCTCACCAATGTGTCCTGGAACCTCACCACTTCAGAGTCCTACTCCACTAGGGAAAGATAGAAACAGGCTGGGGGGGAGTTGGGCGGTGGCGCAGCTGGTTAAGCGCACGTGGCGTAAATCGCCAGGACCTGCGTAAGGATCCCAGTTCGAGCCCCTGGCTCCCCACGTGCAGGGGAGTCGCTTCACAAGCGGTGAAGCAGATCTGCAGGTGTCTTTCTCTCCTCCTCTCTGTCTTCCCCTGCTCTCTCCATTTCTCTCTGTCCTATCCAAGAACGACGACATTAATAACCACAACAATGTTAAACAACAAGGGCAACAAAAAGGAAAATAAATAAATAAATATTAAAAAAAAAAAAAGGAAACAGGCTGGGAGTATGGATCCACCTGCCAACACCCATGTCCGCAGAGAAGCAATTACAGAAGCCAGAACTTCCACCTTCTGCACCCCAGAAAGAATTTTGGTCCATACTCTCAGAGAGGAAGAAATGTTAGGGGAAGATGACTAAAAGGCTATGGACTCCAATTCCATCAGGACCATAAGAGAACAGAGGAAAAAACAAAACAAAACAAATAAGCAAGCAAACAACAACAAAAACAAGGGTACCCAGAAGTAGTAATAGGCATAGGTGTGACTTAGAAAGGAAAGGAAGAGAAGGCAGGACCGCAGAAAAATGAGCAAATATATAGAGAGACATATAGACATATACAGAAATAATAGTTGACCCATACCGGTGACCTTGGGAGAACTATTGCAGTTTCCAATGGAGGGAATGAGAACACAGAAGTCTAGTGGTCGGAAAGGTGTGGAATTGTAGTTCCTTGTGTGATAGTTTTGTAAGTCAATATCAAATCACTAACAAAAACAAAAAAAAATCTAGTAGAAAATAAATAGGTCTTTTAAAAAAGAGTGTTTGTGTTATGGTAAGTTCAGGAAAAAAAAATCTAGCACACATTTAAGGAGGCAGTGCAGGGTAAGGAAATGAGTGAAAGGAACTGAATTTGGGTCATAGTTGAGTGATTTACTAGCTGCTGTAATAACTGAGAGATGGATGAGCCTTGTCTGAGAAAGGAGAAAATAGGTTTGATTTCTAAGCTCTCCTCCAGGTCTACCGGCCTGTCCTTAGCGCTGGGGTATCTGCTGCTCACCCATTCTCTCAGCTGTTGGAAAAATACCTCTGCTGTCCTCTGATGACTGTCAGTTAGCTTCTGAAAGGGGATGGCAGGCTGAGAAGTGCTCTGGGCTGGTCTTATCCCTTCCTATTGCGTTTTAAACACACCATCTAGGATCACAGCCAATTGAAGGAAAGGAAAAACTAGATATTGCAGCAGAAAGGGAACCACATCCAAGAAAGCATTAGCATGCCAGAGGCTGGGGTGAAGAGTGCCAAGGAGACAGCATAACGGTTACGCAAAAAATTTTCATGCCTGACACGCCTACATCCCAAGTTCAGTCCCTGAAACCTCTCTCTCAAATAAATTACATAAATTGAAAAATAATATATTTTTAAATTTTATATTTATTTATTTTCCCTTTTGTTGCCCTTGTTGTTTTATTGTTGTTATTCATGGGGTCGTTGTTAGATAGGGCAGAGAGAGATGGAGAGAGTAGGGGAAGATAGAGAAGTGGAGAGAAAGATAAAGTCATTTCACCGCCTGTGAAGCAACTCTCCTGCAGGTGTGGAGCCGGCGGCTTAAATCAGAATCCTTATGATGGTCCTTGTGCTTCGTGCCACGTGTGGTTAAACCGCTATGCTACTGCCTGACTCCCCCAAAATACTATTTTTTTTTAATGAGGAGACATAATAAAAAGTTTATACACAATAAAGAAACCCACGGGATGGGGTCTCTAGACAGCATAATAGTTATGCAAAAAGACTCTGATGGCTGGGGCTCCTAAATCTCAGATTCAGTCCCCTGCACTACCATAAGCCAGAGCTGAGCAGTGCTCTGGTGAAAGAAAGAAAGAAAGAAAGAAAGAAAGAAAGAAAGAAAGAAAGAAAGAAAAGAAGGGAGGAAGGAAGGAATCCTTAAAAAGAGCATTTTCAAGAGCAAGTCCAGGTGAGATTGCAGGCTAGCCTTTAGGTTTATAGGTGCCACCATGAGGAACAATCTTCATGAGTCTCAGAGGTGGAGTGGCACTTGTCACCAAGTGATTTACAGGCAGAACCAGGCAAGGAGAGGGGAGAGAGGGTGCAGTTGGTTGAGCATACATTCTACCATGAGCAAGCCCTGGTCGCATCTTCAGTGGAAAGCTTCATAAGTAGTAAAGCAGTGCTGCAGGTCTCTCTCTCTCTCTCTCTCTCTCTCTCTCTCGTCTCCTCAAGTTTCAATTTCTCTCTGTCCTATCAAATAAAAGAAAAAAGGGATAAATGATTGCTGGGAGCAGCGGATTCATCAGGCAGGTGAAATAATTTCTCCTTTTTTAAAATTTTCTTCCTTGCCTTTTTTTTTTTTTAACCAGGGTTTCATCACTCCAGGAGAACATTTTTAGACAGAGAGAGATAGGAAGAGGAAAAGGCACCATGGCATCAAAGCTTCTCATAGCAGAGTAGGAAAAGGGCTCAAACTTGGGTCCTGTGCTTAGCAAAGCAGACTCCCTAGTGCACTGCTGAAAGTGTTTTTCCACCTGAGGGGCTGAGATTCAAGTCCAGCTCCTTGTCTTTGCATCTGAGCAACGTGGGGAAAGGAATGTTAACCAATTGGGGGAGAGAGCATAATGGTTCTACAAAGATACTCTCAGAGCCTGAGGCTCTGAAGTCCCAGGTTCAGTCCCTTGCATCACCATAAACCAGAGTTGAGCCGTACCCTGGTTAAAGTAAAGTACCAACTACAGCCCCTTTGGCAGGCTGTATGGAGAGTCCTTAAACAGATAAAAGTGGGGAGTCAGGTGGTAGCGCATCAGGTTAAGCACACGTGGCTCAAAGTTCAAGCACCTGCTTAAGGGTCCTGGTTGGAGCCCCCGGCTCCCCACCTGTAGGGGAGTCGCTTCACAGGTGGTGAAGCAGGTCTGCAGGTGTCTGTTTTTCTCTCCCCTCTCTGTCTTCCTCTCCTCTCTCCATTTCTCTCTGTCCTATCAAGCAACAACAACATCAGTAACAACAACAATAATAAGTACAATAATAAAACAACAAAGGCAACAAAGGGAATAAATAAAAACATTATTAAAAGAACAAATAAAAATGGAATCACCTTATGATCCAGCAATACCACTCTTGGCATTTATCCAAATGACACTCAGACACTAATTAGAAGGGACATATGCACCCCTCTGTTCATAGATGCATTATTCACAAAGCCAAAGGCTGAAAGCAACCAATAAGTCCATCAACAGATGACTGGCTAAAGAAATTATGGGGTATATATTCCAGAGAATATGACTCTACATTAAAAAAAAAAAAGAAGATAATACTGTGTCCTTTGGGACAAAATGGATGGAACTGGAGGTGACTATATTTACTTAGTAAAGAGATCAGTGACAACCACCACATGGGATTTTACTCATATGTGGAATCTAGAGATCTGATACACATAAACTTGGAAAGAAGGGAAAAAAAAAAAACTCTGATGAACTCTGAAGGTTATCTTTGGGGGGGAGGGATACAGGCTTTGGTGGTGGGTGTGGTGTGGAGCTATACACTGAAATCTTACAATCTTGTAACACAGTAATAATAACAAATAAAATATTACCAGTTAACCAGCCTCAAACCCCAAGGAGCTTCACTGCTCTAGACAATGTTTTCTTTCTAGGGCCACTGGAAAAAGAACAGAAAAGTCTGAGTCATCCATAAAATGAGACTGGCATATAATTACTTTTTAAAATATTTTATTCATTTATGTTTACTTTTCTTTATCTCTTTCTTTCTTTCTTTTGCTTGGAAGGACAGAAAACAATTTAGAGAGGGAAGGGAGGTAGAGATGGAAAGAGACAGAGGGACGCTTGTAACACTGCTTCACCACTCGTGAAGCTTCCCTCAGCAGGTGGGCATCTGGGGTTTGAACTCAGGTCCTTTCAAATGGTAACATGTATTCTTGGCATCCTATTTATTATTATTATTAATTATTATTATTAAATATTTGTTTATTCATTTTCCCTTTGTTTTTGCCCTTGTTGTTTTATTGTTGTAGTTACTATTGTTGTTGTTATTAATGTCTTCGTTGTAGGATAGGACAGAGAGAAATGGAGAGAGGAGGGGAAGACAGAGAGGGAGAGAAAGACAGACACCTGCAGACCTGCTTCACCGCTTGTGAAACGACTCCCCTGCAGGTGGGGAGCTGGGGGCTTGAACCGGGATCCTCTCGCCGGTCATTGTGCTTTGCGCCACCTGCGCTTAACCGATGTGCCACCGCCCAACTCCCCCTATTTATTATTATTATTGACTTTCTTTAAAAAATCTTTATTTTATGTGATAGAACAGAGAGAAGTTGGGAGCGGATAGAGAAGGAGAGAGAGAGAGAGAGATACCTGCCACACTGGTTAAACATGTACTTAACCAGGTGCGCCATCACCCAGTCCTTTGGCCTCCTATTTTTGGGGGGATATTGTACAGATGTGGTTGAGTTAGGCAGGACCCAAAAACTACCATATTTCCATGCGAGTATTATTATTCACATATCAGTCTTCTGCCTTGTTTTAAAGTGACTCCTCCGCCACCCTGTTATCCCTCTCAGGGTATTTCTTGCTACAGTTGCTAGGACAATTCCACCTTCCCAGCATGCCCTTTGCCTCTGTCCAACCCCTTTTCCCATTCCTTCGAGAACTGAAACCTTATTCCCGGAGTGCCTTGTTCCCTAGCCAATCCCGTTCCGACTTGCCACTTCCAGCTTTTATCCTATAAAGCCTGATGCTGTTCTGGGTTAGCTTTTTTTTGCCCCTTTTCACCTCGGCGACCTGACAGAGAAGGGCTGCTACACATAGCAGGAGGCGGCCATTTTGCTAGCTCCACGTGGCCCCAACGGCTGTACGCTCACCTAACTCTGAAGTGCCCCATGAATAAAGATTTGTGTTCCCTCTCCACTCAGGTCTCTTCTCTCTCCCTTGTGGTGCAGCCCGACATCTGTAGCACTGCTTCACCAATCGTGAAGCTTTCCCCCCTGCAGGTGAGGACCAGAGTCTTGAACCTGGGGCCTTGTGCATGGTTAAACATGTACTTAACCAGGTGTGCCACCACCCAGTCCCTTGGCCTCCTATTTAGTATTACTTGACTCTTTTTCTCCTTCTTTCTCACATTGCAGTTAATCTCACCTCCTACTTCTCCAAGAGCCACATCAGACGGTAATCCCTCATCTTCCTGCCACCTGCTACCATCTGCTCCATTTCGTCTTCTGCTACCTTCCTTCTGGAAGCCCTGGGATCCTCCAAGAGAGTGGCTGCCTTGGCAACTGATTAGACTCAGTGCTGTGGGTCTTCCTCCCTCACTGAGACCTCTTCATAGGCTCTTAATGGCAACCTAGAGTCTCCCGTTCAAACACAAGACCTTCTTTCTACCCTCTGGTGTGTAGACTCGATTGGTTGCTGCTGAAACAGACTGATTTAGATGTTACACCAGATGCAACCTGGTCTCGGTGACGATGGCACCTCAGAATGCCAGCACCGCTGTGCCCTGACAGCTAGAATGGACACCAACCCTGCAAAATGACATTCATGGAGCCATGTGCTGAGGTAGAAAGGACATGTTACCATGCTCAAGGATCCAGGTTCAAAGTCCTAGTCCCCACTAGTGGGGTAGGGGGTAGGATGCTTCACAAGTGGTGAAACAGTGCTGCAGATCTCTTTCCCTCTCTCTCTCTCTCTCTCTTTCTCTCCCAATCTTCCCCTTCCCTTTTACTTTCTCGATGTCTCTATCCAAAATACATACATACATACATACACAAAACTGTTAGTGACACCTGCCAGGAGAAGGGAAATATAATTGAGGCAAAGTCCAAGACCATATCATTAAAGAAATAAAAAGAGTAAACTTGTTAATGATAGACAGTGAAGAAATAACTAGAGCACCACTCTGTTACACATGATGCTAGAAGGTAAACTGAGGATGTCATGCCTTTTCTTTTCTTTTTTAATTTTAATTTTTAAAAATGTCTCTCTTGTTTCTGAATTTTTATCTTTTTTTTTTTTTGGATAGAGACAAAGAGAAATTGAAAGGGTAGGGAGAGATAGAAAGGGAGAGAGACAGACAGACATCTGCTGCCCCAACTTACCACTTGTGAAGTTTTCCCCTTGCAGGTGGGGGACTAGGGACTTGAACCTGGGTCTTTGTGCATTGTAACATGTGCACTTAACCAGGTGCACCACCAGCCGACCACTTTTTAATTTTTTAAAAATATTTATTTATTTATTGGATAGAGACAGCCAGAAATAGAGAGAGGAAGGGGGCAATAGACAGGAAGAAAGAGAGACACTTGCAATACTGCTTTACCACTCACAAAGTTTTACCCCTGCAGGTAGGGGCAGAGGGCTTGAACTTGAGTCCTTGAGCATTATAACATGTGTTTTCTTTTTTTTTTAAAAAAAAACTATTTATTTATTGGCTAGAGGCGGAGAGAGATCGGGAGGGAAGGGTGAGATAGAAAAGGAGAAAGGGAGACACCTGCAGCACTGCCTCCCTGCTTATGAAGCTTTCTCTCTGCAGTTGGGGACAAGGGGTTTGAACCTGGATCCTTGTGTGTGATAGCATGTGTGCTCTACCAGATGCACCCTGTGGAGATGCCCTGGCACCAGAGGAAGCTCCTATCATGGGGTCTCTCTCTCCCTCTCTTTAACTTTATTCGTTTATTTATTAGTTGGTAGATAGAGACAGAGAGAAATTGAGAAGGGAAGATTGAGAGGGGAAGATAAGGAAAGAGACAGAAAGACACCTACAGCGACGCTTCACTACTTGTGAAGCTTTCCTCCTGCAGGTAGAGACCAGGGATTAGAACTCCTGTCCTTGCACACTGTAATGTGTGTGCCTAATGAGGTATGCCACCACCTGGCCCTTCTCTATCTGAATTAAAATGTTGGCCCAGCAGCAGAGAATCACACAGGGGTGAGGCCCCAGAACAGGAGAAACATTGAAAGGAGGAGGAGGAAGGAGGAAAGAAGGAAAGAAAAGAAAAAAGAGAAAAAAGGAGGAGGAGGAGGAGGAGGAGGAGAGGAGGGCCTTTTTAAAGTTGTTATCTCTTCTTTAGAATCACCTCTCTACATACTGGGGGGAAGCAGAAAGATTTGGTGTAGCTCATTCAGTCCAGCAGATAAAAAGAGACCCATTTTCCTTCTGAGGAGCACAGCTTTCAAAGGTGGAATATTAAGTGTCTTACTCAGTCATTTTGATGAGTGCATCTAACAAAATCAAGCTGCTGAAGAATTAGGGAAACACTACACCCCCATCTTTCCACCCCTGACCATCCCCCTACCCCCAGCCATGTCCCCACCACATTTGGAGTTATTGACCAGGGATTCTGAAACTTTTTTTGAACCCTGGCCTCCTAGGGAATCTGGAAAAATCACTGACTTCCTTCTCAGAATAATGACAAAATGCAAAAACAAAAGACAAACAAGACAGCCTTCCAAATACAGAGGATTACAAAGGAAACCAGTTACACTAAATCACAATTGTTAAATTGTATTTAAGAGGCCCAGTGGTGGCAGTGCACCTGGTTGAGCATACTCATTACAGTGTGCTAAGACCCAGGTTCAAGCCCTCAGTCCCTACCTACAGGAGGGAAGCTTTGCAAGCAGTGAAGCAGTGTGGCAGGCATCCATTTCTCCATCTCTCTCCCCCACTTCCCTCTCAACTTACCTGTCTCTATCTGAAATAAATAAATAGATGAATAAATAAATAAATAAATACTGTTTTTGTGTAGTATGTTTCTTTATTTACAAAGTATTCAGGGACCAGACAGTAGTGCACCAGGTTAAACGCCCACAGTACGAAACTCAAGGGTCCCTGCAAGGACCCCAATTCAAGCCTCCAGCTGCCTACCTATAGGGGTGCCATTTTACAAGCAGTGAAGCAGGTCTTCAGGTGTTTATCTGTCTCTCCCCCCCCCCCATTTTCCCCTCCTCTTTCAAATTTCTCTCTGCCCTATCCTATAAAATGCAAAAATGACCTTCAGGAGCAGTGGGTTACGTGTAGTGTAGGCACCAACCCCCAGCAATAACCTCGGAGGCAAAAAAATTAAAAAAAAAAAAAAAAAGAAAGAAAAGCATTCTGTAAAAAATTGTAGTGCCCAACCCCTCACCACAATGAAGGAAGCTTTGGTGTTGTGGTCTCTTTCTCTTTGTGTGTGTGTCTCTCTCTCTTCCTCTTTGTCTCTGTCTCTATCTGAAAAAAAAAAATTCATCCAGGAAAAGGTGAAGCCCTAGTGATGGCAAAAGAGAGAAACAGAAAGAAAGAAAACAGGAATTTTTTCCTGTAGAGGCAAGTTCAGTTTATTTCTGGAATTTCCAAGTAGTGGTGAACATAAAAGGATCCTGTGAGGGGGGAAAAAAAACACTGCAACAACTTGCATAATAGCAACATCTGCGGGTTTTCTGGGTGATAAAGACAGAGTCCAACACCCCTGAATCTCCGGAGGAGGCTTGGTGTCTGCAGGCAGAACCGGGAATGGTAGCTCTCGGGAATGCTAACTCCAAGTTGGTGGACAGGAAGATGGAAGCTTCCCATGAACGGAGCCCTGGAATCTGGGTTTTCTGTCCATGGTTCCCGAGACAACGGTTTTCTGCTGCAGACACTAACTACATTGCCTCTCGACCTGGTGTGTCCTTCTGTCCAAGCTAAGTCTCCACAGGAGAACAGGAGCCGGAAGCTTCATTTCACCTTGGGGGTTGTGTTCCAAAGGGGACCCGTTAGGATGTGCCAGTGCCATCCCGGGGGCATCCTGCCAATGTCCTGTATTTTTAGATTTTTGGAAATGAACCCGTTACTACTGAGCTCTGCCTCTCAGAGTCTCTCTCCTTGCACCCCTGCATCTCTGCCTGCCTCCAGGACCCTGCCGCCAGAGCCCCAGAGCCCAGAACAGTCCTCCCGGGTCCCTGACCACTTTAGTGATCTCCCCTTCCTCGTCTGTCACAGAGGACCCAGCTCAGTGAAAGTTGCATCGCATTGAAAATCCGGCCCTGGGCCCTGGCGTGACTTGTGTCTAGAAGAGGTCCACTTCGCTTGGTCTTCCCCCCTCACCCTCAGTCAGCCCTAGGGGTAAAGTTCCAGCAAGCCTCCCTTCACCCTACCCCCCCCCCCTTGAACGGGCGCCGGCCGCCCCCTCCCCACATGCCAAGACCCTGGTGGAATTGGGTGCACCTGCTCCAGGCAGAGCCCCGAGCCCCCGCCACGGGTCGAATCCCGGAGTCCCAGCTGTGACCCCAGGGAGTGAGAAGCAACCCCTCCCAACAAGTCTTTGCTGGATCTACCCCAGCCACCACCACCACCAAGCTGTATTCTCACCTCCTGCTCCCCACTTTCTGAGCATCCTCAACCCCAACCCTCAGAATCCATCAACCAGAACTGGGGGTGAGCGCGGAGGGTGGGGGGTGGAGTTGGGGCATCTGAACCTGGCTCTCCAGACCCAAGGTGGACTCTGTCTCTCTGGAGTTCCCCACCCCGGGGTGCTAGCCCTGTAAAGGAACCCGGAGGGAGCTGGTAGGTGAGCCCCCCACTCTCTGCCCAAGGGGCTGGCGGAGGGAGGCTGCGGCGAGCCAGCCCGGCCCCCCGAGGGAGCGTGCGGGATGGCGGGGGGGTGCGGGGAGACGCCGCGCGCAGCCAATCCCGGGGCGCCCCCTCCCCGCCGCCGAGCGCCGAGCCCCGCCGAGCCGGGGCGGGGGGAGCCAGGCGGCGGCGGCGGCGGCCTGGGCGGCGGGGAGGGATGGAGAGGGGCGGGGGCAGCGGAGCCGAGCGGAGACGGCCGCGGCGCTGCAGAGAGTCTGGGGCGGCGGCGCGGCTCCGGGTGCTCCCCCCCGCGCTCCGCCCCGCGCGCGCCCCGAGTCGAGTCGGTGACGGCCCGGCCGCCAGGCCCCGGAGCCATGGGCTGCATCGGCTCCCGGACCGTGGGTGGGTACCGCGGCGGGGGTGGGCTCTGCCGCCCTGGCCCCCTCCCCCACCCCACCCCTGCGTGCCCCAGGGTGCCCCCCGCGCCCCTCTCCTCCCGGCCTCCGGGGCTCCCTGGGTCTCTCTCCATCGCTCGCTGGCCCTCCCCAGGCGGTTCATCTCCCTCTCCATCTCTCTCTTTCTCCATCCACCTCTTCTTCCAGCGCTCGTCCTTACTCCCGGTTCCCCGCGCCCTCCACCTCCCGGCCTTCTGCCCTGAACCCCTAATCCCCCCCGCACCCCAAGGTCCATTTTTGGGACACCCCTCCTCCCCCTCCAGCTCCAAACACCCCCTCCCTCCGGGCCTCTGTCTCAACCCCAGTCTCTCTAGAACGACCACCCTCCCCACCTCCACCTCCACCTCCACTGCCTGCAGCCGCCCTGCCTGGGGTGCTGGGAGGGGGGGTGCTCCATCTCCTTCCCTCTCGGTGCCTTTTTCTGTCGCTCCGGCCGCCTGCAATTGGCTTTGTTCACGTGCATTTGTCTCCCCGGGGCGGGGGCGGGCGGAGCCGTGTGTATGTGTGTGTGTGTGTTGGGAGGGGGGTGCCTTGGGGAGGTGGGTTGCGCGCCCCGAGGGAAAGGGCCCGGGCCGGGGTGTGGAAGCCGCAGGGCGGAGGCTGGGGGTGGACTGAGGATCGGGGTGCTTGAGGGCCGGCGGGGAATCCGGAGGCTGCTCCCCAGCGGGTGGGGCCGGCGGGGCGCCTGGAACCCCGGGACCCGCCAGCACCTGTCAGCTGGGGGCCGACGGGGCGGGGCCGTCTCTTTATTTACCTTTGGTGGGGGCAGGGCAGCAGGGCCTCCGAAGTCTTCGCCCGGGCGTGTGGGCCTGTAGCCCACCCTACCCCCCCTCAGCCCACTACCCCGAGCCCCCACCCCAGGCCCACTCAAACTCCGGGTTCCTCACGCCTACATGCCCGGGAGACCCCAGGCAGGGAGAATGATTATTATGATTATTGCAAACAAACTCAAAGCTGATTTCACTGGGACCCGGTTTATTTCCAAGGCTACATTTTTCACCCCTCCCCTCTTTCCCCTCTTCTCCGGGTTCGCTTTTCCTCCCCCTCCCTGCCCCCCACCGCTCTGACTCAGCTCTCCCTCCTTTACCCCCCCTCCTCTCCCACTCTGCCCTCCCCTCATCTCTGTTCAGAGAATGTTCTTTTTGCCCTGTCCCGCTCCGGTGCCCCAGTGACCATTTTCTTTCCCTCTTGTCTGCCCCCAGACTCCTGTCACCATTCCCTTGTTTTCTTCAGGACTAGCTGATCCACTTTGGAGTGGTCCTACCCCACCCTGGACCACCAGCTTTAGGGTACCTCTTGGTACCCTAAATCCCATCAGTTCTCCCTTCCCCAGCACGAACCCTCCTAACCTAAATTCAACATGGTGGGACTAGTGTCAACATGGGTCCTGGGGTAAGCAGGGTTGAAAGCCATCGACCCAGTTCTGCAGGCACCCCTCCTTTGCACTCCAAATCCACCATTCCCCTTCAGTGAGCCAGTGGGCCCTCTGCACTTCCTAGCAAACCTTCCAACCCTGTCCACCACCACCTCCCTTTGTCTCTTATTTTCTTTTGGCACCTATTTTTAACAGTCCTTTGCTTTCCCTCTCCCTCTCCTATTCCCTCTTCCTCTCTACCCCTCTTCTGTCCTCTTCTCTCCATCACTAGTCTCCCAAAGACCAGGGAAAATTCTGTCCCATTTGCCTTCTCTGTGCTCAGGCTTCCCAAGGCACACAGCCAACTTCTGCCTCTGTCATCCCCCCCCCCCCACACACACACACTCCAGGTCTTTGTCATATTAGACAAATCCACCTGCTCCCATGGAAGCCTCTGAAGAAACAGATAACCTCCTTCCACTTTTCCCCTACCCCCCTAAGTACCAAAGCCAGCCCAGAGAGAAGCCCTCCTCCCTGAGCAAAGCTTGCCTTTGTTTGCAGAGACATCAGAGATGAAAAGCACAGCTCACGCACACACTCCCACATAGAAACCCTTGAGATTCCTCGGGACAGGAGGGAGAGAACTGTTTTCCCCATAAAAACCAGCCTCCTACCCCAGTGTTGCAACACCACCAACAGCAAATAAGGCCGCATAACACTTTTTTTATGAGCTTATGCTATTCTTGGTGGAGCTCAAAGTCAATTTTTGCCTTGGATGATTATTTAACTTACCAAAAGTTGGGGAAGAGAAGGGAATGCAAGAAGGTGGACCTCGAGAAAGAGAAGAGGCGGGAGGGGAGGGGACGTCCTGTGTGTGGCTACCTTTGTTTTTATTATTTTGCCTCTGAAATTGTCACTGAGGCTCTGTTGCTGTCCCAGTGACTATATTTTCTTTTTCTTTCTACTTTTTGATAGAGGATGAGGGAAAGGAGGAGGCAGAAAGAGAGACGCCTGCAGCACTGCCCTATCACTTGTGAAGCTTCTCCCCTGCAAGTGGCAACTGGGGGCTTGAACCCGGTTCCTTGTGCATGGTGATGTGTATGCTTTACTGGGTGTGTCACCACCCAGCCCCAGTCTTTGCATTCTGTGTGAAGAGTCCAAGGAAGGTATTTGTGAGTGAGGCTTGGAGGACAACCGTAGACCCGTAGGGAGGTGATGGTGTAAGGGTAGGAGGTGATGGTGGAGCAAGTAAGGAGGTGATGCTGGGGAAGTAGGAGGTGATGGTAGAACAGTAGGGAAGTGAGGCTGGGACAGTAGGAGCGATGGTGGAGAAGTAAGAAGATGATGGTCATTCAGTAAAAAGGTGACAGTGAAGCAGTAAGGAGGTGATGCTGGACCAGCAGGAGATGATGATGGAGCAGCAGGAGTTGATGGTGGAGCAGTAGGAGGTGATGGTGAAGTAGTAGGAGGTGATGGTGGAGTAGTAGGAGGTGATGGTGGAGCTGTCGGTGGTGATGGGGGAGCAGTAGGAGGTGATGGGGGAGCAGCAGGAAGTGATGATGGAGCAGTAGGTGGTGATGGTGGAGCAGTAGGAGGTGATGGTGGAGCAGTAGGCGGTGATGGTGGAGCAGTAGGTGGTGATGGTGGAGCAATAGGTGATGGTGAAGTAGTAGGAGGTGATGGTGGAGCAGTAGGAGGTGATGGTGGAGCATCAGGAGGTGATGGTAGAGCAGTAGGCGGTGATGGTGGAGCAGTAGGAGGTGAAGGGGGAGCAGTAGGAGGTGATGGGGGAACAGTAGGTGGTGATGGTGGAGCAGTAAACAGGTGATGAAGCAGTAGGAGGTGATGGTGGAGCAGTAGGAGGTGATGGTGGAGCAGTAGGAGGTGATGGTGGAGTAGTAGGAGGTGATGGTGGAACAGCAGGAGGTGATGGTGGAGCAGTAGGTGGTGATGGTGGAGCAGTAGGTGGTGATGGTGGAGCAGTAGGTGGTGATGGTGGAGCAGTAGGAGGTGATGGTGGAGCAGTAGGAGGTGATGGTGGAGCAGTAGGTGGTGATGGTGGAGCAGTAGAAGGTGATGGTGGAGCAGTAGGAAGTGATGATGGAGCAGTAGGTAGTGATGGTGGAGCAGTAGGAGGGGATGGTGGAGCAATAGGAGGTGATGATGGAGCAGTAGGTGGTGATGGTAGAGCAGTAGATGGTGATGGTGGAGCAGTAGGAGGTGATGGTGGAGCAATAGGAGGTGATGATGGAGCAGTAGGTGGTGATGGTGGAGCAGTAGATGGTGATGGTGGAGCAGTAAACAGGTGATGAAGCAGTAGGAGGTGATATAGCAGTAGGAGGTGATGGTGGAGCAGTAGGAGGTGATGGTGGAGCAGTAGGAGGTGATGGTGGAGCAGTAGGAGGTGATGGTGGAGCAGTAGAAGGTGATGGTGGAGCAGTAAACAGGTGATGAAGCAGTAGGAGGTGATGTAGCAGTGGGAGGTGATGTTGGAGCAGTAGGTGGTGATGTTGCAGCAGTAGGAGGTGATGGTGGAGCAGTAGGTGGTGATGGTGGAGCAGTAAACAGGTGATGAAGCAGTAGGAGGTGATGTAGCAGTGGGAGGTGATGGTGGAGCAGTAGGAGGTGATGTACCAGTAGGAGGTGGTGGTGGAGCAGCAGGTGGTGATGGTGGAGCAGTAGGAGGTGATGGTGGAGCAGTAGGAGGTGATGGTGGAGCAGCAGGTAGTGATGGTGGAGCAGTAGGAGGTGATGGTGGAGCAGTAGGTGGTGATGGTGGAGCAGTAAACAGGTGATGAAGCAGTAGGAGGTGATGTAGCAGTAGGAGGTGATGGTGGAGCAGTAGGTGGTGATGGTGGAGCAGTAGGTGGTGATGGTAGAGCAGTAGGTGGTGATGGTGGAGCAGTAGGAGGTGATGGTGGAGCAGTAGGAGGTGATGGTGGAGTAGTAGGTGGTGATGGTGGAGCAGTAGGAGGTGATGGTGGAGCAGTAGGTGGTGATGGTGGAGCAGTAAACAGGTGATGAAGCAGTAGGAGGTGATGTAGCAGTAGGAGGTGATGGTGGAGCAGTGTGTGGTGATGGTAGAGCAGTAGGTGGTGATGGTGGAGCAGTAGGAGGTGATGGTGGAGCAGTAGGAGGTGATGGTGGAGTAGTAGGTGGTGATGGTGGAGCAGTAGGTGGTGATGGTGGAGCAGTAGGAGGTGATGGGGGAGCAGTAGGAGGTGATGGTGGAGCAGTAGGAGGTGATGGTGGAGCAGTAGGAGGTGATGGGGGAGCAGTAGGAGGTGATGGTGGAGCAGTAGGAGGTGATGGTGGAGCAGTAGGTGGTGATGGTAGAGCAGTAGGTGGTGATGGTGGAGCAGTAGGAGGTGATGGTGGAGCAGTAGGAGGTGATGGTGGAGCAGTAGGAGGTGATGGTGGAGCAGTAGGAGGTGATGGTGGAGCAGTAGGAGGTGATGGGGGAGCAGTAGGAGGTGATGGGGGAGCAGTAGGAGGTGATGGTGGAGCAGTAGGAGGTGATGGTGGAGCAGTAGGTGGTGATGGTGGAGCAGTAGGTGGTGATGGTAGAGCAGTAGGAGGTGATGGTGGAGCAGTAGGAGGTGATGGTGGAGCAGTAGGAGGTGATGGTGGAGCAGTAGGAGGTGATGGTGGAGTAGTAGGAGGTGATGGTGGAGCAGTAGGAGGTGATGGGGGAGCAGTAGGAGGTGATGGTGGAGTAGTAGGAGGTGATGGTGGAGCAGTAGGAGGTGATGGTGGAGCAGTAGGAGGTGATGGTAGAGCAGTAGGAGGTGATGGTGGAGCAGCAGGAGGTGATGGTGGTTCAGAAAGAGGTGATGGTAAAACAACTAACCCTCTGGCCACTGCAGGGAACGAGGTGATTGCAGTGGACTGGAAAGGCCTGAAGGATGTTGACCAAATCAATATGGACAGCACCAGCTCCCTGCACGGGAGCAGCCTCCACCGGCCATCTACAGAGGTGAGGCTGCCCCCCACCCTTCCCACCAAGACCTGAGAGACTTCAGGAGCCATCCTAAGCAAAGCCCCCCAGCAGCCTGAACATGGAATGACACCCCCCCCAACTCCAGGGTCGAGGGTCATGTTCCCCACGGTCTTCCCTGCCAGAACTTTCTGTGAAATGTCTCTAGCCCTCTTCGAAATGCAGGCCAAATGTGCTGCACACCAACTCCCTGGGTTGATTAGCAGAGCCTGCTCTCCCCACCCTGTCCTTTGCTTCTAGAAGTCTCTCTGAGAAAGGGGAAGGGGATACACTCCTGGCCATGCCTGAGATACCCACACCCTTTGCTCTCTCCTCACAGCAAACCCGCACCGATTTCTCCTGGGATGGCATCAATGTGAGTGCAGCATCCCCAGAACCTCCCAGTCCCCCCAACTCCTGCCCTAGAACACAGAACTCCCAGACCTCCAGCAGGCACCCTGCACCCATCCTCACATTCCCTACCTGAACCCCCACATATTTTTGAGGGTGCTGGGGACTTCCTGCTTCTCCTTGTCACCTGCCTTAGCTCTTCCCCTCGAACTCTCCAATCACTCTTCCACCTGCAAAGCACTTTTATCCCTCTGCCCCTCTTTCCGTGTTCCTTCCATCCCAGCTCTCCATGGAGGACACCACTTCCATTCTTCCCAAGCTGAAGCGGAACTCTAACGCCTATGGCATTGGCGCCCTGGCCAAGTCATCATTCTCAGGTAAGACCCTCTACCTGAGGAAGCTTCCAGATGCTGGAATAAGGCTCCTGGGCTGCTCAATGGCCCTCACTTCTTTATCCCCTTCTGTCTGTCCCCCTTCCCCACACTGTTCCTCTAGATGTAGAATTCTAGTGCATTTCTGCCCCCCCCCCCCATGGCATGTTGGTATTGGGTCCCACGGGGAGTTGGGGAGGTTTTGGGCTGGAGGTGGTGTCATCTCCCAGAAGCTGTAGCTGATGTCTGTCCCCTCAGGGATTTCAAGAAGCATGAAGGACCATGTGACAAAGCCAACAGCTATGGGGCAAGGCCGGGTAGCACACATGATAGAGTGGCAGGGCTGGGGGAAGGCGCCGGCCATCCAGCCCCAGCACAGCCACGAAGCCGTGCGCAGGGACACAGACGCCTACTCCGACCTCAGTGATGGTGAGAAGGAGGCACGCTTCCTAGCAGGTATGTGATCTCCCCCCACAATCCCCCTCCAGAATCAGTTTTAGGATAGCAACCCCAACCCCTTATGGCAGAACTAGGGGTCTTTCTATATCATAGGATGTCCTTCAGACTTCATTTCCCAGTCAACTCCAACATCAAGCCTTTCAAATTGTTCATTCAGATAAGTGCCTCCAGATTTTACTTCATGAAGTTGTTCACCTGCTCTGAAGGCCTTTTTCTCCTCCTTAAGTGAGACTAACCCAAGCCTTGGGATCCCCAAGTGCAGGACAGTAAGGCAAGGATCTGGGCCTGGTGGTGGTATACCTGGTTGAGTGTACCTGTTACGGTGTGCCCAGGTTCAAGCTCTCGGTCTCCACCTGCAGGGGCAAAGCTTTGCAAATGGTGAAGCAGGTTTGCAAGTGTCTCTCTGTCTCTATCCCTCTCTACCTCCCCCTTCTCTTTTGATTTGTGGCTGTCTCTAGCCAATCAATAGAGATTTAGGGTTTTTTTTTTCCCCCATTTTTATTTTATTTGATTTTTTGCCTCAGGGTTATCACTGGGGCTTGGTGCCTGCACCACAAATCCACTGCTCCTAGCGGCTATTTTTCCCCTTTTGTTGCCCTTGTTGCTTATCGTTGTTGTTGCCATTGCTGTCATTATTGTTGGATAGGACAGAGAGAAATGGAGATAGGAGAAGACAGAGAGGGGGAGAGAAAGCTAGACACCCGCAGACCTGCTTCACCACCTGTGAAACGAATGCCCTACAGGTGGGGAGCTGGGGGTTTGAACTGGGATCCTTGCATCGGTTCTTGCGCTTTGTGCCATGTGCGCTTAACCTGCTGTGCCACTGCCCAGCCCCCAAGATTTAATTTTTTTTTAAAGCTGCTTTAAGAAATGAAAGGTAGGCTGGGAGCTTGAATTCAGAAAGGTTCTGTTTCTCTACAACTCATGTTTCTTGAGAGAGAGAGAGAAAATGAAGGAAGGAAGGAAAGCCTTTTCCTGTCCTTTGTCCATGAGAAGATTGCAGTCTTGAATCCACTTCACAGAGCCTGTTGCTCACAGAAACCCGAGCAGAGTGAGGAGACCATGGTGGACAGAAGAGAGTTTATTCCAGAAAAGGAGTGTAGGAATGGTGATTATATATCCACATGGTGGCCAAACCCTAGTGGCTGCTTTTTTTTTTTTAAAAAAATATTTCATTTACTTATTATTGGACAGAGACAGAAAGAGATTTAGAAAGGAGGGGAAGATAGAGAGGGAGAGAGACAGAGACACCTGCAGTCCTGCTTCACCACTCGTGAAGCTTTCCCCCCTGCAGGTGGGGGACCAAGGGGCTTGAATCTGGATCCTTGTGCACTGAAATGTGTGCGCTTAACCAGATGCATCACTGCCTGGCCCTAACATACTAGGAAAGATGTTACAGCTATATGATCCCAGAGGTGATGGGAGCTATGCTGTTGGGACAGGAGACAGGCATGTATTGGGGCAAAGGCAGTTAGCAGCCATGTCATCAGGAACTTGCTCGTGACTTTGTCTACCATGAAGACCGTGTCTACCCACCTTAACTGTTCTGTCCTCTTCCTCCTCCTTTTCTAGTCACTTCAACTTTCGATTTAATGTGACTGTAGACCTACATACTTTTTTTTCCCCCAGAGCACTGCTCAGCTCTGCTTGATGGTGGTGTGGGAGATTGATTGAACCTGTGACCTCAGACATGAACGTCTCTTTGCATAACAGTTTTTACTGTCTTCCCCCAGGAATGTGAAGCTTCAATTCTGTGTTGTTCCACTGGGGCTTCTCAGTTGATCTGAGTTTGCTCTTCTAGAGTTGCCCTGACCTCCTAAGACTAGAGATCATATCTGTAATATTCATACTTAAAAACAAAAAACAAAAACAGCGCACTGCTCAGGTCTGGCTCATAGTGATGTTGAGGATTGAATCTGGGAACTTTGGTGCCTTAGGCATGAAAGGCTTTTTGTAAAACCACTATACTATCCCCAAGCCCTTGAGATCATATCTTTAAAAGCTCCCAGATACACTTCTGGAAAAACTCTAATTTAAACCCTTAGGACAGCTTCTCAGAAGAACCCCAGTTCTCTTCCACTAGGAATCCTAAATCTGACCTTCCGGGAAGTCCCCCACGGTTTTGCCTTGTTTCAGGGATGTGTGTACCAAGGCTGAGTTGCCCAGTTCAGTAGCCGCTGACCACATGACTACTGAGAGCCTGACATGTGTTTAGTCTGAATGATGACATGCTGAAATACCAGTAGGTTTGTTAACGCTTCATATGAATGAAAGAATGCAGACTCTCCTGGAGGTTTTTTTTCCCTTTTTTTTTTAAGGATTCTCTTGTTTAATAGTCTTTATTTTTTAATTTTTTAATTATTTTGTTTGTCTTTGCCTCCGGGGTTAATCGCTGGAGCTTGGTGCCAGCACTACGAATCCGCTGTTTCTAGCGGCCATTTATTTTTTCACTGTTTTTATTGGATAGGACAGAGAGATATTGAAAGAAGTAGGTAACACTGCCTTAACCGCATGGGTGGTGCAGGCCAAGGCCTCTTCCATTCTTGTCAAGCGGAGTGTAAACCTTCTCTCCTTTCATATAACACTAGAAATTGAGAGAAGGGGAAGATAGAGAGGGAGAAGGAAAGATAGACACCTGAAGACCTGCTTCACAGGTGAAGTGACCCCCAACCCCTAAGGTGGGGAGTTCAGGGCTTGAACTGGGATCCTTGCGCGGGTCTTTGTGCTTCTTCATATTATGTGTACTTAACCCAGTGCGCCACCGCCTGACCCCCGGGATTTTATTTTTCTATGTCAAAATAATCATCTTGAAGCTGGGAAGTGATACACACCTGGTTCAAGCCTCTAATCCCCATCTGCAGGGGAGATGCTTCACAAGTGGTGAAGCAGTGCTTCAGGTGTCTCTCTGTCTCTCTTCATCTCTCTCTCTCTCTCCTCCTTTCCTCTTGATTTCTCTCTCTATATATAATAAACAAACATTGTAGGCATCTGTTGTTGGCTTTAAGAAAATGGTCTTAACATTCATGTGTTTAATCATCTTGACTATAGTACTAGGAAATTCGACAGCATTGCCTCAGTGGCTGGCATTGTGTAAGCCATGTGGCTCTGGGGTCCTTGTACCCCACAGCTAGTATTGGGCCAGGGGGTGGGGGTGGGGGTGTTGGAGCTACTTTGTGGTGACGTTGTTTCCTCTCTCAGGGGTCATGGAGCAGTTTGCCATCTCCGAGGCCACACTCATGGCCTGGTCGTCCATGGATGGGGAAGACATGAGCGTCAACTCCACCCAGGAGCCACTGGGTTGTAACTACAGTGACAACTACCAGGAGCTGATGGAAAGTCAGGGTGAGAGATGGTTCTGGAATGCAACCCCTGAAGTCCAAGAGTCCCCAACCCCTCCTCCCAACATATATGCTACTTCTGTTCAACCTTGTTTTAAGACTTCTAGTTTATCTCAACTTTCTCTTTCTTCCTCTTTCATTTCTCTTCCTCCTTCTTCTCTTACTCCTCTTCCTTTACCCCCTCCTTCTCCTTTTAATCTTTAAAAATAAATTAAATTAGCAGCAAGTAAGAGGGAGGTGGTGGTACACCCAGTTAAGCACACACATTACAATGTGCAAGGACCTGGGTTCAAGCCCCAGGTCTTCACCTATGGGGCGGGGGTAGAGGGCTTCAAAAGCAGTAAGGCTGGGCTATAGATGTCTCTCTTTTTCTCCCTATCTCCCCCTTGCTTCTCCATTTCTCTCCTATCAAATAAAAAATAAATGGGAAAAACAAACAAACCATAAAACCTGGCCACTGGGAGAAATGGATAATTTTTGCAAGTGCCAAGCAAGCTCCAGTGATAACCCTGGTGGCAGTAAAATAAATAAATGGAACCAGCTGGTTAAGGGCACAGTGTGTAAGAACCTGGGTTCAAGCCTTTGGTCCCCTCCTGCAGGGGGAAAGCCTCACAAGTGATGAAGCAGGGTTGCAGGTGTCTGTTTCTCTCCCTATCTCCTCCCCTCTCCATTTCTCTCTGTATCTATCCAGTGATAATTAATTTACCACTACTAATAAAGATAATAATAGCAAGGGAGGCGGCTCAGTGGATGAAGTATTGAACTGGCAAGCATGAGTTCCCAAGTTTAATCCCCAACATTCCATGTTCCAGAATGATGCTTTGATCATCTCCCTTTCACTAATAAATCTTCATTTTTAAAAATAAAGATTTACTTATATATTTGAAAATAGCAATGAAAGAAAGTGCTACTCAGCTCTAACATATGGCAGTAATGGGGATTGAACCTGGGACCTCTGGGGTCTCAGGCACCCAAGTCCTGTATTTTAGGGCTAAGCTGTCTCCTCAGAATTCCTGCTTCTCCTTTTTCTTCTTCTTTTTCCTAAGGATCTATTTTCTGAGAAGGAGATCAGAGCATCACTCAGGCATATAGAGTGCTGGGGATCTATTTTCTGAGAAGGAGATCAGAGCACCACTCGGGCATATAGAGTGCTGGGGATCTATTTTCTGAGAAGGAGATCAGAGCACCACTCGGGCATATAGAGTGCTGGGGATCTATTTTCTGAGAAGGAGATCAGAGCACCACTCGGGCATATAGAGTGCTGGGGATCTATTTTCTGAGAAGGAGATCAGAGCACCACTCGGGCATATAGAGTGCTGGGGATGGACATGAGGGCTCTCCCCTGGCAAGCCCTGTGCTCGACTGCCTCCATTCCTGTTCATCTCAGTGTTCTTTCCTTCCTCTTCTGCCTTTTTTTAAATATTTATTTTCCCTTTTGTTGCCCTTGTTGTAGTTGTTATTGTTGTCGTCGTTGTTGGATAGGGCAGAGAGAAATGGAGAGAGGAGGGGAAGACAGAGAGGGGGAGAGAAAGCTAGACACCTGCAGATCTGCTTCACCACCTGTGAAGCGACTCCCCTGCAGGTGGGGAGCCGGGGGCTTGAACTGGGATCCTTGAGCTGGTCCGTGCCATGTGTGCTTAACCCTCTGTGCTACCACCCGACGCCCCCCTCATCGGTGTCTTATCCCTGTCTCCCTCTCCCTCTCATTCGCGGCACCCCTGACACTCACGACTCTCCTTGCAGATGGCCTCGCCCAAGGCACCCTGGATGGATGGCCTCACTCCTATGTGTCCCAGGGCATGTACTGTCTGGGGTCTTCGGATGCCTGGGAAGCCAGTGACCAGTCCCTCATTGCCTCTCCTGCCACTGGATCCTATCTCGGCCCTGCATTTGATGACTCACAGCCCAGCCTGCACGACATGGGACCTTCCCAGCCTGCTTCCGTCTATTCCACGCAGGAGCCACCCCCGTTGCTGGTGGCAGACTCGGACTGGGCTCCAGGGGTGGGGGGTGGGGTGGACCTGGCCAGGGCCCCCTGCGAGGAGGAAAAGAGGCCCCTGGCTCCTGAAGAGGAAGAGGATGCAGGCTGCAGGGACCTGGAGTCACTCTCCCCTCGAGAAGAGCCAGAGATGTCCACGGCCCTGAGCCGCAAGGTGTCTGACGTCACATCCTCAGGGGTGCAGTCTTTCGATGAGGAGGAGGGAGAGGCCAACAACTAACTAGAGGCCTCCCACGCCCCCAAAGTGCCCGGCTGCAAGGACATCCTCCCTCCTCCAGATGCACAACCGCACCACCAGAGCCGGGAAAGCAGGGGGCCTGGAAGGCGTGACATCCAGAACAAGGGGTCCCAGGAACCGAGACCCAGGCCCCTGGTGGCTGGGAGCTTTGCTCGGCTTCTGGGTCCGAGATGGTGGAGCTCCAGGTATATCCTGAGTTCCTACCTGGCTGCCACCAGTGTGGCTCTCAGTTCTTCAACTTCCAGGAGCCTTGACTGCAGCCGTCAGAATGCCTCTTTCTTCACATCACCCTCGCTTCTCCCCTCTTCAACTCTGTTGTCTTTGGCTGTGCCCCCTCCCCCACCCCCCCATTTCACCTCTGCTCAGAGGACAGACCTCAGGGGCCGTTGGATATGTCTCTGAGGCCGTTTCCCCAAACAGTGGGGTCTGCCCTGCTCCAGGACACTGGAGGCATCAGAGAACAGTCAACTGCTTCCCTGACTCCCAGTCTCCTCTGGGCGCTGAGGAAAGAATCCATAGGATTCCAGGGAGGGCCCAGATGTCCCACTGTCCTCCTTCTGCCTCCTCCTTTGCTCCCTGGTCCAAAAGCAGGAGAGTAAGGAGTGATGGAAGGCAGGTGTCACCGGCCTGGCAGGAAGCATGAGGGTTGTGTTTCCCTCCATACACCCTTCCTCCTGATTCTTTGGAGCTGTTTACACTTTTCTCTTTGCCTTTTCTACATTTTTATATCTTCTTGGGGACTCAGGGTTGAGTAGGGGTGGAAGGGAGGGTGGTGCTGCTAGCTGGGGTGGGTGTTGACCGAGGAGTGAGAGAGCTTTTCTTCAGCTCCTCCCAGGACCCTTGAGAGCCCCCTTCCGGCTGTCCTCCCCGCCTCTTTCTCCAGGCCTCCAGTGGGACCTTCCAGCCAGGAGAGGGTCCAGGGAGGCCCAGGACACTGCTTGTCCCTCACCTATACCCACTGTCCTTTCTGGTGGCATGTCAGTACCACCCCAAGACACCCAGACAGAAGGGGCAGAGCTGGCTGCCCGTTCCTTAGCCCTTGGCGAACAGAGGGGACATGGCCAGGAAACACGCTCAGAGGCACGTGAATGCACCTCACTCAAGGCTTTAGCTTCAAGGCCTCTTGCTCCTGCCACATTTTACCAGGGGTACCAGCACCCCCTTCTCATAGCAGGGAGTACTGTACTCTCACCCTCTTTAAGATCTTGGGCATAAAGCATCCCAGTTTGCATGTCTTTTGGAATGAAGAGGTGAGGGGTTTTGGGTCCATCCAGTGTGCCCCCCCCCCCATCCCTGGCACCAGTTCACACCATGGTACACACGGGGGTTCTGGAAATACAACCGAGGCCAGGTGCTGAGTCTCTCGGAGTGTCTTGGAGGGGGACAGTAGGCGGGGAGGTGACCTTAGCCTTTGGGTTTGACCATATGACACAATTCGCCAGACCCCAGGACCCCCATGCTCCCTGGAGAGTGGCCCGCTATGACCTGGACTCCTGCCACAGGTGTGGGGTTCTGCATGTTTGTGGTCCACTCCTGAGGATGCCCCATCTCCTGGCCTCATGAGCCTTGCTCTGTCTCTCAGCCCCATGTCCTTAGCACCCCGCTCCCCTCCTCCTGCACCCCAGACCTCAGTGGACACGGAACCCATAAGTGAGTTCATTTCCTTACGGTTCCTTATTTGCGGAAGCGGGACTCTGAAGCTGGAGTGCTCCACATCCGTGGACGACCCACAGACTGCAGGTTTGGAGGCGCAGTGTTCATGTCCTTCGCCCCCACTCTGAAGAGGGCAACCATTCAAGGGGCTGGCCTGGAAGCCTTGTGGGAGCCTTCTGGAAAGAGGAACCGCCTCCCTGGTGCTAGGGGGGGCAGGGTGCATGGGGTTTGCTTCTTGCCTTTTACAGGGGGAGGGGGCGCATGCGCAGGAAGAGGCTGGGGAGGGTCGGGCTGCTTTTATTTTCCGGGTTCCAAGCTATGCCTCACGATTCTGCAGCCCCACCCCAGGGCTGTCTGTCTCTACTCTTGTGAATGACACCACTCTTGCTCAGTGGTTTATTTTTTGGGGGGGGGGAGGGGAAAGGGAGGGTGTATTTTCAGTTCCAATTCATTTTATTAAAGGAAAACCCATATGTTCCCATCCACAAGCCCCCTCTCTATCCCCTTCTCCTCCCATCCTTGTGTGAAAGAGGGGGCCCTGAGTGGCTGGGCAGAAGATTTTCCTGCCCTCCACCCCCATCTGAGCATCTCACACTCCTGTCTTCCAGGTCTGGGAACCTTCCCTTCTGAAGGCCAGTCTCGGCATGTTTTCTCAACATGACATCCTCACCACCCCAGGCAGAGAGAGAGAGGGAGAGGGAGAGAGAGAGAAAAGTCTATGACATATATTACAGAGAGAATTATATATAAATATTGTAGATTATATACACTCGGACATGGGCATGAGGCTCCCTGCAAGCCCACTCCCCTGATATCTCTCTCTCTTTCTGGGGAAATGAAGGCTTGTTGCATCGGTGAGGACACCTGGATGTGTTCATTGGCACTAAACAATGTGGTGGCATCCTTTGACTATGACTGTCTTATTTGTGGGGGGGGGGGCAGGGAAGAAGTGAAGAAATTGGAGCACAGTTGAGAAGAAGGAAGAGAATGTTGGACGGCAAGGGACCCGCTAAATAAGGCAGAAAAGGAAGAAGGGGGTGCTGGGCAGTGGTGCACCCGGTTGGGCAGGCACATTACCATGTGCAAGGACCCAGGTTTGAGCCCCTTCTCCCCACCTGCGGGGGGGGGGGGAGCTTTGCCAGTGGTGAAGCTGGTCTGCGGATGTCTCTCTGCTTCTCTCCCTTTCTATCTCTGCCTCACCTCTCAATTTCTCGTTGTCCTAGCCAATAAAAGAAGGAAAAAAAAAAAATGACCAGCAAGAGTGGTGGATTTGTAGTGCTGGCATTGAACCTCATCAATAACCCTGGTGCCCCGCCACCCCATCCCATTCCTCCTAAAAGAAAAAGAGAAGAGAAAGGAGAGAGGCTTCTCAGGATAGACGTGGGGGGTTCTGGATGCTGAAGAAGCATTTGGAGTTCTGCTGAAAAGACTCCCTGTTGCTGGTTTGGGGGGTAGGAGGGTGACCTTCCCCATGTGTGGGACACCCCCCCCCCAGTCTCTGGTGGTCTTGGTTCTGTGGGGAAAAAAAACAGCCCGTAGGAGCTGGGGTGCAGAGGGACCAATGGATTGGACAGCAACTTAACTCCAGGGTGGAGGTGGGGTAATATGGTGGGCCTTGGCCATGAGGGTAGGAGAAAGAGGAGCCATGAAGGGTTTGTGGAGACCCCTGGGTCCTTCAGTCTACAAGGGGTAAAGTGTGTTCTTGTCCCCTTCCAGTGGTGCCTACAGTGGGCTGGTCTTCTCTTCCCTCACTCACTGAGGGAAACTGAGTCACAGAAGGGCTGGACCAGACCAGCACAGGGACAAGAGGCTTGGGGTGCTGGTGAGGGGAGCCAGAGAAGCAGGCTGCTCCCCATTCACACACCACACAAGCCCCGAGCATGCTTGGAACTAACAGGGGCCCTGCACAGGGCAGCAGACTGTTAAGTGAGGTTGAGGTTATCCACACCCCAGTGTTCTAACTACCCTAATTCCCAGCAGGGGCCAGGATTCGGGGGGGGGAGGGTGACCATCCAGCCTCAGGCCCTGTCCCCCACACATTCAGCCGCTGCCCCTGGCCCCTGGACAGTCCCTCCGGGGTCCTCAGGGAGGTGGGCGTCAAAGGATAAGCTCCTCCTCATCCTCCTCGTCTGTGGACCGCAGGCTGGGGCCCTGCAAGATGTCGGCCAGCTCCTCCTCAGGCCCCGGGCCCTCCACCAGCTCCAGCTCCTCTAGCTCAGCCTCCGCCTTGCTGGGTGCCAGGGACAGAGGGAGCTCTGGGGAGGGCGGTGGCACTGGGGACTCTGGGGAAGAAGCAGCCACGTCCTCAGCTCCTCCCAAGGCCTCACTGCCACCTCCAGGCAGGTTCCAGGGCTCTGGGGGAGGAGGAGGGCCCCCCGGATTCTTGCGAATTGACGTGGTATTCCGGAAGCTGGCCAGAGGCGGCTGAAGCTGTACCCCAGATTTGGTGTGGCCCTCGATGGCCTTCTGCAGCTGGGGAGCGGAGAGAAAGGGGGAGCATGGTAGGGAAGAATTGATGTGGGAACAGTAGACAGGAAAGAAGGAGGGAGTAGGCAAAGACACACCCCAGTGGAGTGCACACACAACAGTGCTCAAGGCCCCCAGTTCAAGGCCCCACTCCCCACCTGCCTGGGGAAGCTTCACAAGCAGTAAAGCAAGGACTGCAAGTGTCTCTCTGTCTCCCTCTTTCCTCTCGATTTCTCTCTGTGCTGTCAAATAAAGAAGAGGGCAGACATAGACAGCATAATGATTATGCTGAGACTCTCATGCCTGAGGCTCCAAACTCCCAGGTTCAATCCCTTGCACCACCATAAACCAGAGTTTTTTGTTGTTGTTTTGTTTTGTACCAGCAATGCTCTTGTAAAAAAAAAAAAAAGAAAAAGAAAGAAAGAAAGTACAGCAGGAAGAAATGGCTGAAGAAGGCAGAAAAAGGGAAGACTGGTGTGATAACAAGGCCCACCTGCAGAGCAGCAGACCCAGGCCCAGCCCCTCCACCCACCCCCCATTTCTTCCTCCTACCAAGCCCTCCCCCAGGAGACCCGGAGAAAACCTTGACTCCTACTCTCACCCTCCATCCCAAATATATCCCTAGAAGTTGACAGGGGTCCCTTCACAGGTGCAGGCCCGGGTCCCCTTCAAGACTGTGTCCAGACTTTGCAGTCAGTCCTCACTGCTTCCATCTGGACACCCCTCAACCTCGCCCAATCATTGCATGAGAAACAGAGAGGTGGGCCAAGCGATCACTCACCAGGTACAGCACGAACTTCCATAAGCTCTGGCTTATGGTTTTGCGGGGGAATTGAACCTGGGACTTTGGAGCCTTAGGCACGAGAGTCTCTTTGCATAACCACTATGCTATTTACCCCTGCCTTCCTCCATTCTTTCTTTCTTCCCTCGCTCCATGTATATGTATAGATATAGATATGTCTAGATACATATCATTTCTAGAGGACTACTCAGCTCTAGCTTAGGATGGTGTGAGGAATTAAACTTGGAACTTTGGAGACTCAGGCATGAGAGTCTCTATCTCCCCCCACCCTCTCTGTCTTGAATTAGAAAAAAGGACAAGAGGGAGAAGAAAAAGGAGGAATGGGAGGAGGAGAAGATGAGGAAGAAAAAGAGAGAAAGAAAAGGAGGAAGAAGAGGAAGAGAGAAGGAAGAAGAAGAAGAGAAACAAGGAGTAGGAGGAAAAACAGGAAGAGAGGCAAGGAGTAGGAGGAAGAAGAGGAAGAGAGAGAAGAGAAGGAGACTCTTCCACCAGGAGCAGTGAAATAAAAAAGGGAAATAGAGAAGGGAGTCTGGGGCTTCAGACGCCTTCCCCCCTCACCACCCCTCTGCTCTCCCCCTGCAGTTCAGTGGATGCAAGGCTATTACCTCCGCCAAGGCCAGCACGCCCCTAAGCTTGCCCATGCTGGTGACGTAAGCCAGGTGGAGGCCCAGGAGCGAGAACAGCGTGTGTGTCTATGCGGAAAGGAGAAAGCCAGAGGTGAAGGTGCAAGTGGGCCCACGTCCCTCCTGACCTCTGGGGCCCTGCCGGGAGCTGAGGACTTGCCTTGTGGAGGGACGTCTGTTCCACCAGCTGGAAGGGTGACTGATCAATGCAGCAGCAATCGAAACAGACAGGTTGGCTCAGCTGCTCCTGCTCCCATGCCTCGATCTGGGGACAGAGGCAGGCAGTCACCTCACTTCCCCACAGACACTCACATACAGGCTGCTCTACCCCAGCTAAGCTGCCTCCTCAGGCCCCTGCACCCTGTTAAGGTCCCTGCACCACCCTCCTACTCCTCCCCTGACCCCCTTATCCAGCTTCCATGGATGGCTACCTCAAATGCATCTTCTTGCCAGTCTGTCTTTCCAGATTTATTCCCAATCACCCCCAGGACTTTGGGGAGCCCAGATTATGATTTGGACCACTTTGATCCTATACTCCTCCTCCTTGACTTTTAGTTATTTTTTTATAATTTGTCATTTAATATTGATTTATAATATTATAAGATAATAGGGGTAAAATTCCCATAACATTCCCACCACCTGTGTCCCTACCCCCTTCATTGGAAACTGCTGGAGTTCTCCCATGGCCACAGATAGAGGCTGATTTTATATCAGCCTCTAAGTACATGCCTGTATCTTTAGCATATATATATATATACACACACACACACACACACACATATATATATATACATTTGCCCTTTTTTTTTCCCTACAGCCTTGCCTTCATTTCCTTTCAAAGTCACTACTACTTATTACTACTTCCAAATGTCCTTATTTCCTTCTCTCTGGTAAGGGAAACAGTGCCTGGCTTCCTCTGGTGTTTTCAACATTCGCCTGCCCTTTTGCGACGGTATGAAAACAAGATTTTTTTTTTTTTTTGTGACAAATGCTTAGAGTCCTGGTGGAATTGGGGCTTAGAGCCCTTTCTTCTCTCTTCCTTCCTTCCTTCCTTTCTTTCTTTTCTTTTTTTGCCTCCAGGGTTATTGCTGCAGGTTATCCAGGGTGCCTGCACCACGAATCCATTGCTCCTGGAGATCACTTTCCCTATTTTTGTTGCCCTTGTTGCTTATCATTATTGCTGTTGTTGTTATTGCTGTCATTTTTGTTGGATAGGACAGAGAGAAATGGAGAGAGGAGGGGAAGACAGAGAGGGGGAGAGAAAGACAGATATCTGCAGACCTGCTTCACTGCCTGTGAAGCGACCCCCTGCAGGTAGGAAGCCAGGGGCTCGAACCGGGATCATTCCACCAGTCCACACGTGCTCTGCACCATGTGCTCTGCACCATGTGCTTTTAACCCACTGCACCACTGTCCAGTCCCCGAATCCTTTCTAACCTTTGGTTCTGTGCAGCACCCTGGCCTGTCCCCACCAGCCACACACCCTACTCTCATGGTTCCCAGTGGGATTACTCAGCTTCCTCTTTCCAACCTTCTGAATCTTTGCTGAGCTCTCCTCTTCAGAAGTGGTGTGGGCCAGGCTCAGTCTCCTGTGGGCATCTGTCCCACACGTGACCCCTGGGGGAAGTCAGGTTTAAGTAGTTGCCATTTGTGTGATCCAGGTTCGAGCCTGGCTCCCACCACACTTGAGGAAAGAAGCGTTGGTGTTGTGGTCAGTCTCTTTGTACCTATGTCTCTGGCTCTCTACCTCTGTCTCTGTCACTTTCTGTATATATATGTCTGTAAAAGTCATCCTGGAGTGATGAAGTGTCAGTGACGACTAGAAAAAGGAAGTGGGACCTTCTCCATGCACACAAGGGGCAGGTCACCAAGAGTATCTGTGGGATTGGACAAAGCTGCGTCATGTGGCACTTGGTTGAGTCAGCAAGATTGTGGTTCTTTTTATTAATGAATTTTTTTTTAATGCTATCAGGGTTATCACCGAGGCTTGGTGTCTGCATTATAAACTCACCACTCCCAGTGGCTTTCTTTTCTTTTTCTTCCCTTCCTTCCTTCCTTTGATAGGACAGAGAGAAATTGAGAGGGAAATAAGGAGCTAAGAGAGGGAGAAAGAGATACACCTGCAGCACTGCTTGAAACTTTCCCCCTACCAGGAGGGCCCAGGGGCTTGAACCCACCCAGATCTTTGCGCACGACAACCCATGCACTCAACTGGATGCACCACTGACTGGTCCCTTGTAGTTCTCTCCCTTTATCTGTTTTGTTTTGTTGCCTCTGGCAGAGTCCTCAAGGAACCAAGAGACTGACTCGCCTCTGGCCTTGGGACTTGCGCCATGAGATCCTAAGATTCCAAGCAACCCAGCAGAGTTCTGGCTTTCACGGAGGAATCCCGGTTTTTCCAGAATCCCTTTACAGCCAGTGCCCTTGATGTGCTGCATCTTGTCAGTCACTTCTCTCTGTGCAGACAGGAACACCTCTCAAGCTTCAAGGGTTATCGCCCAGGGTGAGTTCTGGTGTCCAGTGTTTAGTCCACAGTAACTCTTGGTCCACCTGCTCCCTTTCCTGGTTTCTCCCCCACATGCTCCTCACCTGCTCTGGCTAACAGTCTATACTGCACAGGACGGAGGGCCAACTAGCAGGTCCACTATGGAGACAGTTTATTCATGGGATAGAGCCCTAACCTCTCACACACCCTGGACTGGCAGCTTCATCTTTTTAGACCTTTCTTTCTTTTTCTTTTCTTTTCTTCTCTTTCTTTCTTTCCTTTCCTTCCCTTTCCTTTCCTTTTCTTCTCTTTCCTTTATCTTGTTTTTGCCTTTTCTTTTCTTTTATTGCCTCCAGTCGCTGGGGCTCAGTGCCAATGCTATGAATCTATCGCTCCTGGTGGCCTTTTTTTCCCCCTCCACTTTCTTCAACAGGACAGAGAAATTGAGTGGGGAGAGATAGGGAGAGAGAAAGACACCTGCAGACCTGCTTCACCGCTTGTGAAGTGGTCCCCCCTGCAGGTGGAGAGTGGGAGCCCCAACCTGGGTCCATGCACTTAGCACTATGTGCACTTAATCCAGTGGCCAGCCCCTTTCTAGACCTTTCTATGAGTATTTTCCACCTTCTCCTAGTTCATGTGAGTCTTTCTTATTTGCTTGCCTCCCTCCCTCTCTCTCTCGTCTTCCTCCTCCTCCTTCTCTTTCTTCTTCTTCTTCTTCTTCTTCTTCTTCTTCTTCTTCTTCTTCTTCTTCTTCTTCTTCTTCTTCTTCTTCTTCTCTCTCTCTCTCTCTCTCTCTCTCTCTCTCTCTTTCTCTCTCCCCCTATTTATTGCCATCACAGTTACTGCTGGGACACATCTACTGCTCTCAAAAGTAAGATCTTATTTTTGAGAGGATAGAGAGAACCTGAGAGCAGCGTGGGAAAGAGAGAGAAATACCTGCAGTTCTTCATTGCTCGGGGATTCCCCCAGCTCTAGGTGGGTACAAGGGGTGCCACCCTCTGGCTCCTTGTTTTGCTTTTCAGTGCAGCACTGGGAAATGAACTCAGAGCACTGAGTCTCCGTAACAACTGAGTGCCTTCCCCAGCCCAATTTTCCACCAGACCTTTTTTGTATTCATTGCTTTTTGAGGGGGGGAGAGACACAATCGCACCCTCCCACCATTCCTGTACTGTCCGTGGCGCTTCCATGTGATGCCAGCTCCTTGAACCCAGAACAGCGCCATAACAAGGTATGCACTCTACCAGGTGAACTACTTCCTCTCTTCCTTCCTTCTTCTTTTTTTTTTTCATATTTAATTATTAACACAAGCAAGAAAGGAGAAAGAGAGAGAGAGAGAATCAGAGCATCACTCTGGCACATGTGGTGCCAGGGATCAAACTCAGTAGCTTATGTTGGAGAGTCCAAAGCTCTAATCATTGCATCAATTCCTGAATTCCTCTCTCTTTCTTTCTCTCTTTTTAGTTTTTTTATATTTATTTATTTACTCCCTTTTCTTGTCCTTGTTTTATTGTTGTAGTTATTATTGATGTCGTAGTTGTTGGATAGGACAGAAAGAAATGGAGAGAGGAAGGGAAGACAGAGAGGGGGAGAGAAAAACAGACACCTGCAGACCTGCTTCACCACCTGTGAAGTGATTTCCCTGCAGGTGAGGAGCCGGGGGCTCGAACTGGGATCCTTACATTGGTCCTTGTGCTTTGTGACACGTGCGCTTAACCCGCTGCGCTACCACCGACTCCCCTTTCTTTCTCACTTAATAAGTTAATGTTTTACTATTTTTTTTATTGCCACCAAAGTTATCTCTGGAACTCAGTGCCTACATGATAGAGACAGAGGGAAATGAAGACAAAAGGGAGAGACAGAGAGATACCTGCAGTAGTTTCATCACTCACGAAAGCTTTCCCCTGCAAATGGGAGCAGGGACTTGGCAATAAGTGCACGTGGCAATGTGCACGCTTTGCCAGGTGCTCCACTGTCTAGTCTGTCTGCCTGTTTTTCTTTCTTTCTTGATTGCCAGGGGTCAAGTCCATGTCCTTGTGGCTATAACGCATGAATTCAACCCCTGAACCACCTCCTCTAGATCCCCTAGTTCTGTTTTTATCTTCCCTCTACGAACAACAACACACACGGACCAAAGGTTCCTCTGTGCCAGGCATTACCCTGATCACTTTTCAGATCTCTATTCATTTAACCCCTTCCAACAACCTTCTCATCGTCTGTAAAATGTCTCCATATTACAGACAACTAAACAGAGGTGCAGAATGCTTAAGGAGTTTGTCCAAGGTAATACACAGCTGGAGCTGGGTTTTTGACCCTGACTTCCAAGAGTGGCTTCCGGACTCCCCAGCTTTAGTCCCAGGACAGAAGGGTATCTGCTCTTGGGGCTGAGTTGTGCCAATGAATTGAAAAGACTCCCACGTGACCTCCTAGCAGAGCTGCAGAATGAAGCAAAGCAGAACTGGCACATCTGTAACTGAATCATTTCTCTCTTCCGGCAGTTATCTTCTGGCTAGTGTCTTCTTGATGTTGTCTGAAAACCATGTTCACGATATCTGGAGTTCTTATTCCTTTGGGTCTTATTTCTCCAGCATGTCTCAATGAGTCAAAGAGTCACTCAGGAGTTAGAGCTCACGACAACTGTCTTTGGGAAAGATGTGAGGTAAGAACCACAAGGAGCGTTCATCTTCTTTTCACCCTGGATTATACTTACTTCCAGCAGTTATTACATAGTCTGGCTGGTCAACTCACTAGCTTCCTCTCTTTGGTAAGTTGTGTTATTAGTTTAGCAACCTAGCAAGGCACTCACTCTTGCCCTGTAGGTAAAACTTTGCAGAGGGACTGGGTGGTGGTGCACCTGGTTGCGCACACATATTGCAGTATGCAAGGACCCAGGTGAAAAGCTTCATGAGTCTCTGTATGTCCTCTTTCTGTCTTGGTTTTTCTTTTGTCTCTATCCAGTAAATAAATAAAAACTAAAAATATTTGGGGAAAAAAACCCTAATTTCAGTCTTGTGTGTAGGGAAAGGGGTCTTTCTTTTTCTTCTATAATCATCTGTCCATCTTTTCCATTAGTCCTTTTTTTTGTTTGTTTGTTTGCCTTCAGGGTTATTGCTGGGGCTTGGTGCTTGCACTGAAAATCTACTGTTCCTGGTGGCCATGTTTTCCTTTTTTTTTTTTTTTTTAATTGGATAGAATAGAGAGAAATGGAGAGGGGAGGGGAGATAGGGAGAAAGATAGACACCTGCAGACCTGCTTCATCGCTTATGAAGGATCCCCCCTGCAGGTGGGGAGCCGGGGGCTCAAACCCATTAGTCCTTTATCAGAAGAAGGCTGTGGGGAGTCAGGCTGTAGTGCAGCGGGTTAAGCGCAGGTGGCGCTAAGCTCAAGGACCGGCATAAGGATCCCGGTTCGAACCCCGGCTCCCCACCTGCAGGGGAGTCACTTCACAGGCGGTGAAGCAGGTCTGCAGGTGTCTATCTTTCTCTCCTCCTCTCTGTCTTCCCCTCCTCTCTCCATTTCTCTCTGTCCTATCCAACAACAACAATAACTACAACAATAAAAAAACAACAAGGGCAACAAAAGGGAATAAATAAAATAAATAAAATAAAATAAAAATAAAATAAAAAAAGAAGAAGGCTGTGTTTTGAGGAACAGGTCATGGAAGGGGGAGTTTTTTCCTCTCTCATCCCACTCACAACCCCCCTTCCTCTAGCCCTGTCATGCTTTTTCATTCATTCAACCTTCAAGCTCATGTTCATCCTGATTTTTTTTTTTTTTTTGCCTCCAGGGTTATTGCTGGAGCTCGGTGCCTGCACCATGAATCCACTGCTCCTGGAGGCCATTTTTTCCCTTTTGTTGCCCTAGTTGTTTTATCATTGTGGTTATTATTGTTGTTATTGTTATTGATGTCATTGTTGTTGGATAGGACAGAGAGAAATGGAGAGAGGAGGGGAAGACAGGGAGAGGGAAAGATAAACATCTGCAGACCTGCTTCACTGCCTGTGAGGTGATCCCCCCTGCAGGTGGGGGGGGGGCTCAAACCAAGATCCTTCCCTGCGCTACCACCCGGCGCCCAATCCTGATTTTTAAAGCCTGTCCACTGTCAGTTTAGGTCGGCAGTGAGTTGCTTGCAGATCGCTCTCCCTTCCACCTCTTCAGGGAGCCTGCCTTTTCTCCTGCTCAGCCTGAAGGTTGCTAGTGGATTTTGTTGCTGTGTCTCCACACCCCCTGGGATATCCCTCTGCGTCTGCTCCCAGGCCTCCTGCTCCTCCTAAGGCCCAGCCCACTCCAGGTGTGTGGCTTTGCTCTCCTGAACCAGATGGCTCCCTCCTCTAGGAAGCAGGCTTTTCCCCTCCGAAGCAGAGCTTGTCAATATTTGCCTTCGGTTTGTGGTTCTCTGCAGCCACACCTCCTGGCATGGCTTTGACCCAGTGTCTCTGGTTCCTGAGGTCCAGCGCGGGAACCTCCCTGAGGCACTGACCTCCATCCACATTGTACCTCCTGCTTTCTTCTGCCCCCTGTGTGTTTAAGTGTTTGCTGTCTGGGGCGGGGGTGAGGGGCAGTAAAACGTCTTACTCTAGCTGATCCAGAATCACCCTAATATTCACAAGACCCCAGGCCAAAGATTTATCACAGTAGGCTAAGCTGTGGCACATCCAGTTGAGCGCACACATTACCATGTGCAAGGACCCAGGTTCAACTCCCTGGTCCCCACCTGCAGGGGTGGAAGCTTCCTGAATGGTGAAGCAGGGCTGTGGGTGTCTCACTTTCTTTTTTCCTCTTCCTTACTCTTCCCCCTATTTTTTTTAATCACTCTAGGGTTATTGTTGGGACTTGATGCCTGCGCTACAATTCCACTGCTCCTGGAGGCTAATTTTCCCACGTTGTTACCCTTGTTGTTATTATTATTGTTATCACTGTGGTTGTTGTTGGATAGGACAGAGAGAAATCGAGAGAAGAGGGGAGACAGATGGGGGAGAGAAAGACAGATACCTGCAGACCTGCTTCACCACCCATGAAGCGACTACTCTGCAGGTGGGGAGCCCGGATCCTTACACTGGTCCTTGCACTTCAGCACCATGTGCGCTTTACCTGCTGTGCTACCACCCAACCCCCACTCCCTCCCTGCTCAATTTCCCTCTGTCTTATGCAATAAAAGAAAGAAAAACATACAAATAAAAGATTTATCTCACTAACTGCTGTAGTTCTATGCTCTTACAATTTCCCCAGAAAAGTTCGCTATAGCTGCAGAATTCTAATAAACATAGAAAAGACCTGCCCAGCTTCTCAGCTCATAGGATTCAGAGTCTTTCAGTGACGAAACCAGGGCCCCACATCTGCACAGGGAATCTCATAACTGTCTCTTCTGAGCTGACAGTGGTCCCTCTAAGAAGTTCGCTATGTCCCCGCTTTAAAGAGGCTGCTTGTCCCCCTTCCCACAACCTGGCGTCCTTTCCAACTTCTCTCACTGCTTTCCTTCCCAGACTTGAGTTTGAGTCTTACAACACAGTCAAGAAAATAGCACCTTCACCACTTGACAGAACAACCCATCCCAGGCAACCCTCCCCTCCCCCACTTACATCTTCAGGTGACATGTTATCCACAAAGCTCGTCAATTCCTAGGGAAGAGAGAAGCATGGCTCTGAGTTCTTGCTTTTTTTTTTTTTTGCTAATGGCAGTTCTGGTTCTGTCATCATGCAGTCAAAACTTTCTGGGGGCCAGGAGGTGGCACATCTAGTTGAGTTCACAAATTACTGTGCACAAGGACCAGGGTTCAAGCCCCTGCTCCCCACCTGCAGGGGAAACACTTCACAAGTGATGAAGCAGGGCTGCAGGGGTCTCCCTTCTTCTCCCTCTGTATCTCCCCCTTCCTTTTCAATGTTTCTGTCTCTGCCCCATATAAGTAAATCAACGTTTTTTAAAATTAAAATTAAAAAACTAAAAATTAAAGGACACTCTTTCCTTCTTGACAAATCCTTTTTCCTTCCTGCTTTCAGAACCAGGGGTTCCCTCCTCACTCCTAAAAGGCAAACATCCCTGCCCCCCAGCACTGCCCTCTCACCTGAGGTGCCTTCTTAGCTGGGTGAGCTCTGCCCAGAAAACAGCGCAGCAGAGACCGGAAGACAGAGGGTCTTTGACCTGCAAGGTGGGGGAGGTGGGTGGAAATGGAGACAAAGCCACACTCAATCTATTAACAGAATGGAAAGGGAGAGCGGCTTCCTAGAAGTCTCAGTCTCCCCCCCCCCTTCTTGCTCTGCTCTATCAGGCAGTAACATGGGGACACACTGACCAGCACCCTCTCTGCCATCCCCTCCCCCTCTGGCTGAGGACCCAGAGGTTAGCCCCCTCCCCCCACCCCTCAGGCCTGAGTTAGGGTGCAGGGAGGTTGTCTTCACCTGCAGGTTCAGGGGCCTCTGGCTCTTTGTGGTTCGGCGGGGGTCCGTTGGCTTCTTCGGGGGACACTGGAGCAGTGGGGAAGTGGGGAAGAAGAGGAGGAGAAGGAAGAGGAGGCAGCTGTAGGGAATGGTAAAATCAGGGTGGGGGAGATAGCATAGTGGTTCTGCAGAGAGACTTTCATGCCCACGGCTCTAAAGTCCCAGGTTCAATTCCTACCTAGCACCACCATAAGCCAAAGCTGAGCAGTTCTCTGGTTTAAAAAAAAAAAAAAAAAACATATATAAGGGCCAGGCAGCGACACATCTGGTTAAGTGCACACAAGACAGCGTGCAAAGACCCAGGTTCAAGCCCCTAGCCCTCCCCACCAGCAAGGGGAAAGCTGCTCTGGCTTATGGTGGTGCAGGGGATTGAACCTAGGACTTTGGAGTCTCAGGCTTGAGAGTCTTTTGGCATAACCATTATGCTATCTACCCCCCCCCACTCACTCTCTCCCTTTCTATCTTTTCCTCTTCTCTTAATTTCTCTCTGTCTCTATCCAATAATTTAAAAAAAAAACAATTTTAGAAAAAATACACATACAGTAGAATCAGTCCCCAGAGACTGCTCATTTCCTGCCTTGGGAAATCTAGCTGTGTCTATTCTTCCTCCCCTCCCTTTAATTCTCCTGGGTCCCACTTTTTAATTTTTTTTCTTTCTTCAGAGCACTGCACAGCTCTGGTTTGTGGTGGTGCTAAGGATTGAACCTGAGACCTTTGGTGCCTCAAGCATGAAAGTCTCTTTGCATAATTATTACACTACCTCCCCAGTCCCTGATCAACACTCATGACTGGCCTTTGTCCCTAGATCCCCAATTTCTTTTCTTTCTTTTCTTTTTTTTTTTCCTTTATTGGAAGGGGATTAAGAGTTTAAAGTCAACAGTAAAATACAGTAGTTGGTCCATGTGGAACATTTGTCAGTTTTCCACATAACACTCTAACTCCCACCTAGGTCCTCCTCTTCCATGTTCCAGGACCTGAACACTCCTCCCCCACTCCCACCCACCCCACCCAGGTCCTTTAGTGAACTACACCTATTTATTTGTTTATTTATTTATTTATTTTACCAGAGCGTCGGAACCGAACATGAAACGTTGGTGCCTCAGGCATGAAAGTCCATTTGCAAAACCATGATGCTATTTCCCCAGCCTCTGCTTCTTCTTAGGTGGTGCCAGGGAATGAACTCTGGACCTTGTGCAGGACTTCTCCTACAGCTACCCAACCCAATTTTTTTACTTAATGTAGATTTAATTAATTAATTGATGGGTTTATTTACAGACTACTGCTCAGCTCTGGCTTATGGTGGTACAGGAGTCTGAACCTAGGGCTTTGGTGCCTCAGACATGAGAGAATCTTTCCATAACCATTATGCTGTGTCCCCCACCCATCTCCAATTCATGGCTTCCCCCTCCCTTTCTTCCCCCTCTCTTCCCGCCCCCGCCCCTGGAGCACAAAGTCACCTCGGGCTTCCCATAGAGCTCATCGTCTTCATCCTCATCCACAAAGGCGAAGGACTCCGGGCGTCCTTGGGAGTCCAGGCCCGGGGCCCTGTTCCTCAGCAGCCGCACCTGCCCGTCGAAGGGCAGCTCCGACAGCTTGCGCGCCAGGTCCTGGGCGGCCCGCAGCCTCCGTTCGGGACTCAGGTGACGCAGCAACAGGGCCTGTAGCTCTGAGCGCTCCACCGCGCCCAGCAGGGTCATGGAATCTGCGGAGACCCGGGTGTGGCAGCCTGAGTGCCCACCTTCATCCCCAGGAGGGGCCCTACGGGGGCTCAGGGGCCTGACCCACCGTTGCTCCTATTCCCACCACTTCTCCCTAAAAACTTCCACTCTTCTCCCCTAAAAACTCAGCTCCTTGGTTGAGCGCACATGCTATAATGTGCAAGGACCAGGGTTCGAGCCCCTGTCCCCACCTGCAAGGAGAAAGCTTTGCCAGTGATGAAGCAGAGCTGCAGGTGTCTCTCTGTCTCTCTCCCTATCATCCCCTACCCTCTCGATTTCTGGCTGTCTCCACCCAATAAATAACGATAATTAAAATAAAAAAAAAAAAAAACTCAGTTTCAAGTCTTCCAGGATTGACCTCACTTAACCTTTTCCATCCCGACCCTAATGGATGCTAATTGGTTTTTTTTTGGGGGGGGGAGGAGAGGAGGCAGACCCTTTTTATAGCTTGTTTCCAAAATAGGTGTTACAATTTCAGGTGATATTGAAACAGGCTAATTGGCCCTGTCCCCAAAAAGAACAAGAGGAGGGATTAAAAGTCACTCAAACAGGCTGAAGTGTGAACACACTTAAGGCATCTAGAGGGACAGGCCGGATTTAATCACTCAAAGAATCGGGGACTTGTTCGAAGCATGGAAGCAAAAGCCATACTTTTAATTTTTTCCTAGGAAGTTCTCTCATCTGTTCATTGAAATTATGCTACTATAATTAGCATTTTCATTAAGCTTTCAGGCCATAAAAGAGTGGCTGTGTTATTAAGATTCACCTGGCCTTTCGGTTTTAATCATTATTGTAAAAAAAATGAGTTCACCATTTGGTAGTACTTGCTAAAGAGCTACTGGCTTGACAGTTTAGAGATCATTAGGTAGCTATTTGGGATTTGGAAAAAGAGAGAGAGACAGAGAGAGAGAGAGAGAGGGAGAGAGAGAGAGGACACTAACCTAACTTGAGCAATTTGGATGCATTGATTATCTGAAATCAGAACAGTTTTAAGGTTTCCAAATGCCTCTGTGTGGTTCTTCTTTAGTACACTAGTGGAAATATTAGATATTTATTCGATATCTTATTTATGCAGTATATTGATTTAATAACTAGTAAATACCTGATAGGAAGTAGTTTGAGGGAGACAGAAGTTAGAGTTTCTGTCCTCAAGGAATGTCCCTTTAGTAATCATCAACCTATATATTGGGGTGTCAAAAAAGTCACAATGCATTTTTTGCATAGAAAAACAGGAAAGGCTGGGGAAACAGCATAATGGTTCTGCAAAAGACTTTCATGCCTGAGACTCTGAGGCCTCAGATGCAATCCCCAGCACCACCATAAGCTGGAGCTGAGCAATGTTCTAGTGTCCCCTCTTTTCATTAAAAACAAACAAAATATTTTAAAAAGAAAAACATAGGGAGTCAGGCAATAGCGCAGCGGGTTAAGTGCATGTGGCACAAAGTGCAAGGACCAGCGTAAGGATCCCGGTTGGAGTCCCCGGCTCCCCACCTGGGGTGGGGGGTCGCTTCACAGGTGGCGAAGCAGGTCTGCAGGTGTCTGTCTTTCTCTCCCCTTCTCTGTCTTCCCCTACTCCCTTGATTTCTCTCTGTCCTATCCAACAACAACGACATCAGCAACAACAACAAAAATAGCTACAGCAACAATAAAACAAAGGCAACAAAAGGAAATAAATAAATAAATATTTTTTAAAAAATTTAAAAACAGAGAGAAATATGTCATGGCTTTTCCAACACCTCAGTATATAGATAGATGATTGTTAAAGTGACCTTCCTTGAGGGAAGAGACTATAACTTCTATCTCCTTCAACCTGTATACAAGATATATAGTAAGACAGTAAGATTAAAAAAAAAAGTAAATAAAAACATTACCCCCCAAAAAAGAGGAAAAAAAAGAAAAGAAATTCTCAAAAAAAAAATTAAAGGGAATATCAAAAAAGAATGAAAGAAAGAACGAATGAATGAAAGAAAGAGAAAAGAAGACGGGTTTGTTGGGAGTATGATGGTAGTGCACACATTACAGTATACAAGGTTCAAGCCCCTGGCCCCCACCTGCAGGGGGCAGCTTCACCAACCATGAAGCGATGCTGCAGGTGTCTCCCGTTCTCTCTCCCTCTCCTCTTCCCCCATTACTTCCTCACTGTCCTAACAAATAAGAATTACTAATTATTAATTTTTAAAAATTGACTAAAACCAAACTGAAATGTTTTACTAAAATCTCCTCTGATGGAACAATTTCATTTCTTCCTCAGGTTGGACACTGAAGGACAGTTATGATTTTGTTAAGTAACAACGAAAACAAACAACAATAACACAAAAAATAATAACACGTAAAGGGTTGGTTCCCTATTTGTGAATTTGCCTATGGACTAGAATAGACTTATGAACTTGAAACCGGAAATCAAACTGAGCAGAGTTCCCAAAACACTGGGAGACATGTGCTCACCACGAAAATAAGATAAAATAAAATAAATAAGTGCGTCTCCCTACACTTAAGATTCCCAGTCGGGGGTAGGGGAGAGGGTTGGAGTCAGGTAGTTAAGCTGCTCTCAGATCGCGGAAGAGTGTTCTTCTGGACCATCTAGAACCCTGCCCCTACCCCTTTATTCTTTTTGCTTTGCATTGGTGATTTTACTGTTTAAAATTACCCTCCACGCATAGTGCTAATGTTCTTTCTAGTTTTCCACAGCGCGACAGGCTATGATGTGAGGAGACAACATGAGATAAATGTGTAGGCTTGAACTACAGCGCTGCTGATTGAGTCAACAATCCAAATTAAATAAGGTCTCTTTCAAGAAACGTGCATGTAAGACATGTTAATGTCTGTGTTAATGAGCTGAAGAAAACCGTGTGACCTGCAGCTTGCAGGAGCCTGACCCTGTCTTCCCCCTGGGGAACGGCACCTCTAATTCATTATTCACAGGGACTTTGCAGAATAGGGCCCTGATGAACTAGAGAACGAACTGTACTTCCACCACTGAATTTTTAGCTGTCTCTGTGAGATCCAGTAATGCTGCAGCTGTGTTTTCTCTTTCTGGAAGCTGACTGTATTTCCCAAGGACACAGCTCGGTCAAGAGACTGGAGAAGCCTCATAAACAGCTGACATCACTAAGCCTTGCTACCTCTATGGAGTCCACGTTGAAGTCACTAGCTCAGGGCATGGCTTCCCTCCTTCCCTTCCCTTCCCCCCCTTCCCTTCCCTTCCCTTCCCTTCCCTTCCCTTCCCTTCCCTTCCCTTCCCTTCCCTTCCCTCCCCTCCCCTCCCCTCCCCTCCCCTCCCCTCCTCTCCCCTCCCCTCCCCTCTCCTCTTCTCCCCTTCCCTCTCTTCCCCTTCTCTCTCCTCCCCTCCCATCCCCTACCCCATCCCCCCTCCCCTCCCCTCCCCTCCACTCCCCTCCCCTTCCTTTCCCTCCCTTCCCCTCCCCTCTCCTCCTCTCCCCTCCCCTCTCCTCTTCTCCCCTTCCTTCTCCTCCTCTCCCCTCCCCTTCCCTCTCCTCTTCTCCCCTTCCCTCTCTTCCCCTTCTCTCTCCTCCCCTCCCATCCCCTACCCCATCCCCCCTCCACTCCCCTCCCCTCCACTCCCCTCCCCTTCCTTTCCCTCCCTTCCCCTCCCCTCTCCTCCTCTCCCCTCCCCTCTCCTCTTCTCCCCTTCCTTCTCCTCCTCTCCCCTCCCCTCTCCTCTTCTCCCCTTCCCTCTCCTCCTCTCCCCTTCCCTCCCTTCCCCTTCTCTCTCCTCCCCTTTCCTCCCCTCCCCCCTCCCCTCCCCTCCCCTTCCTTTCCCTCCCTTCCCCTCCCCTCTCCTCCTCTCCCCTTTCCTCTCCTCTTCTCCCCTTCCCTCTCCTCCTCTCTCCTTCCCTCCCTTCCCCTTCTCTCCTCCTCTCCCCTTCCCTTCCCTCCCCTCCTCTCCCCTCCTCTTCCTCTCCCTCCCCTCCCTTCTCCTTTTTTCCTTCCCCTCCCCTCCCTTCTCTTTCTTTCCTTCCCCTCCCCTCCACTCTCTTCTCCTTCCTTTTCCACATCTTCCCTTTTCTACTTTTGCCCCTCCCCTCCCCTCCTCTCCTGTTCCATTCCTTCACTCCCTCCCTTCCCTTCTTTTCCCTTTCCTTCCTCCCTCCCTCCCTTCCCTCCCACTGACCTTTGGAGTCCACCAGTGGCAATGTCTTGACTGTAGTGCTCTGCAACAGAGCCTGTAACTCCCCGTAAGTGCAAGAAGCTGAAACAAACTTCACATCACGCACCATGATGTCCTCAACAAAGATGGTAAATTTGCTATAGAGAGAGAAATTATGGGGGGGAGGATTTTAGCCCCCATAGTACACCAGTCCCTTTGCCCTCCCTTGCATCCTTCCCCCTTCCCCCTCATCCTGTGACATTTGCCAAGAATTTGATCACTCACAGTTTTCATTAAGGTCATGGGACTATAAAAGTAAATCAAATGTTGTGATTCCAAACAGTGACCCTGATCTCAGCCTCCCTCCCATCCCTTCTCCACGGCCCATCACATCTGAACTGATTCCAGCCGGTGCCCCTGACCTGAGCTGGTTCCAACCAAGGTCAGGCAAGTAGGGGAGCTTCTTGACCTGGATGATGCTGTCATAGAGGGAGGGCTGCAGGCTCTGAGCCACCATGTTGGCCAAGATCACAGCCACCATCATGGGGAGGATGTGAGCAATCTGGCCCGTTAATTCGAAGCAGATCACAGCCGTGGAGACCGTGTGGGACACCGCGCCAGTCAGAGCCGCTGCTCCTACAACAAGACCGGAAAGACTCTGAGAGTGAGGGCTTCCAATCTTGGCATGGGATGCCCATGGGCCTTAAGACATGGTGTGACCCTGGCTACTGCCAACATCCTTTTTTTAAAAAAAAAAAAAAAACTGTTAGTAGAATCATATTTTGTTTTATTTATTTTTTAAATATTTATTCCCTTCTTGTTGCCCTTGTTATATTGTAGTAGTAGTTGTTGTTGTTGTTGATGTCGTCATTGTTGGATAGGACAGAGAGAAATGGAGAGAGGAGGGTAAGACAGAGAGGGGGAGAGAAAGATAGACACCTGCAGACCTGCTTCACCGCCCATGAAGAGACTCCCCTACAGGTGGGGAGCCAAGGGCTTGAACCAGGATCCTTACGCTTGTCCTTGTGCTTGGAGTCACCTGCTTCACCGGGATCCTTGAGTCAGTCCTTGCGCTTTGCACCATGTGTGCTTAACCCGCTGCGCTACCACCCAAATCCCAGTAGAATCATATTTTAAGTGAAATGTTCATGTTTTCAACATCATAGTGAAATAATTCACCTAAAAGGTTACAGAATATATTTTAGTCCTTTCTGTTTCTGTCATGTTTCAATTAAAAACATGAATTAGCCTACAGCAGTGTATTCATTTCTAGAAATATTTTTCTTTGTGTGAATTAAATCACATAAAGATTTAAAATAATATTTTCTAGCTTTATTCATTCACTTTGATAAGACAGAGAGAGATTTGAAAGGGAAGGGGGATAGACAGAAAGACACCTGCAAACCTGGTTCACCCTTTGTGAAGCTTTTCCCCTGCAGGTAAGGACCAGAGGTTTGAACCCAGGTCCTTGCCCACTGTAATGTGTGCGCTTAACCCGGTGCACCACTGACTGGCTCCCATGGAAAGATATTTAAAAGATGCAAGGCCGGGTGGTGGCACACCGGGTTAAGCGCACACATTACAGTGTGCAAGGACCCAGGTTGAAGCCCCTGCTCCCCACCTGCAGGAGGAAAGCTTCACAAGGAGTGAAGCAGGGTTACGGGTGTCTGTCTCTTTCTCTCTCCGCCTTCCTCTCCCCTCTCAATTTCTCTCTGTCTATATCCAATAATAAGTAAATAAATATTTTTTTAAAAGATGCTTACAAGAACAACTGCTTTCTTTGATAAATGTATATGAATGATTCAGAAAGGCTTCCAATGAGAAGAATCCCTTTACCATTATGGTAAAAATGACCAGGATCTCCCTTCAGCTTTTAAATTCATATCTGCTAACTTTCCAAATCTATGTGAGCTGTGTGACCTGTGTGTGTTTTCTAAACTCTTTCTGTATAGTGCCAGTATATATATTATTGGATAGAAACAGAAACTGAGAGAGGAGCAGGAGAGACAGAGGGAGAGAGACAGAGAGACACCGGCAACCTTGCTTCACCCCCTTGTGAAATTTCCTCCCCACAGGTGAAGACCAGGGGCTCAAACCCAGGTCCTTGTGCACTGTCATGTGTGTACTTAACCAGGTGCCACACCACCTGGCCCCAGTGCCAACATTCTTTTTTTTTTTTTTAATTTTTCTTATTTATTGATTTATTTATTTATTCCTTTTTGTTGCCCTTGTTGTTTTATTGTTGTTGCTGATGTTGTTGTTGTTGGATAGAACAGAGCGAAGTGGAGAGAGGAGGGGAAGACAGAGAGGGAGGGAGAAAGACAGACACCTGCAGACCTGCTTCACCGCCTGTGAGGTGACTCCCCTACAGGTGGGGAGCTGGGGGCTCAATCAGGGATCCTTATGCCGTCTGGTCCTTGTGCTTTGCACCAGGTGCGCTTAACCTGCTGCACTACCGCCAGACTCCCGAGCGCCAACATTCTTAAGGTGACCCTCCATCAAGAGTTAGGTGAGGGAGGCTGGACTGTTGAACTGCTTGACAGTCATTGTTTTGATCTCATTCTGTGTCCTTTGGCAAGTCATAAAATTACTGCCTGTGCCAACATTTTCATTTATAAAAATGAACGCAATTGTCCTATTAAATGTCCCATTTAAAATTGTCTCATGGGTACTTGCTTTTGAAAAATGCATTCTTAACTGAGAATTTAAAACATCAGTTGTAGAGACTGAATGGAGGTATACCCACCAGAGCGCAAACATTACCATGAGCAAACGACCAAGGTTCAAATGAGGTCCTCCACCAGTGGAGGGGTAGAAGCTTCAGAAATAGTGCCTCTCTACCTCTCTTTCTTCCTAGCATTCTGTCTCTCAACCTCTACCCGACAAAATAAATAAGAAAGGAAGAAAAAAGGGGGGGGGGGATGGCCACCTGGATTGGAGATGGGACTGTGAAGGCATCAAGCCCCAGAAATAATTCTGGTAGGAAAAAAAAAGTTAAAAAGCTGTTATGTATGTATTGTTAAATGGGAATCTGGGGAATGTTATGCATGTACAAACTATTGTATTTACTGTTGAATGTAAAGCATTAATTCCCCAATAAAGAAATAAATTATTAAAAAAAAAAGCAAAAAAAAAAGCTGTTATGGGGGCCAAGAGGTGGCACACTTGTTAGAGTACACATGTTGCAATGCACAAGGACCCAGGTTTGAGCCCACAGTCCCCACCTGCAGAGAGAAAGCTTTGTGAGTGGTGAAGCAGTGCTCCAGGTGTCTCCCTGTTTCTCTCTCCCTCTCTGTCTCCCCCTTCCTTATCTATTTCTGGAATCCCATGTTCCCACTTGAAAGAGACCATTTTGTGAGATCTAGGGTCCTCCCTTATAGATCTAAGACATTGTAACTCTGTGAGTTCTTTGAAAATGAAATCTGATTTCCACATATATATGCTGTTGCTCCATCAGCCAAATGAGTTTCCTGTGCATTAACTGTGTTTATAACTCAATGTTTGGGCTTGATGTCCCAAGAGAAAAGATGCTGGGGAGGGAACATACATAAAAATAGAACAAGAAGTCACAAAAGGGAAGTACGGGCGTGGAATGATTCCATTGGACGGTGCATAAATATAATGCCTAAATCATAAAGCATCATGGGAGCTATAGATGCTGGGAAATGTTGATCAGGAAATATCAGGAAGTGTGCCTGAGAGATGTGAGGAGGGAGAATGAGAAAGGCCGATGAAAATAAGAACTTTACTGATGATGCTGTAAAAGGCTTAAAGGGGTGAGTTAGGTCACCATATGCGCTAGAGGACTGGCTAGTGTCCCTGTATCTGAAGGAGGTATGTATGGCCTTTCTGTGAAAAGGGTGGGAGGGAGAGAGGAAGGGTTCCTGTGGGAGCCCCTGCTCATCACCCTCATCAATCTGGAGATTGTCTTGGTCATTGTGGAAGGCATGGTTTTTGATCGGAGGCAATGATGAGTTTAATATTTTGTTTTTCAGATGTATTTTTTTAAACTTTTTTTGTACTTTTTATAGAGACAGAGAGAAGTTGAGAGGAGTAGGAGGAATAGTGAGGGAAAGGGGAGAAAAAGGCACCTACAGCACTGCTTCACCCCTCATAAAGCTTCCCCCCTGCATGTGGGGGCAGGGAACAGGTCTGAATCCAGAATCCATGGTTATTTGTCTCTCTATTAAGTGCTTTTAGGTCCCCATGGGTATTAACACATCTGCAGGTTGGAAACATTCAAAACCAACTTCTGCATTATTATTATTTCCATGATTCTACAAAAGAAAAAACCCCTTGTGGTCTAAGAGGTGGAGCAGTGGTAAAGCTTTGGACTCTCAAGCATGAGGTCATGAGTTCAATCCCCAGCAGCACATGTGCCAGAGTGACGACTGGTTCTTTCTCTCTCTCCTCCTATCTTTCTCATAAATAAATAAAATCTTAAAAAAAAAAAAAAAAAAAACCTTACCAAAGAGCCAGGAGCACTCTAGAACTTTTTCATCCTTATTTATCTCATCTTAGTCTCATCATCTGTTTTCAACACACACATACACACACACACACACTCACACACACACACACACACACACACACACACACACACACACAATTAAAGCTCAAAGAGGTCCAGTGAGATCAAATGAGAGTCAAAGCCAATAGTTGGGCTCTTAATGCCAACTGAATGGAATAGTATTACGTTAGAACCACATCATACAGTCCCAAGTGAAGATGTCAGGGGAGAGAGTTTGAGTGTGGAGATTGGAGGCCCAAGGAGGCTTGGTTGTGAAAATCAAGTTGGAAGAGTAGGATATTCTCACCAATTACTGCATAGCCCCCAGGTAGGATCTTGTAGAGGAAGCCATCAAATAAGATTCCATCGGGGAATATCATGGCCATGACCTCTCCCACCAGCCTTCCAAATGCAGCTCCTATAACAGGGAGTCAAGAAGACAGATATTGAGTCATCCAAATTCCTCATCCTCTTTATTTTCAGAGTTATCCTTCTTTCCTTCTTTTATGGGCACTAAAACCAAATACACACACACACCCTCCCAGCTTCCTGGGTCATCTCTGATTTTTCCCAAGTTGTAAATGTCAGTAAGATATCAGGTTTCTCATAAAAACTTACCTAATACAAACACAGGCATGAAGCCCCCACAGGGGATGGGCATGGTGGTGGCCACGATGGACATCCAGAACTAAGGCAAACAGAAGTGTCAGTATACCTTCTCAGCTCTCCCCAGTACACACATCCACACTCAGCCCCTTCCTTTCCCATGGTCCTCTCTCCTCTTCCATCATGAATTACAGAAATCTCAGGAGAGTTAAATCTTCTGGAAGTCATATTTTCCATCACCTTTCCTCCAGAACCCCAAACCAAAGGGCTCTCAAAGTTAAGAGATCACCAGAGACAGTACAAGACAGTATAAGTTCCACCAGAGGAGAGGTTGAACATCTAAGCCTCCCTGGCAGAAACAGATGATGATTTGATGGAGGGTGAGATAGACCCACACCTGTCCTAGAGAAACGTGAGAATGTGCCCTCAGCACAAGAACAATGCTGTAAATCAACACTGCCTCAATAAAGTGATGCTGAAGTTGAAAAAGAAAAAAAAAATGAACAAGCTACCAAGAAATATGTATTTTCTCATTAGTAGATAGACTGATAAAATTTTTATCACATTGATTAAAAAAATCTATATGGAGTGATAAATACCACAGTATTAATACCATTTATTTCCAGGAACTATAAATTCAGCTGAGTTTTAATTTCTTCTTTGACAGTTACTACAGTGTTTGAATTTATTTTACACTAAGAAGAAATTTTTTAAACTATTTTCTATATGACAGGACAGAGGGAAACTGAGAGGGGAAGGGGAGTTAGAGAGGAAGAGAAACACCTGTAGCATTACTTTACCACTAGTGAAGCCTTCCCCCTGCGGGTGGAGATGGGGAGCTTGAACCCCAGTCCTTGTGTGTGGTGATGTGTGCATTCAACCAGGTGCACCACCATCCGACCCCAGAAGGTATTTCTTTTTTTTTTTTTTTTGTCAGTGGAAAATAAAGTTGTATCAGGTAATTGTCCTGAGAGCCCTTGCCTCTGTTTGAAGTGACTCAATTTGCCTCTACACAATCTAGAAGAAGGAGAGGAGCCCAAGAGCACTATTCTGTCATTATTCCCCAAAGAACTCAATCCCTGGATATTCTCTGGGCTCCAGAAATTCCCCTCAATGGAGTAGCCAGAAATTCTTGAAACTCAAGTATACCTTTTCCTGGTCAGATTATGTTTCTGAAAAAAGGATTCATTTTATTAGGGGCTTAAGGATTGATAGTATAGTAGTTGACACAGGAGTACAATTTCTCATCCCCCCTGTGAGGGGTGTCTGTAAAACACCATCACTCCCAGCTTGGGTCCATTTCTACCATCATGTACCAAGAACCCCAGAGCCCTTCCCCTCTCTCTTAACCCTTCCCCAGCCCTCCTTCCCCAGAGTCTTTTGTTTTGGTGCAATATACCACACCCAGTCCAAGGTTCACTTTGTATTTTCCCTTTCTGTCCTTGTTTTTTAAGTTCCATTTACAAGTGAGAACATCTGGCATTTGCCCTTCTTCTTTTGGCTTATCTCATTGAACATATTTCCTTCAAATCCATTTAATAGGTGGCACAGGAGATAATGCATCAGGTTTAGTGGCGGAAACATATATATTTATGTCACAACTTTCTTAGCCACTTATCTGTTGTTGGACAGTTGGGTTGCTTCCAAGTTTGCAGAGCCCCTGATCTAAGTGACAGACACCTTGATATGTGACAAACATAGTCATTTACAAATCCACTTATACAGTGAACCTTGTGGGGAAATCTGGGAAACAGAACATCCTGTCTGAAGCATTTTCTTTGACATAGGTCACCTTAAATAAAAGACAAAAACATCACCTGACCATAGAAGGAGGGTGCCTTAATAAAAAGGGAGTTGGGTGGTAGTGCAGCAGGTTAAGCACCCATGGTGCAAAGCACAAGGACCGGCATAAGGACCCCAGTTTGAGTCCCCGGCTCTTCACCTGCAGGGGAGTCGCTTCACAGATGATGAAGCAGGTCTGCAGGTGTCTATCTTTCTCTCCTCCTCTCTGTTTTCTCCTCCTCTCTCCATTTCTTTCTATCTTTTCCAACAACAGTGACATCAATAACAACAACAATAACTACAACAATAAAAAAAGGGCAACAAAAAGGAATAAATATTTAAAAATAATAAAAAAATTAATATCATAGAAAAGCTCTCCAGAGTCCACCTTGAAAGATGATATTCCAACAGGAGATGGGGCAATTCTAGCACAAGCAGTGTACACATTCTGTGACAAAGTGTGCAAAATCCAATTTGTCATAGCCAAAACCTGGAAGGAACCCAGGTGTCCAACAACAGATGAGTGGCTGAGTAAGTTGTGGTCTATATACACAATGGAATACGACTCAGCTACTAAAAATGGTGATTTCACCTTTTTTATCCTCATCTTGGACGGAGCTTGGAGGAATCATATTAAGTGAGATAAGTCAGAAACAGAAGGATGAATATGGGATGATCTCCCTCCTAGACAAAAGTTGAAAAACAAGATCAGAAGAGAAAGCACTAAGCAGAACTTGGACTGGAGTTGGTGTATTGCACCAGAGTAAAAGACTCTGGGGGGGGAGGAGGTGGAGGTTAGGTCCTGAAACAAGATGGCAGAGGAAGACCTAGTGGGGGGTGTATTGTTATGTGGAAAACTGGGAAATGTTATGCACACACAAATTATTGTGTTTTGCTGTCATCTATAAACCATTAATCCCCTAATAAAGAAATTTTTTTTAAAAAAGTGTTGCAAAAGCATTGAGAGGCAGTGGGGAAAGGATCTGTTAAGAACAACATAATTATGAGACATGACATATAAATGAAGCAGCAAGTTTATCTACCACTTTCAAGATGAGTGAGCCTACCTGAGGATAGGATCTGGAATTAATTTGATGAAAGATGGTAGCAGCTGAAAGTAAGAACAAATTGCTAGGATGGAAATGTTTACAATTTAAAAGCCATACCGTGGCTGGCACGATAGTTTACTTACTGCACTTGCTTGCTTTATCATGTGCATCACCAAGGTTCAAGAGTGGCCCCGCTACACTGAGGGAAGCTTTGGGACTGTGCTGTCTGTCTTTCTCTCTGAAAAAAGGTCACGGAGTAGTGAAGCCTCAATCATACACACATACACACACACACACACACACACACACACACACACACACAGAGAGAGAGAGAGAGAGAGAGCACCATGGCAGCAACTGGGATATGTCTCAGGGGTAGCACGCAGGATTTGCATGCCTGAAGCCCTGGATTAAAATCTCCAGCAACACATTCCAGAGTGGTAATCTGGTCTCTCTCTCATTAAACACATAAATAATTTTTAAAATAAACTGTACCAATCACATTCAATCTCTTAATTCCTTGGACCTTAGAAAGAATTCCCTTGTGCCAAGGCTGATCAGGAAGGAGAGACAAAGACTTCAGAAACTCTGAGAGGAAGCAAAACACGTTCATCTGCGTGTCGGAATATGTTTAGGACAGCGGATATCTGCAGAACACCAGGTACAGATGTAGAGATGGAGAGGTTGAGTGCTGCTCTTGTGTACAACAGGAATGTACACACCATTATCTCTGCCTCTTTCTTGCATGAGGATAGTGGTCAGTAAATGTGGGCAGGATGGAGGGGATATGAAAGGAGGGAAAGAAGGAAGGAAAAGAGAGAAGGAAAAATCAGAGCTGGGAGTAGGGGTAGATAGCATAGTGGTTATGCAAAAAGACTCTCATGCCTGAGGCTCCAAAGCCCCAGGTTCAATTCCCCATACCACCTTAAGCCCAAACTAAGTAGTGCTCTGGTAAAACAAACAAACAGACCTCCTGCTACCACTATTTCCTCCAGTTCTTGAACCTCTAGGGTGGGGTTCACTTTGCTTCACGCTTCCCTCAATTCATACCAACTGATACTGCATCTGCTGATCCCAGCTAATCAACCCAACAAGTACCACCTCAGCATGCTTCACTTCAGACTGTGTCCAGAGACATGAGGTATGGAACGTCAACCCTTCAGCATCACTACCTGGCTGAGACCTTTCCTTTCCCATAGGATTCTCTAATTCCATTTCAGGTGGTTCACTTCCTAACAAAGCCCACAAATCTAGATACAGACCAGGTCCCATGAGATAGGGCAGAAGTACACATGTATCCATAAAGTATAGCAAAATATAGACCTGAAAGCAAAAGTACACAATAGTTTGCAGTGAGTCAATAAGTGAAGCAAATGGGTAGAAAGACCTAAAAAGACACCATAAAGTTCCTAATCAAATAGTTTCTACTTAAACCTAGATACCCTCCTTAGCTACTTCCTATTACACTTCCCTTGGTCACCCCAAAGCAAACCTTATGAAAGTAAGGACTTCAAAAGCTGAATAAGGGCAAGAGACTGGCATACTTTAATGATGACTCTTTAGTCATCTGTCAGGCCACTCCATCAGCTGGGGCCCTAGTAGGAGAGTCCTGGGATTCCCACACAGACATGATGGGCCTAGACCTCTAACAGATCCCTTTCTCCATTGTCACTGGTCATCTCCATCAGGAACAACACAATGGACCCCTTTGTGGGCCCCCAAATAGGATCAACAATCTGCCCTCAATCTGGATCAACAAAGGTAGAGAATGTTCCATTCTCCAAAGGGAGGCTGGATAACATACTTTATCTCCCACCTGAGGAAGATGGGTCCTGAAATTGGGGCAGCTTGGAACATTCCTACTCATGACCACACAATGTGAGCTCAGACCTACAGGGATGCAGAGGTTACATAGACTCTTATGCTGAATATGGGCCCTAGGTCAGATCAAATTGATGAGGTTTACAGTCTGGCTCGAACCGGGATCCTTATGCTGGTCCATGTGCACTTAACCTGCTGCACTACCGCCCAATCCCCCAATAAACAAATATTTTTTAAAGGGGGGGGGTGATTTGAGGGATAGATAGCATAAAGGTTATGCAAACAGACTCTCATGCCTTAGGCTCCAAAGTTCCAGGTTCAATCCCCAACACCACCATAAACCAGAGCTAAGCAGTGCTCTGTTAAAAAAATAAATTTAATAATAATAATAACAATAATAATGAAAGGCTTCAGAGAATTTCCAGTTTGGTGAACTTGAGCACACAGGCTGGGGTAGAAGGAGTCACTCCTTTTCCCCACACCATGCCCCAAGCATCTCTTGCAAATGGCTAGTCCTGGTTTGTATCCCTCTATGATAAGTCAGTGATCTAGTAGTCAAATAGGCTTTCTGGTTTCTGTAAACTGCTGATTGATTGCCAGTTGGTAAGAAGGACAGATAACAGTCTGGGCTTTTGATTGGTTGAAGAGGGAGGTGTGACACCTCCAATCTGTAGCTGATTGGTCAGAAACACAGGGAACACCCTGGCCTTGAAGCTAAAGCATCACAAGTGGAGGGCTGGTTTGGGGAAGCTGAGCTCCCTCAGGGTAGAAAGTGCTAGAACTGAGGAATAAGAGTCTGTCTCTCAGACATCCGGCTGGTTTCTGAGAATTGCTTGCCTGTGTGGGGAAGTCTCCACAAACTCCTGGAACTGAGTACCAGAGCCTTGAACATATGCAACAGGCTGGTTTCTGAGAATTGCTTGCCTGTGTGGGGAAGTCTCCACAAACTCCTGGAGCTGAGTACCAGAGCCTTGAACATATGCAAACCAGAAAGAGTTTCCCTGAGCCAGTATTTGCTAAGCATCCAACAGTCATGCTATGCTTGTTTGAACTGACTTGTTTAAACTGCAGACGACCAGATACCATCTGAGGTGACTACCTCTGAGCTGCAGGCCATTGTGCTTTGAGCTTCCTTAAGTGATTCTGACACCTCACCACCAGAGGCCCCTTGAGTTATTTGTCTCATGGGAATAAGTACATGAAAGCTACAGGAATTTTGTAGGCTCAGGCCCATCTGGAAGCTCCCCATCATACAGATTAGAGCTGACAGAGAGGTCTGATTTCAGAGGATGCACTCTCTATTATCTTCCAAGATAAAGAGGGTGTCAGGATCCGAGGCCATGGACATTTTACCAACACAAAGAAATGACATGGGGAGATTTGCTAAGAACCAAAAGCACATAATAGGAGAAACCCAGAAGCAATGTTAAGTGATGTCCACACAAATAAACACCTGTGGTTATTCAACATCCAATTCCAAAGCACTGGGGAAGTTCAGACCCACAGTCGCAGATAACTTACTTGAAGCCTCCACAAGATACAGCAATTGGAAGAGGGGAAAGGAGTCCTACAGACCTCGTGGTGCTCGGAAAAGCCAGTGAGACTAGGGGCTAAGGTGAGGCTTATTAAGAGGGACACTGAAGCTGGAATTCCACTCAAAGGCATCACCAAAACCTCTACGTCCTGGTCCGAAAGGTGGTGTAGTGGAAAAAGTATTGAACTCTTAAGCATGAGGTCCTGAGTTCAATTCCTGGCCGCACATGTATCAGTGATGTCCCTATCTTTTATCATTAGTAAATAAATAAAATACTTTAAAAAAAAAAGCTCTATATCTACCATATGATGTCACTGTACATGTTTTAAGAGCAAGGAAGCTGGATCAATAATGGTAGAGAGCCTCCAAAGGGAGGCTGGATAACATACTTTATCTCCCACCTGAGGAAGATGGGTCCAGAAATTGGGGCAGCTTGGAACGTTCCTACTCATGAGCACAGAATGTGAGCTCAGATCTACGGGGATGCAGAGGTCACATAGGCTTCTAAGCTGAATATGGGCCCCAGATCAGATCAAATCAATGGGGTTTACAGTCAACAATATTTATACACATTTCCACATATTTGGGAGCTACTCTTCCCTAATCCAGATTTATATCCCTTTTTCCAGCCATGACATCATCTCCCCCAGACAATAACTTGGGTCTACCTGCATAGCAGATGTCAGGCTCAGGAAAAAAAACTAGTAAAGTCAAGAGCCCTTTGGAATATACCTAAAATAAGCCTACTAGCTATTTTCAAAACGGAGACCCCCAAATCTTCATCTAGACTATTCCAGCCTTTAGGTTCATGATTAGTCAACAATTTGGCTTTATATGTTAATTCTTTTTTTCAGCCTCCAGGTTCCAGATGCTACCATGATACCAACCGGACTTCCCTAGGCGGATGACCCCACCAATGTGTCCTGAAGCTCCGCTTCCCCAGAGTCCTAACCCACTAGGGAAAGAGAGAGGTAGACTGGGAGTATGGATCGACCTGTCAATGGCCATGTTCAGTGAGGAAGCAATTACAGAAGCCAGACCTTCCACCTTCTGCATCCCACAATGACCCTGGGTCCATACTCCCAGAGGGATAAAGAATAGGAAAGCTATCAGGGGAGGGGATGGGATACAGAGTTCTGGTGGTGGGAACTGTGTGAAGTTGTACCCCTCTTATCCTATGGTTCTGTCAATGTTTCCTTTTTATAAATAAAATTTTTTTAAAAAGATCAAGGAAGCTGGAAGCTCCCTTTTTCTTTCTTTTTAAAAATATTTTTAATTTTTTAAATTATTTTTATTTATTTATTGGACAGAGACAAGCAGAAACAAAGAGGAAAGGGGATGATAGAGAGGGAAGCGACAGAGGGACATTTGCTTCACCACTCCTGAAGCCTTCTCCATGCAGGTGTGGACCAGGGGCTGGAACCTGGGTCCTTGTGCATTATAACCTGTGTGCTCAACCAGGTGCACCATCGCTTAGCCCTGAAGCTCCCTTTTGCACTGTTACAAAAGTACTGAGCTTGAAATAAATAAATAAATAAACAAAAGGTACTGAGCCCAGAATCTATTCTATAGATAGTGGTAATTGCCAAAAGACCATAGAGACTAAAGTTCAAATAAGACTTCGGAGAAAAATAGGTCTAGTCACTCTTATATTTTAATTTGACCGGGTCACTTATTGCCAAGTCTTTGGGGAAAATATATATTTTTTAATTTTCCTTTATTCATTTATTTTACCAGAACACTGCTCAGTGTTGGCTTGTGGTGGTGGTACTGGGAATAGAACATGGGAGCTCAGAGCCTCAGAAATGAAAGTCATTTTGCAAAATTGACTAGAGCTTCCCGCTGCTACTGATTTTCTTATTTGTAAACCAACCAAGGTCTCACAGTTGCAGAAAACTTTTAAAATGTAACTGGGGGTGGGGAGGTGGAGGGGTGGAGTGGCATGCCTAGTTGAACAGACAGGTTACAATGCAAAAGGACCCAGGTTCAAGCCCTTGGTCCCCACACCCCACTTGCAGGGGGGAAGCATCTGGAGTAGTTAGACAGTAGTGCAAGTGTCTCTCCTTCTCTCTCTCTTTCTGACCTCCTTGTTCTCTCTTGATTTCTCTGTCTCTATCCAATAAACAGATAAATTAAATACTTGGATAAAAACATAGAAAATCTGCTTGTGGGGGATGGGTGGTAGGTAGCACACCTGGTTAAGCATACATAGCACAAAGCACAAGGACCCGCATGAGGATCCTGGTTCGAGCCCCCAGTTCCTCACCTGCAGGGGAGTCGCTTCACAAGTGGTAAAGCAGGTCTGCAGGTGTCTGTCTTTATCTCCCCCCTCCTCTCTCAATTTCTCTGCCTTATTCACTAAAACAAACAAACAAAAACAAAAAACAAACAAAAAAATGGCCACCAGGAGTAGCAGAAGGGTAGTGCCAGCACCTCGCCTTAGCAGTAACCCTGGAGGCAAAGAAGAAAGAAAGAGAGAAAAGAAAGGAAGGAAGGAAGGAAGGAAGGAAGGAAGGAAGGAAGGAAAGAAGGAAGGGAGGGAAGGAAGACCACTTGGGGGGATTCTCAGGATGCCGGAGAGCAGTTTCACTCACATCTCAAGGTTCTACTGAAGTTTCTCTTGCATGTGTTTCTCCTAATTTTCCACTGTGTCACCCTCATCTCTGCATGTGTCTTCTTATCCCTCAAGCAGGTTCACTGTTTCTCTGTTCACTGGGTATGTGTGCATACAACATGTCAACTATAAACGTTCTATAACGTCCTATGAGCATATATAAATAGAAAGAGAGAGACAGGCTGGGAGTGTGGATCAACCTGCCAATGTCCATGTTCTGTGGGGAAGCAATTACGGAAGCCAGACCTTCCACCTTCTGCACCCCACAATGACCCTGGGTTCACACTCCCATGGGATTAAAGACTAGGAGAGCTATCAGAGGAGGGGATGGGCTACGGAGCTCTGGTGGCGGAAATTATACCCCTCTTATCCTATGGTCTTGTCAGTGTTTCCATTTTATAAATAAATAAATGAAAATAAATAAATAGGAACATCTTAAGGGTATCCACAAAACATCCCAAGAGTGTGTATATTGAATAATCTCTCTCCTAGTATGTAGAACACTCTGTATCAGACTTGTTACCTCCAATTCTACTGATTATATTAGATTCTGTGTTTACTCTGCCAATCCTGACCTTACGCTAAGGATGAAGGCATAATTCAGGGTTATCAGATGAGGCACGCTTCACATTAGCCTGAAGGCCTGTTGACCACTATCTGTGTTTACCCTGACATGGCCAAAACACACCTGAGGGCTGGAGATGGAACTAACAGAGATAGCAAAGGGTTTCTGACACATGTCATAGCATACACAGAACTCAGTAATTAAGAAAAAAAGTTCAAGAGAGAAATAACAGGCATTGCAATTCAGGGGTTTATCAAGAAATCAGGGGTGCTTTTACTAGAGGGAAGTCCCTGGGAAGCAGGGAGTGATACCCCCAACTGGTTCATTCTCTGGTTATAACATGAGGTCAGGCTATCAGGATGTAATTCAGTGAGATTAATACATGTGACATAGAAGTGAGTCTTTCTGTATAATCCCAGTATGCTTCTCTGGATACACTCTTTACCCATGAAGTAGAATATACCCAGATATTTACAGGGGAAGCTGGAGAAATGAGATAAGATAAGGGAGAAACATAGAAAAATAAACAGTATGTATAAGCAGGAATGGGATAGAGAAAGGACAACACACATGCCAGATGCTTAGCTGAGCTGTCCACCAGGTTCCAGATGCTACCATGATGCCAAGCTGACTTCCCCGGGCAGACAACCTCACCAATATGTCCTGGAACCCCACCTCCCCAGAGTCCTGCCTCACTAGGGAAAGATAGAAACAGGCTAGGGGTATGGATTGACCTGCCAATGGCCATGTTCAGCAGGGAAACAATTACAGAAGTCAGACCTTCCACTTCCACTCACTCCATAATGATCCTGGGTCCATGTTCCCAGAGGGAGAAAGAATAGGAAAGCTTTCAAGGGGAAGGGGAGGGGAAAGGGAGTTCTGGTGGTGGGAACTGTGTGGAATTGTACCCCTATGGTCTTGTCAATATCTCCATTTTATAAATTAAAAAAATTAAAAAAAGAAAAAGAAACAATATGTTGTTTTTCTGAACCCTGACATTTTTTACTTTTTTATATTTATTTTATTTATTTATTCCCTTTTGTTGCCCTTGTTGTTTTATTGTTGTAGTTATTATTGTTGTTGTTGTTGTTGGATAGGACAGAGAGAAATGGAGAGAGGAGGGGAAGACAGAGAGGAGGAGAGAAAGATAGACACCTGCAGACCTGCTTCACCGCCTGTGAAGCGACTCCCCTGCAGGTGGGGAGCCGGGGTTCGAACCGGGATCCTTATGCCGGTCCTTGTGCTTTGCGCCACCTGCGCTTAACCGGCTGCGCTACAGCCCAACTCCCATTTTTTACTTTTTGTATTATCTTTTTAAATGTATTTGATAGAGACAGGCAGGAATTGAAAGGGAAGGGGGAGATAGAGAGACAGAGAGACATCGGCAACACAGCTTCACCATTCAAGAGACTCGGAGCTCGAATCTGGGTCCTTGTGCATTATAACATATGTACTCAACCACATGTACCACCACCTGGCCACAATACTGTCATTTTTAAAGCATATATGATCCAGAAGGTACCATATAGCTCAGTCTAGAAGAAAATCAGATCAAGAGTTACCATCATTGCACAATAAACCCAGAGATACCATCAACACTTGCACTTGGCTACTGCACATGGATTTGTACACTCCAGAGACAAAGGCAGGAGATTCAGATTTATACACTGGAGCAGGTGAACTCTATATTTGAAAGTCTGATTGTTGATTTTCAACAGTAGGGGTCAGGTGGTGTCACATCTGGTTGAGCATATGTGTTACAACATGCAAGGGCCCAAGTTGAAACCCCTGGTCCTCACCCGCAGGAGAACAGCTTCGCGAGTGGTGAAGCAGTGTTGCAGGTGTCTCTGTCTCTTTCCCTCTCTATCATCCTCTTCCCTCTTGATCTCTGACTGACCCTATCCAATAACTACATAAAGATAATTAAAAAATTTTGCAACAAGACACCGCAACCATGTCTTTGATAATATATATTTCAGACCTTCAGAAGGAAGAAACAAAAGAGAATCTAATGAGTAACTACTATCTGTGTTTACCGTGAGGTGGCCAAAACAGAGATGGAAACTATAAAGACAGTTAATCCATCCTGAGTTAAGTGATAAAGAACATAATGTAAATGCAGCTTCCAGAATTCACAGTAAGCCTGATGATGGAAGATACAGGTTTAGAATTGGGTCTGTTAACTGGGAGTATGGACCGACCAGTCAATGCCCATGTTCAGTGGGGAAGCAATTACAGAAGCCAGACCTTCTACCTTCTGCAACCCACAATGACCCTGGGTCCATGCTCCCAGAGGGATAGAGAATGGGAAAGCTATCAGGGGAGGGGGTGGGATATGGAGATTGGGCGGTGGGAATTGTGTGGAGTTGTACCCCTCCTACCCTATGGTTTTGTTAATTAATCCTTTATTAAATAAAAAAAAATTAAAAAAAAAAAGAATTGGGTCTGTTAAATGCCAGGCTTCTCTGACCACAAATCATTGGAATGTCCATGAAACTGGCAGTCAAAAACAAAGAAGGAAAAAAAAGTTTTCTAAATGTTTCTTTCAATCATAAGGTTTGTCAGAGATCAGCACTTTGTATTTGGCATACAGCAGGTGAATAATAACATTTATTGAATAAATGAGCTCACTGTAGCTCTCACAAAACAAATATAACTTAGTGACTCATATCCTGAGGAAATATAGATTCATAAAAAGGTGTCATGAATAAGTTAATAGCAAAGGAATGAAAAGCAGGAAGGGTCTGAGTTTGATACAAGTGCTCTCACATAGAAAGAAGATGTTTTATTATTCAAGCACATCAGACGAAGAAAGGAGGAGAAAAAGAAGAAGGAGGAGGAGGAAGAGAGAGAGAAGCAATCAGTAATTATATGAATAGATGGCAATGGAGGGGATGGGACACAGAACTCTCATGGTGGGAACTGTGTGGAATTGTACCCTTGTTATCTTTCAATCTTGATAATCATTATTAAATCACTAATATAAATTTTAAAAAAGAAATAAAACACCTTCATAGAAGGCAGCAATTGAGAAGCCTATATATATACATATTTATTAATGAGCAGAGAAAAAATACAAGGGGGGCACGGTGATGCATCTGGTTGAGCACACATGTTACAATGCAGGGTGGTGCAGACATATTACCATGTATGAGGAGCTGGGGTCAGTCCCCCAGTCCCCACCTGCAGGGGGGATGTTTCACAAGCAGTAAGGTAGTACTGCAAGTCTCTCTCTCTTTCCTTGTCCCTGTCTCTATATTTATCTCCACCTCCTCCCATTGCAATTTATCTGTCTCTATTCAACATAAATAAATAAATAAACTTAAAAAAAACCCCACAAAGATAAAAGTACAGATATCAAAGAGGTCAGCTTTGGTTTCCTGATGGGAGTTAGAAAATGGCTTGAGAATAGCAAACGTCCTCCAGCCTCCCACCTAGCCAGAGAATAACATTTATAAAAATGATGTATAGCCCCTAATAAAAGTGATTTAAATATTTTATCTCTTTTTTCAATTCTAGAAAAGAGATTCCTCACTAAGCTGGGGGCAAAGATGGCTGTGCAAATCATCTAAAAAAAGGAAAATCAGATGCATGGAGAATGAAGTGCCCAATTATCTAATAAGTGGAAGACAGGGCTCATTTATCTGAGGTCTTTCCATAATTCTCTGTATTGTTCAGCCCTATCTTGCCCTTGTTTACTTGACTACTGTGATGTCTTAATAATTTATCAAGTGGAACCATTAGCAGGGTTATGATAATTATGGCAAGATCACTCCGTTGTCATGGCTGGAGCAATTAACCCAGATATGGCCTTACTTCTACAGACAAGCAATCTACTTAGACTATGACTGCCAAGCTCTTTCTTTTCAGGTTGGCTGAAGATCTGATGAAAGTCTGTTAGGAGAAAATTAGGTGGAGAGGGTCCTGAGCCCCCCACATGCCCCTTCTTCCACCAATACAAGCTGAGACTCAAAACCTTTGTCACCAAGACCCTTTGGTTTTTACTCCATCACAGAGAAGAAAGAGAAAAGGACATCCAGGTGGGGCCAGGAGGTTGAGCACATGCATCATCATGCAAGGGGGGGGGGGGGGTGAGTGTCACGAGTGGTGAAGCAGGTCTGCAGATAACTCTCTTTTTCCTTCTCTATCTCCCCCTCCCCTCTCAATTTCTATCTTTCCTATCAAATAAGGGGGGGGGAAGGGGGGATGGCTGCAAGGATTATGGATTTATTGTGCAAGCACTGAGCCCCAGTAATAACCCTAATGGCAATAAGAAAAGAAGAAAAAGGGAGTCGGGCAGTGGCGCGGCGGGTTAAGCGCATGTGGCGCAAAGTGCAGGGACCGGCATAAGGATCCCGGTTTGAGCCCCCGGCTCCCCACCTGCAGGGGAGTCGCTTCACGGGCGGTGAAGCAGGTCTGCAGGTGTCTGTCTTTCTCTGTCCCTCTCTGTCTTCCCCTTCTCTCTCCATTTCTCTCTGTCCTATCCAACAACAACAACAACAATAATAACTACAACAATAAAACAACAAGGGCAACGAAAGGGGATAAGTAAAAATAGATATTTTAAAAAAGAAAAGAAAAGAAAAAGAAGAGAGGAAGGAAGAGAAAAAAGAAAGGAAAAGAAAAGAAAGAGAGGTCGAGTGGTGGCACACCTGATTGGGTTCACAAGGACTTGGGTTCAAGCTCCCAGTTCCCTCCTGCAGGGGGGAAGCTTTGTGAACAGTGAAGCAGAGCTGCAGTTATCTCTCTCTCTCTCTCTCTATCTATCTCCCTCTCCCCTCTTGATTTCTGGCTGTCTCAATTAATAAACAAAGATAATAAACGATCAAAAAAAAAGAGAGAACAAAAGTAAAGAGATGGGGAGTCGGGCTGTAGCACAGCGGGTTAAGCGCAGGTGGCGCTAAGCTCAAGGACCGGCGTCAGGATCCCGGTTCGAGCCCCCGGCTCCCCACCTGCAGGCAGGTCCCTTCACAGGCGGTGAAGCAGGTCTGCAGGTGTCTGTCTTTCTCTCCCCCTCTCTGTCTTCCCCTCCTCTCTCCATTTCTCTCTGTCCTATCCAACAACAACGACATCAATAATAACTACAACAATAAAACAACAAGGGCAACAAAAGGGAATAAATAAAATAAAATAAAGTAAAGAGATGAAGGAAGAAAGAGAGAGAGAGAGAAAGGAAAGGACACTTGAGGAAGAAGTAATAGTTGTAGGCGTGGCTTAGAAAGGAAGCAGAAACCTTTGAACATCTGACTGGAGGGCGGGGCCAAGAGAAGACTCAGGTCATTTAACAGCCCAGTGAGAAGATCATTCATCATAGGCAGGTCAGGATAAAAGAGCTCAGCTTTGCCAACTAGGGACCATTTTTGTCCACAGGATCTCTCGTGCCTACACACGAGTGCTTCCATTTCCCTGAATAAAGTCCTCAATGCCTGACCTCAGCCTCCCCAATTCTTTGTGGAATAGGATGTGATGAACCAGATGCGATGGGGAAGAGACCTCACCTCATCCTCCCACCTCAGGTCTCCCCTGTGCTCCCCTCTGCAAACCCCAGACTCCTGAGATGGATGGAAGCAGAGAGAAGTGAGGGAGGGATGAGGGTGCCAGGAGAAGTACCTTCATGAGAAAAAAGAGGAGGATGATGATGACGACATTGACCTGTGGGTGGATCCACACCGCCGACTGGCCCAGGCTCTCTGGGTCACCTGAGTGTTTCACCCAGGTGTTGTTGTCAAACAGGGTGCTGATGGCTTCCCGTGGCATGAGCTGTGAGGGGAGGAAGCAAAGGCAGGTCTCACGGGATATTGATTCCCCAGCTTCTTCATTCAAGGATCTCTTTGACCCATCTGTCTGGAGGCAGAGTCTACTCTCGGACAAACAGCTCAAATGCTCAGCAGCTCGGGGCTGACTGTGCCATGGCATCCCTGTGGCGGTTTGGTCCCAGTCCTGTACTCAGTGATTTGCCCTCACACAGCCACCCCTAAACCCCAGTCCCCCTTTGGAGCTGACCTCTCCAGCCATGAATTGACCCATTCCTGGAGGGAAGGTACAGGAGGCGATGACAAAGGTAACAATTCCAGGATACAGTAGGCGGCTGGAAAAGAAACAATCTCTAAGTCCATCGGAGAAGCAATTACAGACACCAGAACTCCCACCTACTGGACCCCAGGAAGACTGTTGGTCCATACTCCCAGAAAGAGAGAAGATGACCAGAGGTCTCTGAACCCCAATTCCATCAGGACACAGAGAGAAAAGAGGAAAAATGGAAGGACATTTGGAAGTAGTAACAGTAGTGGAAGTAACGTTCAGAAGGTGTAAGTGTGACTTAGAAAGGAAGTGAAGGGTGGTCTGGGAGGTGGTGCAGTGGGTAAGGCATTGGACTCTCAAGCATGAGGTCCTGAGTTCAATCCCCAGCAGCACATGTACCAGAATGATGTCTGGTTCTTTCTCTTTCTCATTCTACCTTTCTAATAAATAAATAAATAAATTCTTAGATCAACCTGCATAGCATATCAGATGTCAGGCTCAGGAAAAAAAAAAACTAGTATAGTGATGGGCTCTTTGGAATATAACTAAAATAAGACTACTATCTACAAAACAGAGACCCCTCCCAGCTCTTCATCTGAACTATTCCAGCCTTTAGGTTCATGATTAGTCAACAATTTGTTTGGCTTTATATGTTAACTCTTTTTTCAGCCACCAGGTTCCAGATGCTACTGTGATGCCAACCGGACTTCCATGGGCAGACGACCCCACCAATGTGTCCTGGAGCTCTGCTTCCCCAGAGCTCTGCCCCACTAGGGAAAGAGAGAGACAGGCTGGGAGTATGGATCAACTGTCAATGCCCATGTTCAGCGGGAAGCAGTTACAGAAGCCAGACCTTCCACCTTCTGTACCCCACAGTGACCCTGGGTCCATACTCCCGGAGGGATAAAAAGTAGGAAAGCTATCAGGGGAGGGGATGGGATACAGAGTTCTGGTGGTGGGAATTGTATGAAGTTGTAACCCTCTTATCCTATGTTTTTTGTCAGTGTTTCGTTTTATAAGTAAATTTGTTTTAAAAAAAGGAAGTGAAGGCAGGACCATAGAAAAAAATGAGAGAAAAAAAAAAGGATATCAACCCATATCTGTGATCTTGGGAGAACTTCTGAAGTTTCCAGTGGAGGGAATGGGGACACAGACTCTGGTGGTGGGAACGGTGTGGAATTATACCCCTGTTATTTTATAATCTTGTAAATCAATATTAAATCAGTAATTAAAAAAAAAATCAACCCTCTGTCCCTCCTGAGTGGGATCACATGGGCACATGCAGATCTGCTGGGAGTTCAAGTTTCCTGTCAAGTCACCCCCAGAAGTAAATACCATATAAACCAATGGCAAAGCAATATGCATTTTGGGGGAAAGCAAAGGCAGAAGGCTGAAGGGAAGGAGAAAAGGAAAGGGGAGAGAAGAATGAGGAAGGAAGGAAGAAAGGAAGGGAAAAGAAAAGGAGGAGGCTGAGTGCATGTTATCACGCACAAGAACCCAGGTTCAAGCCACCTCCCACCCCCACCTTCCCCGTAGGGGGAAAACTTCACAAATGGTGAAGCAGTGCAGCAGATGTCTGTCTTTCTTTCTCTCTACCTCTCCCTCCCCTCTCAACTTCTCTTCATTTTGTCAAATAGAAGAAAGAGAGAGAGAAAGAAAGAAAGAAAGAAAGACTGGGGCCAGGCAATGGCACACCTCGAGTCTGCAGGTGTCTCTCTATCTCTATTCAATAATAAATAAAAAGTTTTTTTTTTTTAAAGAAAATTATATTTAGAAAGAAAGGAAGGAAGGAAGGGAGGGAGGGTAAAAAGAAGAAAAGGGTCTGGGAGGTGGCATAGTGGATAAAGTACTGAACTCTCAAGCATGAGATCCTGAGTTCAATCCCTGGCAGTAACATACCAGAGTGACACCTGGTTCTTTCTTTCTCTCTCCTCCTGTATTTCTTATTAAATTTTTTAATATTTATTTATTTAGTTTCCCTTTTATTGCCCTTGTTTTTTTTTTTTATTGTTGTTGTAGTTATTGATGTCGTCATTGTTAGATAGGACAGAGAGAAATGGAGAGAGGAGGGGAAGACAGAGATGGGGAGAGACAGATAGATGCCTACAGACCTGCTTCACCGCCTGTGAGGCGACTCCCCTACAGGTGGGGAGCCGGAGGCTTGAACTGGGATCCTTAGGCCAGTCCTTGCGCTTCGCACCACGGGCGCTTAATCCACCGTGCTACCCACCAACTCCCTTCCTCCTATCTTTCTTATTAATAAATAAAATCTTTTTTTAAAAAAGAGAGAGTAAAGAAAGAGGGAGAGAAGGAGGAAAGAATATTTTCACTGCAAAAGAAAGAAGGAAGGAAAGAGGGAAGGAAGGAACAGAAAGGAAGGAAAAAGATCACTCCACAAAAAAGTTACCTTTAAAGGATAGACCTTGGAACACAAATGCCGTGTGTCATGCTAATGCTAATACAGGCTGTTTTGCCTTGGAATGATAAAGGAAGAGAGAAAGAATCTAGTTCATTCTAGAGGTATCTAAGAGTCAGTGCAATTTTACTTGGCTCTTTTTTTTTTTTTTTGTCATTGTTGTTGAACTAATTACATCTTAATACTAGTCTCAGAAATCACTTTAAAGTAATTGGTTGCATTCAAAGATAAAAAAAAAAAAATAGGAGAAACCACTCCACTAGTTCCCTGCCAAGAGTATCAGGGGACTTACATTTGGTCACCTGCCACCTAAGGGTCTGTAAAGCCTTGGACCAAGATTAAAAGGGAAGAAGGAAGTAACTCTAGGAGAAATCAGAAAATGTGTGGGCAGGGCAAGGCAGGGCAGGGCAGGGCAGGGCAAGGGCAGTGACTCACTGCTTAGCCAGAAGCTGGCTGAGGGCCTTGTGCTTTCGGACTCCCAGCATGACTTGGCGATGCAGATAAACAAAGAGGGCTCCCAGGAACCCACAGCAGACCCTGCAAGGAGGGAGAGGAGTCTTGAAGCCCTGTGACCTCATCCCTCGAACCCCCAGGAGTGTGGGGGCAGAGGTCAGAAGTCCATTTCCCCTTCTACATCCCCCACCCCAAGCCCCAGCAGCTGGGGCGCCATGCAGGTCCATACATTTCCTTGCTTGGCTCCCTTCCAATCCAGAGCTGCCCCCTACCCCTCTCCACCGCCCCCCTCCCATCACTCTCAAACCAGGTGGCCCCACTAACCCGATGACAGCAAAAGCTGGAAGCTCCTGCAGGTCAAAGGGGAAATCCATTCGGAAATTGGTTCTGAAGAGAGCTGTGATGGTGACTGGAGGGTGGAAAGGGTGAGGATGGCGGTGGGGGCAACATAGAAGGCCACCTGCTTGAGTGTACCTGTTCCCAGGGGCAAGAACCCAGCTTCCAGCCCCCAGTTCCCTTCTGCAGGGGGGAAGCTTTGCAAGTAGTAAAGCAGTGATGTAGTTACCTATCTCCCCTTCTACTTTCAAGTTCTCTCTCTGAAGGAGAGAGAGAGAGAAAGAGAGGGAGAGAGAGAGAGAGAGAAGGTGATGTAATAGGAGGAGGAGGAAAGAAGGAGAAGAAACAGTTGAATGGGGGTGGGTGGTGGCACACCTGGTTGGGTACACTTGTTACTATGTGTAAGGACCTGGGTTCAAGCCTCTGGTTCCCACCTGCAGGAGGCAAACTTCACAAGTGGTGACGCAGTGCTGCCGGTGTCTCCCTGTCTCTCTTTTCCTCTCTTTCTCCCCCTTTGCTCTCAATTATTTATTGGACTGTCTGTCCAATAAATAGAGATAATAAGACAAAAATTTAAACAGAAAATTATAATAAAAAGGTGGAAGGCCAAGGAGATGGAGGGGGGTCAAGAAGAGAAAGAAGACATTTGTGTTGTAGGCGCTGAATCCCAGCGACAATCCTGCCAGCTACTCGAAAATAAATGAAACAAGACTCCAGGAGGAAAGCAGAGGTTGCCAGCTGTTTCAGGGCTCTGCTCTTTCCTTCCTCCCTGCCCCTCCTCCTTTCATTCCCCTTGACTCTGCCTTCCACCACTTCCCCACTCCATAACCTTGGCCTACACTCTTGGGCCTCCGTGGCACTTCCCCAGTGGCTCCCTGGGATTCTTTCCTTACTGATCCCAATGCCTTGCATCCCCCACCCCACACCACCCCCCTGCCCAGCCCAAGTTACCCGCGTCCTTGTTCCACACCGCGAGCACCCGGAACACGAAGGCACTGAAGGTGGCGGCGAAGAAGCCCCGCCAGTAGTTGCGCACCGCAAAGTAGGTGGATGTGACCTCGATGCTGAAGAGCACACCTGTGCCGGGGGGCGGGGCGGGTCCCAGGTCAGGTGCAGGGGCACCCACAGGCGCTCCAAGGCCCCCACCCCCATCCCACCCTGGGCTGAAACTGAAGTCAAAACATGAAGCAGAAGTACAACAGAGAGGTCCCTTGGAGTCCCAAACCTGGGCCTGCAAGCCTTTGCTTTGACTAAGGGTGTGGGTGGGATGCATTGGATCGACCTTCCCGTGGTGCATCCCGTGAGTACCCATTCATTGGGGAAACTGACGATCCTTCCTAGCCGACTGAATCCACATGGATCCCAGTCACTTTCAAAGCCATTAACTGGCTATGGAAGAAAGGCAAACGCTAGAAGAAGAAGGGTGTGGGTGGGAGAGGGGGAGGGGGCCCCCAATCCATTAGACAAGAGGACGCTCTCCATCTCTTAGAAAATAGATTGGAGGAAGTCGGGCAGTAGCGCAACGGATTAAGCGCAGGTGGTGTGAAGCGCAAGGACCGGCAGTAAAGATCCCGGTTCGAGCCCTCTGCTCCCCACCCGCCAGGGAGTCGCTTCACAGGTGGTGAAGCAGGTCTGCAGGTGTCTCTTTCTCTCCCCCTCTGTCTTCCCCTCCTCTCTCCATTTCTCTCTGTCTTATGCAACAACAACAACAAATAATAACTACAACAATAAAACAAGGGCAACAAAAGGGAATAAATAAATAAATAAATATTAAAAAAAAAACTAAACCCACACACACAAAAAGAAAACAGATTGGAGGGGGAGGGTTGGGGAGACAGCATAGTGGTTCTGCAAAAGACTCATGCCCAAGACTCTGAGGTCCCAGGTTTAATCCCCTGCACCACCATAAGCCAGAGCTGAACAGTGCTCTGGTCTGTCTCTGTATATCTCTCATTAACATAATTAAATAAACTATTTTTTTAAAAGAGGCTGTGGAAACAGCCTAATGGTTCTCCAAGCAGACCCCAAGTCCCAGGTTCAATCCCCAGCACCACCATAAACCAGAGCTAAGCAGTGCTCTGGTAAAATGATAATAATAATTAATTTACAAAACCAGAGAAAGAAAGAAAATAGATTGGGGAAAAGTTGAGCAATGGCACACCCAGTTAAGTGCACATGTTAAAATGCTCAAGGATCTGGGTTCGAGCCCTGTCCCCTCCAGTTGCCCCCTGGAAGAAGTGGTGAAGCAGGGCTGCAGGTGTCTCTCTGTCTCTCTCCCTCTGTGTCTCTCCACTCCCCTCTTGATTCCTTTGTGCTCTACTACATAAATAAAATAATAGAGGGGGGAGGTGACACTGTGGCTTTCAGGATAAAATGATTGGAACTTAAGATGCTGGGTGAAATAAGAAGTGTCCTATAACTACTGCCTGATTTTACTCTTCTGGGGAATAGAAATAACTAAAGGAAAGGAACTTGTGAAAAAAATCTCCCTCTTAGGCTCTGAAAACTATGATAGAGGGCCTGGATAGTGGCACACCCAGCTAAGTACATATGTTACTTACCATATGCAACGACCAGAGTTCAAGTCCCAGGCCCCCACCTGCAGGGGAGAAGCTTCACAAATGAAGCCATCCATGCTGTAGGTATCTTCTCTCTCTCTCTCTCTCTCTCTCTCTCTCTCTCTCTCTCTCTTCCCTACCCCTCTCAATTTCTCTCTGTCCTATCAAATAATAATAATAACGAGAAATGAGAAAAATAGCCACTGGGAGCAATAGATTCATTGTGCAAGCAAGAAGCTCCAGAGGTAACCCTTTTGGCAATAAAGAAGAAAACTGTGGTGGTTATCAGAGGACATGTAGGGGTGGGGGGAGGGGGGAGAGTCTCTGTTGCAATGACACCTGGAACTTGTGGTGGTGGGTGTATGAGTCATATATATTCTCCTATAGTTTTATAATATTGTAAACCACTGTTGAACCAATAAAAGATCAGGGCAGGGTAGGATTCACAGCAGGGATTTAAAGGTTGTTGAAAAATGTCTGCAGAAGAGTTACAAGAGAGAAGTGTTCAGAGCAGCTGCCAAGCAGAACTCAGGTCTGAGATCCCTCCAGTCTGCCCTTCTCTCACTCTGTACTGTAAACCCAAGAGCAACTGTGGACAGAAGGTATCAGAAGAGTGAACAGGAAAGGGTTTTGTGAGAACTGGTAATATGAGTGCTCCAAGAACAGAAAGCGAGGATTCATCCAAATATTTTTCTTAAAAAAAAAAAAAAGTAATATGAATGATCAGAATTCAAAGGACCAAAGCAAGGCGGATGGGGGAGAGTATACCAAGGAGCTAGAAACTAAAAACAAGTCTGTTGGGAGTCGGGTGGTAGCGTAGCGGGTTAAGCGCATGTGGCGCAAAGTGCAAGGACCGGCTTAAGGATTCCGGTTCAAGCCCCCAGCTCCCCACCTGCAGGGGAGTCCCTTCACAAGCGGTGAAGCAGGTCTGCAGGTGTCTATCTTTCTCTCCCCCTCTGTCTTCCCCTCTTCTCTCCATTTCTCTCTGTCCTATCCAACAACGACAACATCAATAACAATAATAACTACAACAATAAAACAACAACAACGGCAACAAAAGGGAATAAATAAATATTTTTGAAAATAATGTATTTGGCAGTGTTTAAAAAAAACAAGTCTGTTTAAGAGAAGTAACGGAGGTATACAGAGAACTTACTAATACTCTTAAGTAGTTTTGCTTCAGAGAGTAGCTGAGTGAGGATTTAATGAGAAGGTTAATTAAGAGAAAAATATGAAAGGATTAGCAGGGACAAAGGAAGGGTGTCGTATGCTTTACATTGGTTTGTTCTAGCCCTCCCCCCGCCAAGAGAATTGGATCAGTCCAATTAATTTCGTGGGCCTGCTTGGCCCCGCCCCAAGGAACCCCGAGAGAGGGTTCCTGAATCCGAGAGTTCCAGAGTGACAGAGTTCCTGAGTGCCAGAGTTCGAGAGTTTCAGGGTTACAGAGTAAGAGAGAGTGCCAGAGAGACAGAGTTCCTGGGTTCCTGAGTTCCAGAGTAAAAGAGAGAGTGCTTGCGCCGCCACAAAGAGACAGCAGAGTTCTGTTTGGTGATTAGTTTGTCTTAGTTTGTGAATCGTTGTTCCTGAATAAAGAAATACAGCTTCCCTGCCCAGCCGTTGTCTCCGCGTCTCTGTTACCCGCCCATGAAGCAAGCCAGCCCGGCAAGAGCCTTCCGAAAATTTTAACAACAGAAGGGGTGCTAGTGAGGGTGTGAAAAGCAGAATTCATGGCTGGGGAGACAGCATGATGGTTCTGCAAAGGGATTTCATGCCTGAGGCTCCAAGGTTTCAGGTTTAATCCCCTCCACCACCATAAGCCAGAGCTGATCAGTATTTTGGTCACTCTGTGTATATTTTTATATCCCTCTCATTAAAGTAAAATAAATAAAACATTTTTAAAAGGAAAAAGGAAAAAAGAAAGAAAAGCAAGATTCAGGTGTGAAGGGAAAAATAATCTTTGAATATACAGTGGTTCCCCTTATCTATGATTTCACTTTCTGTGTTTTAGTAACCTTTGGTCAACTATAGTTTCTAAATCTTGCATGAGATAAGGTATTAATATTTTGCGAGAGAGTACATCCAATATTATTATTTTGAGAGAGAGAGTACTATTTATTCCAGTTTTCTGTTGGCATTGTCCCATCTAAAAAATAAGTCTTCTGTTTATGAGTGGGATCCAAGATGAGTCTGGGATGATCCCACTCATAATTAGAAGTTGAGAAAGAAGAACAGAAAGGGAAACTCAAAGCAAGATCTGACTGAATTTGGAGTAGGGCACCAAAGTAAAAATCTCTGGGTGGAGGGTGAGGGTAGATGTTCAGCTTCACTGGGGAGTATGGGGGGGGAGGAAGTGGATCAGGATATAGTCCTTTGGTGGTGGGAATGGTGTTGATGTACACTCCTACTACTTATAGTCTCATAAATCACTATTTAGTTAATATGAGAAGGGTAAAACTGATTGAATGTCTCAAACCTTTTAATGCACAGACCATAGGCTGAATATATGTTCCTTCAGTCTAAGCACTTAAGACTTCAAACGTGTAATCAGACTGAATTTTAACAGTGGTCTCAAACTGTTAATACACATCTAATAATGACTTGTTCTTTGAAATGTTGATTCTCCTAAAAGCTTAGACCAGGGAGAACAGAAGCAAATGGTGGCATTGCTCTATAAGACACAGCTATATATAAATAGTGTCAAAGGACATAAATTATGGTGATGCCATGTATAATACAGCAAATCCTAACAATGGGATTTTCAAAGTTAACCCAATTGCCAAATAATTTGATTATATCAATAATTATCCATTGCCTTCTTAAACCCTAAGAAAGCTGGAACCTCTCCCACTACCTCTATAAAGCCTATGTTTCCTCCAGTCCTGGAACCTCTAGGATGGGGTTCACTTTGCTGCATGCTTCCCTCAATTCATACCAACTGATACTGCATCTGCTGATCCCAGCTAATCAACCCAACAAGTACCACCTCAGCATGCTTCACTTCAGACTGTGTCCAGAGACATGAGGTATGGAACGTCAACCCTTCAGCATCACTACCTGGCTGAGACCTTTCCTTTCCCATAGGATTCTCTAATTCCATTTCAGGTGGTTCACTTCCTAACAAAGCCCACAAATCTAGATACAGACCAGGTCCCATGAGACAGGGCAGATGTACACATGTATCCATAAAGTAGGGCAAAATATAGACCTGAAAGCAAAAGTACACAATAGTTTGCAGTGAGTCAATAAGTGCAGCAGCAAGTAGAAAGACCTAAAAAGACACCATAAAGTTCCTAATCAAATAGTTTCTACTTAGACCTAGATACCCTCCTTACCTACTTCCTATTATACTTCCCTTGGTCACTCCAAAGCTAACCTTATGAAAGTAAGGACTACAAAAACTGAATAAGGGCAAGAGACTGGCATACTTTAATGATGACTCTTTAGTCACTATCAGGACACCCCATCAGCTGGGGCCCTAGTAGGGGAGTCCTGGGATTCCCAAACAGACATGATGGGCCTAGACCTCTAACAGATCCCTCTCTCCATTGTCACTGGTCATCTCCATCAGGAACAACACAGTGGACCCCTTTGTGGGCCCCCATAGGACCTTGCCCTCAATCTGGATCAACAAAGGTAGAGAATGTTCCGTTCTCCAAAGGGAGGCTGGACAACATACTCTATCTACCACGTGAGGAAGATGGGTCCTGAAATTGGGGCAGCTTGGAACATTCCTACTCATGACCACAGAATGCAATCTTGGACCTACAAGGATGCAGAGGTTACATAGGCTCCTATGTTTCAAATTGATGGGGTTTACAGTCACCAATATTTATACACCTTTCCCACACTTGGGAGCTACTGTTTTCCCTGACCCAGCTATCCCTTGTTCTAGGCGTGACATCCTCTCCCCTCCAGACAATAACTTGAGTCTATCTGCATATCAAATGTCAAGCTCAGGAAAAAACTAGTAAAGTCATGGGCCCTTTAGAATATACCTAAAATAGACCTACTAGCTCCTTCAAAACGGAGACCCCAAATCTTCATCTGTACTATTCCAACCTTTAGGTTCATGATTAGTCAACAATTTGTTTGGCTTTATATGTTAACTCTTCTTTGAGCCACCAGGTTCCAGATGCTACCATGATGCCCACCTGACTTCCCATGGCAGACGACCCCACCAATATGTTCTGCGGCCCCACTTCCCCAGAACCCTGCCCCACTAGGGAAAGAGAGAGGCAGGCTGGGAGTATGGATTTTATTTAGTGGATAGAGACATAGGGGAATTGAGAGAGAAGTGGAAGACAGAGAGGGAGAGAAAGAGAGACAATTGCAATACTGCTTCACCATTCCTGAAGCTTCCCCCTTTAGGTGGGATCTGGGGGCTTGAACCTAGGTCCTTACAGGTAACATTTGTGCTTGGTTGGAGGCACCACCATGACCTGGCCCTCAATGATTTCATTTTATCAGTGGTTATTATTGTTCATCTCTTACTGTGCCTATTTTATATGATAACCTTAAGCAAAGGTGTGTGTACCTATCATTCTCCCCCACCTCCATACCTCTCTCTCTCAACTCTGCCTCACTCTTTCTCTTGTCACTTACCAACAGGACCTTGGCAATAGTCTTGCTAATTTCAGATTAATCCTGATAATGCTAAGACAGTTTCATCCTGCAGGAATCTGCTAAGGGGATTAGCTAACCATGCACCCCATAAAATAAGTGTCAAGAGGTGTCGGGACCATGTGTAAGTCTGATAGAGCTTAGGGAGAACCACCCCCATGCCTGGATGGAGGTCTGAGAAGATAACCTCTTGGTAAGTCTCTCTCAACCGAGGTGAGCATAAGGGGGGAAACTCAGACTTGGTTCTTTCCTTCTTGACTCTCAGGCCCACAGAAACCCCAGTACTTCCCTCCATTAACTGCAGGCCACATGGCCGCAGAATAAGATTCACTTATTCAAAGTCACCTTCTGATCACAGAAGAACACACCTTATCACACACTTCATCACACACCTCAGACCCCAGACAAGAGAAATTCCAAACTATATGGCTTTTTGATATCCAGCTTCTCTCTGTCTCACCCTACGGGTTTAACCCCTATGCTTCTCTCAAATACCTTTGGATAATTAAGTTGCTTGTGTCATAGAGAATAACTGTCTTGTATCTCATCAACTCCTGTCATACCAGCCCCCTACCTTAGGGGCATGCCGACCGTTAAGAAACCTGTAATTTCTGACATATTTCAACAATAATTCCCTTCGTTGCTTTTCTATTTAACTCATGTCCACTTTGCTAATAAACGGACTCTAGGATTCTGGGATTCTAGCACTCAGATTCTAGGCACGCTAAGAGTCCCCTGGTGTCTTTTACTTCGTGTCACCCCTGTCGTGAGCGAGAAAGAACCAGTCCGTTAACTTTCCCCTGGAGATCACCCCAGAACCAGAGAGAGAGAGAGATACCGAAAAAGAGGCTTGTCTCTCTGTCCCCACCCAATACCATGAACTCTTCCCTGTTCTCCATGATGAACTTGACCAAGACCAGTCCCCCCACTCCCACATGCACTGCCCCCAGCAGCCCAGCCAGCACTTCACAGCCTAGTCACTTTCTCCTGGTCCTAGCAGACAAGGTCACATCCTAGACTGGCCCAGGGCCCCACCTCCCTACCACAGATGACCTTCAATATTACACAAAGTCACTTTTGCTGGGTGGAGGTGTTGAGGGGGTGGGAAGCCAGTTACTGACTTTCTCCTGCATGAACTGTTTTCTGATAGAGGATTCCTGGGGGTTGGGGGGGGGCGGCCCAGTCTAGCTGTCACCTCTTCAAGTGGAGAAGCCCCCTCACCCACCTCCCTCACAGATTCCTCTGTTCTCAGCACATCCTCCACCTCTACATATGATTGTCTGCTTATATGTCTGGGTTCCCCTTAAGGTTTGACCTCAAGAACAATTACAGTGCCCTGTGGGTACAGACTCGGGGTTCAAGGCATGTGCTATGGTTATCTGAGAGGAGAAAAAAAGAAAGGAGAAGAGAAAGGAGAAGGAAGACAGAGAGAAGAGGGGGAATAGGTGGAATTTCAGAGAATGGAGCACAGGAAAGGGGAATCTGGGGCAGGCAGGACTCTGCCAAGTACCCTTCTGCCCTGCTCCTCAAATCAAAGCCAGCCAGGCCGCTGCCTCTTTGGCCTCAGAAGCGGCTCTGACCTCATGGGGGTCCAGGGGGAGCAAGCCTCTCTCCTGTCCTTGTCCAGCTCTGATTTTTCTGGGTGTAATGCAGCTATCCAGTGTATGACTGTTACATCTATTAACTTTAAATTTTTTTCTTTCTTTATTTATTGGATAGAATCAACAGGAAATCGAGAGGGTAGGGGAAAACAGAGAGTGAGAGAGAGAGAGACACCTGCAGCACTGCTTCACCACTTGTGAAGCTTTCCCCCTGTAGGTGGGGACCGGGGACTCGAACCTGGGTCCTTGCATATAGTAACATGTGCACTCAACCAGGTGCACCACTGTAGGGAAATTGTGAGGATGTGGCTGAGTTTGGCAGGGCTTGATCTGAGGGCCACGTCCATCCTGTCAGTCTCTCTCTCTCTACTGAGGTGGAGCGAGGAGGGACACGACTCCCCAAGGTTTGCCTGGTCTTATCAGACTTCCTGCCTCACAAAGCATTCTGCATTCCTGATACTATGGCCTGCTCCCTTATTATCTACATAATCATTGTTTTGCCTGAAAGATCCCTATCCATTCCATTCCTTTGATCTATCTTCTTTCTACCCTCAAGACCCTCCTTGCCTGCTGGGTATTATTAATCCTACCAGGTAAAACACTCGAAACAGTTGCTAAGGAAGTTCCTACCTTTCCCAGCCCTTTTGCCTTTCTCCTCCCCTTTCCAAACCATGTCAAGCCATTTCCGTTTCTGACTTGCCACTTCCGGTCAGACTCTTAAAAGCCTTGGCTTTCTGATCAATAAAGAATTGAATCACCTCGCCACCACCAGCTCTGTTCCTGGGTCATCTCTCTCATGTCACTAAGTGAGTAGCAGCCCAGGCTGGCTCCAGTCGCATTCTCTCCAACCCAGAGAGTATGTGCCTGAGAAGAGGCGCCCCCACGCTAGCCTGGCACACCACTGCCAACCAATTTATTTATTTATTTATTTATTTATTTTTTAATCTCCGATTCAATTTTGTTCCCCATGATGTGGCTGTGAGGTGTTTTCCTTAACAGCCTATCATCATAGATTGAGGGATGAGAATTCTTTTTTTTTTTAAATGTCACTAGGGTGATTTAGGGCTTGATGCCGGCACTATGAACCCACTACTCCTGGTGGCCTTTTTTTCCCCTCTTTATTTTAATTTTTTATTACTGGATAGGACAGAGAGAAATTGAGAGAGTAGGAGGGGAGAGAGAGAGAGAGAAAGAGAGATACCTGCAGACCTTCACCACTCATGAAGCTTTCCCCCTGCAGGTGGGGAGTGGGGGCTCGAACCCAGATACTCGCTCATGGTAACATGTCTGCTTAACCAGCTGTGCCACCGCCTGCCCTCTGAGAACTCATTTTCTTATCAGCCTGATCCAGACAGAGAATGTGCAACAAACAATGCAGGTAACACACAAATGGGGTTCTGTAGTAGCAGTCTCTTCTCCCACTCCAGACGGACGTCTGTCCACCTCAGGCTTCGCCTCTGGCTCCTTGGTCCCTGCCCCACCCAGGACTCTGGCCCTGCCAGTCTCTCTTGCTCCTCAGATTTACTTTATCTCTCAGTTTCACTTGTGCCCTTCGCTTCAGCCATCACCTACATGCCACCGGTTACCCTACCTATGTTTTCAAGTCTGTTCTTGTACTTTACACCTAACTGCTTGGTCATTATCTGTTGGATAAGCTACAGACACTTCAAACTCAACACATTCAGAGGAAAATTCCCTTACCGACTCCCCAGACCTGTCATTACTGTTATTGCTAGTGCATGCGTCCCATCTTCTGAAAGATTTCCCTCACTGTAAATTGGGAGCTGGCCTAGATTCCCCCTCCTCCTCCTCTCCCAGCCATCACAGTCTCACTTAAAAATCAGCTCACAGGACCCACTCATTTTATTTCTTTTACCCACATGTTTGCATCACTCTCTCATCTCTCTCCCGCCTCTGCCCAACTCTTGTCATCCATCAACAGGACTTTGGCTAGTCTCCTTGTTAATCTCCGATTAATCCTGGTAATCCACAGGCCAGTTCTAGCCTGCACGTCTGCTAAGGGGATTGGCTGAGCATGCAGAGCTGGTCACATCACTCCCACATTCAAAAACCCTTCCAGGGTTTCACTCAGGACAAAGTCCCCAGAAAAGGCTCAAGTCTGCAGGAAATGCTGCATTAAAGTCACACGTTGGGGACTGACAGGGTGTGTCCGCGCATTAAGCATTCTGATAAATTTTCCAGTTAAAAAGGCAAATAGGGGAATTGGACGGTAGCGCAGCGGGTTAAGCGCACATGGTGCAAAGCATAAGGATCCTGGTTTGAGCCCTCAGCTCCCCACCTGTAGGGGAGTAGATTCACAGGCGGTGAAGCAGGTCTGCAGGTGTCTATCTTTCTCTCGCCCTCTCTGTCTTCCCCTCTTCTCTCCATTTCTCTCTGTCCTAACCAACAATGACAATAACAACAACAATGAAACAACAAGGGCAACAAAAGGGAATAAATAAAATAAATATTTTTTTAAAAAAAGCAAACAGGAGTCAGGAGGTAGTGCAGCGGGTTAAGCGCACGTGGCACAAAGCGAAAGGACAGGTGTAAGGATCCTGGGTGGAGCCCCTGGCTCCCCACCTGCAGGAGTGTCGCTTCACAGGCAGTGAAGCAGGTCTGCAGGTGTTTATTTTTCTCTCCTCCTCTCTCCATTTCTCTCTGTCCTAACAACGATGATATCAGTAACAACAAAAGTAACTACAACAACCATAAAAAACAACAAGGGCAACAAAAGGGAAAATAAATTAAAAAAAAAAACAAAAAACAGACAAGCAAAAAAAATGAGCTATCGGGCTATTGGGTGGGCAAAATAGCTCATTCAGATAGTGAGATGCTTAGCCAGGTACACAGCTCAATTCTGAGTCTGGTCCCCACCATGGATACTTGGGTTGCTGCAGAGTCTCTCTCTCTATATATATCTGTTTATTGTTTATGTAAATAAATATATATATATATATATATTTATTATTGGATAGAGACAGAGAAGTTGAGAGGTGAGTAGGAGAGAGAAAAAGAGAGAGGAAAGAAGTAGAGAGACACATGAGCTCTGCTTCACCATTCATGAAGGTTTCCCCCTGCAGATGGGGACCAGGGGCTTGAACTTGGGTCCTTGCAGATTGTAAAGTATGCACATAAACAGGTACTCCGCTGCATGGCCCCTCTATCTGTTTTGTCTTTTTAATTATCTGTTAGGACTAAGGAGGTGGCTCAGTAGGTCCCAGGTTCTATCTTGAGCACAGCATATTCCATAGTGGAGCAGTGCTCTGCCCTCTCTCTCTCTCTCTCTCTCACACACACACACACACACACACACACACACACACACACAAAATAAATAAATAAATAAACCTTTAAAACAAATAAGCAAGCATCCCTCAACCTGCTGGATCTCTTTTTAAGTCTTGATTAAGCAGTCTCTGCTGCCTTATGTCTGTTTGTTTTTTACTAGATCCTGGCTCAGCTCTGGCTTACGGTGGTGTAGGGGATTGGACCTAGGACTTTGGAGCTTCAAACATGAGAGTCTTGGATAGAGACAGGCAGAAATTGATAGGAAAGGGGCGAAAGAGACACCTGCAGCCCTGCTCTACCACTCGTGAAGCTTTCACCCTGAAGATGGGGACTGGGGACTTGAACCCAGGTCTTTGCACACTTTGATGTGTGTACTCAACCAGGTGTGCCACCGCCCAGCCCCAGATTATTTTTTATTTTTTTTTAATATATAAAATGATTTTAGTAGAATACTGGAAGGCATTGTTGTCATTTGTGGAAGGAATTAAGAGTTGACTACAGAGACAATTGATGACCTAAATAAGAATCTTCTTTCTGGGAGTCGGGCTGTAGCGCAGAGGGTTAAGCGCAGGTGGCGCTAAGAACAAGGACCCGAACAAGGATCCCGGTTCAAGCCCTGGCTCCCCACCTGCAGGGAGCCACCTCACAAGTGGTGAAGCAGGTCTGCAGGTGTCTATCTTTCTCTCTCCCTCACTCTGTCTTCCCCTCCTCCCTCCATTTCTCTCTGTCCTATCCAACAACAATGGCATCAATAATAACTACAACAATAAAACAAGGGCAACAAAAGGGAATAAATAAATAAAATATTTTTTAAAAATCCTAAAAAAAAAAAAACTTCTTTCTTAGTCTTATCTTGGTTCATTTTTATTGCCACCAGGGTTATCACTGGGGCTTACTTAGTACCTAGACAAGGGCTCCACCACTTCTGGGGGCTATTTTTTCCTCTTTATTTTTTAAGATTAATTAATTAATTAATTTGAGATAGAAACCGAGAGGGATGAAGGAACACTTCATTCATAGCATTCACTTAAAAAAAAAAAACCTACCCAAGGGGCCAGGTGGTGGCATACCTGGTTAAATGCACACAACCAGGTTCAAGCCCTGGTCCCCACCTCCTGGGGGAAAGCTTCACAAGTGGTGAAGCGAGGCTGCAGGAGTGTCTCTTCCTCTCTATCTCCCCTTCCCCTTTCAACTTCTCTCTGTCTCTATCCTATAACAAATAAATAAAAATAGTAAAAACAAAAACAAAAACTCTTCCTAGGGAGATCGGACTTTGGCTTTACACATGTGCAAGGACCAGGTTCAAGCTGCCCATTTCTCACATTCAGGGAAGATAGTTGACAAGTAGTGAAGCAGGTGTCTTTCTCTCTCTCTCTCTCTCTCTATCTATCTCCCCCTTCCTTCTCAATTTCTATCGGTCTTATCAAATAAAATAGAAACAAAAATGGCCACCAGGAGTGGTGGATTTGTTGTGCAGGCACCAAACCCCACCAATAACCTTGGTGGCAATTAAAAAAAATAAAAAATAATCTGGGGCTGGGCGGTGGCACACCTGGTTGAGTACACACATCAAAGTGTGCAAAGACCTGGGTTCAAGTCCCCAGTCCCCATCTTCAGGGTGAAAGCTTCACGAGTGGTAGAGCAGGGCTGCAGGTGTCTCTTTCGCCCCTTTCCTATCAATTTCTGCCTGTCTCTATCCAATAAATAAATAAATATAATTTTAAAAATTTTGAAAATCTGCCTGACTAAAAATTAGATAATAACAACAAAACGAAAAGCAAACTACTATCTAAAACTGTTTCTTAGCCGCCAAGGTGGGTGGGCAGAGTGCATGACTGACACACCTGGGGCCTGGGTTCAATCCCCAGCACTTCATATAGCCAGAGTGGTGCTTTAGTCCTGGCCCCTCTCTCTCTCTCTCTCTCCCTCTCCCCCCCCATTAGACAGTTTTTTTTTTAAATCATGACAAAGGACCTAATGGGAGTTGTATTGTTATATGGAAAACTATGAAATGTTATGCATGTACAAACTATTGTATTTACTGTCAAATGTAAAAACATTAATTCCCCAATAAAGAAATTGAAAAAAAAAATCAATTAAATGAAAATGTAGTTTTCATGTACTCCAGAAGGTGGCGCCAGAGAGCCCTGGGTGGAGCGCTGAATTCAAGCTCCAGCCCTTCAACTTCATGTGCTGGAATCAAGCCTTGGTGTTCTCACCCCCGACCCCCACTTCATTTTTTCTCTCTCTTTCTCTCATTAACAAACAAATGAATACTTTTAAAAACAAAATGCACTTCTTTTTTTTTAATTGGAGGATTAATGTTTTACAGTTGACAGTAAATACAATAGTTTATACATGCATAACATTTCTCAGTTTTCTACATAACAACACAACCCACACTAGGTCCTCTGTCCAAAATGCAGTTCTGACCTTCTAAATTTGAATGATTTTAAGGCTTTCTTCTTTATTTATTGAGAGAGAGAGAGAGAGAGAGAGAGTGTATGTGTGTGCGCGTGTGTGTGCAGTGGGTTGGAGGAGATAGCTTAATGGTTATACAAACATACTTGCAAGCCTGAGGCTTCCAGGTCCCAGGTTTAATCCCCCTGCACCACCATCAGCCAAAGCTGATAAAATAAATATTCTCTGGTAAAACAAACAAAGTCTGAAGTCCTAGATTTGAACCCCGGCACTGCATGTGCTATAGTGATGCCCTGGTTGTCTCTTGTGTTAACAAATAAATCTTCAGAGAGAGAGAGAGAGAGAGAGAGAGAGAGACTCCCAGAGCACCACCCTGGTATAAGTAGCACGGATTGAACCAGGAGCCTCAGGTATGTAGGTCCTGCGCTCTACCAGCGGAGCTATTTTCCTGGCCACACAGACCTTCAGGAAATATGTGCTAGGGTAATATGTAGGTAAACAAGGGGGGAGGACTAGAAGGCGAGTGGGAATCTTTACTCAGTGCAGATATCCTATCCACACACACCAAGCTTCCCTGAGGAGCACAGTGGCTACAGTGGCAAGAGCCGGGGACAACTGTGCAGATAGGGTACTAGGTGCTATGTTCTCCCTTATTATCTATTTATTATCTTCAGGGTTATTGCTGAGGCTCAGTGCTGGCACTACAAATCCACTGCCCCAGAGGCCAGTTTTTTTTTTTTTTTTTTTTTTTCATTTTACTGGATAGGGCAGAGAGAAATTGAGAGAGGAGGGGAGATAGAGAGGGGAAAAGGAAGATATACCTGCAGACCTGCTTCACCGCTTGTGAAGCAGACCCTCTGCAGGTGGAGAGCCGGGGCTCAAACCCGGATCCTTGTGTTTAGTAATAAGTGTGCTTAATCAGGTGTGCCACCGCTTGGCCCCTTTCCTTATTTTAAAAAAATTTTTTTTAGTTATCTTTATTTATTTATTGGATAGAGATAGCCAGAAATTGAGAGGAGGGAGAGACAGAGAGGGAGAGAGACAGAGAGACACCTACAGCCCTGCTTTGCCCCTGCCGTTGGGGATGGGGGTTTGAACCCAGGTCCTTGTATGTTGTAACGTGTGCACTCAACCTGGTGCGTCACCACCTGGCCCCTCCCTAAACTTCTGGTGTGTGTCTTGGTACGCTGAACACAGTACACTCCAGTGGGCTCAACATTCCTGTCCGTCTACCTACCATCCCTGAGCTGAGCTGATCGAGCCCCTGAAGACTCTTGTCCATGGAGGCCCTGGTCAGATCTCCACTGTGGAGAAGCTCCCTCTGACAGCTGGTACTCCCTGTAATTTTGTCCATGCAGTCATGCATGCCGTGTCCTTTTTGTTGTCCATGAAAAGGTTCCTGCGCCCCCTGCTCTGCTAAGCTGTCCACCATGAACACTGGTGAGTCAATAAACAGACACCACAGTTTCCTCCCTCCACTGCCATGAGTCAGTCATCCAGGAAGAAGGCAAGAGACAGACAGCCACACCAGCTCGAGGCGGATGGGGAGCAGTGGTGCTCTGACTCAGTCTCGCTGAGCATCGACCACTCGTCTAACTACATCCCTGGCTTGGAGTCCAAGTGGTTGTGCACTTGGTTAAGTGCTCACATTACAATGTGCAAGGACCTGGGTTCAAGCCCCCAGTCCCCACCTGCAGGGGAAAGTTTCATGAGTGGTGAACTAGGGCTGCAGGTGTCTCTCTGTCTCTCTCCCAGTTTCTCTGCCTCTGTCCAATAATAAATAATTATTTAAAACATTCATTCCTGGCTCCTCAGCAACATTTGGACGTCCTAATTAAAACACAGGAAAATGAGAGCTTTTCCTTAGGGAAGAACGTCCCCTGGGTTTTCTATCAGAAAGTATAATAAGTGAGACTGGGTGGTGGCACACATGTTACCATGCATGAGGACTCAGGTTCAAGCCCCCACAGGGGAATCTTCATGAATAGTGGAACAGTGCTTCAGGTATCTCTACCTTTCTCTTGCTCTCTCTTTTTATTTGTCTCTTACTGCTATCAAAGAAAGAGAGAGAAGAAAGAAAAAAGAAAAGAGAAAAGGAAGCAGGGACTGACCAGTAGTGCATCCAGTTGAGTAGACATGTTGCTGTGTGTAAAGACCCAGGTTCAAGCCCCTCAATCCTCACTGATGGGGGAATCTCTGTGAGCGGTGAAGCAGTGTTGCAGGTGTCTCTCTATCTCTCCTCTCTCTGTCTGTCTTTCTGCTCAATTTCTGTCTCTTTCCAATAAATGAATTAGTTAAATGTAAAAAAGGGAGCTGGGTGGTGGTGCACCTGGTTGGGTGGACATGTTACAATGTATAAGGACCCAGGTTTGAGCCCCCAGTCCCCACCTGCAGAGTGAAAACTTTGCAAATGGTGAAGCAGGTCTGCAGGTGTCTCTCTTTCTCTCTCCCTCTCTGCTTCCCCCTTCCCTCTCAATTTCTGGCTATCAAATCAATAAAGACTTAAAAAATAAAATAAATAAATATAAAAAAGGATGGAAGGAAGAAGGAAGGAAGGAAGGAAGGAAGGATGGAAGGAAGGAAGGAGGGAAGGAAGAAAGGGAAGGAAGAGGGGGGAATGACCTCCAGGAACACTGTACCTGCACAGGTACTGAGTCCCAGAGATAATCCTGGTAGCAAAAGAAGATGACAGGTGGTGGCGCACCTGGTTGAGCACACATGTCACAGTGCGCAAGGACCCGGGTTCGAACCCCCAGTCCCCACTTGCAGGGGGAAAGCTTTGCGAGTGGTAAAGCAGTGCTGCAGGTGTCTCTCTGTCTCCCTCCCTCTGTAAACACCCCCTTCCTTCTCTATTTCTGGCTGTTTCTATGCAATAAATAAATAAAGATAATTTTAAAAAAGGAAGATGACAAGGGAGAAGAAGAAGGTAGAGGATGAGGAAACAAAGAAAGAGAAGAAAGAGTAGAGGAGGAAGAAGAGGAGGAGGAGGAAGAGGAGGAGGAGGAGGAGGAGGAGGAGAAGGAGGAGGAAAATAAAGATATACTAAGTATCCAGCAAAAGTGCCCAAGATGGCAAAGAGGCTCTAAGGTTGATAGGGAAGCTGCCTGGCTGTTCATTCCCGACTTTCCCACCTGCTCCGGGAACAACCTGGTTCTGGTTCTGGTCCCTGCAGTCCAGACCTCTCCTCTCTAGTCGCTGCTCCCTGTCTCGGCCGGCTCCGGGCAGGAAGGAGAGCCAGCCGCCTAGGACACTACACATGTTCTGTTCTGTGTCAGGCTGCTGCCCACAGCAGGGGCTTCCAGAAAACCAGTCCTGCTCCCTGTCCTCCTGTTCATGATGGAAGCACTCACAGCTGAGAGAGCGGTGACAAAACCTGTCCCGGGAGAGAAAGAAAGAGAGAAAGAGGGAGTAGGGGAGTGGTATAGACAGATAGGAGAAGGGGGAAGAACTTGCCTCCGAGTGGTGTTCCAAAGCAACAGCCAACGCCCACGGCACAGCCCACCGTCAGAGTGTCGGTGTAATAGTAGGGCTGCTACTGGGGGAGAGACAGACGGACAGACAGAGAAAGGACACAAGCAAGGGGAGGGATAAGACAGAGAGAGGCATAAGTCACAGGGTTCCCGCCAACCACCCACACACACACACACAACTATCCCCCACCCCATGCCCAAGCCAGAGTAGAGATTCAGAGTGTGGCAAAGGCTGGTGGGATAACATCTTGGTTCTGCAAAAGACTTTCCTGCCCGAGACAGCAGGAGTCTCAGGTTCGATCCCCACGCACCACCATAAGTCAGAGCTGGTTAAGAAAAAGAAAGGGGGGGGGGTAGTGGGGATGGGGGGTGGACTGGGTGGTGGTGCACTGGTTACTTACGCACATGTGGTACGATGCTCAGGGACCTGGTTCAAGACCCTGGTCCCCACCTGCAGGGGGGTAGGGGAGCTTCATGAGAAGTGAAGCAGTGCTGCAGGTCTCTCTCTCTCTGTCTCTCTCTCTCGTGTGTGTGTGTGTGTGTGTGTGTGTGTGTGTGTGTCTTTCTCTATCTGCCCCTTCCCTCTCAATTTCTCTCAGTGCTGTCAGAGAAAGTAAATGAATAAAGTTTTAAAGAGAGAGAGAGAATAAGGCAAACAGAAGATGAGCTCCGAGCGTAAGGCTGAAGCGACTCTAGGAGAGGCAGGGGCTCAGTGGAGAAATGGCCTCCAGTGTGGGGCGGGAGATAGGGGTGTTCATGGCAGGTCATGTGCTTGGACATACACGGAAGCAGCCCTTGGCAGTGAACTGCCACCAGCCTTCAAAGCACACACAGGGAGAGCTCTTTGGGGGGAAAGGGGTGGGGCTGTGGCTCAGGGTCACTCCCTCCAGATCACTCACCTGTCCCTTTGACAGCCACACACAGCCCTCCCCAATGTAACCCCCATCCTATTCAAGTCAGGCGGGGGCCACTGGGGTGGGGAGGAAGGGGACTTGCCTCCGATGGGAGCGGCAAAGCAGCACCCCACGCCCACGGCGCAGGCTGGCACCAGGAGGTCAAGCTGCCCAGGCACGGTCTGCAACAGAGAAGCGCACGGACGGGAGGGAGGGCCAGGGAGGGCAGGGGGGACCAGGTGGGGTCACCAAGGACAAGACGGCACAGGAGGGAAGCTGGGAGGGCACAGACACAGGGACACAGGGACACAGGGAGGAAGAAAGGGAAGGGAGGACGGGGATGGTTGCTCAGTGCCAGAGCATGCGCCTTGTATGCCTGAGGCCCTGGGTTCAAGGCCAAATTCCACATGGCAGAGCAGCAAAGGCACAACAGAGGCCAGGTGGTGGTGCACCTAGAGCAATTGTTATTATGCACAAGGACCCAGGTTCAAGCACCGAGTCCTTCCCTACCTGTAGGGGGAAGCTTCGAAAGTAATGGAGCTGGTCTGCAGGGGTCTCTCTCTCTCTCTCTCTCTCTCTCTCTCTCCTCCCCACTACCTCTCGATTTCTCTCTGCCCTATCAAGTATAAGGAAAAAAGTCTGGGAGCTGGGCGGTAGCGCAGCAGGTTAAACACACATGGCGCAAAGCACAAGGGCCAGCGGTTTGAGCCCCCAGCTCCCCACCTGCAGGTGTCTATCTTTCCATCTCCCTCTTTGTCTTCCTTTCCTCTCTCCATTTCTCTCTGTCCTATCCAACAACAACAACAACAACAACAACAGCTATGACAACAATAACAAGGGAAACAAAAGTGGAAAAAACAGCTTCCAGGAGCAGTGGATTGATAGCGCTCGCACTGAGCCCCAGAGATAACCCTGGAGGCAAAAGAAAAAAAAAGGAAGAAAGAGAGAGAGAGAGAAAGAAAGAAAGAAAGAAAGAAAGAAAGAAAGAAAGAGAAAAAAAAGTGGTCTGGGAAGTGGCTCAGTGGATAAAGCACTGGATTCTCAAGCATGAGGTCCGAAGTTCAATCTCCCACATGTACTAGAGTGATGTCTGGTGTTCTCTCTCTCTCTCCCTCTCTCTGTGTTTGTCTCTCTGCCTATCTTCTTTATGAATAAATAAATATAATCTTTAAAAATATGTTTGAGGAAGGCAAGCAGTGATGCACTGGTTGAACATACATATGACCATGTGCAAGGGCCTGGGTTCAAGCCCCTGCACCCACTTGCAGGGGGAATGTTTCTAGAGTGAAACAGGTCCCTATCTATCTATCTATCTATCTATCTATCTATCTATCTATCTGTCATTTATCTGTCATCTATCTATCTATCTATCTGTCATCTATCTATCTGTCTATCTGTCATCTATCTATCTATCTATCTTCTATCTATCATCTATCATCTAGCTCCCTATTTCTATCTCTATATTTCCCCTTCCACTCTCAATTTCTCTCTGTCCTATCAGATATAAGAAAAAAATGTTTGAGGGGGCGGGGCACCTGGTTGAGCACACACATCACCTTGTGTAAGGACCCAGATTTGAGCTTTCCCTCATAAATTAAAAATAGCAATAAATCAGACTAAGAGAAGGCTCAGTGACAGAGCACACCGGAGGCCTTTGGTTCAATGACGGTACTGCATTTAATAAAAAGTATGCTTTTAAAAAAAAAAATGGGGGTAGGGGTAGATAGCATAACAGTTATTCAAAGAGACTCTCCAAATTCCCAGATTCAATCCCCTGCACTACCATAAGCCAGAGCTGAGCAGTGCTCTGGTTAAAAAAAAAACAAAACAAACTATGGGGCCGGGTAGGCAGGAAGTAGCTCAGCTGGGAGAGCCGACACCCCGACACCCTCGTATGTGCAAGGTGCTGGGTAGGAACCCTGGTTCTGTGAGGCACCATGAACAACCAGAAACCAGAACAAGCTCCAGCGATGGTGGTGTGGGATTTTTTTCCCCCTCTGTGTCATTTCCTCTTTTTCTCAATTAATAATAATAATCAATTAGAGCTATGTAGATATTACTCAGAGATATCAAGCAAGCATGCATAAAATCCTGGGTTCAGAAGGCTGGGTGGTGGTGCACCTGGTTAAGTGCTCACATGTTACAGTGATCAAGAGCTAGGGGTTCAAGCCCCCAGTCCCCACCTGAAGGGGGAAGCTTCATGAGCGGTGAGGCAGTAATGCAGGTGTCTGTCTCTCTCCTTTGCTTTCTCTCTCTCTCTCTCTTGAAATCCTCTGCTCCTGCTGCTGGCAGTCATCTTTTTTTTCTTCTTCTTCTTCTATTTTTATTCCATAGGACAGAGAGAAATTGAGAGGGGAAGAAAGATAGAGAGGAAGAGAGAAAGAGAGACACCTGCAGACCTGCTTCACTGTTCGTGAAGCTCCCCCACCTGCAGGTGTGGTGAGGGGGCTTGAACTCAGGACCTTGTGTTTAGTACTATGTGCACCTAGCCATCTGTGCCCGGCCCCCTGTTTCTCTTTTTCTCTATCCCCCTCCTCTAAAGTTCTATAAAATAAATAAATAAATACCCCTGGGCTCATAACCCAGCCAAAGTTGCAGGAAAATAATAAATAAATTTAGAGTATGAGAAGTATTAGAGTATGAGAAGGCACAGACCAGTGACAGCCTAGCTCCAGGATCTGGAAGCAGGGGCGAGGATACGAGAGCCAGGCTCCCGCACAGCAGCCCTCCCAGCATCTCGGCCAGGCCAGCGCAAAGGCAGCCACCCCCCCACCCCTCCCAGCCCTGTGCCCAGAACCCCCAGGACCTACCTCAATTGACCTTGTCAACCTTACCTCATACGCCCCACAGAACACCGACATGAACTTGCTGAGGACAGCGGCACAGATGCTGGCAATGTGGACAAAAGGGCCCTGGGAGGGAGGGAGGAGGGAGGAGGAATGAAGGCGAGAGGATGGCCTGGGGGTGGCAGAGGGTGGGGTGGGGGGTGGGGGGGTCCAGAGTGGGTGCTAAGAAGGTGGAAGTGACTGAGTGTGGAAGGGATATGAGATGGCGATTTGGCCCTCCCTCCCGGGAACTGTTTCCCAGAGAGGAGGAGGTGAGAGTCTGGCCTGTGGGTATTTCAACAAGAGTTGAAGGCTTTGGAGCACAGGGAAGGGGGCAGAGAGTGATAAGACACAGAGGAAAAAGGCAGTGCTTAGAGAAGCTGTGGAAAGCCAGAAAAAGATAAAGAAAGAAAGAGAGAGAGAGAGAGAGAGAGAGAGAGAGAGAGAGAAAGAGAAAAAAAAGAAAAGAGAAAAGGAAGCTCAGGGGTGAATGACTCCTTGAATCAAGAGGGAGAGTGAGCTTAGGAGTAACCAGGGAGAAGAAAGCTGTTCCAGGCCTTGAGAGGGACTCAGCCTCTTGAGGTGGAGGGTCCAGAAAAAGGCCTTGTGACCCAGGTTCAGTAAGGAAGGGCAGCTCACAAGGACAGACTGACAGGCAGGGAAGGCAGACCACCCCAGGCCTTCAAGAGCCTTAGCAAAGTGCTTGGATTTGCTTTGTAAATTGTCACCAGGCTTATCTCTGGGGCTTTGGTTCCTGCATGACAAACCCATCACTCCCAGTGGCCATTTTTTAATTTTTTATTTCCTTTACTTAAAAAAAATTGTTTTTCTCTCTTTTAAAAAATTTTTTTTTGGATAAAGACAGAGATATCAAGAAGGAAAGCAAAGACAGAGAGGGAGAGAAACAGAGAGATACCTTCAGCACTCCTAGACTGCTTGCCCCCTGCAAGTAGAGACCAGGACCTTGAACCCAAGTCCTTGCAAATGGTAACGTGTGTACTCAATCAAGTGTGCCTCCACTCGGCCACCTTCCTTCATTTCTTTTATTTGACAAGACAGAAATGGAGAACAGGAGCAAAGGGAGAGAGGGAAGGAGAGACAAACAGAGACACTTACAGCACTGCTTCATCACTCATGATGCCTTCCCCCTTGCAGGTGGGGACCAGGGCTTGAACCAGGTGTCAATATGTACAGTCAACCAAGAGAACTAATGCCCAACCCACACACACACACACACACACACACACACACACACACACACACACACACACTTGGATTTTATTTTAGTTCCCTTGGGAAATGGGCAAAAAGTTTTCCTTTTTTGTTATTTATCTACTTATTTTTAAAATTATTATTTATTTTTTTTATTTTTGAGAGAGATGCAGAGAGAGAGAGAAGATAGAGAGAAACACCAGAGCACTGCTCAGCTCTGGCTGATGGTGGTGCGGGGGATTGAACCTGGGACTTTGGAGCCTCAGGCATGAGAGTCTCTTTACATAACCATTATGCTATCTACTCCCACCTGTTGTTTATTTATTTATTTATTTAGTTACCAGAGCATGTTCAGCTCTGGCTTCTGGTGGTGTGTGTGGGGGGAGAGGGGTGGAATTGAACCTGGGACTTTGGAGCCTCAGTCATGAGTCTCTTTGCATAACTAGTATGCTATTTCCCTCACCCACTGTAAAAGTTCTTGATCAAAGGTCAGGCATTCCTGATTCCATTTTTTTTTATTAAAAAAATACTTGTTTATTTATTCCCTTTTTGTTGCACTTGTTTTTATTGAAGTTACTATTGTTGTTGTTATTGATGTCATTGTTCTTGAATAGGACAGAGAGAAATGGAGAGAGGAGGGGAAGACAGAGGGGGGGGAGAAAGATAGATACCTTGCAGACCTGCTTTACTACCTGTGAAGGGACTCCCCTGCAGGTGGGGAGCCAGGAGCTCAAACTGGGATCCTTATGCCAGTCCTTGGGCTTTGCGCCACCTGCGCTTAATCCGCTGCCCTATTGCCTAACTCCCTGATTTCATTTTTAAAAAGATGACTCTGGCTGCCACTGGGAGGGAAGCTTGATTTTAGTGCTCCAGAATGTGTGTGAATATGACCTTGGGCAAAGAGATAGATAGATAGATAGATAGATAGATAGATAGATAGATAGATAGATAGATAGACAGACAGAGAAATGAAGGGATGGAGGAAGGAAGGAAGGAGGGAGGGAAGGAGAGAGGGAGAGAGGGAAGGAAGGAAGGAAGGAAGGAAGGAAGGAAGGAAGGAAGGAAGGAAGGAAGGAAGGAAGGAAGGGAACTCTCTAGTTTGGTTTAGGAATATTCAGGCCAGGGAAATTAGTCTGGAGAAGCTCTAAGGTAGGAATTCAAATCATGTGGATGATGGCGCCCCCTAGAGGACATTTAGGGACATCCAGAGGCATTCTGGTTGTCAGCCCTGCCACTGCCATGTTGTGGGTGGTGGTAGACATGGTGCTGAGCGTCCTACAAAGCACAGCAGTTCCCTTCCTTCTGCTCCAGGACAGAGACAGGCCTGTGGCCATGTGGCTCCCCTGCCCGGTGCTCCTTGGCTGTGTCCCCACGGCAGATGTGTGTTCCCGGGGCACCCGAGGACGGCCCTCTGCCCCATCACCCTCGGTGACTGTGGACCCACCTACCTCCTTCCCCACCGGGATGCCGCTGCCCAGCCCGGCCGTCAGCGCCACCACCTTGGCCACAAAGGCCTTGAGGGTGAGATATTCCTTCAGGACCACCCCACGGAGGATTGTCTTCATTTCAGGGATCCCGGAACCTGCAGAGGTTCAAACACAATTGTGAGCAGGTTCAAGGTAGAAGAGGAAAAGGAGATGGAGATCTGGGAAGTGGACATGGGGCCAGGGCGGGGTTTGTGGTGAGAGTAGGAGGGCTGAAAGCAGGGCAGGGTGAGGAGGATGGTAGTGCAGGGGGTGGGCTGCAGGCCAATGAGGTGTGGGTGCCACAACCTGGGTGGGATATGGGGAGCAGGGGCTGGGGCGGGGGTTCTCACCAACAGCCTGGGGAGAGATGAGTTGGCAAAAGAGGGTGCTGAAGAGGATGAGGACAAGAGGGAAGGTGACCCAGGCCAGGAACTGCAGGGGCAGGTTGGGATGCATCTGGTAGTAGGTCCACTTGTAGGCTGCAGAGAGGCCCGGGCTCAGTCCCCCGTGTGTGTGCAAGTCGGCCCTACAGAGCGTTTCACACTGTGGGCATCCCATTTGGCCCCGTGAAATAGAGACCCTACACGACCCACTGAGCCCCATTCCTTCTGGCAGAAAGAGTGGGTGGTGATGGAATTGGCAGTGGAGATGAAGTAACGAGTAGCTGGTGGTGATGGAGTTGCTGGAGTCAGTGGAGTGCGTGGTGGTAGATTGAGCAGTGGTGGAGTATGTTGTTGGTATTGGTGGAGTTGTTGACAAAGCTGGTGGTGATGGAGTTGTTGGAGTCAGGGAAGTTGTTGGTAGTGGGTTGGCATTAGTGGTGGAATTGTTGGAGTTGGATTTGGCAGTGGTAGTAGAGTTATTGTAGTTGGTAGAGTTGGTGGTATTGGAGTTGTTGGTAGAGTTATTGGAGTCAGTGGAATTGGTAGTAGATTTGGCATTGGAGTTACTGGAGTTACTGAGGTTGATGGAATTATTGGTGGGGGAGTTACTAGAGCTGTTGTTGGTGGAGTAGTTGTTGATAGTTGTGTTGGGGTTGTTGGTGGAGTTGTTGAAGTCAGTGGAGTTGTTGGTGGTGGATTTAGCAGTGGTGGAGTTGTTGGAATTATTGTTAGTAGAGTGGTTGTTGATAGAGTTTTCTGTGGAGTTACTGGAGTCAAGGAGGTTGTTGGTAGTGCGTTAGTAGTGATGACAGAGTTGTTATTTTGGTAGAGTCACTGGTGGAGTTGGTGGCAGTGTGGTAGCGTTATTGTTGTTGATAGAGTTCTTGGTGGAGTTGGTGATGTTAGATTTGGCAATGGTGGAGTTGGAGTTATTATTATTGGTGGAGTTATTATTGATAGAGTTAGTGGTGGTAAAGTTGTTGGAGTTATTGTTGATGGAGTTTATGTAGTAGAATTGGGGCTGGTAGGGTTATTGGAGTCAATGGAGTTGTTGATAGTGGACTAACAGTGGTGGTGGAGTTGATGGTGGTGAAGCTGTTGGGAGTTATAAGTGTTGGTAGAACTGGTCAATTTGCTGCTGCTGGTGGTAGTGGAGTTGGTGCTGGTGGAGTTGTTGTTACAGCTGCTGGTGAAATTGTTTGTGCTGAAGCTGGTTATAACAATACCAACTGCACTCAAGCACTGAGCCTGTGGTCTTATCATTCTGGCTTGCCAAGAACTGATGGGCTCCGGAGTTTATAGGACAGACAAAACTCACACCAAGGAAAAGTCAGGGAAAACTGGAGTTAGTGGGTCACCCACTAGAGAAGTCCCCACTGTTTGGCTGGTAGTGGGTAGAGCTAGCTCTCTGTCTTCCCCTCCTCTCCCTGAAAGGCTGGGTTTGCATTCTGGGTAAGGGAGAGCTAGGGACTAAGGAACTGTGAGGAGTCAGCATCCTGTAGCAGGGGCTTGTGTGAGGAAAAAAAATACAGCCCTGGATGTCTCACTTCTGGTGGGAGGAGAGTAGCAGGAGATGGAGAGGTGTAGGTCCCAGTCAGCTCACTTCCTAACAAAGTCCCAAAACCTAGATATAGACCAGATCCCATGAGATAGAGCGTATGTTCACACATATCCATAAACTCAGGCAAAATATATACCTGAAAGCAAAAGTACACAATAGTCTACAGTGAGTACCCCCAACACTTCATCTGCACTATTCTAGCCTTTAAGTCCATGATTGTTCAACAATTTGCTTGGCTTTGTATGTTAACTCTCTTTTCAGCCACCAGGTTCCAGATGCTAGCATAATGCTGACCAGACTTCCCTGGACAGAGGACCCTGCCAATATGTCCTGGAGCTCCTCTTCCCCAGAGCCCCATCCCACTAGGGAAAGAGAGAGACAGGCTGGGAGTATGGATAGACCTGTCAACAGCCATGTTCAGCGGGGAAGCAATTACAGAAGCCAGACCTTCCACCTTCTGCAACCCACAATGACCTTGGGTCCATGCTCCCAGAGGGATAAAGAATAGGAAAGCTATCAGGGGAGGGGATGGGATAAGGAGATCTGGTGGTGGAAATTGTGTGGAGTTGTACCCCTCTTATACTATGGTTTTGTTAATGTTTTGTTAATGTCTCCTTTGCTGCCTTCTTCCATCTTTATGAATATGGAAGTGTCCAACCTCCCCACCCCCTTTTTAAAAATTAATCCAGAGAGAGATTAATTTAAGCTACAAAGATACTCTGGCTTCACAATGTACCATTTAACCTTTCCCCCCTTCATTCAAAAGCTGGAATGTAGAGTTCTGGCTTTTCTATAGCACCAGGCAGAAAAGAACCCTTTGCGTGGTTTCAGAAGGGGCAGGAGAATTGGATGTGAGGCTGGTATTGCCCTGAGCCAAAGCCACCCTTAAATACCTCTCTGCAATCCTTCTCTTCTCTGGCTGCACCCAGCCTTCTTGAGGACAAAGTCTAGAAAAAAAGTCCCACTACAGAATCTGTTGAAACCTACCCTGGAGCGTTTTGGCACTGACGTAATCCATGCACCAGCTCACCAGCGCCATAAGAAGTCCCAGAAGCACCAGGAAGATCCAGTCTTCCCCTAATTTCCTTCGTACCACACGTTCCAGCCGTCGGATACAGTCTAGAAGCAGAAGGTTGGAGAAGGATAGCCCAGCGCCCAGTCAGTACCCAGGTGTGGGACCTGGGGACGGGGCGGCACGCACAGGGCCTTGTCACTGAGAGCCTGATCTTCAATCCCCCACAGGATACCTGGATTTTTTTTTCTGCAACTCTGGCTTCCTGAGGCTGGCTAAGAGGAATGGCGGAACCCCAGGAGGAGTGAGGGGATTTTTTTTTTTTTGGGGGGGGGGGGGTTCTGTCTTTCCTTCACACTCAGAGGAAAACTTCTTAGGGGGCAGAGGACAGATAGATAACTTGGGACATCCAATTTATCCTTCTAATCCCCGCTTCCTCTTCCTCTTTCTCCTCTCCCTCCTCCTCTTCCCTCTTCCTCCGACTTCTCCTTCTTCTCTCTCTTTTCTCCTCTTCCCTCTCCTCATCTTCCTTCTCTTCTTCCTCTTTTTCCTCCTCCTCTCCCACTCATCCTCTTCTTCCTCCTCTAACTCCTCCTCCTCTTTCCCCTCCCTTTCATACTACTCCTCCTCCTCCTTTTCTTCTTTTTCCTCCTCCAACTCCACTTCTTCTTCCTTTCCTCCTTGCCTCTGTACTCCTCCTTTTTAAAAAATTATTTTATTGGGAGTCGGGCAGTAGCGCAGCGGGTTAAGCGCACATGGTGTGAAGCGCAAGGACCAGCTTGAGGATCCCGGTTTGAGCCCCCGGCTCCCCACCTGCAGGGGTGTCCCTTCACAGGCGGTGAAGCAGGTCTGCAGGTGTCTGTCTTTCTCTTCTCCTCTCTGTCTTCCCCTCCTCTCTCCATTTCTCTCTGTCCTATCCAACAACGACGACATCACTAACAACAGCAATAATAACCACAACAACAAGGGCAACAAAAAGGGAAAGTAAATAAATATTAAAAAATTATCTTATTAATTAGAATGTAGGAGGAGAGAGAGAGAAGAAAACCAGACATCACTCTGGTACATGTGCTGCCAGGGACTGAACTGAGGGCCTTGTGCTTGTCCAGTGCTTTACCCACTGCACCGCCTCCCTCCCAGACCACTGCACTTCTCCTCATTCTTCTTTTCCTTTATCTCTTCTTCCTATTCCTCTTCCCCCTTTTCTACTTCCTGTACTTCTTCCTTCCCCTCTTCTTCCTCTTCTATTCTCCCAACTCCTCCTCATTTTCCTCTTCCTCTTCTTCGTCTTCTTCCTCCTCTTCATCCTCCCCTTCCTCCTCTTCCTCTTCTTCTCCCTCCCCCTCCTTCTTTCCCTTCCCCTCCTCCCCTCCTCCTTCTCTCCTGCCCTTCCTACTCTTCTTCCCTCGTTCTCTCCCTTCTCTCTCTCCTCCTCTTACCCCCCTCCTCCTCTCTTCCCCTCCTTTTCTCTCTTCCCTTCCTCCACCTCCTTCTCTCCCTCTCTATCCTCCCCCTCTCCCTCCTCTCCCCTTTCTCTCCCTCCTCCTCCCCCCCTTCCACATCTCCCTTCCTCCTCCTCCCCAGATCCTTCTGCTGCCTCCCCCTCGCCCCCCCTCTTCTCTCCCTCCCCCTCTCCTCCCTGTCCCCCTCCTCATTCTCTTCTTCCCCCTCCTCTTCCTCCCTGGTCCCTCCACCCCTGCCCTCACCTTGACATTTAGAGTAGTGGTCCTCATCTTTGCTGTCCAGGCTGCTGAGGGAGCCTGTCTTAGGGGGCGGCCCTGCATCCCTCTCCTTGTCCGAGAACTGTTCTCTGTTCCGTCCATAAATCTGCACAGAGGAAGAGCCTGGAATTTCTGCCTTGTCGAGGGACAGCAAGGAAGAGACAGAAGGAAGCACAGGGGTCCCCAGAGGAAAAAAAAAGCCCTCCCCACCATCCACCCCGGGGTGTCAAGGGCTCTGGGAGGGGTGGTTGGGCTGTCACTCCTGCTCTGAGCTGCCTGGTCTCTATCCACACGTGCCTGCCTGTCTCTTTGTCCTTCTGCCCCTCTGTCCATCCTCCTCATTGGGGCCTCTTCAGCCTCAGTGAGGTGGTCAGTGTCTGCCCTGAGGTCAAGACTGGTCACCCATGTGTCACTGTACTGAGGGAGACTTTGCCTCTCTCACAACTGTCCCCAAAGCCCCCCATCACCACCCACTCCCACCTGGGCATTGAACATCTCCTAGGACCCCTCATGTGGACAGGTGAAGAGGACGGGCAGGTGCCCTGGGCTGTGCCTCATCTTGGGCATGCATCCTTCCCAGGGTCTCCATGCATCTGCTTGAATGCACACATTACAGTGCACAAGGACCCTGGTTAAAGTCCCCAGTCCCCATCTGTGGGAGTGGGGAAAGCTTCACGAGTGGTAAAGCAGGTTTGCAGGCGTCTTTCTGTCTGTCTCCTTCTCTGTCTCCCCTCCTTTTGCAGTTTCTCTCTGTCCTATCAAATACAAATTTAAACTTATCTTTTTTCCCCCAGAGCACTGCTCAGTTCTGGTTTATGGCGGTGCTGGAAATTGACCCTGGGACCTTTGGTGCCTCAGGTGTGAAAGACTCTTTGTATAACCACTGTACTGTTTCCCCAGCCCTAATAATAATAAATAATAGTAATAATAATTTAAAGGAGAAATCAAGTGAGCTGGAAAGATTGCATAATGGTTGTGCAAAAGGCTTTCATGCCTCAAGCTGCAAGGCCACGGGTTTAATCCCTACCAACAGCATATGGCAAAGCTGAGCAGTGCTTATCTCTCTATTTCTCTCATTAAAATAAAATTAATAAAATACGGGGTCTGGGCAATGGTCCACCTCGTTAAGTACAAGGACCCACACAAGGATCCGGGGTTGAGCCCCCAGCTCCCCATTTGCAGGAGGGATGCTTCATGAGTGCTGAAGCAGGTCTGCAGGTGTCTATCTTTCCCCTTCTCTATCTCCTCTTCCTCTCTCAAGTTCTCTCTGTCTTATCCAATAAAATGGAAACAATGACTGCCGAGCAATGGATTCATAGTGCTGGTATCAAGCCCTAGCAATAACCTTGAAGGCAAAATAAATAAATAGATAAATAAATAAGGGGTCCAGGCGGTGGCACACCAGGTTAAGTGCACATAGTACAAAGCGCAAGGTCTCACACAAGGATCCTAGTTCAAGCTTCCAGCTCCCCACCTGCAAGTGGTAAAGCAGGTCGGTAGGTGTCTGCCTTTCTCTCCGCTATCTTCCCCTCCTCTCTCAATTTCTTTGTCCTATCAAAAAAAAAAAAAAAAGCCAAAGAATCAGTGGATTTGTAGTGCAGGCACCGAGCCCCAGCGATAAACCTGATGGCAAAAATTTAGTTAATTAATTAAAATAATATATTATTTAAAAAAAATTATCTTTATTTATTGGATAGAAACAGCCATAAATTGAGAGGGAAGGAGGAGATAAACAGAGAGACACCTGCAACCCTGCTTCACCACTCAAAACTTTCCCCCTGCAGGTGGGGGCCAGGGACTCAAACCCAGGTCCTTCTGTACTGTAACATGTCGCTCAACCCGGTGCACCACCACCTGGCCCCATAATAAACAAACAAACAAACAAACATTTATTCCTTTTTGTTGCCCTTGTTTTATTGTTGTTGTTATTATTGTTGTTATTGATGTCATTGTTGTTAGATAGGACAGAGAGAAATGGAGAGAGGAGGGGAAGAGAAAGAGGGGGAGAGAAAGACAGACACCTACAGACCTGCTTCACCGCTTGTGAAGCGACTCCTCTGCAGGTGGGGAGCCGGGGGTTCGAACCGGGATCCTTACACAGATCCTCGCGCTTTGCGCCATGTGTGCTTAACCCTCTGCACTATCGCCCAACTCCCAACAAATATTTTTTAAAAAGACATAAAGGCTGCTTGGAGCAGTGGCCTCATTGTGTAGGCATAGAACCCTAGTGATAATCTTGATGGTAATAATAATTTTAATAATAACAACAATAATAAATCATGTGTTTTCGGGGCTACAGAGGGGTCATGGGAATGTGTGAGGTTTTTTTTTTTGGGGGGGGAATGTAGGGCTTTTAGCTGCTTCCAGCCTGCTGCTTATGGCCACATAAGCACCTCTACAGCTCTGAATTTGTCCGCCAGAGCAGAGTCAGACCAGGCAGGCCCTGCCACTTGTCCCAGGAGAGCGAGCCTGCCGGAGGGAGATCTGATTTCATAATACCAGTGGGCAGTCAAGCTTCTGCCTTGTCTCGGACAAGCCAGCGCCCAGCTCAAGGCTGTCTCACCTCCTCTCTCAGGGTCGGTGATGGAGGGAGGGAGGCAGTGTTCCCAGCCTGCCCGCCCCCACCTGGGACCCAAGAGGCTGGTGGCCCTCAGGGTACTGTATGCATAGCCTTAATTTTTACACCTTTTGATTGGAAGGGGGCAGGGTTTAATGGTTCGCAGCACAGCTGTTGACAGGTGGGTGCTATTTCTCCTGTCCCCATGAAAGGTGTTTGTAGAATATTATCCCCGTCTGTCCATCCATCTGCCACCCACCCACCCCCCGTGCTTTCCACTCACTCCCTTCTCCTCTTTCCCCAGAGTCTTTTTATTTTTTTTTCCTCCTATTTTTTTATTTGGTAGAACAGAGAAAAACTGAAAGGGAAGGGAGGGGGAAATAGAGAGGGAGAGAGACACCTGCAGCCCTGCTTCACTTCTCCACTCCTGAAGCTTTTCTCCTGCAGGTGGGGACCAGGGTCTCAAACCTGGGTCCTTGTGCATGGTTACATGTGCAGTTAACCAAGTACTCCACCAACACCCTCCCACCCTACCCCTTCCTGCCCCCGTGCCCGAGTCTTTTGCTTTGGGGCAACGTACATATCCTTCCATGGGGGCTCCATGCCGCGAGTCCCAAGTAGCCGGATATGGGGGCGGGGGAGGGGAGCTCCACACTGAACCCCAATTGGGAAACATTGGAAGAGCAGAGGAGTAGCTCAGCTGGTAGGGCACAGGACTTGCACGCCCGAGGCTCCGGGTTCTGTCACTGGTGCCACATGCACTGGGGTGGGGTGCTCTAGCTTCACTCTCCCTCAGGTGAGACACTTTCCCTCTGCCTCATGTAAAATAGGTGTGTGTGTGTGTGTGTGTGTGTGTGTGTGTGTGTGTGTGTGTGTGTGTGTGTGTGTGTGTGACTTTGGGAGGACTATCACCATTTCTGCTGGGGGGTTAGGAAAACAGAACACTGGTAGGAGGAAATGGTGTGGAATTATACACCGGTTATCCTACAGTTTTGTAAATCACTGATAAAAATATGTTTTAGGGCAGGGGTAGAAAGCATAATGGTTATGCAAAGAAACTGTCATGCCTAAGGCTCCGAAGTCCCCAGATTCAACCCCCTGCACCACCATAAGCCGGAGCTGAGCAGTGCTCTGATGTTTCTCTCTGTGTCCATCTCTCTCAAAAATAAAATAAGTAAAATACTTAAAAAAATTGAAAAAATATGTTTTAAATAGAACAATTTAAATCCTTTAAAAACAATAATAGGGCATATGGAGATAGTATAATGGCAATGCAAATGGATTTCCTGCCTGAGGCTCTGAGGTCCCAGGTTCAGTCCCCAAGTACCACCATAAACCAGAGTTGAGTAGTGCTCTGGCAATAGACAAACATTAAAAACAGGCAAGTTTGCAGCCTGGTTTGGAAGGTGGCTCAGTACAGCAGGTAGAGTGTGGGACTTGCACATTTGAGGTTACAGGTTTGATTCCTGGCATCGTTTATGCCAAAGTAGTACTCTGGTCTCTAAATATTAATAAAAACAAATTAAATATTTTACCTTTTTTTGCCACCAGAGTTATGGCTGGGGTTCAGCACCTGCAGGACAAATCTACCCCCCCCCCTTTTCTTTTTCTTACAGAAACAAAAAGAAATAAGAGAGTCTGAGAAAGGGGAAGAGAAAGGACACACAGGCCGCACCATCTTGAAGCAGCTTTGCGGTGGCTGCCCCACGTACACACAGCCAGCCAGACCCCCTGATCTCTGTCACTGTGGGCAACCTCACTGTCTCCCATGGTGCTACTCCTTGGCGGGCATTTCTGGCTCCACTTCCTGTTGGAGCACCATTTCCTGATGCTTGCGTGCTTCACAGCCCTGCACACAAGGCTTTCCTACCAGGCCTGTCTTTCTCTCTTCTGGCTTTTCACATTTGGTACACTATCCTCCATTTTCTTTTCTTCATATTCTATTATTGGGAGTCAGGCGGTAGCGCAGCGAGTTAAGCGTAGGTGGTGCAAAGTGCAAGGACAAGTGTTAAGGATGCTGGTTCCCCACCTGTAGGGGAGTCACTTCATAAGCAGTGAAGCAGGTCTGCAGGTGTCTATCTTTCTCTCTCCCTCTCTGTCTTCCCCTCCTCTCTCCATTTCTCTCTGTCCTATCCAACAACGACGTCAATAACAACAATAATAACTACAAACAATAAAGCCTCCTCTCTCCATTTCTCTCTGTCCTATCCAACAACGACGTCAATAACAACAATAATAACTACAAACAATAAAGCAACAAGGGCAACAAAAGGGAATAAATAAATATAAAAAAAAAAGAAAGAAAAGAGACACTATACCACTCTTCCATAACTTTTGAAGCTGCCCCATGGCTTGGTGCTCCCGTGTAGTGATCGGGGGCTTGGACCCAGGGCTAGCATGTCTGAGGCTCTCAGCTTGAGTTTGTTTGTTTTTACCAGAGCACTGCACAGCTCTGGCTTATGGTGGTACTAGGGATTGAACTTGGGACTTTGGAGCCTCAGGCATGAGAGTCTCTTTGTATAACCATTAAGTTATCTCCCCAGCTCCCCAGTAGACATTTTTAAACTCTGTTTTCCTGATCCAGGAGGTGGCACAGAGGAGAAAGTATTAGACCCTCAAACTTGAGGTCCTAAGTTCCATCCCTGACAATGCCTGTGCCGGAGAGCGGTGCTCTGGTTCTCCTTCCTCTCTCTTTTCCATTACTAAGTAAATAAAATGAATCTTATACAAAACAGGCTGGGGGTATGGGTCGACCTGGCAACACCCATGTCAGGCGGAGAAGTAATGACAGAAGCCAGACCTCCTACCTTTTGTACCCCAGAAAAAATTTTGACCCATACTTCCAGAGGGGGAGCAATGTTAAGGGAAGATGACCTGAGGGCTCTGAACTCCAATTCCATCAGAACCCAGAGAGAGAAGAGGAAAAAAGGAAGGACATTCAGAAGTAGGAATCGGTGTAGGTGTGACTTAGGAAGGAAGAGAAGGCAGTACCACAGAAAATAAATGGGCAAAAATATAGACAGATGATAGACAGACAGACAGACAGACAGATGGAGTTGGGCGGTAGTGCACTGGGTTAAGCGCACGTGGCACAAAGCGCAAGGATTGGCATAAGGATCCTTGTTCGAGCCTCCGGCTCCCCACCTGCAGGGGAGTCGCTTCACAGGCGGTGAAGCAGGTCTGCAGGTGTCTCTTGTTCTCTCCCCTTCTCTGTCTTCCCCTCCTCTCTCCATTTCTCTCTGTCCTACCTAACAATGATGACATCAGACATCAATAAGAACAACAATAATAACTACAACAATAAAAAGACAACAAGAGCAACAAGAGGGAAAATAAATAAAATTTAAAAAAAAGATAGAAAGATAGATAGATAGACAGACAGACAGAAGAAAGATAGATTAGTATAGAAATAATAGTCAATTCTTATCTGTGACCTTGGGAGAACTACTGCATTTTCCAATGGAGGGAATGGGGACACAGAACTCTGGTGGTAGAAATAGTGTGCAATTATACCCCTGTTATCTTGTAATTTTGTAAATCAATATTAAATCATTAATAAAAATAAACTTAAATTCAGGTATCCCGGTCCACCAGACAAAGTCTCCCCAGGCTGGTCGATCCCCTACTCATAACTTACACATCTGTCAGTTAGGCTCTCCCAAGCTTCCCTTTGGGGCTCCCATCCCTGCTTCCCTTGCTTAGATGCTCAGAGCTCACCCTTCGTCACTCCTGGACCAACCATTTCATTTGACTTTTATCTCTGGATGCCCTTAGTGAGCCCCCAGTGAGTCTTACCCTGGAGTGGTCCTGGGAGAATGAATCCTTCACCCCACCTAGAATTCTGATCACACCCCTCTCTGAGTGGCAGCCCTGAGTCCTGCCCCCCACCCCACCCACCAGTGTTTGTGCTCTGCAGGGCCTAGGAGGGAGAGAGTCTGGCCCTGCTTGGTGTGGCCAAGGGTGTCAGAGCTCACTTGCACAGAGGTGTGAGCTCTGGTGCCAGTCACAGGGGAGAGGTTATGTAAACCTCAGCTGCCAGGCCTGTGTGGCTCTGCCAGGCCCCCCAGAGGATTCAGGGGTCTTGTTTCTGAAGGTTCTGTGAAAGCATGTGTATTTATTAACGCAAGTATGTGCTGAACCCAGGCATGGGGAAGGATTTTCCTTGTTTGAACAAGGCGCTGTGGCTGGCTGGTTCTTTCTCTCTCTCTCTCTCTCTCTCTCTCTCTCTCTCTCTCTCTCTCTCACACACACACACACACACACACACACACACACACACACACTGGATAGGACAGAGAGAATTGAGAAAGGAGGGACATATATAGAAAGAAAGAGACAGAGAGATACCTGTAGCCCTGCTTCACCACTCGTAAAGCTTCCCGCCTACAGTTGGGGAGCAGGGGCTTGAACCCGGATCCTTAAGCATGGTAACGTGTGAGTTTAACTGGGTGCATCACCGCCAGACCTGAACTTGGCTTTTTTTAAAGAAAGATAGTGTTGCCTCTATTTCCTCTCCTGGCTCTAAGCCTCCCACCCTACCCCCATACACACACACACACACACACACACACACACACACACACCCTTCCTTAACTCACCACCTGCTGGGGTCCACTGCCCACAACCCCAGGGCTTTGTACCTGTGTTGGGTGGGTGTTGGGACGGGGGCCTGCGTCCCTCCGCAGCCTGTGCTGGAACCCCCGGTTTTTTAAGGGCAGTCCGTAGCTGGTGCAGTGCTCAAAGGGCAGGTACTGGTATTGGGGTGCACTCCCCCACCAGCTCTGCTCCTCTCCTGGCTGCTGGGACCCCTTGCGCTGCATGCTCCCTGCCCCAACCAGGCCTCACCCCACTGGTCCCTGTCCTCCCCTCCAGCCAGCCCAGCTTCTTAAGCCTCTCCCCTTGCCTGTCCCCAAGGCGTCTGGGGCAGCATGCCCACCCCTGGTTATTTATAGTCACCTCACCATCACATGACCTCCCCCCCACCCACGGACACATTTGATCTGCTTGGGGTCGAAGCAGGTGTGAGGGCAGTGCGGGGTGTGTGTGTGTGTGTGTGTGTGTGTGTGTGTGTGCTGGAGTGGGGACTCAAGGGACAGCCCTGCAGGGAATTCCCTCGAGGCAAGGTCCCCTCCTTACTCACCAAGAGGCTTCCAGCCCCAGGCCACCTTCTCTCTATAAATATCACTGTTGGAGAAGGGAACACGGCTTGCTAACCACTAGGCTCCAAGACCCAGCCTCCAAGTGTCCCCAAAGTGAGGGCCTGCTGGGTGTGATGAAGGAGAGAGCTGGGGACACAGGAGGGTGACTCACCTGACACAGAAGCTGGTCCCTCTCAGCCATCTCTCCCCCTGGTGTGTGGTTCTGGGGTCTCTTGTCTTCCTTAGCTAGAGATGCACCTGTCCAACCTGGCCTCCCAACCCAGCCGGTCTGTGCATCTCTCCTCTGGCTCTGCCTTTTCTGTCCGCCAGAGACTGCCCACCCTGCCCCGGTGCCACCCTCTGATGCCACCCTTATCATCCACTGGGCGTGGACGCCTGTGAGGATGGGGGCAGCCTTGGGCTCTGGCGTTCCCCTCCCACCCACTCCCGCACCCCTACCTCCCAGACTGATCAATGCAGCCTTAGGAGCTGCCTGGACTCGAGGGAGGGACTGAGTGGTCAGACAGTAGAGCACCCTCGGACACCCCAAAGTCCATCAGGGCAGGTGAGATAACAGGGGAGAAAAGGAAGTGGGCCAGAGGGAGGTCGAGGAGGGCAGGGGGCACCCAGACAGGCATGAAGGATGATGGGGAAGTGCTCTGCTACTCTTCCTGTTTTAGGCCCATAAATACTTGGGGAGCTGGGTCAAACTCCTATCTGGCGTCATCTCTGTTCAGTTTGTGCGTAGGCAGTACATGATTCCACTGCTCCCAGATCCTATTCATTTGTTTATTTCAGATATGGAGAGACAGAGACAGAGAGAGAGAGACAAAGACAGAGAGATTAGGCAGTGGAGGACAGAGAAGGGAAGACCCCACACCACCACCTCACCATTCCTAGAATCTCTGAGGCTCACATATGGTGGCAGGGCTTGAATCTGGGTCCAGGAGCATGGTAAAGTGTAAGGTATCATTTTAAAAACTATATTTCTGAAGGACACTTCTCTCATTATAAAGTCCTCACTGTAGGAAAAAAAAAGTCATAAATATCACAGTTAATGCAGAGTTTAGGACCTGCCACCCAGTGAGTTCTGGCCCAGGGCCAAGTTCAGATTCTAGATAGGGAGGGATAGGAAACACCTGAGCTACCATTTAATTAAAATATATATTGAAGTGACATTGGTTTAACACTCTATACTCTTGGGCCCTTATCCAAAGGACATTAAAACATTTACCCAAAGGGACATATATGCACCCCTATGTTCATAGCTACATTATTCACAGTGGTCAATGAGTGGAAGCAGCCTAAATGCCCACCAACAGACAACTGACTAAAGAAGTTATGGGCTACATATTCCATGGAATACTATTCTGCAATTAAAAAAAAAATGATATTATGTCCTTTGGGACAAAATGGAAGGAAGTGGAGGTGACTATGTTTAGTGACATAAGAAGGGAAAGACCAGAAGTTTTCAGGCCTATATGCAATCTAGAGAACTGAGACACATGAACTTGCAACAAATAAACAAGCAACCCCCCACTACTCTGCAAAAAAATTAAAAAACCTGAAACAAGCAAACTATTTCTAAGACTCTGGGAGAACTGTGGTGGTTATTTCTGGGAGGTGGGACACAGAACTTTGATGGGTGTGATGTGGAACTACACCTGTAATATATATATATATATTTTAATCTATTGGTTAAGGGCACATGGCGCAAAGCAAGGACCAGCATAAGGATCCTGGTTTGAACCCCCAGCTCCCCACCTGCAGAGGAGTCGCTTTACTGGTGGTGAAGCAGGTCTGCAGGTATCTATCTTTCTTTCCCCCTCCTCTGTCTTCCCCTGTTCTCTCCATTTCTCTCTGTCCTATCCAACAATAATGACACCAATAACAACAACAATAACTAAAACAACAATAAAAAAACAAGGGCAACAAAAGGGAAAATAAATAAAATAAAGTAAAATGAAAATTTCAAAAAAAAATTTAAAAATCTATTTATTGGTTAGAGACAGCCAGAAATTGAGAGGGAAAGGGGTGACAGGAATGGAGAGAGACAGAGAGACACCTGCAGCCCTGCTTTACCACTCACAAAGCTCTCCCTTGCAGGTGGGGACCAGGGGCTCAAACCGGTGTTCTTGCACTCTGTAACATGTGCACTCAACGAAGTGTGCCACAACCCGGCCATTATACCCCATCACCCTGCAATCTTGTAACCCATTATAATCTCTCACATACACATCATTTAGTTTGTTTATTTGTTTTAATGAGAGATTCAGAAAGAAAGACCAGGACACTACTCAGCTCTGGCTTATGCTGGTGCTGGAGATTGAACCCAGGACCCAGGAGCCTCGGCCATGAAAGTCTTTTTGCAGAACCATTATGCTGTGGTTATTATTATTGCCATTGTTGATGTTGTTCATTGTTGAATAGGACAGAGAGAAATGGAGAGGGGAGGGGAAGACAGAGAGGGGGAGAGAAAGATAGACACCTGCAGACCTGTTTCACTGCCTGTGAAGCGACTCCCCTGCAGGTGGGGAGCCGGGGGCTCGAACCGGGATCCTTACGCCGGTCCCTGTGCTTTGTGCCACATGTGCTTAACCCACTGCGCCACCGCCCTACCCCCCAATTTGTTCTTGTAGTAAGTTTGTTCTTTTATTTTCCACATGGGAGTGAAAGCATAGGTTTGCGTTTCTGTCTTATTTCACTCAGCCTAATGCCATCAAGCTCTGTGTGGCTGTAAACAGCAGTTTCATCTTTCTTCCACAGCTGAGTAGTTCTCCCTGGTCACCGCATCTTCCCGCTCTACTCATTGACTGATAGGCACAGGTCGCTTCCAAATCTAGGTCATTGTCAACTGTTACAGTGAACATAAGGGATATATAGTTCTGTCTTCAGATGAGTGTTAGAAACATGGTCCAGTGTGTCTGTGTTCACCCCTCCTCAGGGGCCACACCAGTGTTTCCTCTATATTGTTCCCACTGTAATAGACATCCCATGCCCAGCTGTGGGAGGTAATACTGATCTAGGTGAGTCGAGCTTCCCAAGCAAGCTGGGAGACGGAGCCCACCAAACCTCCCGTCTCTAATTAAAAAAAAAATTTTTTTTTACATAAATCCAAGGGCAAAGGCCTATAATCCAGCTTGAGGGATTACAAACACCTGTTGATCTGAGGGCTTGGAGGTTCTCTACAGGCAGGTTAAGCCAAGAAAGAGCTCTACTGCGCTGGCATGAGATGAAAGGACCGTCTTCTCAAGAAAGCAAGCAGAGTTGCCATAGGGAAATTCTTCAGAGGCCTTCAGAAACAGGAAGGATTCCACCTGTTGGTGGAGCGTGGCTCAGTCAAAGAGACCCAATTTAGGCAGCAAATGAAGCATTCCAAGAAACCGCGAAATTTACGGCTGCTGGGGTTGGGAGGGGCATCTAGGGTATGAGAGAAATCATCCTTTTTTATGTAACTATATGGACAGATATTTATGGCTAGCATTTGATCACTGGTCCTGTTTTTTGAGAGTGAATGTAAGTAACTTAAAAGTTAAGGCACTGTATGTTGATTTGATATTTTCACATATTGTAAGAACACTTCTCACACACAGTGTAGCGAAAGCCTCCATCTTGTTATTTGTTTTTGTATGTCATGACATTTAATGGTTGTATTATTATTATTACTTATTTATTGTTGGACAGACAGAGAGCAATTGAGAGAGAAGGAGACAAAGAGAAGCCTGCAGCCCTGCTTCACCACTTACGAAGTTTCACCTCTGCAGGTGGGGACCAAGGGCTTGAACCCTGGTCCTGGCTGACTGCAGTGTGTTCTATTAACCAGGTGTGCCCCCATGATGACATTTAGAAACTTCTGTTTTCTCAACACACACACACACACACACACACACACACACACACACACACACACACACACACACGATATTCCTTTATCTCTAAAACCCACTCAGAACTTGTAGCTTGGTAAATTTCTATGTGGGATATTGTATTATTTGACCAAAATTTCCCCTCCCTTTTTGCTTTTGATTTCCAGGCTCCTGGAAACTGTGACTTGTTTCCATGTCCCCCTGAGTTTGGCTTTTTAATATTACAGTATTTGACTGTCTCGGTCTAATCTATTCCACCCAACGTACTGCAGTTATCATCCTTTGCTGGGAATTAACAAGCTTAAACCTCATGGCACTAGGGAGATATCTCAGTGTGTCAGAGCACAGGGGTTGCAGACTTCAACCCCTCTGCCCCTCAAGCTTCCAGGTTCAATCCTATATGCCAGACTGGCTTGAGTGATCCTCTGGAGGGGCTGTTTCTCTCTCTCTGAGATGCACATATCATTTAATTTTTAAAGGCCATAAAATAAAATCTCATGGGTTACCTTCATGCAAGAGAACAAGAAAAAAATGTAGACTGTACCACCCTCAGCCCGACATCCTGTCTGGGGACTGTGTTCAGGTGCTAACCTAGGTCAGAGGTAGGTTTCTGTAAAAAAAAGCTGCTTGATTTGACAAAACCATAACCATGTGGGCTTGGGAGACAGCATAATGGTTATGGAGAGGACTGTCATGCCTGAGGTTCTGAGGGCTCAGGTTCAATCCCCAGCACTATCATAAGCCAGAACATAGCAGTGTTCTGGTCTCTGTCTCTCCTCTCCACCACCCCGCCCATCTCTCTTTCTCTGACTCATTAAAACCCCAAAGAAGGGTGTCCCAGAGAGGGGTGTCCCTCTTCAGTGAGCTGTGCACATTATCACCACCAGGGTTATCACTGAGGCCTGCACGACTCCACTGTTCCCAGGAGTAATATTAAAAATATTTTTAAATTTTTATTTATAAAAAGGAAACAAAGACAAAAACTATAGAATAAGAAGGGTACAACTCCACACAGTTCCCACCATCAGAACTTCAAATCCCATCCCCTCCTGATAGCTTTCCTGTTCTTCATAGAGAGTGAGAGCCAGGGAGAGGAATGGCACCTGCAACATGGCCGCCACTCATGAAGCTGCTCCACTCCCCCCTGCACCCCAAGATGTGAATAGGACGTAGCTTGCTTGCTTCCTTGCATGTGGTAACATGAGTTACTCTACCCAGTGCGCCACCTCCTGACCCCCACACACATTCTCTCTCTCAAAATATTTTCTTTATTGGATAGAGACAGAAAAATCTAGAAGAAAGGAGATTGAGAGGGAGAGACAGAGAGATACCTGTAGCACCGGCTCACCACACGTGAAGCTCCCCTTCATCTCTATGCAGATTGAGACTGGAGACTTGAACCCAGGTCTTTGTGTGCCATAATATGTGCACTCAACCAGGTGTGCCACCAGCCAGCCCTGCCCCTCTCTCCCCCCAACCCTCCCCCACACACATTCTCTATTCTTCTGGTTTCATGACACTAAAAGGTTAGAACCCACAGGTGTGTGGACCTGCTCTTTGGAGGCGGGTTGTTTGGAGGCGGGAGACCATGGAGATCCAGGTGCTGGGAGCTAAGTGGTTTTGTGTGCTGCAGCCTCCAGCTATGTCCCCTCCCCACTACCCACAGCCCCCACCCCTCCAATGGGTCCCACCTGCAATTTCAGCCTCCCACCCACCCCCCAGCCCAAGGACTCACAGGCCGCACCATCTTGAAGCAACTTTGCGGTGGCTGCTCCACGTACATACAGCCAGCCAGACCCCCTGCTCTCTGTCACCATGGGCAACCTCAGTGTACACTGTCTCCCGTGGTGGTACTCCCTGGCGGGCATTTCTGGCTCCAATTCCTGTTGGAGCACCACTTCCTGATGCTTGGGCGCTTCACAGCCCTGCACACAAGGCTTTCCCACTAGGCCTCTCTTTCCCTCTTCTGGCTTTTCACACTTGGTACACTATCCTCCATTTTCTTTTCTTAATATTCTATTATTGGGAGTCGGGCGGTAGCACAGCAGGTTAAGCACAGGTGGAGCAAAGCGCAAGGACAGGTGTTAAAGATCCTGGTTCGAGCCCCCAGCTCCCCACCTGCAGGGGAGTCGCTTCACAAGTGGTGAAGCAGGTCTGCAGGTGTCTATCTTTCTCTTCCCTTCCTCTCTCCATTTCTCTCTGTCCTATCCAACAATGACGGCATTAATAGCAACAACAATAACTATAACAATAAAACAAGGGCAGCAAAAGGGAATAAATAAATTTAAAAATATTCTATTATTTATTGGGTAGACAGAGGAGAGAGAGATGTAGAAAGAGGGATTGGGAGGAGAGGAAGAGGAGGAGGGGGAGGGACAGGGATCTACATCATGAAGCTTTCCCTCTTCAGGTGGGGACCAAGGACTTGAACTCAGGTCCTTGTGCATTTTTTTTTGCAGGTGGGGGGGGACTTCCGGTAGAGACTGGAAAAACCTGCTAGACAAATTCTAAAAGAGATGTAACACTGTCCTCATGCCTTTTAACATGTGTGCTCAACCAGGTGTGCCACGAGCCGGTTCCTTGTCTCTCCCTACCTGTTCTACCTCATGTGAAGAAGAGTCTTGGGCCTGTGTGTCTGGCACTCACCTTCAGAGGAAAAACACCAGCAGCCTCCCCAAAATGAGAGAACTACCACAGGCTCGAAGGATGCTCAAGCCTTATCAAAATAAATCCGTGATCGGGGAGGTAGAGCAGTGGGGGTAGTCTTGGATTCTTTGAGTTCCTCAGTCCGATGCGTGAGCAGCACATGGACCAGAGCAACTGATGCCTGGTTCTCTTTCTCTCCCTCCTCCTGTCCCTCACATGAATAAGATCTTTAAAAAATCATAATTCTAGAAATGCAATAGCTTGGAGGATGTAGGTAAGAACACAGAGGTACTTCCCATTGTGTTAGCACCAGAGGAAGCTGTTTAATGTGCGTTAATATTAAACAGAAGCTTGTCATGATAGGGATTATCAGCTTCTGTGATCAGTTAATACTGTAGAGACTGCCTGCAACACCTGTCATCCTCCTTTTAAAATAGAAAAAAAAAATCTCCCCCCACTCCCATTCGAGTTTTGGGAGATAGGTTCAAAGAGCTAGTTACCTCAACCAAAGTTCCTCAAATGGCCAAACCAGTATTCAACGTCTAATTCAAGAGTTCATGCTCTGGAAGTTGTTTATTCATTTTCTGTTTGCATAACTGAAGTCTCTGCATTTTTTTTTTCTCTTCTGGAGAGTGAAAAAAAAATGATCAGCTTGTGGGGCTGTGGGGGGGGGGGGGGATGGCAGGCTCCCAGCAGCGCCTGACAAACACTTCCATTTTGTTACCCTCTTCCTCCTTAGCTAGTTCGAGCCCTTCCTCCCCTGGCTGGTTTCCTCTCTTCCCTGTTTTTCTCTCCCACCCCTCACTCCCCCTTCTTAGAGGAATGTAGGCTGGGGAAGGGCAACCCCCAGCTCAGGGAGGGAGGGGGATAATTTTAGAAGTGAATCCTCTGGCTGAGGTGAACTGGGGGGAAGGGAAATAGCCGTGAAATCCAACCTGATATCAGGATTCAAGGGCAGCGGGTGGGAAGGACACGGGCTCCTAAGCTGTGACACTTGGCTCTGTAATCCCCCAGACAAGACTCACTTCCAAAGGTTTCCTACACTAGAGTGGGTCCTTCCCTTATTCCTCTGGGCTGATTCACTTTTTTTTTTTTTTAATTGCTGGGACTTGGTGCCTGTATGAAGGACCCACCACTCATAGTGCTTCTTTTTTTTTGGGGGGGGGGGAGAAAGAAATTCAGAGGGAAGGGGAAATACACTCTCACAGCACTGCCTCAGCACGTGTGTAGCCACATCCTGCCGGCAGGGACTTGGCCCTTGCACAGGTTAGATGTGTTCTCTGCTGAGCGTGGCCCAACCCATTAAATTGTTAACTTTTCCTACACTTTGTCTTTGAGTTTTTTTTTTCCTTCGGGCCAGCACTATAAACCCACTGTTCCTGGGGGCTATTTTCCCCATTTTGTTGCCCCTGTGGTTGTTGTTATAGCTGTTGTTGGATAGGACAGAGAGAAATGGACAGAGGAGGGGAACAGAGAGGGGGAGATAGACATCTGCAGACCTGCTTCACCACCTCTGAAGGGACTCCCCTGCAGGTGGGGAGCCGGGGACTCAAACCGAGATCCTTATGCCGGTCCTTGCACTTTGTGCCACGTGCGCTTAACCCGCTGCGCTACCACCCGACCCCGTCAGCTCTGGTTTTATGGTGGTGCAGAGGATTGAACTTGAGACTTTAGAGCCTCAGGCATGAGACTCTTTCATAACCATTATGCTACCTACCCCCCTCCCAGAGATTTTGTGACTCACAGCATCAACACGCTGCTTCGGCCTTTTTGCATGTTTCTCTACAGCAGCTGAATCCCCTTCCAATTTTTCCACCATCCTCAACACCCTCTCGTGGGTCTGTGGCTGCTACCGCCCCCCCCACCCCACCCCGGGGACCTCCAGGAGCTACAGCCTGTCTACACTGGCACACTTACCTCCACAGCCCTAGATCCACCGCACAGGGAGTCCTGGTTTACAGCCCACTGCCGGGTTCTAGACCTCTCACCACCCACACCTGCTCTCAATGCCCTTCAGCGCCAGCAGGGCCAAGTGAGATGGGGGGTGTTCCTCAACCCGTTCCAGCCCGTTCTCCAGACTCTACCCTATAATCTCAGTGATCCAGATCCAACAGAACTTGCTAACAACTTATTTTTTATTTTTTGGCGGAGTCAAGCCATTGTGTTAGTGTGTCACTCTGCTCAGGGGCAACTTTTTCATTCACAGAGGGAGACACCACAGCACCGGAACTTCCCCTTCAGGGACCAACTGGGGAGCTGGCCCCATGGCAGGATGCAGGGCTTGCAGAGAGGAGGCTCTACATTCAGCCACAGGTGCTCGGTGTCTGTCCTCGCTCATTAAAGAGTAAAGGGGGACTGGATGGTGATGTGCCTGGTTGAACACATGTTACAGTGCTCAAGGACCCAGGTCTGAGCCCCCAGTTGCCACCTGCAGGGGAAAAGCTTTGTGAGTGATGAAGCAGGTCTGCAGGTGGCAGTCGCTCCCCCTCTCTATCACTCCCTCCCTTCTCGATTTCTGGCTGTCTCTATCCAATAAATAAATACAGATAATAAAAAAATAATAATAAACTAAAAAATAAAGGGTGCCCGTCTTGGGGGTGGTCCTGTGAGGTGGTGAGGAAAACGGTGTGAAGGAAGGAGAGATCGAAACATGTTTCCAGAACAGATCTCAGTAATAAATACCAGAGTTCATTTGGCACCTGACGGCAATACAGAATCCTGGCAGTGGGAGTGGAAAGGCTGTATCACCCAGATCCTTCAAAGGATGCTGGCCAGAGGGTGTGACTTGACAGCAAGTCTCAGAACTGCCTGGCTCACAGAACCAGTATTTACTGAGCACCGGAACCACTCTGGGCCGAGCACTGGGGCAGGCCCCAGCGGTGTGTGTGTGTGCGCGCGCACAATGGTCTCACATATAACATTTGACTTCAGGAGCAAATGCCAGTGGATAAGACAAAACATGCATAGAATACAGAGCACAGATACTAAAATGCTGTCAGGAGGGGGCAATGTGTAAAGATGGTTGAACGCCAAGACCAGGGCTCACACACAGCATGATAATAGCAAGGAGAGAGAGACAAGGCATTTGCCCTCATGGTGTCCCCAGCCTTGTGGGGGACAGGCTGAGCAAGTGAAGCAAACAAGCATCTAACCATGACTTTGGCAGGTGCTCTGAGGGAAATAAACAGGACACATCAATAAAGACGGGGAAGACTGCTTAGAGGACGGATGGTCCGAGAGGCCTCTATGCAAGGGTGGCGCTTAAGCCGACGTGACTGCTGGTGGGGGCCCCAGGCCCAGAGTGGCGAGGCCTAGAGCTCAGCCTGTGATGGTCTAGACAGGTAAGAGCTCAGAGTGAGACAAACAGGAAGCCGTGGGGCTGAGGCAGGGAAGGTGTGGATTTTGCCAAGTCCCACTGGGGAAGTGGGGGCTGGATCTTACTTAGTAGCTCTCCTGGAGGCTGAAGTAAGGAGCATGGACTATCTGAGATGTGAGGGGTAAGACCAAAGGGTTTCTAGCAGGGGAGTGAGATGATCTCATCTATCTGTAAAACCTCTCAAATCCACGTCTGTTTTCAAAAGTTAAGAATGGAAATAAAAGAGAAGGCCTTGAAAAGGGAGATTCACAAGCAAAGGAGGCTACTAGAGAAACACAGGTAGCCACGGGCTCCCGGAAACAGAAAGAAGGGGCAACCAGCCACATAAAGCCAGAGGGTTAGGACTCAACACCAGAGCAACAGGCAGGAACGAGGTGCTCTGCCTCAGCCCCAACAGCCAGAAAGAAGCTGGCAAGGGACCTTCTAGAGAGAGAGAGAGAGACAGCAGACCAAGGGCCAGGGGATAGAGCAGGGGAAGCGCTGCCTCTGCGTCACTCTGGGCTCAACCCAGAAACAATGTTCCAGGAACAACAAGGCCACTGGAATTTCCGGGGCAAAGGCCAACAGTTATGAACAGGAGCCACCTAAACCCTGAACTCTGCAGAGACTGGATTCCTTGAGCCCAAAGGAGTCAGGAGTGGGGAGACCGTCTGTCCCCCCACAGGGTGGCCTCACGGCACTGAGAGGGAAGCCAGGCTGCTTCTGCACACATGACGGTGGGTGTGTTTCCAGTCAAATTAATGAATGGCGACGTTACATCAGGGCACTGTGCAAATTCCACCCAGAATAAATGGAGCTGGGATGGGAAGGAGGACCTCTGGGCTGTCTTCACTGATGGAACTTATGGAAGCCATCCCCCCAAGTGCTGTGTCCAAGTCCAGGGGGGCAGGGGCCGAGGGGGATCATGGAGGGAGGCTGCCGGCCTCTCCTGATGAGGAAGACACGGCCTGGGCATCATCGGGGCAGCCACTCTGGGGACAGGGTCCAGCCTCCAGAGTCAGAAGCCCCGACATTCCCGTCCTCGGGACAGAGATGATGCCACCTCCAGACAGACATGCCTGGGAGAGTCCAGGTCCCTGAGGGAAGGATGGACACAGTGAGTCCTCAGGAGGAAAGGCTCTCCCGCAGCCAGTGGCCAGTGGGGGAAGGAGGGAAGTCGGCATCGTCACGTGGGAGGGTGGCCGGGGAACAGGTAGAGGTGCCGGCACAGGGTGCTGCAGTACTCGGACATCTCCTTGCAGCGGTGGAACTCGGTGCCCGGAGCGTAGCCTTCGCGTTCCTTGATGAGCGCGTTCACCTGGGGAGGCGAGGGGACCCGCTGCGCCAAGGCTGAGGGCCCTCGGGCGGGAGAGGGTGTGGTGTAGGGGGGGCGGAGAAGGTTCCCACGAGAGCCCCACGTACCTTCACCAGCATGTCGGCCACGTGCATGTCACAGGCGTGCTCGGAGAACACTTGCGTGAGCGCCTCGATGTACCAGGACCCCCGTTTGGTGTTGCGCATGGCGGCGGTCCCTGCAACCGCAGGGCACTCGGGTCACAGAGAGCCCCCCCACGCAGCTGGGCGACCCCAACCAGACCTCCGTGTCGGCCCTGGCCCCTCCACACCAGGGTGGGAGAGGGAGAGTCCAGGGAGCGGACCCCCCTCGGGCTGGCTCTCCCGCCACTCGCCAACGTACCTTTGAGGCAGGCAAAGCCGCAGATCATGTCCGAGCGGGTGGGCAGTCGCACCTTCAGCAGCTCCTCCCTCCCACCGTCGCTCTCCTGGCACTTCGGGGAGTCGGCCTGGCTCCTTCCATCCTGCTGGTCCACCCCGCGGTCAGTTTCTTCTGTGGGGAAGGCAGACAACATGAACATAGCGGTTATTTCCTTCCATTTCCCTTGGGCCTGTGACGGGCAAGCCCAAGTTCCCTACAGCCTTGACAAGGAAGAGCCAAGTTTCCAGCTGTTTTCTCCAACTTCTGGCGGATGGATTTAAAAAAAAAAAAAAATAATAATAGTAATAAGTAGATCTCTACTGCCATTTCTCTTTCAGCATGCATCCGGCACTCCATCACTCTGGACTGCCCAAGCATTTTCATGCACATCTGAGTGATGTCCATTCCGTTTAAGATGGGGAAGTGGTGAATTCATGACTCCTTGTAAACAGGACTATAAATCGTTCATGATTAGTCAACAATTTGTTCTGCTTCATATCTTAACTCTTTTTTTAGTCACCAGGTTCCAGGCGCTACCATGATGCCAACTGAACTTCCCTGGGCAGACAACCCCACCAAAGTGTTCTGGAGCCCCGCCCCACTAGGGAAAGAGAGAGACAGGCTGGGAGTATGGATTGACCTGTCAACGCCCATGTTCAGCGGGGAAGCAATTACAGAAGCCAGACCTTCCACCTTCTGCATCCCACAATGACCCTGGGTCCATACTCCCAGAGGGTTAAAGAATAGGAAAGCCATCAGGGGAGGGGATGGCATATGGAGTTCTGGTGGTGGGAACTGTGTGGAGTTGTACCCCTCTTATCCTATGGTCTTGTCAGTGTTTCCATTTTATATATATATATATATATATATATATATATATATATATATATATATATATATATATAAAACAGAACTAAAAGTCATCTAAGCTCATGAGTCAGAAGTCTAAGTTACTATTACCTGGAAGTCACAGTGCTTTTTATGGAAACACAGTGAGAAGTACTAATACATTTTCTCTCTTTTTTTAAAGATTATGTCTTCTGCTGCTCTCTTCTAAAATTTTTTTAATTGATTTATTATCGGCCAGAGACAAAGAAACTGAGAGGGGAGGGGAAGAGAGGGCGAGAGACAGAGAGACACCTGCAGCTTGGGACTGGGGGCTTGAACCTGCATCTTTGCATACTGTGATGTGAGTGCTTAACCAGGTGTGCCACCGCCCAGCTCCTCGTTTGCTTTTATTACATAAAAAAAAAAAAATACGATCACTTTGGTGCAATACGCCAATTCCATTTCAGGTTCTACTTCTGTTTTCTATTCTGATCTTGGTTTTCAACTTCTGCCTGAGAGTGAGATCATCCCATATTCATCCTTCTGTTTCTGACTTATTTCACTCAACACGATTTTTTCAAGGTCCATCCAAGATCGGCTGAAAACAGTGAAGTCACCATTTTTTACAGCTGAGTAGTATTCCATTGTGCATATAGACCACAACTTGCTCAGCCACCAAAGTAAAAGAGAGAATACAGGTCCAAGAAGGATTCAGAAGACCTAGTGGGGGTTGTATTGTTATATGGGAAACTGGGGAATGTTATGCATGTACAAACTATTGTACTTACTGTTGAATGTAAAACATTAATTCCCCAATAAAAAAATCAGAGTAAAAAAAAAATATGATCACTATACATGCTATAGAACAATCTAAACCAGGCTGGGGAGACATCATAATGGTTCTGCAAAACACTTTCATGCTGGAGGCTCTGAGGCCCCAGGTTCCACCCCTAGCACTACCAGAAGCCAGAGCTGAGCAGAGCTCTGGTGTGCCATGCACCATGCCACCCCCTTTCTTTTTCAAACTAAATAATACCATCAAAACAATTTCTTTAAAAAAAGATCATTACCTTGACTCTGTAGCAATAAAAAGTATAAAATTAAACATGACCGGGGGTCGGGCGGTGGTGCAGTGGGTTAAGCGCACATGGCGCAAAGCGCAGGGACCGGCGTAAGGATCCCGGTTCGAGCCCCCGGCTCCCCACCTGCAGGGGAGTCGCTTCACGGGCGGTGAAGCAGGTCTGCAGGTGTCTATCTTTCTCTCCCCCTCTCTCTCTGTCTTCCCCTCCTCTCTCCATTTCTCTCTGTCCTAACCAACAACAAAGCAACGTCAACAATGGCAATAATAACCGCAACGAGGCTGCAACAACTAGGGCAACAAAAAAGGGGGAAAAATGGCCTCCAGGAGCGGTGGATTCATGGTGCAGGCACTGAGCCCAGCAATAACCCTGGAGGGAAAAAAAAAAATTAAACATGACCAGCTATGTTTTAAAAGTATTTTACTGCTTGCTTATTAATTAATAAACCAAACTATAGCAGGCACCCATACTCTGAGATAATGTGACTTGTTCCTTCATATGTAACTGAAATAAAAATGCCACCACTACGCAGTTGTAACTACAGTTCCTCGACCCTGAATACACCCCCAATCTTCTGACCCAGGCCTACCTCCAAATCATTTTACTTTGGCAACAATTAGGAGAGTGTTCTGTCAGTATTTCCTGTTTCCTGCAACATTCAAGAGAAGCTAGCAGGAAACTGAAGTCTGAACTGCAGTGGCAGTGAGCAAGGCTTATGAATCCAGGGAAAATTCCTCAGACAGCTGCCTCCAGGCACCACTCATAGAAAGTCTTATCTTGTTCTAAAACGTCTTAGGGCGGGAGCTGAGTGGTGGCGCACCGGGTTAAGTGCACATGGCACAAAACACAAGGACCGGAGACACAAGGATCCTGGTTTGAGCCCCTGGCTCCCCACCTGCAAGGGGGGTCGCTTCACAAGCTGTGAAGCAGGTCTGCAGGTGTCTTTCTCTTCCTCTCTCAATTTCTCTGTCTTATCCAGCAACAAGAATGACAACAACAAAGAAAGGGAAAAAATGGCCGCCAAAAGCAGTGGATTTGTAGTGCAGGCGCCAAGCCCCAGTGACTGCCCTGGAGGAGAAAAAAAATGCACCAGAGGCAGGAGTGGGAAATCTGTTTTTTCTGTCAAGGACTATTTGGCTATTGCTAACATCACTTGCAGGCTTAACAAAATTATCCAGTTAAAAATGAGCACTTATTGCAGATATGAAGAAAAGCTTAGAGTGCTTTGGCAGGGCCAGGCCAAATGATTCTGTGGGTCCTATATGACCACCACAGGCCAAATGTTTCCCCCACCCCTTCCCCCCTGCTCAGTGAAGCTTATACTTTGAAGGAGCCCATAGTCCAGTGTCAGTCCAATGGAGTGGATGTCAGTTGTGGTAGTAACCAGGTGCCACGGCCGACAGGTGAGCTCTAACTCAGCTGCCCCTCAGCCCCACCTCAAAGGACTTAAAAATGATTTTACTGGGAGTCGGGTGGTAGTGCAGTGGGTTAAGAGCACGTGGTGCAAAGCGCAAGAACCGGTATAAGGATCCCAGTTTGAGTCCCCAGCTCTCTACCTGCAGGGGAATCACTTCGCAAGTGGTGAAGCAGGTCTGCAGGTGTCTTTCTTTCTTTTTTTCGTTAAGATTATTTATTTATTTATTCATGAGAAAGACAGGAGGAGAGAGAGAACCAGACATCACTCTGGTACATGTGCTGCTGGGGACTGAACTCAGGACCTCATACTTGAGAGTCCAATGTTTTATTCACTGCGCCACCTCCCGGACCACAAGGTGTCTATCTTTCTTTCCCCCTTTGTCTTCCCCTCCTCTCTCCATTTCTCTCTGTCCTATCCAACAACGAAGACAGATAACAATAATAACTACAACAATAAAACAACAAGGGCAACAAAAAGGGAATACATAATAAAAAATTATTTTATTTTTTATTATCTTTACTTATTGGTTAGAGACCGCCAGAAATCAAGAGGGGAGGGAGTGATAGGGAGAGAAGAGACACCTACAGCACTGCTTCACCACTCATGAAACATTCCCCCTGCAGGTGGGGACCGGGAGATCAAACCTGGGTCCTTGCACACTGTAGTGTGTGCTCAACCAGGTGCACGACCACCTGGCCGTGAAGGACTTAATTTTAGAGGGAAGTCAGAGAGCAGAGGAGTAGGCTCACCCCCCAAGGAAAAAGCAGTTTCTCCCTATCCAGATTTAACACCACATGCAGGGGTAGAAAAAGAACACGCGGGCGCCTCCATTTTCTTTTGCTGGGAATTATGTCACACAGAAAACAGGCCGAGCTGATTTGCATTCACGCCTCGAAGCTATTTATCAACAAATGCTACTGGCTTCCCCCACAACAGCCTCCCATCTGCTCTCTATATTACTGCTGCAAGTTCTTAGCAGGCCCATTTTCATCTACGCATTGAAAAGAAATATATATACACACACTTTTTTTTTTTTAAGTTATCAGAGCACTGCTAAGCTCTGGTTTATGGTGGCGCTGGGGATTGGGTCTGGATAGGCTGGTGCCTCGGGAAGGCAAGTCTTTTTGCATCACCGCTATGCTATCTCCCAAGTCTCACTTAATATTTGGTTAAGTGCTAGCATCTTATCAGGTAAATCGTTGGGACTGGGGACATACAGCAGGCAAATTAAAATTTTAAAAAGTATTTTTTCATTTTCTCATTCTTTTGGGGGGGGCACATTTCCTGCCAGACTGGTGTCCTAAGGGTTGGGGGGGGGGCAGGGATAAAACCCATCACTACCCTCTCTTGAAAATCTTCAAATCTCAGCCAAAGTGGTCCAGGGGGTGACATAGCAGCACCTTGGACTTGCATGCGTGAGGCTGGGGTTCAATCCCTGGTGTATATGCCCATGGCTCTCTGGCTCGTTCTCATCAATAAGCAAGTCTTTGGGAGGGGAAAACAAACAAGCAAAGCCCACCCTCAGCCACGGCAATCAACTGGCTCTGAGAGGGGTGAATCTCACTATGTACTTACAGAGATGTTCAGATTTAAAAGCTAGATCCAGGAATACCTCTCTGCCCAGCACATCAATAGCTGGAGTGACTTAGTCCCGGCGTACCTGTCTTCCTTTCCGCCAAAAGGTGCTATCTGCTATCCACACCGACCGGGAGCTTACTGTTCTGGGGCTAAACTACATCTTAGCAAATGAAATCTCTCTACAGAATCTCTTTAAGCCAAAGTGACTTAAAACTCTTTATTCCCTATGCCTCCCAATGCACACAAAGCTCATCTGTATCTTTTTATCGTATTAAATCTTGTCTGTATTTCATTAAATTCGTCTTTGCTTTGAATTATTCGCCGGCTGCTTCAACAGGCTTATTTTTCTAGAGTAACTGAGGGTGCCTTCAGGGAGAAGGACTACATTTACTTTGGCTTTTGTGATAGCAAAAGTCCCTCATGTAGTCCGCCTGGTATGGTAGGACCTTCAGAAACTGTCATTTTTAGTGATATTAGAAGAGTATTAAATATTAGCCATTTATACTTGGAGGACACATAATATAACGAGGCTAAGATATCACTTGACTGTTTTGGCAAAGTGACCTTTAAGCCAAACCGCAAATTCCTTGAGGGCAGTGGTCACACTGCCATAGTTATAACGGCATTCGCCAGGGTTTTGCCACAAGCCAAGGATTGCGCCGCCACCCCTACCTGCGGATGACTGCGTTAGTCACAGCAACCTCACAACGGCAGGTCGGATTCTGCTCCAAGGTCCACACCAAGGAAACCAAGGCAGAGCAGACCTCAAGCAACAACTCTGACTTGACATGACTTGTCAGTGCTGGAGACAGAACTAGATTCCCAAGCCAGAGCTTGTGCCTATTCTGTTTCCCTCCAGTTCCGGCAGGGGTGGGGGGTGGGGGGAGCAGGCTGCATGGATGAAGCCTAGTCCCGCAGGAGTCCTGGCTCTTGGAGGATAAATAAAACAGACTGTGTGCAAGCAAGGGGATTAAGCGCAGCTCATGGGAGACTGAGGGTCACAGGCTGACACGGGCTTTCTGTGCTGCCGTCCTGCAAGGTACGAGAGTGGGAGAGAGGGGGAGAAGAGGCAAGGGTGGATGTGTGGGTGAGAAAGCAAAGGAGGCCACGGAAAGGGGGGTGAGCAGCAGTGGAGAGAGGCCGAGGGGAGGAGGCCAGAGTGCAGGACAGACAGAAAAGCCTTGGCCAGAGTGGGAAGCCACAACCGCAAGAGCGCCTTCGGGGTAGTGAGCGCAGAAGAGAGGCAGAGTCTTCAGGAGGGAGAGAGAGGGAGAGCAAGTGAGAGAGAGAGAGAGAGAGAGCACAGAGGGCTGCAGAGGCGTCCTGAGCACGGGCTGCGGCGGCGAGGCACAGAGCGCTGGTCAACCTGAGAGCCAGCCGCGGGCTGCCCAAGTCCCAGCACACCCCATGCATCGGGAGACACTTACAGAGCAAGAGAGGCGGTGGCAGCAGTGAACAGAAGGAGGTGCCCAGGGGGGTCCAATAGCACCTGAGAGGAGCAAACAGGAGAGTGAGAGCTGGTGGGAGGCTGCCCACGAGCCACCACCCAGAGCTGGCCGGCCGGGCACTCACCTCCTCGGCAGGCCTGGACGAAGAACATCTTGGGCTTGTTCTGCAGGCTCGGGCAGTTGGCGTTGTCGAAGAGCCGGAAGACCTCCTGCAGCTGCCGGGAAGAGGCAAGAGGGGGGCGGTGGGGTGGTCAGGTTCACGGTCAGACGCCACTCCTGGGCCCACCAGCCACAGCTCCCGTCCCCCAAGGTCTCACACACACACACACACACACCTGGAGCAGCTTGCCGTCCACGCCGTAGACGCCGCCGTCCACGCCGTGAGAGAGCAGAGCCACGATGCAGGAGTCGGTGCTGCGGTGAGCGCGGAGCTGGGAGAAGGTCTCCAGCCCTTCCTGCATTTCCTGGGGGAGAGACACACTCAGTGCTGCTCCCAGAATTCAGCAGCAGCCACCAGCTGGCCTCAGCTTTGCCTTTACGAGCCCCGAGCTACCAGGCCGTCAGATGTGTTGCAGACGTTGCCGGGGTCTCAGTGATGAGAAGCCAAGGCCTCTGGGAAGGCTGCTGCCAGTTATGTGTGGACTTGGCAGAAAAGAGTCAGGGACTCAGACCCAGAATTCTGAGGGTGGTTTCGTCCGCTTCACAGGTCCAGCGAGATATGTTGAGAACTCCCAGATGAGAATGAGACTACTGAAGCTAGCTGTGAAGTGAATTATATCCATGCTCCAAGCACGGACCTGATACATTTTATTAATGAGGTGGTGGGGACTAAACCCAGGGACTCTGAGAGAGAACACTGCTCTACCATCCACAGGGCCCCTCAGATTAACTTTGCTATCGGTGACACAGAACGTCAGTCTGTGAGAGACGCCGTGTCTGGGATTAGCACACACAGGAGAGGACTCAGTCTACACAGGCTGAGAGACATCTGGCTCCAGAAACTGCATGGATTTCTACCACGGGTTCTACTGTCTACTTGAGATGAGAACTAACAGTAAGCTTTCTCCAGCGTTGGGATCTGAGTTTTGTACAGGGACAAAATACACAGACCTGCCATTATTAAAATGCTGACCTAGCACAGCATAACAACAACATCAGCATTTTTTTTTTCTTCAGAGAAATAAATTACTGGTCAACCTTATAGCACAAGTGAAGAAAATGTTCATCACGGTGGCTTGGGAGGTGGACCACTGGGTAAAGTGTTGGACTCTGAGCATGAGGTCCTGAGTTTGATCCCTGACATCACCTGTGCCAAGGCTGATACTCTAATGACTAAATCCTGTATGGCAACTTGCTCCTCACAGTCAAGGAGGTGGGACTGGCTGGCCTGTAAAGATGAGGTTCCAAGTTCAATTCCAGTCCTTTCTCTTCCTGTCTCCTCTCATAAATAAATGACTGGTTTAAGACACGTTTGCTTAGCACTGAGTTGCCATACAAGGTCACCCTACTGTCGGTGTCTGGTGCATCCAGTGAGAGAGAGGACTGGATCAGACTACAGGCAAGAGCACAGGAATCGGACTCCAGTCCTTACACCTCCACCTCCTGGTGTTTCTCCTCTCTGGGATGAGCAGAGCAAACCAGCTGGCACAAATAGGGTGAAGGTGAACATGCTTTGGACATGAATAGTTCAGCACAGCAGTATCTAACAGCCACCATGCACGGTCCCACAATGCACTTGGACAGTCTGTGGTTCCCCAAGACCACAGCAGCAGCATCGGCCTGAAGTGTGAGGAATGCAGAGTCATAGGTTCTGGCGCATGTTTTTAGCAAGCATAGCTGAGAGAACCACAGAATCTACCTGTTCATTTTATAAGATATTGCTCAATCGCTGATGACAAATGAAAACAAAAAAGATACCTAAAGGGGACCAGGTGGTAGCACAGCGATTTAAGCGTACATGGCATGAAGCACAAGGACTGGCTCAAGGATCCCGGTTCCCCACCTGCGAGGGGGAGGGGTTGCTTCATAAGTGGTGAAGCAGGTTTGCAGGTGTCTATCTTTCTCTCTCGATTTCTCTCTGTCCTATACAACAACAACAACAGCAATAACAACGGCAACAAAAATGGGAAAACATGGCATCCAGGAGCAATGGATTCGTAGTAATTTGTAGTGTAGGCACCGAGCCCCAGCGATAATCCTGAAGGCAAAAAACAAAACAAAAAAAAAAACCCCTAGAAACCACTTATCTCAGTAGCTAATCTTGATGGAATATAAACATGAACTGTCTTCTAGAGTTTACCAAAGACTGTCACTGTCATTATTATTATTTTTTGTCATGGCTGAGGCTTCACCACTCCAAGTTAACTTTGTTTTTTTCCCCCTCAGACTGAGAGAGAGAGAGAGAGAGAGAGAGAGAAATGGAAAGATACCACAGCACTGGAGCTTCCTCCAATCTGATAGGGGCTGGGCCTGAACCTGGGCCAGCCAGACACATGGCATAGCAGACACACTCTCCTGGCTAACTATTCTGTCAGCCCTATCAAAATGAATCTAACAGGGAGAAGTAGAAATTAATTCTGTTCCAAGATGAGAATTCAAAGTCTAAGCTTTAGGGGCCAGGTGGTGGCGCACATGTTACAATGCGCAAGGGTTGAGTCCCTGGTCCCCAACGGCAGGGGCGAAATGCTTTGTAAGTGGTGAAGCAGGGCTGCAGGTGTCTCTCTGCCTACCTTTATTTCTCCCCCTTCCCTCTCGATGTCTGACTGTCTCTATCCAATAAATAAAGATAATAATAATTTTAAAAAGTACAAGCTTCATACCTTCTGCTAGTGAAAAGCAAGGTATTTTTTGTTTGTTTGTTTTGGCAGAGCTGGGGGTGGGGGGGGCTCACAGCTATTGGCTGCCCTAATACAGACAGACACAGAGAAACAGATACTACAGCAACAGAGCTTCTTCCAAGGCTAAAGCACCTCACATGTGGTCCCAGGGCTTGAACTTGGGCTGTGTGTGCAGAGCAAAGCACTCATCTTATTTGGGGGGCGCTCTCTCTCTCTCTCTCTCTCTCGTCATTTGCAAGCAGTTTGAACTTAAGTAAGGTTATTAGGTCAGTGAAGAGGGCTTGAATAAAAGCTAAACACATTTTGTGACTGAAGTGAAGAAAACCCAACCATTCAGTTAAAGGAAGACTATTCATTTGGGGGAAGTTTTCCCCAAAGTAGCACAGCTTAAAATAGCATCTGTAGATTTGTTTCTGATAAAATGACAGGACTTCTATAAATAGCAGGCTCCTTAGCTCTTGCTTGTGTTTCTGGCTGGAGGTGGGAGACACAGAAGGCAGAGAGCCTGCGAGTCCCCAGACATTTTATCAACACTTACTATATTCCAGAAGTGACCTGTGAGTGCCCCTCCATGACCAGGGCCATCTATGACCCTTACTGCAAGTAAAAAACTAAGGCCCTCTGGGCAAAAGGACATCCAGCACTTAAAAAACATATCTCATTTCCTTTTCTTTGAGGAACTGAATTCCACAGCCAGTAGCCCCAGGAGGGAGATGCTGGAGACTCTGGTGACAAACAAGGGCTCCCAGCCAGCTCGAGTGGAGAGGCTCTCCCCAGCTTGGTCAAGGGGGTGGGGCAGGGTAGATTCTCCTAAGTTCTGGCTTTGAAGTGGAAATTCAGAAGAGATGTCATTGGGGATGGAGTAGTTAGGAGATTCATTTTTCTAGTTGTTTCTTTGCTTGCCAAATAACATGAGAAATCTCCAAATTCCCAAGAGGTTCTAACAGGACAAAAGGGCCATGCACAGTTATCCAGTGCACCAAATGGCCAGTTCCCACTGGAAGGCCCAGGCTTTGACTATTTCCTTGGCCACTGACAGACAGTGCAGTATCTGCCTTAGGCTTCTTTTTTTTTTTTTTTAATATTTATTTATTTCCTTTTTGTTGCCCTTGTTTTTTTATTGTTGTAGTTATTATTTGTTGTTACTGTTGTTGTCGTTGTTGGATAGGACAGAGAGAAATAGAGCGAGGAGGGAAAGACAGAGAAGGGGAGAGAAAGATAGACACCTGCAGACCTGCTTCACCACCTGTGAAGCAACTCCCCTGCAGGTGGGGAGCCGGGGGCTTGAACTGGGATCCTTACATTGGTCCTTGCGCTTTGCACCACCTGCGCTTAACCTGCTGCACTACCATCCAACTCCCTGCCTTAGGCTTCTGAGTCTGGGTGGCCAAGAACTCCTTATGGGCATCTCTCCCTGCAGGCCCACACCCCAAGGCTCATACCTAAGCCTCTCTCTCAAAGATCTTAGGCTCTCTGGAGCCCTTAGGTATTTTTCTAACACAGATAGCTCCCAAATTGGCATCATCCGCACTCTGAAACCCTCACACTCTTCATTTTTCCCATCCTCCTCCAGTCACCAGCATTGGCAATAGGGCTGTGGGAAGGCGCTGTTTTTCATGTGTGTGTTGCGGTCAGTCCTCCCCTCCCTGCTCTGTTTCAGTCTTGGCCACACGTGTCATATTATTCCCACATCACCCCTGTGAAAGTCTCACCTTCCTGCTCAAAAATGACCAACGGTTCCCCGACTTCAAGGCAAATCAATTCAATTTCTTGGGCAATTCATTTCCGTTCTGGCTCCTTTATCTCCAACCTTCTTTTGGGCACTCCTTTGCTCTAGGCATTTGCTCTACTAGGTCTCCTGTAACACACACGCATGCACGTGGTCTGGACCCGTTCCTACTTGCCCACCTTCCAGACGAACTCGGGTCTCGAATCCTCCAGGATCCTCCCAACCAGATCTACCCAGATTATTGGTTCTTCCTCCTTACTGTAGAAGACACTCTCTAGGGGTCAGGTGCTGGTGCACCTGGTTAAGCATACACACTACAGTGCACTAGGACCCAGGTTCAAGTCCCAGGTTCCTACCTGCAGGGGGACAGCTTCACAAGTGGTGAAGTAGAGCTGCAGGTATCCCTCTATCTCCCCTCCCTCTCAATTTCTCCATCTCTATCCAATAATAAATAAATACAATTAAGTAATGATAATAAATTAAGTAAATAATTTACAACTTAAGTAAAGAAATAAAGATAAAAATATTTAATTTACTACATCTCACGTATATAAAATCTTGGAAACATTTCTCCTATAATTACATAAAAATAAACCTTATGAATACCCACTGTTTTTCAATTGCATTACTTAATTTCATTTTGGTTTGATAATTATTAATGACCACAGTTGAATACTGATAAAATAAAAGTTAACAAAAAAAAAAAAAAAAGAGAAGACACACTTTAATGTTGTCTGGTTCTTAGGAATAAATGGAAAAGGCTTTTTTTTTTTTTTTTTTTTGGCTGATGTCAAGATTTCCTCATCCTGCTAAGGTCCTCTGAACTCAAGACACACATTTTAAAATCAAACTCTATTGTAATTCCATTTAGGAATCAGCATTAACGTAAGACTCACAATTCAACAGGCTCTTGCATCTGTAGCAGGCTTAGTATCAACAGGGATGGTATCACTGAAGTGGGCTCAAGAGTGCACCAAACCTACTTACTGTGTCTGAACAGCAAACACATAACATGTCATGTAATCTCTGGCTGACTTGGTAATAATCCTGGACGGCACTCTCAGCTAACAGACGCTGCTTATCAACTTCACACAACTTGGGAAACCATGACATACTCTATTCAAGTAAAAGGCATGACAAAATTATGTCTCCAAGGAAAGACACATGACATCCTTCTTCCTTCTGTGTCCCCTTGAGAGGCTAATGTATTTATTAAAGAAGACTAAGAGGGACACACCTGGTTAAGAGCACCATGCAAGGAAGGACCTGGGTTCGAGCACCCAGTCTCCACCTGTAGGGGGAAGTTTCATGAGGGATGAGGCAGGGCTGCAGGTGTCTCTTACCCTCTCTTATGTTTTCTCCTTTCAATTTCTGGCTGACTCTATCTCATTAACAAATAATAAAGATAATAAAAAAAACCTAAAGACTGATACTCTTTTAAAATATTAAATAAGAAGAGGCAGACTGGGAGTATGGACCGACCAGTCAACGCCCATATTCAGCGGGGAAGCAATTACAGAAGCCAGACCTTCTACCTTCTGCAACCCTCAATGACCCTAGGTCCATGCTCCCAGAGAGATAAGAGAATGGGAAAGCTATCAGGGGAGGGGGTGGGTTATGGAGATTGGGTGGTGGGAATTGTGTGGAGTTATACCCCTCCTACCTTATGGTTTTGTTAATTAATTCTTTCTTAAATAAAATAAAATAAAAATAAAAAAGAAACAGCTGAAAAAAAATTAAATAAGAATAAGAGAAAGTTAAGAGAATCACTTCTGTCATATGCTATGCTGAGAACTGAACTCAGGACCTCATACTTGCTTGCCTGGCACTCTGCTCACCTTGCCACTGCCCAGGCCACTGTAAGGTGACCCTAGCACCACTCTCTGCATAAGAATTATAGTGGGCACCTCATCCTTTTCCCTTTCATGCCAGATCTCTGAAGAACATGTGTAGGCTATGTAAATACTTGATGACTAAAGTTATTCCAGCAGTGGCTCTGAAGCCATTGTGTGAGCTATTACTGGCAAAGTCAGCAAGAAAAGGCAAGCACACAGCTCCGTATTTTTGAAACTGGCCCTATCAGACACATGACAACTGTGACAGAAGAATGCCAGAAATGAGCAGCCTGGGAGGTGACACAACGGAGTAAGCGCTGGACCCTCTAGTGTGAGGTCATTAGGCCCCGAGTCTGAAGCCTGGCAGTACATGTGCCAGAGTGATGCTCTGGATCTTCTTCCTCTTTCTCTCTCATAAATAAACTCATAAATGGTGGTACAATTAGCTGCTAGGAGCAGCAGATTCTTAGTGCCAGCACTGAGCCCCAGTGATAACCCTGGAGGAGAAAAAAAAGGAAAGAAAAGAAACATGATAGAAAAAGAAAAAAGAAAAAGAAGAGGGGAGTCAGGCGGTGGCACAAAGTGCAGGGACCAGTGTAAGGATCCCGGTTCGAGCCCCCGGCTCCCCACCTGCAGGGGAGTCACTTCACAGGCGGTGAAGCAGGTCTGCAGGTGTCTGTCTTTCCCCCTCTCTGTTTTCCCCTCCTCTCTGCATTTTCTCTCTGTCCTAACAACGACATCAATAACAACAATAATAGCTACAACAATAAAACAAAAAGGGCAACAAAAGTGAATAAATAAATAAATATTTTTTTAAAAAAGGAACAAAGATGGGCCACCAAGTTACAGACGCTACCATGATGCCAACCTGACTGCCCTGGGCAGGCAACCTCACCAATGTATCCTGGAACCCCACCTCCCCAGAGCCCTGTTCCACTAGGGAAAGACAGAAACAGGCTGGGGGTAAGGATCCACCTGCCAATGCCCATGTCCAGTGGAGAAGCAATTACAGATGCCAGAACTCCCACCTTCTTTACCTCACAATGATCCTGGGTCCATGCTCCCAGAGGGATAAAGAATAGGGAAGCTTCCAATGGAGGGATAGGGAACAGGACTGTAGTGGTGGGAACTGTATGGAATTGTACCCCTGTTATCTTACAATCTTGTTCATCATTATGAAATCAATAACATTAATAATAATAAAGCAGTGGAGAAAAACCTAAAAAAAAAAAAAAAAGCCAAGCCAAACCAAACAAAAACATAAGTAAACAAGTGGTATAGCACTGTTAGCAAAAACCTAAACAAAGACCCCAGAAGATATTGGAGACAAAACAAAGAGCCCAAGTTACATACAAAGAAAAAGAAAATGCTAGGCAGTGGTGCACCTGGTCGAGCACACCCACAAGGACCTGGGTTCAAATTCCGGGTCCCCAGCTGGAGGGTAGACACTTCATGAACAGAGAAGCAACGATGCAGGTGTCTCTCTTTCTCTCTCCCTCTCTATTTCTCCTACCTTCTCAATCTCTCTCTGTTCTATTAAATCAAATAAAAAAAAATAAAAAAATAAAATAAAATAAAAAACTCCACATTGTTGGGATATTGTACAGATGTGGTTGAATTAAGCAGGACCCACAAACCATATTTCCATGGGAGTATTATTATTTACATATCAGTCTTCTGCCTTGTTTTAAAGTGGCTCTTCAGCCACCACATTATCCCCTCAGGGTATTTATTGCTACAGTTGCTAGGATGCTTCCACCTTCCCAGCATGCCTTTTGCCTCTCTCCACCCCCTTTTCCGGCCAATCCCGTCCAGACTTGCCACTTCCGGAATTTCTCCCATAAAAGCCCTCCTGCTTCCGCATTCCTCCCTCTTCCCTTTTTCTCCTCTTCAGAGACCCAGAGAAGGGCTGCTGCACATACTGGGAGGCGGCCATTTTGCTAGCTCCACGTGGCCCAAACCGCTGTGCTCACACCCAACTCTGAGGTGTCCGCGTAAAGATTTGCGTTCCCAAACCTCCACAAATTCCTGGTCCCCCCCACACACCCACATTTGCATTTTATCATTAGCATTCCCAAAGGCAAGTTAAGGAAAGCACTCTTCTTCTGGAATGAAAATGAAGAACAAATCTGACTACTGATTCTGCAGCTCGGTGATTGAGGTGGACAGGGGGTAACTCACCTCCTGCCCATGACCTACAGAAATCTAGTCCAGAAGTAACTGACCCGCAGACCTGCCCTGGGGAGTCATGACTGAGAAGAAAAAGGAATCTGCCCCTGTGCTCATCAAACGTCACACGTAATTACAGGGACAATTCCGAAACCTGCACTTAATAAGAATGTTATCTGCTAGCAAGACCTTTAGAACAACTGCAAGTAGCAATTTCTACCAAGAAGTGTAGATGACCCCTGCATAGTTTAACTTCTCAGTCTCTCTCTACCCCTCCCTACCTTCCCCACCATTCACTTAGTTCAGTGAATATCAGTGTTGGGATTCCTCCTTTTTTAACTTCCTGAGTGATCAGGAATCAAATGACTGAATGTGTAAGAAAAAAAAAAGTCGGGAGTCGGGCAGTAGTGCAGCAGGTTAAGAGCAGGTGGTGCAAAGCCCAAGGACCACTGTAAGGCTCCCGGTTCGAGCCCCCGGCTCCCCAACTGCAGAGACATCGCTTCACAGGCAGTAAAGCAGGTCTGCAGGTGTCTTTCTCTCCCCCTCTCTGTCTTCTCTTCTCTCCATTTCTCTCTGGCCTATGCAACAACAATGACATCAATAACTACAACAGTAAAAAACTACAAGGGCAACAAAAGAGAATAAATAAATAAATATAAAAAATTTTAAAAGTCTATCTTGGACTATTATTATTTCTTAAATTTATTTATTTTGGATAGACACAGAAAGAAGTTGTGAGGGAAGAAGACACAGGAGGGGAGAGAAAGAGAAAGACACTGGTCTGGGAGGTGGTGCAGTGGATAAAGCATTGGATTCTTAACCACGAGGTCCCGAGTTCAATCCCCAGCAGGTCTGGTTCTTTCTCTTTTCCTATCTTTCTCATGAATAAATAAATTCTTAAATAAAAAAAAGAGAGAGAGAAAGAGAAAGAGGAAGAAAGACACTTGCACCAATCACTGTTTCACTGCTTGTGAAGCTTCCCTTGGCAGGTGGAGACTAGGGACCTGAACCTGGGCCCTTGTGCACTGTTATGTGTGTGCTCAACCAGGTGCACCACCACCAGGCCCAGTTTGGACTATTATTATTCTGAGAGAGGAGTTACCCTTGGAAATTAACAATGACGTGGCTGCTGTCTGACCCTCACTCTTGATTTCTCTGGACTATAAACTGGAGAGATGAATAGAGAGTAAAAAGCCACGGTGAGAAAAGAAGCCAGGTTCCACACATCCCAGCAGGCAGAGGAGCAGCCAGGTGCTGCTTCTGGCCCTTACATGTCCCACCCACTCCCCACCCCCAGGTCTCCTCGCCCCTGGAGGTGCGCCTACCTGCGCCGTCTGGTCCAGCAGCACTTGGATCTTGTAGCCCAGGAGCTTGAAGAGGGTGACGAGCATGCTGTGGTCCACGTCCCCTCCCGAGCGGAACTCCAGGTCTTTCTCGCCCGTGAAATGCACGTTGCTCAGCACCAGGGCCAGGCCACGAGGCCGAGACTGCAGCCGATAGGCCTAGAGAGGAGGGGAGACCAGTCAGCCCACAGGCAGATAGCAACTAGAACCCTTCCCGTGCGGGGTGAGAGATGTCTCACGGAAAATAAAGGCAGTGCCTTTGTCTTGGCTTCCCACCCCAGTAAAAATACAGAGCCACGCCCTCGGAAGACGTTCGATCAGCAAAGGATTTGCTGACAGGTTAGAAGGGACACGTCCGCAGGGTTAAGTCCAGATGACGCCCAGGAGGGCGAGTTCCTTTCCCAGCTCTTCCCCTCCTGCCACTCTGCAAGACTCACCAGCTGGTGGTGCGTCTGATAGAATTCGGGAGTGCAAGGCTTCACCTGCAGGCAGGGAGGACCATCTCCATTGTCCATGGAATGTTCCGCCGTGTCTGCACCGCGGAGAGCAGAGAATGAGTACACAGGTTATGTGTCCACCCAGCCAGCACTTCCCCAGAACTGCGGGCACCCCATGGAGCTAGGTTTGTAGCAAAGCTGGTCCTGTGACTCCCCTGAGGGTATAGGCCCTGGTTGTTTTTACCTGCCACTGAGCTGATGTGGCCGTGCCCACCCCCCTGAACAACTGACTGCCAGGAGAACCTAAGAGTCGTATTTGAATCAGGATGCTCAGGGACCAAGTTAGTGGTTTTAAAAAGTTTTTTTTTCCCTTCTTCTTCTTCTTCTTTTCTTCTTCAATAATTTCAAACTTTATTCAGGAAAACTATGAACACCCACATGTTGAAGTACATGTGGGCTGAGAGAGCAAGAGAACCATTTACTCATTTACCACCTTAGGAGAAAGAGAGAGAGAGAGCGCAAAAGTAGTCTTTCTCATTCTGAAAGAACTCAATTTTTTTTTAAAAATATTTTATTTATTTATTTTTTTGAGAGAGATGAAGAGAAAGAGAGAGACAGTGAGAAACACCAGATCACTGCTCAGCTCTGGCTTATGATGGTATGGGGAACTGAACCTGGGACTTTGTGGAGTCTCAGGCATGAGAGTCGCCTCTTTGCATAACCATTATACAGAACTCAAGTTTTATAGAGGAGACAGGCCCAGTAGGTGCAGCGATTTCACTTCACTTTGTGATCTGATCACCACACAAGATTAATCATTGGCGAAGGGAGGGAAGTGGGTTCAAAACACCCACCTATGCGGGCCCGTCAGCCCCTACCAACTTTAAACTTCCCAGGAGAAATGTTCCCCGGGTGAATGAAGGTAGCTGGTAACCGTGCTTGGGCCAAGTCAGACAGCAGTCAAGGAGAAAAACCCATCTGTGGGCCCCTAGTGGTTCTTACCTGTGGCTGGGCAGAGCCGCTTGTGGGGGGAGCAGGACTCACACACTGGGAAAGGGAGGCTCAAGTCGTAGTCACAGCTCAGCTGTAAGAAACCAGGCCCCGCCCCGGTGCCCGAAGTTAGGCAGGACCCTGACCCAAGAGGAAACTGCAGAGTCCCAACGCCACCCCCACCCGTCTCAGAGCCTCCTCCTCCTCCACCCAAAGAGCCCTTCTCCACATACATTTCTTGGGCTCCGGATGGAAGGGGCAACGTGCTGCAGGCCCGAGAGGGTGGCCAGCAGTAGGTCCTCCAGGTGGTCCTGCTTGGTCTCCCTCAGGGCTGCACAGAAGGCCTCAAACGCCCGAGGACCCCTCTTGGGCAGCAAGTTGAGGAGTTCCACATTTTGATTGAAACTGCCCACCTTGGCCTAAAAGACAAAGCAAAACACGGGATCACACCTGCCTAGGCAGCAGCAACCCTATTGCTCCTGATGGCCTTCCTTGTAGCAGTGTCTTCCACCTCAAAGACCTATACAAGGGGGCCGGCAGTAGCACGCCGGGCTAAGTGCACACAGTATGAAGCGCAAGGATCCCTGTTCGAGCCCCCGGCCCCCCACTTGCAGGAGCGGGTCACTTCACAAGTGGTGAGGCAGGTCTGCAGGTGTCTTTCTCTCCCCCTCTCTATCTTCCCCTCCCCTCTCAATTTCGGTCTTATATATATATATAAACAAAAAAGAGAGTCACGGGAAAAAATACCAACAGTGGAAACAGTGAACAGTGAAGTCCTGCCTGCCGGCCTGGCTTTAAACTATCTTTTCTCTTTAGCACTCTGGGGCAGGAGGCTCAGGAAGGCTCCCCTTCCTTTCCACACTCCATCAGGCCCTGCTCCTCCTACCGCTATGGTCAGTTTACCTCCTCCACCTTCCTCTCTCGCCTCCCATTACCTGAATGAGCTCCCTCATCTCCAAGGTGATGATGTCCTTCTCCAAGAGGTGTTCCAGCAGTTCGCTTAGGACCAGCTGTTTGGCCAGCTCCACGCGGTTCCTTTTTAGAGCTTCCTGGTGATCTGGGTGCATGCCACACACTCCCAGTGTCCTGAGGAGAAAAGGCAGAGGGCGCACACTCAAGGGCCAGGTCTGGCAGAAGAGTGGCCTGAGGGAGGTGCGGGTGGGAGGACAGAGTGAACAGGATTTGGTGGAAGCAGATCAGGCATCCTGGATCTGCTTAAAACTGAAGGAGTCGGGCGGTAGGGCAGCGGGTTAAGCGCACGTGGCGCAAAGCTCAAGGACCGGGTAAGGATTCCGGTTCAAGCCCCCAGCTCCCCACCTGCAGGGGAGTCACTGCACAGGAGGTGAAGCAGGTCTGCTGGTGTCTGTCTTTCTCTCCCCTTCTCTGCATTTCTCGGTCTTATCCAACAATGGCGACATCAGTAACAACAACAACAATAACTATAACAGTGAAACAACAAGGGCAACAAAAGGGAAAATAAATATTTATGAAAAAAAAAAACAAAGGAGTCTTCACCAGAACACATGGATCTGAAGAGAGTGCTGTCTGGTGCTTGACGGAAACTGTGCAGCTGAGATCATCTGAGACTAGCTGTGTGAGTAGGAGAAATATGTGCTCTGGGAAAAACAACACACATGGGCTGGAGAGATAGTGTGACGTATACAAAAAGACTTTCATGCCTGAGGCACCACAGCCTCAGGTTCGATTCCCTGCACCACCATAAACCAGAGCTGAGCGATTTTCTGGTCTCTCTCTGTACCTCTCTCAAAGAGGTTCAAGCCCCTGGTCCCTACCACCTATAGGGGGAAAGCTTCACATGGTGAAGCACTGAAGGTGTCTCTCTGCATCTTTCCCCCTCTATCCCCTTAACATTCCTCTGTCTTATCCAATAAATAAAGTTAAAAAAGAGAGTTAAAAAAGAAATGACGCCTTTTGTTAAAAGTAAAAATCAAATCAAAATGTTACAGCAAAACAACATACACAAGTACATTGTGTATATTCGTGAAAATGAACATCCCTCCGACAGAGACTGGAGCTTCACTGGGGCCACAGGAGGTGCTCAGGTTCAAAACTAGGCTCCTAGGTTTCAAAGTATGTGGTTCTATTGACTGAACTATCTCCCCAACCACTGATAAAACAATTCTCTTTTAAAATTGTATTTATTTATTTATTAATGGGAAATATAGGAGGTGTATTTTCTGGTATATGCACTGCCACAGGGACTGAACTTGGGACCTCATGCTTGAGGGTACAATGCTTTATCTACTGCTCCACCTCCCAGACCACGACAAAACAACTCTTTTTTTTGTTTGTTTTTTTTTCCCTCCAGGGTTATTGCTGGGCTCGGTGCCTGCACCATGAATCCACCGCTCCTGAAGGCCATTTCCCCCCCCTTTTTGTTGCCCTTGTTGTTGTAGCCTCCTTGTGGTTATTATTATTGCCATTGTTGATGTCGTTCGTTGTTGGCTAGGACAGAGAGAAATGGAGAGAGGAGGGGAAGACAGGGAGGGGGAGAGAAAGATAGACACCTATAGACCTGCTTCACCGCCTGTGAAGCGACTCTCCTGCAGGTGGGGAGCCGGGGGCTTGAACCGGGATCCCTACGCCGGTTCCTGCACTTTGCGCCACATGAGCTCAACCCACTGAGCCACCGCCCGACCCCCAAAACAACTCTTTTCTTCTCTCCCCAGAGCACTGCTTGAATCCGGCTAGTAGTTGTGCTGGGTATGTGCATGCAAATCTTGTGTTCCACCATTACACGGTCTCCGCAGCTCTGACAGACACATCTGCAAGAAGGATTATTCCAGAAAGCACCTCATGTGGTTTATCTTGGATGCTAAAAGTGACCAAGTTTACGACAATACCGGGTTAGAGAGATTTAACATAATGGCAAAACCCAAGTCAACTGCCATTGTTCACAGAAGAAAAAGAAATTAATGAAAAATCAATCACTCTAGTCTATTCATATCAAATCTTAAGTGTGGATTTTAAAATGTACAGTTCCTGTGGGTGGGGTGACGGCTCAGTGGCAGAGAGAGCAGGACTTGCAGGCTGAGGACCTGGGTTTGACCCCTAGCACCACACATGCTGGAGAAGTGCTCTGGTCTCGCCCATAAAATAAAGAAATCAGGGAGTCAGGCAGTAGCGCAGCGGGTTAAGCGCACGTGGCGCAAAGCTCAAGGACCGGAGTAAGGATCCCAGTTCGAGCCCCATCTCCCCACCTGCAGGGGAGTCGCTTCATAAGCAGTGAAGCAGTTGTCTATCTTTCTCTCCCCCTCTCTCCATTTCTCTGTCCTACCCAACAACAACATCAACAACAATAAATACAACAATAAAACAATAAGGGCAGCAAAAGGGAATAAATAAATATTTAAAAAATAAAGAAATCAACCTTGGCACCAGGCTGACACTGGGGCCAGGTGCGTGTACATCTCTACCAAGCTATTGGACATTTTTATTTTTCTTTCTTTTTGTTGGCATTACAAATCCACTGCTTCCAGTGGTCATTTTTTTCTTTTTATTTTATTTGATAGGACAGAGAGAAATTGAGAGGGGAGAGGGAGATAGACAGAATGATAAACACCTGCAGACCTGTATCACCCCTTGAGAAGTGCCCCACACCCGCAGCCTGGGAGCAGGGGCTCAAACCCAGGTCTTTGAGTGTGCTCAACTAGGTATGCCAACACTCACCTCCCACCTTTTTATTTAATGGAGTCAGTGAGAGACAGACTTACAGAAGACATCTACAGAACTGCTCCACCATTCATGAAACTTCTCCCTAGGGAGTCAGGTGGTAGTGCAGCAGGTTAAACGCATGCGGCGCAAAGCACATGCGGCGCAAAGTACAAGGGCCGGCGTAAGGATCCCAGTTCAAGCCCCCAGCTTCCCACCTGCAGGGGAGTTGCTTCACAGGCGGTGACAGGTCTGCAGGTGTCTTTCTCTCCCCATCTGTCTTCCCCTCCTCTCTCCATTTCTCTCTGTCCTATCCAACAACAACGTCATCAATAACAATATCAGTAACAACAATAACTACAACAATGAAAAACAAGGGCAACAAAAGGGAAAAATATAAAAATATTATATAAATATAATATTTATATATATATATATATATATATATATATATATATATATATATATGAAACTTCTCCCTGCAGGTGGAACATGGGGTTGAACCCTGATCCTTCAAGATGTTAAAGTGTGTGCCGTAAATACATCAACTAAAATAAGGTTTTTCAGTTTATGTGACCAAAGACACCAGAACGGATCAGGATCCTGGAAGAACTACATAAACTGTGTTATAGGAAGTCAGTAACATACAACATCAGATGTTGTTTTCGACGGGTTACGTTGTTTTCAATGGGCTGGCTTCACGGGCGGGTAACAGACGACCAGGGACTCATGGTTGAGCTGTAGGCAGTATCTCTTTATTCATGCAGGACGCAGCACAATCTAAGCTGAGCTAAGCTAAACTCAAGGTAAAGTACTGTAAAACTCACAATGCTGTCTTTATATATACTTGCCAAGTAAGGTGGAAACAGGATGTGACATAGAGAGGGTGGAGAGAAAAGTGACTGGTGAAAATCAGTGTGACAAAGAGGGGGCAGATTAGGCGAGAATCCTATCACTGAACCACAAATGCCCTGGAGGGAGGGTGGAACTTGTTAACAGTGGTTATGTAAATAGAACGAAGTGGTTATGTAAATAGAATAGTGTTAAGCAGGGGGGATTTAAACCAAATGAAACAGAAGGGGTCTCATGCATACCAACAATCAGACATAACCTGAAACCACTAAAGATCTTAAGAGCATATTAAGCCCAACTTATTTTGATATTTCAGTGTGCCAGGAATGTCTTGATTGCAAGGATCCCTCAGTTCTGCTACAGATTTTGAAAGATAATCAGCTTCTGCTTGTGAGCTGTCAAGACTCGCATTTCCAGTACATTTCGTCGATGTGCCTAGTTTCAGTCAATCCAGAGCTCACCAGGCCTCTGAGTTACTCATCACAAACACACAGCAAAGGAAAGGCTCGCAGTCGATGACCCAGGCATATATATATATATATATATGTATGTATATTATCCATGTGTTACAATGAGCAAGGACCTGGGTTCAAGGCCCCTGGTTCCCACCTGCAGGAGGAAAGCTTCATGCGGTGAAGCAGGGCTGCAGGTGTCTCTGTCTCTCTCCCTATCTCCTATTTCCTCTCGATTTCTGGCTGTCTCTATTCAATAAATAAAGACAGTAAGAAAAAGTTGGGGTCAGGTGGTAGCGCATCTAGTTGAGTGCACATGTTACAATGTGCAAGGACCCAGGTTCGAGTCCCCGGTCCCCACCTGCAGGGGGAAAGCTTCACAAGTGGTGAAGCAGTGCTGCAGGTGTCTCTCTCTTCCTCTCTTATTCAACCTTTCCCTCTCGATTGCTGGCTGTCTCTATCCAATAAATTAAAAAAAAAAGATAATTCATGGCAAAATAGCTCACCTGGAGAGTGTGCTATCAGCCAGAGGTGTGCCCCTGACCCCCAGCACACTAAATGAAGCTTTGGGGATGTGGCCTTTCACTCTCTTCAACTTATAAATAAATAAGTAAATAAACAATAAACCTGTCCTGGGCAGCCTGGGAAATAGCTGGTGGAGCACAGAATTTGTACCTGAGGCTGTGGGTTTGATCCCCGACACAGATTACACTGGAGTGGTGCTCTGGTTTTTCTGTTTCTCAAACGGAAACAATTTTCAGTGCGCATTGGCCTGAACTAGGTTAGAACGGGAGGAGGGATGTGCTCCTTAGAACCAGTCAGTGAAACACCAGGCATCTGCAGGATGCACTTGGCTTAGTCCTCAGGTCAGGGATTAAAAGTTAGAGAAGGGAAGGGCATAGCTGAGAGTACTCGGGATCCTCAGCAGGAAAGAACCATTCCTTAAACAAGCCTGGGTTGGAAGCAGTCAACTGTGGTTACATTTTGGATTTGGGAGAATGATGCCTGAAATTCCATTTTAACTTCCTGCTTCGCTTCTATCATGATATTCCTCATACCCTAAACCAGTGAACATCAGTTACCGCTAGCATTTAGAGAAATCCCAATTCTAGCGGCACACACAAGGATCCCGATTCCAGCCCCCTCCCCCAACACACACATACACACGTGCAGAGGGGGTCACTTCACTTGTCTCTCCCTACCTTCCCATCTATCCAAAAACAAACAAACAAACAAAAAAAAACCACCAAAAAACAAATAAGCAAAAACAAACAAAAACCAACGGCCACAGGAGTGGAGCAGTGGATTCATAGTGCAGGCACTGAGTCCCAGCAATAACCCTGGAGTCTCCAAAAAAAAAGGGGGGGGGTTGAAATCCCAATTCTGAATCAACTTGGAAACCTCCCAAAGTGGGAGGTCAGACTCTGATTTCCACCCTGCTTCTAGGTGGTTTGCTGCCTCCTTTAACAAGTTCACAGTCAACATCTACTTTTTCAACTTGTGTATTTAACGAGAGGGACCAGAACCGTGCTCTGGCCTTACCCGTGGCAGAGGGGACTGAATGCAGAGGCCTCAGAATGAGTGTCTGCAAAGCACTGAGCCACCTCCCCAGTCCACGATCTGTGTTGTCAATGTGTCACACCCACTGTGGGAAGGGCGGAAGCCCAGTACAATACTGGGTAGGTCCTTAGGATCCTGCCAAGCAGGCTTACTCCGGTATCTGCCCCTAATCTGCCAGTCCTAGTATTCTCTCCCTTCAAGCTTCAAGCGCAGCGGGTTAAGCGCACGTGGCGCAAAGCTCAAGGACCAGCATAAAGATCCCGGTTAGAACCCCAGGCTCCCCGCCTGCAGAGGAGTCGCTTCACAGGCGGTGAAGCAGGTCTGCAGGTGTCTGTCTTTCTCTCCCCCTCTCTGTCTTCCCCTCCTCTCTCCATTTCTCTCTGTCCTATCCAACAACGACCACATCGACAACAATAACTACAACAGCAATAAAAACAAGATCAACAAAAAGGAAAGCACAAGCTTCCCTCCCCCTCAGTATCCATTCTCTCCAGGACCCCTCTGTCTGTCTGTCTGCCAAGTGCCAGTTCCTGCAGAAGGCCTGCCTCTACACTCTGCTAGTCTATTACCCACCCACCCGCGCCCGCGCCCGCGCCCACGCACACACTCCTCCTCCTCCCCAGAGCCTCACCCTATTCAGGCTCATCCAAACTCTCCATTCAAGAGACTCTCCTAATTAACTCTTTGCAGCGCCAGGCCTGCATTTCTGGTCAATAATTCCTGAAAACTCCCGGGAGGGAGCTTCACTTTGTCTCCATCCACCTGCTCTTTTTTTTTCTGCCTTCCCCCCGCTAGGATTAGAATCCCCGGTAGGGACAAAGTCACGGTGGCCTGGGACACAACATGCGGAAAGGGATGGAGAGGATGTACACAAAGGGGCTTCAGGAGCCGAGCTTCTGCTCCTTCCTGCAGGTTTTGGTTCCGAAGGCCTCGGTGGACCCTCCTCCACCACCATCACCCCGGTCTGGACTTAGAGGCCTCAGATCTGTGCTCTCCTGGGTCGGGTCAGGTCTGCTCTGAAACCAGCTGGCGCGGGGCCGAGCTGGATGCACGGGGGGATAGGTGGAGGGTGGAGGCTGGCGGGTGGAGGGGGACTCCCGGGAAGCTTTTTGTGCTTCGCAAAGAAAAGAAAGGAAAAAAAAAAAAAAACTTTGCAAACCCAGATGCAAAGATCCGATCTTGCAACACTTAGGAAACCGCCAGGCTAGGACGCAACATGCAGGCTGCTCATGGAGAGGGAGGATGGGAGGGAGAATGGATGGATGGATGCAACATGCAGGCTGCTCATGGAGAGGGAGGATGGGAGGGAGAATGGATGGATGGATGGATGCAACATGCAGGCTGCTCATAGAGAGGGAGGATGGATGGACGGATAGATGGATATGGAGGCTTGAGAAGGAGACCCAGAGAGGGTCCTGAGTCCCCCCATCTCCCTAGAGCAGGATGAGGGGAGGCCGGGGCGACCTGTGCACCCGAGGGCCCAGGCAGGGCCCCAGCCCACAGCACCTTTGGGTGCTCAACCCTCCCCCCGCCCCCCAGGAAGGCTCCCGCGACTCCCAGGGGCTCCAGAGGGCGGTGCCAACCCTTCTGCCCCCTCCTTAGGTCCCCTCGGGCCCCGCCCGCACTCACCGGCGCCCCCTGTCAGCAGCCACCGGCCTCCTCCGCCGGAGCACCAGCCGGGGGGGCGCGCACGGTGCCGCCATTGCCACTTTTCCCGGGCTCCTGGCGCACCGCCCACAAACAAAACCCGGGCCTTCCCGGACGGTGCGCACTGCGCCTGCGCCGCACTGCCCGCGCTCCGCCCCGCCGCGGGGACGTCCCTGTTACCTTGTATGCGCAGGCGCAGAGGCCCCGCGGCCGGAGGCGCGTTGTCCAATAGCGTGAGAAAGCGCGCTTGCTACGGAAAGGGAAAGGGCGGGGCCAGGGAAAGGCACCGCCTCGTCCGGCAGCGGAATCTCATTGGCCGGTGCTTCCCGCGGAAATCTCAGTGCCCGGCCCTCTTGGCCGGGAAGGGCGTGGCCTCGCTTTTCCGGTTATTGACATTTACCTGCGGGCGGGGCCAATATAGGGAGATGGGGCGCCTGGGAACCCTTTACGGAGAATAGCACGGCTTTAGTGGGTCAGAAACCAAGCTGGTTTCCGACCACGAAGATCTACCTGCGAACAAGCCCTGGACCTCTCAACTTAGATTGAAAATGGATTCCAGAAGAATTTAAAGACGGGTGCTGTCTTTGTTGATCTCACAGCAGCCTATGACATGGTCTGGCACCGGGGTCTAGTCAAGATCTCAAGATGCCTGCCTCCATGGGTGGCCAACACTATATTGTTTCTTCTCCAAAACAGAAGATTCCGGGTGCATCTGGGTGACAAGTCTAGCAGATGGAGACTTGTCTCAAGTGGCCTCCCCCAGGGCTCTGTTCTGGCTCCTATGTTATTTAATATTTACATCAGTGACCTCCCAGAAACTTCTTCAAAGAAGTTCATCTACACCGATGACATCTGCTGTGCAACTCAGGCATCCAAGTTCGACATCCTCGAGGAAACACTCACGAAAGACATGTCTCTGATATCTGATTACTGTAAAAAATGACGACTAATCCCTAGCACTGCAAAAACGGTATCATCTGTTTTCCATCTACACCATGCCTCGGCCTCGCGTGAGCTTAATGTGCAGCTTGGCGATACGAGAATCCGGCATGAAGCCCAGCCAGTCTATCTTGGCATTACTCTCGATCGCACTCTGTCATTTCATGAACATCTCATAAAAAGTGCAGCAAAGGTGGGCGCGAGGAATCACATCATTGCAAGACTGGCCAGCTCCTCATGGAGCGCGAGCACTTCCACACTACGATCATCATCTCTGGCATTATGCTATTCCACTGCAGAATACTGTGCCCCAGTATGGTTCCGTAGCCCCCATGTCCACTTGGTCGATTCCAAATTATATTCCTCCATGAGGATAATTTCTGGAACCATCCGTTCCACTCCGGTTCCATGGCTGCCAGTTCTTAGCAACATCGCCCCGCCAGATATTCATCGGGATGCGGCATCATCTAAGTTCATTTCCCAGGTCTACGCTCGACCGGACCTGCCAATATACGCGGATATCTTCGCCCACCCTGTCCAACGCTTGACGTCTCGTCACCCAATCTGGTCCCCTATGCCTACACTGAACTTCTCTGTTCCAGTCTCTTGGAAACAGAGTTGGCAGTCAGCTGAGGTAAAGAACAAACACCTCATCACAGACCCCTGCAAGCGTCAACCCGGCTTTGACCTAGCACGTTATGATTGGGCCCTCCTCAGTCGCTATCGAACAGGCCATGGCTGGTGCGCTGCTATGTTCCATCGCTGGGGAGCCAGAGACGACCCGAAATGCCCCTGCGGCTACAGACAGACTATGACCCACATAGTCAATGACTGCCACCTCTCCAGATTCAAAGGAGGTCTCGAAACTTTACATCAGGCTCAACCTGACGCTGTTGACTGGCCAAGGAAGAAGGGCAAACGCTAGAAGAAGAAGTGGGTCAGAGGGGGGGGGCAGGAGAGCAAAGGGTGACCTGTTTCCAACCATTGGAGCCTAACATGCTTGCACATTTCCCGCACAGCAGAACATCCGGTATTACTTACTTATTTTTTTTGTTATTAGTGATTTCATATTGATTTACAAAATTATGAGACAACAAGTGTATAATCCCACCCCGTTCCCACCACCACAGTTCTGAGTCTCCATTCCCTCCATTGTAAACTGCAGTAGGTCTCCCAAGGTCACAGATATGGGTCAGCTATTATTTCTATAACTATCGATATTCATATATATTTGCCCCCTTTTTTTCTTTTTTAAAAATATATTTATTATTTATTCCCTTTTGTTGCCCTTGTTGTTTTATTGTTGTAGTTATGATTGGTGTCATTGTTGTTGGATAGGACAGAGAGAAATGGAGAGAGTAGGGAAAACAGAGGGGGAGAAAAAGCTAGACACCTGCAGACCTGCTTCACCGCCTGTGAAGCGACTCCCCTGCAGGTGGGGAGCTTGGGGCTCGAACAGTGATCCTTAAGCCGGTCCTTACGCTTTGCCAGGTGCACTTAACCCGCTGCGCTACCGCCCAACTCTCACCCCCCCTTTTTTTCTATGACCCTGCCTTCTCTTCCTTTCTAAGTCACACCTATACCTATTGCTATTTCATAATGCCTTTTTCTTCTTCTCCCTCCTATCTGGTGTTTCTGATGGGATATTAGGAAGCAGCATAAGCAGAACAGGGGTTCACTAGATTAGGGGTGACAGAGCCTGTGTTGCCAACGTTTCAAGATAGATGATGAAAATGAGATTCTTGAATCCTCTACCACTTCTCGCCCAAGAAGTTCAAACATCATTTCTGAGCCTCATCTTCAACCCCCATCACAATCTAGGTCCATCTCCCTGGGGGTAACTGACTCCACTGCTGCCCAATAGTTTTGGGGAGACCCTCTTCAACCCTTGTGACCCACCTCCCCCCTGCTAAAAAGGACAGGGGGTGGCAGCCCGGTAGGTGGCTCAGTGGATAAGGCATTGGATTCTCAAACTTGAGATCCTGAGTTTGATCCCCAATATTGCATATGCCAGAGTGGTGTTCTGGTTCTCTCTTAATAAATACATACATAAAATAAACATATAAAATAAAAAGGAAAGGGGATGACATGAGCTTTGCAATATGCTCAAACCAAGCCTGGAAACAAAAAGTCAGCAACTCTCACGCCCATCCATTCTTAACTCCTGCTGGCTGGGCACATTTGAAAATAAAGAAAGATAGTTAAGACTGATTGGGTTTTCTTCTAGCAGGAAGTCTGAGGCAGTGTGGTCCAGGAAGCTGGAAGCTCTGGGAGCCTTTGAACCCTCTCTGATTGGCCCACATTGTGCTCCTGGCTTTCCAGTTTCCTTCCCTCTCCCCTTACAGCTGTTATCAAAAGCAGACACTTGTAGAGATAACTCACTAGGTAGAGTGTCTGTCTTGCCGTGAACACCATGTGGGAGATGCTTTGGTACTGGAGGAAGCTTCAGTTGTGTGGTGTGTCTGCTCCTGTTTTTTTTTTTTTTGGTGTGTGCATCCTCTCCATCTAAGTGCAAAACTGGCTCAGAAGAGCAAAATCACACATGTGCAAGGCCCCTGAACTGGAAAGAAAGGAGAAAGACACTCCTTAAGGGAGGAGGTTAATTAGATTTATTTTTTAATTTATTATTTATTGAATAAAGACAGGAAACAAGAGGGAAGGAGAAGATGGGAAGGGAGAGAGAGAGAGAGAGAGACAGAGACACCTGCAGCACTCCTTCACTACTCGTGAAGCTTCCCCCCTGCAGGTGGAGAACAGGGGCTCAAACCCAGTTCCTTGCACATGTAGCATATGCACATTCACCCACGTGTGCCACCACCTGACCTAGATTTAATATACTGCAGCTGTTCAATGAGGGCGTGAATAGCAGCACAATGGCTTTTCCCTTTATGCAAAGGCTGATGTTTGGCTTCCTGTGGCTCTGGGCACCAGGCCCTCCTCTTTCAGTTTCAGCTGGACAGGACCAGCTACCCACAGGTAACAGTCCCCTCCCCACACCCTGTGACTCTGCTCTACTAGGAGGCTGGACCCCCACGAGGCTGTGCTGGGACCATCCTCTGCAAGCACAACTGGTCTACCAGCCTGTGCCAAGTCCTCCACGCCCAGCGCCAATCACCCCAAGGCAGGCCCAGCAGCTGAGTGGATGGCTTGGCTTGTTAGCTTATACTTTATACTAGAAACACACTGGGCTTTGGAATCAGGAACAGCAGAGTCCCAATCCTCTCTCTAAGCTACTGAGTACCAGCAGCATGTCCCTGTGCCCACGAGGAAACACCCCCACTCTCAGAATTCTCAGTTTTCAAGCAATCACACCTCACAAGGCTGGAACCCTCCAGTGACCTAGGAAAGGTAAGGTACTTGGAGTAGAAGCTATCCCTGGGATGCTAGGTCCTTCTTCTTTTCTGCACAGCCTCTGTTGCATCTCCACTCCAATCCTAATTCCAGAAATTGTGGCCACAGAGGCAATTCCAGAAAGTGGCCTGCAGACTCTGCTGTGTACCTCACACCGCTCCACAGGGAAGGACTCACTGGGTGACAGTCCCTGTCGAGATGTCCCAGTGAAAGGCTAATCGGCCATGAGACCAAGTGGGTCATTCGGTCCCACTCTGTGCAGATGGGCAGGGATCCTGGTAAGCCGCTTAGGGGGGCGTCCAGTTGTTCTCATAGAAAACGTTATCATCGTCAGGGTGGGCAAAGCAGACATCATAGGCAGGGGGAGGCGTGAGGGGCTCCAGTTTGGGGGGTCCTTCCAGGTTCTGCATGTCGGAAGTGGAGGACATGACCCGTGGTCCCTGGAGCTGAAGGCTGACCCGAGTTTGCCCCATGCTGCCACCCAGGGTCAGAGAGCCCTCCGAGACCACGCGCCTCTGCAGCGTGGTTCTCCTGGGTCCCTGAGGGGACTGGCTGGACTGTCTGCCCCTGAGTCCTGGAGGTATTGTGATGCTGAAGTAGGGGGGCGGCTGACCCAGCTCTGGGGGGTGGCCCTGGGACTCAGACACCACGGCCTCTTCATAAGTTGGCACCTCAAAGACTTCATTGTCCCTGGGGAGGAGAAAGAAGGTCAGTTGGTAGCTGCCTGAAAGCGTTCTTTTTCTCACAGTCTGGGGGTATGGATTGACCTGCCAATGCCCATGTCCAGCGGAGAAGCAATTACAGAAGCCAGAACTCCCACCTTCTGCACCCCAAAAAACAATTCTGGTCTATACTCCCAGGGGGATTAAAAATTAAGGAAGCTTCCAATGGAGGGGATGGTATACAGAACTCTGGTGGTAGGAGCTGGATGGAATTTCACCCCTATTACAGTGATATCCCTTACAACCTTGTAAATCAACACAAAATCACTAATAAAAAAATAAAACATTTAAAAAAAGAGTTTTTGGGAGCCGGGCGGTAGCGCAGCAGGTTAAGTGCACATGGCAAGAAGTGCAAGCGACCTGCATCAGGATACTGGTTCGAGCCTCAGGCTACCCACCTGTGGGGGAGTCGCTTCACAGGCGCTGAAGCAGGTCTGCAGGTGTCTATCTTTCTCTCCCCGTTTTCCCCTCCTCTCTCCATTTCTCTCTGTCCTATCCAACAATGACGGCATCAATAAAGACAATACAACAATAAAACAACAAGGGCAACAAAAGGGGAAATAAATAAAATAAATATAAATATAATTTTTTTTAAAAGTCCTTTTTTATCCTACTGCCAGCTCAGAGGGTAGGTTGAGGGGGGCAGGGAAGGGAACTTGGGGTGTCTTGGGTCCACCAGCCCTTTCACTCACCGTGCAGCACCTGAGGGCCCAGGACTCTCAGTCTGGGTCTGCAGGGCTCGGAAAACCCACTCCAGGAAACAGGCCAGGAAGCAGGCCAACAAGAAGCCGCCACCCAGGGCAAAGAAGAAGTAAGCGGCGGGGCTGATATCGGAGCGGACGCTGAGTAGGGCGAGCCCCAGCAGGAAGGAGGTGCAGGCCAGGTAGAAGAATGGCTTCTCCAGTCGGCCCCACCACTGGCTTGGCACCATGGCCTCCTCCCAGGGGCTCCTGCAAAGAGACTCACGCTGCTGGGTGTGTCCTGGGGGGACAGACCACAGTCCCTGTCTTGGGGTTTCAGATCCTTGGATCTCAAATCAAGGATGGCAGAGGCCACAGCTGATGACCAGCAGGGGCCCTACAGGCTCTGTCACTGTAGGATCATGCTGTGGTCACAAGGTGGCAGTAGGCGTGGTGAAGAAGAGACACTAGCCCAGGAGTGGGGTGGAGGTACATAGAACCTGGGTTCCCCCCCCCCCCCCATCCCTTCTCCTCTGCTTTCTCCCCTCCAGCTCAGGTGTGTCCTTGCCATCCAGGCGCCAGACCTGGGTGGAGTTTCTGCCCGGGGGCTAGATCTTCATCTGGTTTTCTGGAATCCAGGCCATGGGGCAGGCCCCGCCCCTTTGTCTGTATTGCTCTTTGGGGACCTCCACAACACCCGGCACCTCCTCTCCAGTCTTGGGGGTCTCAATAGCACCCTGCAGGCATGAAGCATCCCCTTCCTACCTAGCCCTGATTTCCAGTGCTCTCCAGACAGTCCAGTGAAGTGCCCTCCCCAGCTACAGCGAATCAGAACACAAAGACAAGACAGAAACTGACAAAAGCCTGGGGGGGGGGGGGCGGGGGAGAGTGATGACCCACCTTCTCCCCCCACCCCCAATCACTCAGAAACCCCCAACGTCCACCGACCCTCACTTGCTAGATTCAACTTTCATGTTTCCTGCCTGGAATCACTAACAACACACAGCTAGACCACCCAGCAGTTTGCACCCCCAAAACAGAGCCCCCTGAACTCTACAGGGCAAGGACCACAAAGCTGAGAGACCCCTCCCTCACCTTCCTCCCCAAGCCAGAGACCCTTCTCACCTCCCCTGCCCCAGGAGTTCCTCACCTATCTCCACCGGACTCTGCAGAAAGCAGGTTGTTGGGGATGGGGGGGAGGGGGAGCAGGCAAGAAGAGGAGGAGCCAGCTGGCCCCACCCTTCCAGCCCCAGTCTAGCCCAGACTTCCTCCCCACCCTGTTCCCCTCAAGACTCAGCTCCTTTGCCCAACCTCCGTGTGGCTGGCTTTTGCTTGTTGTACCCAGTCCCTAAGGTGTTTTAAAGATCATACACACACACACACACACACACCCTCCGCGGTAATCTTTGTACTTTGGACCGGGGTTTAAAATCACATGCCCTGCTCTGTTTTTGTGAAGGACATAGGGAGTACCTTGCTTTCTCAGCAGCCCACCCTAGGGGTGTGTGCACTTTTTGCTCCCTGGAGCAGAGCCCCTGGTTTATATCATCCCTGGTGAGATCACAGCCCTGAGGCTCACAGACAGGACTGCCTGTCCTGTTTCTGCCCACAACGTTCCCACCCCTAGGTTGTTCTGAACTCCAGGCTTTCTACTCGTAAGACCTGTTTGTGCGGATGCTTCTAGGCCCCGTTAACTCTTTGTATTTTTTTTTTTTAATCTGTGATTAATAGTGGTTTACAAGATTGTGAGATTACAAGATAAAGATCTATATACCTCACCCACCGCCTGAGTTCTGTGCCCCAACCATAGGCACCGTTGTTCTCACCAAGGCTTACAGACAGTTTGCTGTGGGCTTGTTGTTGTTATTGTTGTTGTTATTGTTGCAAGTTTATGCTGTTAGAAAGAAAAGTTTACCCTTTCATCTCAAGAACGGACTTGGGAGACTTGGAAAAGCAGGAAGTGAGACAGTTTATTCAATTCTGCAGAATCGGGCACCATGCCAGCCTGGGTCCACCAGGTTGGCACACACCTGGCAGAGACCACAACCAAGTATTTGTTCCCTGAAGGTGGTTTGAAACTGCCTTGTTCTCCATGGATTGGGTACACAGGTTCACAATCTTATCACAATTGGCTGGGGGCGGGGCACGTGGAGAAGCATGTTCTTCTTTAGGTTAGGGGCTTATTTAGCCTATGTGACCCAATTCACATAGTTGTGTGAGGTTCTTTAGCATGTGAGTGTCTTAGATTAAGAGTTCAGTTCTTACAATGACTGTAAGTAGGTCCCCGAGCAGGTCCCTTTTTCCTGGAAGGCAGGGTGTGTGCATGTGTGAGTGTGTGTGTGTGACACTACGATAACACATGTCCTATTTGGATTATATACATATACTTTGGAAATGAGGCAATCTTAACTTCTTACAATATGTTCCAGTTCTCTAGATTCCACATGAGTGAATACATCCAAATAGCTGTCTTTTCATCTCTTTATTAATTTGCTAAGCATAGTCACCTCCTGTTCTACTCATTTTGTCTCAAAGGACACAATACCCTCTTTTTGATGGCATAGTAGTATTCCACAGAGTATATATCCCATGACTTCTTTAGCCAGTCATCCGATGATGAGCACCGAGGCTGCTTCCACTCTTTGGCTATTGTGAATAATGCAACTGTGAACACAGGGGTGCACATGTCCCTTGGAATCAGTGTTTGTGTGTCTTTTGGATAAACACCCAAGAGTGGTATCGCTGGGTCATAAGGTCAGACTGGAACATGGGTGGACCAGCAGGCCATGGAGACAAACTCCCACAGTGGGCCTTGCCTTAGACATGACTTTTGAAGATTCAAAATTTGAATTCCCTGTTAACGTTATATTTTCTTATTTGTGATTAATAGTAGGTTACAAAGGATCAAGAAGAGAAGCATCAAGAAACACAAGCAAAGTCCCAGAGGTTCCAGGACTGAGAGAAATATGGATTTTAAAGAGAATGGGGAAAGATTCCTTGTAGTCTTAGAGTTTAAGGAGGCAATAGATACTATAATTAATCGAATCAATAGACACCACAATCAATAATAGATTACTATAATCAAGTTACTTGGGAGCTTGGTTTTCTTTGAAAATCCTATGGTTAGAATTTACCGTACTGTACCATGATTTTTGTCATTTAAGACTTTGAATTCTGTCATTTAAAACTTTCTACTAATAACTGTGTCTTAGATACTGAAAGGACCAGATGATTGTGATCTTTCTAGCCTAAGGTTCTAGGTATCTTAGTATTTGAAAAAAATAGTTAGTTTTAGAAATGTTTTAACAATTTAAACTCTGTATCAGAATTCAATCAGTTTATAAATTTGAAACATTAAATGCTTAGACTAAAGGAATATATACTAAGAACTGAAATCTAGGTAGTTAAAGAACTTGAAACATTCAGTCTATTTTTCCCCTGACATACTGACTAAATAATGATTTATAAGATTATAAGTTAATAAAAGTATATTTTAACACTGTTCCTACCACCAAAGGTCTGTGTTCTCATCCTCAGTCCCCTGTGGTGGACTTGAACCCACCCCCCCCCACCCCTGAATCCTTTACTTTGGTGCAATACACCAAACTCTGTCCAAATTCTGCTCTGTGTTTTTCCTTCCATTCTTATTTCTCAACTTCTGTCCATGAGTGAGATCACCCCATATTTGTCCTTCTCTTTTTGGCTTGTCTCACTTAACAAGATTCCTTCAAACTCCATCCAAGATGGTGAAGAAGGTGAACAAGATTGTAACGTTGCAATGATGTATATATTACTTCCACACCACACCCACCACTCTCGTTCTGTCTCCCCCAGCCTCTCACCTCTCAAAGATAATCATAATAGTTCTCCCAGGTCTTAGAGACAGTTTGCTTGCTTCTTTTTTTTTTCTTCCAAGTTCATGTATATCATATCTCTAGATTTCTTTTTTTAATTTTTTTAAAAATATTTATTTATTGGATAAGAACAGCCAGAAATCAAGAGAGAAGAGGGTGATAGGGAGAGAGACAGAGAGACACCTGCAACACTGCTTCACCACTCACAGAGCTTTCCCCCTGCAGGTGGGAGACTCGAAGCCATGTCCTTGCACATTGTAATACATGCGCTCAACCAGGTGCACCACCACCCACCCCCTCAGATCTCTAGATTTCACATATGAAACCATCTGGTAGTTGTTTTTTCATCTCTACTAATCAGAATCACCTCCAGTCCCATTCATTTTGTCCCAAAGAGTACAGTATCATCTTTTGTGATTGCAGAGTAATAGTTCATGGAGTATACATCCCATAACTTCTTTATTTTGCTCTCTATCAATGAACATCTAAGCTGCTTCCACTCATTGGCTATTATGAATAATGCAGCTATGAACATAGGGGTCCATGTGCCCCTTTGAATTAGTGTTTGCATGTCCTTTGGGTAAACACTTCAGAGTGGATTTGCATGTCCTTACTATTCAACTCCTAACAGGGAAAGCACAGTTGAGGAGATGAAGGATTGCTGTAAACCTAGTTTTTTAAAAAACTACTTATTGATTTGTTTGTTTTAATAAGAGAGAGAGGAAAAGGAGGAGGAGGGGATAGAGGAGGAGATAGGAGAGAAGGAGGAGGAGGAGGGAATGGAGGAGAAGACAGAAGAAGAAGATGAGGGGATGGAGGAAGAGGAAGAGGAGGAGATCAGATCACAGCTCATTTCTGGCTTACGGCGCTGCTGGGGAAAGAACTCGGGACCTCAGAGTCTCAGGCATGAAAGTCTTTTGCAGAATCATTATGCTGGGGCTGGGCAGTGTTGCACCTGGATCAGTGCTCACGTTACCACGTGCAAAGACCTGGGTTTGAACCCTGCTCCCTACCTGAAGGGGGGGGGGACACTTCACAAGCAGTAAAGCAGATCTGCAGGTGTCTGTGTCTCCCTCTTTCTCTCTCTCCCCTCTCAATTTCTCTCTGCCATTTGAAATAAAATAGAAAAGAAAAAAATGGGGTGGGGGAATGGCCACCAGGAAGGGTGGATTTACTATGTGCCACAGCAATAACCCTGGTGGCAAAAAAAAAACAAAACAAAAAACAAGCAAGCATTATGCTGTCTCTCCAGCCCACTGCAGTAAACTATTGATAGAGGGACATGAGTGAAATCTGGGAAGTGGTTCTGAGAGTAGATCCCAGGACTTAGATATGAGAAATCTTGGGTTTGAGCCTGGCACGCCGATAAGATAGAAAGGTGCTCCACTTTCTCTCTCATAAAAGAAATCTTTAACAAAAAAAAAAAAAAAGAGAGAGACTGAGAGTCACCCAGAGTCATTGGCAAGTCTGCCAAGGAAGGAAGAAGGCTTTGTAAGGAGTGTGGACTGGACTGAAGACAGGCCCTGGGCTGAGGAAGGTTGTGGGGTGTGGTGGGGAGTGTGGACAAAGGACCTGGCAACCTGCTGTGTGGAAGGTGAACCTTCAGGCTGTTATCATGCGAGGGAGCTGCGCCAGACAGGGTGACTGACTGATGTGAGGACTGGATCAAGGACTGGCAAGATAGATCAGCTAGGAGAGAGCCTATTGCCTTGTACCTCACCCAGGTTTGAGTTAAACCCCACTCTTGTGGAGGAAGCTTCAGTGCTGTGGTATCTGCCCCTCTTTCCCTTTGTTTTTTTTTTCTCTCTGCCTGAAGAAGTTGGTCCAGGGCAGTGAAATCCAGTCGCGGAAATAAAATAAGATAAAATAATAAAAGGGCTGGGCACCAAAGTAAAAACCCAGTGAGGGGTAGACATGCAGCTTCCTGGGCCAGTGGGGGGTGGGAGTGGGCGGGAGGGATGGGTCACAGTCCTTTGGTGGTGGGAATGGTGTTTATGTACACTCCTAGCAAAATGTAGACATATAAATCACTAGTTAATTAATTTGAGAGGGGTAAAATTAATTGTATGTCTCAAAGTTTCTCAAAACACAAACTGAATCTTTTTAATATATAGGCTGTGTATTTGATATGCGGACTCTCTCAAAAGCCTAGACCAAGTACATTAGAAGCATCCAATAGCACAGCTATATACAAGATACTGGATACTGTACAGCAAACCATAACAAAGGGACTTTTCAAAGTTAACCCAATTAACAAATAATGTGATGATAATATTAACTATCGATTGTCTTTTTGAACCCTAAGACAGCAGGAACCTCACATCTCCACTATAGAGCCTCTACTTCCCCCAGTCCTGGAACCCTTGGATAGGGCCCACTTTCCCGTATGCCTCTCCCAATCCATATCAAATAATATTGCATCCGCCGATCACAACCTAACCAACGCAACGATTGCCACCTCAACATGCTTCACCTCAGACTGTGTCCAGAGACTTCACGTGTGGAATGACAACCCTTCAGCTTCATTACTCGGGTGAGACCTTTCCTTTTATAGTACACTCTAATTTCATCTCAGGTGGTTCACTTTCTAACAAAGTCCCATAACCTAGATATACACCAGTTTCTGTGAGAGAGAGCTTATGTGCACACGTATCCATAAACTACTGCAAAATATATACCTGAAAGCAGAAGTACACTAGAGTTTGCAGTGAATACCTACCTAACACTTCTTCTCCACTATTCCAAGCTTTGGATCCATGATTGCGTAGCAAATTGTTTGGCTTCATATGTTAACTGTCTTTTCAATCACCAGGTTCCAGATGCCACCAGGATGCTGGCCAGGCTTCCCTGGATTGAAGACCCCACCAGTGTGTCCTGGAGCTCAGCTTCCCCAGAGACACGCCCTACTAGGGAAAGAGAGAGGCAGACTGGGAGTATGGACCGACCAGTCAATGCCCATGTTCAGCGGGGAAGCAATTACAGAAGCCAGACCTTCTACCTTCTGCAACCCTCAATGACCCTGGGTCCATGCTCCCAGAGGGCTAGAGAATGGGAAAGCTATCATGGGAGGGGGTGGGATATGGGGATTGGGTGGTGGGAATTGTGTGGAGTTGTACCCCTCCTACCTTATGTTTTTGTTCATTAATCCTTTCTTAAATAAAAAATTAAAAAATAAAAAATAATAATAAAAGGGCTGGGAAGTGGCACACCCAGTTAGGCTCACGTGTTACCATGTTCCTGGACTCAAGGACTTCAGTTCAGGCCCCTATCATCATCTCTCTCTGTGTGTATGGGGAGCTTCACAAGTAGAGAAGCAGTGCTACAATGTCTCTTTCTCCTTCTTTATCTTCCCTCCCCCTCAGTAACTTCTCTCTGTCCAATAAAAACAAAAGGAATGAAAAATATTTAAAAGAAAAAGAAAGAATAAAACTGGATGTGAGGTAAAACTGCTGGTTGACTCCACCCTTCAATATATTCTTATTTATTAATTAATTTATTTTTATTTGTATATTATTGGATAGAGATAGAAAAAGAGGGGGAGATAGAGAAGGAAAGAGACAGACACCTGCAGCCCTGCTTCATTACTCATGAAGCTTTTCCCCTGCAGGTGGGGACCAGAGCTTGAACCTGGGTCCTTGCACACTGTAATATGTGTGCTTAACCAGGTGTGCTACCACCTGGCCTCCCAATATATTCTCTATTCCTATCATTTTTAAGTGTATTTTGTGAAAATCTTATTTCTTGGAGACACCAAAGTGTTACAAAAGACTAAACAGCTGAGGAAAAAGTCACCCACAGTACCGTTGTCTCAGCAGGCCCACTTACAGTCTCTAGACATTTCTCGCAGAGACCCAGAGAATGCTCTCCAGGGACTGCACATATGCTAAAGTGTGTGAGGTCTTGGATTTCGAACCCCAGAATCACATGTAGACAGTACCAGTGTGTGTGTGTGTGTGTGTGTGTGTGTGTGTGTGTGTGGTGTGTGTGTGTGTGTGTGTGTGGTGTGTGTGTGTGTGTGTGGTGTGTGTGTGTGTGTGGTGTGGTGTGTGTGTGTGTGTGTGTGTGTGTGTGGTGTGTGTGTGTGTGTGTGTGTGTGTGTGGTGTGTGTGTGTGGTGTGGTGTGTGTGTGTGTGTGTGTGGTGTGTGTGTGTGTGGTGTGGTGTGTGTGTGTGTGTGTGTGTGTGTGTGGTGTGTGTGTGTGGTGTGGTGTGTGTGTGTGTGTGGTGTGTGTGTGTGGTGTGGTGTGTGTGTGTGTGTGTGTGTGTGTGGTGTGTGTGTGTGTGTGGTGTGGTGTGTGTGTGTGTGTGGTGTGTGTGTGTGTGTGTGTGTGGTGTGTGTGTGTGTGTGTGTGTGTGTGTGTTTCTGTGTGTGTGTGGTGTGTGTGTGTGTGTGTGGTGTGTGTGTGTGTGTGTGTGTGTGTGTTCCATTGTGCCTTAGTGTCTCTCCCTCTGTCATTCTCTTTGTCTCCTCTTCCCTCTCGCTTTTTCTATAAGGATATAGATTTTTTTTTTTTAATTGGGCCTAGTCCTCTAATAGATCTCTCACTTCACCACCAGTGGTCACTTCCATTAAGAACACCATTATAAGCCCTCTTGTGGGCCTCTCCAGGACCTTGCCCTCAGTGTAGAACAACAATGGGAGGGACTGCCCCACTCTCTGAAGGGAGGCTGGGTCAGCCTACTCTGCCACTCAGGGAAGACTGGTTCTGAAATGAGTGCAGCCTAGAATGTTCCTAGCCATGACCATGGACTGTGAGCTCAGACTGACAGGGACTCAGAGGTCACACAGGCTCCTGTGCTAAATATGAATAGACATGGGCCCTGGGTTTACAGTTAGTGGTATTCATATGCTTTCACCGTATTTGGGAGGTACTTTCTGTCCTGATTCAGCTTTCTGGTCCTATTCTCAACTCTGACACCATCTTCCCAGACAATATTTTTAGTCCATCTGCATGTTAGCTATCAGGCTCAGGCAAAAATTACTAAAGTTGTGGGCTCCTTGGAACATACCTAAAATAGACTTCCTAACTTCTTCCCACATGAAGACCCCTATTTTCATCTGTTCTATTCCTACCTTTGGGCTCCTGTTTATTAAACAGTTTGCCCTGCTTTATATCTTATTGCCTTTCAGCCACCAAGTTATAGACACTACTATGATGCCATCCTGACTTCTCTGGGCAGATAACCATACCAGTGTGTCCTGGAATCTCACCTTCAGAACTCTTACCCCACTAGCGAAAGATAGAAACAGGCTGGGGGTATGGATCCACCAGCCAATGTCTATGTCTAGTGGAGAAGCAGTTATAGAAGGAGACTTCCCACCTTCTGCAACTCATAAAAAATTTGCTCCACTTCCAGAAGGATAAAGAATAGGGAAACTTCCAGTAACCCTGTCATCTTACAATCTAGTTCATTGTTAAATCACTAATAAAAAATTTAAAACTATTTAAAAAACAATGCTATTATGGGCATCCTTTGTGTAGTTTCCTTTTTTTGGTTATTTCCACCAGTTGACTTCCAAAGAACTATGATTATTCAGACAGGCACTCTGAGAACATGTCTCTCCAATGCCTCCAGGGGCTTTTCTCTTCCTTTTCCTTTTCCTTCATGGGCTTCACATCCTGAGCAAAACAGGAGTGAACATCTTAATCTGATGGCCATTCTACAGTCCACTTCTCCGGCTTCCACAAACCACCTTGCTAGTGGGTAGGACTCCCTCTCTGCCTAATATTCCCACTGGACTTTCAGGGCTGGGGCTGAAGAAATTGTGTGTGTGTGTGTGTGTGTGTGTGTGTGTGTGTGTGTGTGTGTGCAGGGGTCAGAGAGAAGCAGTGATCCTGGACAGATAAGGTGGGAGAGGTGGGCCTGGCCAGGTTGTGTGCTTCTCTGTCTGCGTTCTGGTGTAATTTTTGTATTTCTGAATTGAGATCTGCTTCCTTCAGTGCACTAGGGGCCAGACTTTAAGCTGTATCTAACAGTAATGTGTTAACTCTTATCACCAATCTCTTTTTAAAATTTTATTATAGTTATTTATTAGATAGAGACATCCAGAAATTGAGAGATTGGGGGGAAGAGAGGGAGAGAGAGAGAGGGAGAGATTGAGAGGGCTGTAACCCCGCTTCACCACTCAAAACGACTGCCACCTCTCCAGATTCAAAGGAGGTCTCGAAACTCTACATCAGGCTCAACCTGACGCTGTTGACTGGCTACGGAAGAAGGGCAAACGCTAGAAGAAGAAGACCACTCAAAAAGTTTTCCCTGTAGGTGGGGGCTGAGGGTTCGAACCTGGGCCTTTGTGCATTGTAATGTGTGTGCTCAACCAGGTGCGCCACCACCTGACCCACACCAAGTAATTAGCTCATAAAAAACAAGCTTCCTGACACAGTCTCCCATCTTCATTTCCCATTTATCTGCTGGCAGCACCTCTGTGCTGCCTTTGTTGTCTGAGGACCCACCTGTTCCCAGGACATCAGAAAACAGGGACACTCCTCCAGAGAAAAGTTTGCAGCATGTCACAAGTGGTTTTGCTTGCTTTTCTTTTTAAAAAATCTCTATTTATTTACTGGATAGAGACAGAAATTGAAGGGGGGAAGAGGAAGATAGAGAAGAAGAGAGACAGAAACACACCTGCAACCCTGCTTCACCACTTGCAAAGCTTTCCCCTGCAGGTGGGGACTAGGAACTTGAACCTGAGTCCTTTTACATTGTAACATGTGTGCTCAACCAGGTGTGTCACCTAGCCCCTCTATTCATCCCCCCCCCCCCAGAGCACTGCTCACCTCTGGTTTGTAGAAGTTCAGGGAACTGAACTTGGACTTGGCATTTATGCTATCATCCCACCCCACAGGTGTCTTCTTAGATTACCACTTGTATTGGATCGACCTTCCTGTGGTGCATCCCGTGAGTACCCATTCATTGGGGAAACTGACGATCCTTCCTAGCCGACTGAATCCACATGGATCCCAGCCACTTTCAAAGCCATTAACTGGCTACGGAAGAAGGGCAAACGCTAGAAGAACCACCTGTATATGTATGTCCATGGCGACTGGAAACGGTGTACTTGATTAAGCATTCATATTATCATGCCCAAGGACACAGGTTCAAGCCCCTGGTCCCCACCTGCAGGAGGAAAGCTTCAGGAGTGTTGAAACAATGCTGTGGTTGTCTCTCTATCTCCCCCTTCCTCTCAATTTCTCTCTGTCTCTATTTAACAAGAGATATTTATAGAAGAGAAAAACAAAAGACGGAGAAAGAGAGAAAGAAAAGAAGGAACAAGGACATAACACTTTCTCTCTTTTTTTTTAAATTTTTTAAATTTATTCCCTTTTGTTGCCCTTGTTGTTTTATTGTTGTAGTTATTATTGTTGTTGTTGAGGCTGTCATTGTTGGATGGACAGAGAGAAATGGAGAGAGGAGGGGAAGACAGAGAAGGTGAGAAAAAGATAGACACCTGCAGACCTGCTTCACCACCTGTGAAGCGACTCCCCTGAAGGTGGGGAGCTGGGGGTTCGAACAAGGATCTTTCCACAGGTCCTTGCACTTCTTGCCACATGCACTTAACCCGCTGTGCTACAACCCGACTCCCAGATATAATACTTTCAACCAAATGTCTCTAGAAGCCTCATGTGCAGGCAATTTCTAATAAGATGCTTTTGGTAATAAAAGTGTGTGTGTGTGTGTGTGTGTGTCTGTGTGTGTGTGTGGTGTGTGTGTCTGTGTGTGTCTGTGTGTCTGTTCAATTTCCATAATCTCACTGGCTGCATAACAGCAATCATACAGGTTGAGTCTGGAGAGCACTTTCATATCACGGAAGAGAAATCAGCAGTTAGAGAAAGTATCTGACTGGTTTAGAGTTGAATCCAGAATCTTGACCTTTCAACTCAAGTTGTTTCCGCCCTGTCACACGCAGTTCCTCCAGTGTTCAGGAAAGTGAATAAATGATCTCACATGAGCCAAGTCGGTGACAGTGCCAACGAATCGCAAACCCTTCAATGCGTAAGATAAATAGGTGTGACCACCCTTCATGAGTAGTTTTAATATTACACAAAGCTTACCCGGAAGGAGCGGAGGGAACAATGGCACTCCTAGTCCAGGTCAGTTCTTCAAGGTTAAACCACAATGAATCCTACCCTGGAATTTGAGGAATTGAGAAACTGAGCCTCCTGGTTGTCCAGTGACAGAACAAGCATTGTGCTTATTAGAAATGTTCACAGGTAGTAGCAACAGGCTTTACGGGAATGGCTCAAAATAGGAAGAAGAAAAAAAAAAAGAAAAGAAAAAAGGAGACATTGTAGATAAGGACTTAAGTACTTATTTCTTCTTTTTTAAAATTTATTTATTGCATAGAGACAGCCAGAAATTGAGAGGGCAGGGGAGATAGGGAGACAGAGACACCTGCAATACTGCTTCACCACTAGTGAAGTTTTCCCCTGCAGGTGGGGACTGGGGACTTGAATCTGGGTCCTTGTGCAGTGTAACAGGTATACCACCACCCACCCCATCTCTTATTTCTGGAGATGGCCAAACCAGATTTCAAGTCTCTGATCTACCCCTGACGTGCTGCTTGGCCTTGGGCAAATTACTTAATCTTTCTGAGCTCTAGCGTTTGTGAATGGGTGGAAATAATCCCAAGCTTTGCACTGCTTACTACGCTGCTCCTGCAGGGTGGGTCCATGAGCCTCACTCAAAGCCAGAGTGAAGGATCTCAGCCGCTGGATCTCACTGTGAAATAGTTGCCATGACGCTAGACATCACACATTGGAATTAGCAATCTTTTGAGCTCGTGTATCTGGGATTTTTTTTTTTTTCTGAGTTGTGGCAGCATGAAATACTGAGTTATGAAAAGCTTTTTGAATTTTAAAAGAGTTCCAGAGCAATGTGGAGGAAGTATCATTATGTGGATATTTTCACATTTCTTTAAAAGAAAAACTTCAGGACAAATTGCTAAAAATGATTATTTTTGTTGATTGGAGAAAAAAAAAACCTACTATATTCATGGCACAAAACTCAATAACCAAAAGAATCCTGATTTTAAAAAACTCAGTTTACTTCATACCTCATAAACTCAGTCTTTCTGTCCTTTCTCCTAGAAACCGTCAGTTTCCCCACTTTTTTCCTCCTGCCCCCCCATCACGAATATGCAAAAACAAGACTATCAGATTCTTTCTCTATGTTTTTGTATCCCCATGGGAACGTACCATAAGTATTAACATTCGGTTTTTTTGTATGCTTGTTTGTCTCTGAGTCTTCACTGCTCAATGAGGGAGGGAGGGAGGGGGCAGAGAGAGAGAGAGAGAAGGGGAAACTGGGAGCTGGGCAGTAGTGCAGTGGGTTAAGCACACCTGGTGCAAAGCATAAAGGCATAAGGATCCTGGTTCAAGCCCCTGGCTCCCCACCTTCAGGGGGTCGCTTTGCAAGCGGTGAAGCAGTGTGGGACTATGTGAAAGCTTGGTAGAGCTTAGGGGAGCTCTCCCATCCTTGGATGGAGGTCTGGAAAGACACCCCACTGGTTAGCCTCCCTCCTTAGAGAGATAAGCCAAGAGGGAAAAGTCTCCCAGACTCAGTTTCTCCCTGTTAGTCTCTCAAGCTCACAGAAAGCCTGCAGGCCTCTCACACTTAGTTTTCCCTGTTAACAGGCCAAAGGCTGCCTGCTTTAGGGTTCACTCAAAGTTCACACATCCACTTCACCTTTTGATCACAAAGGAGAACACACTCTATCATACACCCCTAACACCAGACAGTGAAAAGCCCCCCAAATCTTATTTCCTTTTGCTCTTTGATATCTATGATTTGCATCAAGTTTTGTTTTTCTTCTCTACCTCACCTTACTGGTTTAACCCCTATGTTTCTCTCAAATGCCTTTGGATAATTAAGGTGCCTGCATCATAGAGATTAATTGTTTTGACCTTTATGTATCTCATCAATTCTTGTCATACCAGCCCCCTACCATAGGTGCAAGCTGACCTTTAAGAAACATGTAATCTCTAACATATTTGAAAAATGTTCTTTGTTTAACTGTCTATATAAACCTGTAACCATCCCCAAATAAAACAAGTGTTTCCCCAAAATACTCCCTGAGTCCTCCTGTCTGAATCGCTGGGCCCTGAGAGGCCGCGAGGGAGGATCGGTGGCTTGCCCCTGGCTGGATTCCCCTGCATGGGAGTGCCAGCAAAGCAGGTCTGCAGCTGTCTATCTAGCTGTCCTCCTCTCTGTCTTCCCCTCGTCTCTCCATTTCTCTCTGTCCTATCCAACAACAATAGCAACTACAACAAGTGCAACAACAAGTGCAACAAAATGGCGAAAAATGGCCTCCAGGAGTAGTGGATTTGTAGTGAAGGCACTGAGCCCCAGCAATAAACCTTGGAGGCAAGAAAGAGAGAGAGAGAGAGAGAGAGAGAGAGAGAGAGAGAGAGAGAACAAAAACTCCCTTCCTGTTGTAGGAACTGGGCACACGGCAAAGCACGGCACTATCCAAATAAGTCATTTTTGCTGGCCCTGTTTTATATTGTACTTTTTCCGTTTAATAACATCCGTAGAGGTGTCTCCTCATCATACATGTGTGCCAACACAGACAGACCATGTTGTTGGATTCTTAAAAAGAAGCAGGAAAGAACTTCATAGTGAATAGCCATCCCTCTATTGCCTCCATTCTATAATGACTGTTTCACTATACTTGCTTTATTCCATGCCTATGGATTTTGACTGTCCGTCAAGATATTTTGTTTATTTGATTTTAATGTTTTTGTTGTCACTAGGATTTAACTTTTTCAAATGCAAAGAGACAGAGGGAAAGAAGCCCATAATAGCAACAAAACTCCCTTCAGAGAGCAGGGCCAAGCTCAAACCTGAGTGACATGCACCATAGAAGAGATATACCACCCACATTGGCTATCTTGTTAACCCATATTTGCCTTTCTTTCTTTCTCTCTCTCTCTCTCTCTTTCTTCTTTCTTTCTTTCTTTCTTTCTTTCTTTCTTTCTTTCTTTCTCTCCTCCTCCTTCTTCTTTTTTATTGCCACCAGAGTTATCTGTGGTGCAGGCACTATGAATCCACTCATTGCTCCTGGTGGCTTTTTTTTTCTATTCCTTCTCTTTCCTTTCTTTTTTATTAGGTAGGACAGAGAGAGATTGAGAGGCAAGTGGGAAATGGAAAGGGAGATAGAGATACACCCTCAGGCTTTAAGGTGATTCACATGGTGCTAGTTTTTGGGGGTTCGGATATCACGAGACCCTGGGATAGGAGGACTAATTATTATCAAGTAGGGAGCTGGGCTAGGAGGGAGACTCCTAGAAAGCTGTAGTTTCCCCCGGAATTCTGTGTTTCCTCTTTTCCGACCACCTGTGTTTATTTTGCCTTTTTTTTTTTTTTTTTGCCTCCAGGGTTATCGATGAGGCTTGGTGCTTGCACCACAAATCCACTACTCCTGAAGGCCATTCACCTACCACCCCCCATTTTTGTTGTTATTGGACATGATAGAGAGAAATAGGGAGAGGAAGGGAAGAGAGGAGGGGAGAGAAAGATAGACACCTGTAGACCTGCTTTACCACCTGTGAAGTGATACCCATGTAGGTAGGGAGCCAAGGGCTCAAACTGGGATCCTTATACCAGTCCTTGAACTTTGCGCCATGTGCCCTTAACCCTCTGCACTACCATCTGTCCCCCTTATTTTTCTTTATGTTATTTGTTAGGGACAGAGAGAAATGGAGAGGGGGACAGAGAGGGGGAGAAACACCTTCAGCACTACTTCACCACTCATGAAGCTTCCCTGCTACAGGCAGGGACTGGGGCTTGAACCTGGGTCCACGCACATGGTAATATGTCTGCTTAACCAGCTGTGCTCAAACAGCCTGGCATCTGTATGTCACAGAATCAGGAGCACAGAGGGGCCCCTCCTGACTGGTAGGGAGACTGAATTATAATGGTGGCCTAGTGAGGCTCAGAGTTACCTGGAGGACATGTCAGTTGTCATCTTGGTTCCATTTGAGTTCTCCCAGTTCTTCTTTACTATTTAGACCTTAAAATTTTTTATTATTGATTTAATAGTGATTAACAAGATTGTGAGATCACAAAGGTACAATTCCACACAGTTCCTACCACTAGAGTTCCATGTCCCATCCCCTCCATAGGAAGCTTCCCTATTCTTTTTTAATTAATTAATTAATTAATTAATTAATTTTGGAAGCTTCCCTAGTCTTTATCCCTCTGGGAGTATGGACCAAAATTATTATTACTGTTATTATTTTTTTTGCTTCCAAGGTTATCACTAGGGCTTGGTGCCTACACTATGAATCCACTGCTCCTGGTGGCCTGTTGGATAGTATGCCAGCTCCCCCTGGCTTCTGCTTAACCATATGCCTATATAGGGATAGATTTAATCCCATTCAAAGCTTTGGTCTATTTACATAAATCACTTTTACATTTACATAAAGCACCACACTCCCTCCAGGGCATTGGTGGTTTAGTGGTAGAATTCTCACCTGCTCCACCCCCTCTCCTTGTCACACCCTGATCCTCTCCTTGTCACACTCTGATTTTCACCAGTCACTTTTTGCTCCACCCTCTCTATATCACATCCTGTTTCCACCCTACTTGAAGAGTATAAAAACAGCTGCTCTTCTGATTAAAGACACTTGGAAATTGCTTTCCGGCTCCGAGAGTTCCAAAGTGTATCTCCTGTGAAGTTAGTGCATCACGAGTTCCTGATCCCTCTCCCACGCAGAAGCCTAGATCAGTTCCAGTTGAGTTCTCTCCAACCCAGAGAGCACTAGCTCGGTAAGAAGTACCCTCAGGCTATCCCAGCAGTGGCCATTTTTCATTTTTATTTGATGGGTGAGAGAGAAATTGAGAAGGGAGGGGGAGATAGGGAGAGAGACAAAAAGAGAGCTACAGAACTGCTTCAATGCTTGTGAAGTAACCTCCCTGTAGGTGGGGAGCCAGGGGCTTGAACTGGGATCCTTGCATGATTCCTTGCGCTTAGTACTGTGTGCTCTTAACCTGGTGTGCCACTTCCTGACCCCTGAATCAAAGTTCTTTATGGGGTGCAGAAGGTGGAAGGTCTGGCTTCTGTAATTGCTTCTCCACTAGACATGGACATTGGCAGGTCATCCATACCCCAACCTGTTTCTGTCTGTCTCTAGTGGGGTAGGACTGTAGGGAGGTAAGACTCTGAGACATATTGGTGAGGTCGTCTGCCCAGGAAAGTCAAGACGGCATCACAGTAGTGTCTGCAACTTGGTGGCTAAAAGGCAGTAAGATATAAAGCAAGGGAATTAAAAAAAAATTTATCAGTGATTTATTATTGCTTTACAAAATTATGAGATAACATGGGGACAATTCCCACCACCAAAATTTTGTGTCACCATTCCCTCCATTGGAAACTACAGCAGTTTTCCCAAGGTTACAGATATAAGTTGACTTTTTTTTTTTTTTTGCCTCCAGGGTTATTGCTGGGACTCAGTGCCTGCACTACGAATCCATTGCTCCTGGAGGCCATTTTTTTTTCCCTTTGGTTGCCTTTGTTGTTCATGGTTGTTGTCAATATTGTTGTTGTTATTGTCATTGTTGCTGGATAGGACAGAGAGAAATTGAGAGAGGAGGGGAAGACAGAGAGGGGGAGAGAAAAATAGACACCTGCAGATCTGCTTTACCGCTTGTGAAGCAAACCCCCTGCAGGTGGGGAGCCGGGGGCTCAAGCTGGGATTTTTATGCTGGTCCTTGCACCTCACGCCATGTGCGCTTAACCCACTCTGCGCTATTGCCTGGCCCCTGACTATTATTTTTATAGCTATCTCTCTCTCTCTCTCTCTCTCTATCTATCTATCTATCTATATATATATATATATGACAATTTTTTTCTATGGTCCTGCCTCTATTCCTTTCTTTTATTTTTTTTAAATTTAATTTACCTGTAAAATAAAAACTAGAAAATATCAACAAAACCATAGAATAAGAGGGGTGAAATTCCACACATTTCCCACCACCAGAGTTCCATATCCCATCCCCTTCACTGGAAGCATGGACCCAGGGTCATTATGGGGTGCAGAAGATGGGAGGTCTGGTTTCTGTAATTGTTTCTCCGATGGACATGGGCATTGACAGGTTGATCCATACTTCCAGCCTGTCCCTATCTTTCCCTACTGGGACAGGGCTCTGGAGAGGTGGGGTTCCAGGGTACATTGGTGAGATCATCTCTCTGGGCAAGTCAGGCTGACATCATGGTAGCATCTGCAACTTGGTATTTGGAACGTGTATTCCTTTGTTAACTCCTTTCTTGTGGAACTTGGTTCAGTAGTTCTTATAAAGTGGGGTTGATTCCTTTAGTTCTTGAATATTTGAGAAAACCATTATTTCTTCATATTTGAAGGATAATTTTGCAGGATACAATATTTGTGGCTGGAATTCCCTGTTCTTTAGAACTTTGAATATGTCATTCCACTCTCTCCTTGCCTCTAGAGTTTGTAAAGAAAAATCTGATGAAAGTCTTATAGCTCTGCCTTTGTATGTAACTTCTTTTATTTCCCTAGCAGCCAGCAAAAATGTTTCATCATAGACTTTTGATAATTTTACAATAATGTGCCTTGGTGTTGGTCTTTTTGTATTTATAAATCTGGGTGATCGTTATGCCTTTTGGATGAGAATATTCTGATGGTTTCCTAAGTGAGGGAAGTTCTCAGCTAAAACTGCTCTCAAAATGGACTCTGGGCTTTTGGCCTTGTCCTCCTCTTCCGATATACCTATCACTCTTATATTCAATCTTTTGATGGAGTCTGCAGTTTCACAGAGAGTTGCCTCAGTCTTTCTAAATCATTTCTCTCCCTCATCTTTGAATTGAAAGAGTAGGCTGGCCGTATCTTCTAGATTGGAGATTACTTCTTCTGAATGTGTGGATCTACTTCCTAAGCCTTCTACCTGGGCATGGATTGCAGTTAGAGAGTCTTTTACTCCCTGGAGTCCTGACTCAAGTTCATCTTTCAAGATTTGAAGATTCTTAATGATCTTTGTTATAAGTTCCTCTCTCATATGCTTTAATTCCATAGTAATATGCTCTTTTAATTCTTGCTTAATTTCTTGGAGAGTTCTCACAATGAGCCCATAATCAGTATGTCGATAAGAGTCTCTCAAAATCTGTAATTCCTTTGATTTTCTGTGTTTCATTTCTGTCTGGCTGACAGGGAAACAGAACTGTTTAGTAGTTTCTCTGCTTGCACATTTTTTTGGTGTTGGTTATTGATGGCCAGCAGGTGGTGCTATTGTGATCTCTAGGTTTCTCTTGTTTGTATGATCTGTGGAGAGTGGGATGGGGAGGAGGAGTGGTTTCTTTGGGCTGTCTTGTGGTCACAAATGCCCTGTTTTATGTTGTGTCCTTGCCTTGAATTTAGAAGGCTAAACCCTCCCTGAGTCAAAGACTGAGAGGTTTTAAGCCCCTGTCTCTTTTCTTCTGGAACTAGGAACAATGTTACTTGCTTGCTGCGCTTAAAGTGAAATCACCAAAACGGCACCGCTCAGACCTCTGATTGACTTTGCAGTTCTTCAGCCTGCGCCCCCTTTCACTCCAACCACACGAGAGCACCCGCCTGAGGCTGCAGAACTTTCAGCTGTAGATTATGACTTCAGTTGGGTCTCTTGTATTTATTTGTTGTTTTGGGAGGAGAGGTGATTTGGTTCCAGTTATTCCATGGTCACACTTCCCAGAAGTCCCAAGGCAAATTAAAAAATATATATTTATTTATTTATTCCCTTTTGTTACCCTTGTTGTTTTACTGTTGTAGTTACTATTGTTGTTATTACTGATGTCATTGTTGTTGAATAGGACAGAGAGAAATGAAGAGAGGAGGAGGGAAAGACAGACAGAGAGGGGGAGAAAAAGACAGACACCTGCAGACCTGCTTCACTGCCCATGAAGCAACTCCCCTACAGGTGGGGAATCAGGGGCTCGAACCAGGATCCTTATGCTGGTCCTTGTGCTTTGTGCCATGTGTGCTTAACCTGCTGCACTACTGCCCAACTCCCCCCAAGGCAAATTTTTAAATGAACATGAACCCAAAGGTAGGAAGAGAACAGATGAAATTAGGGGTCTCCATGTGGGAAGAAGCTAGGAAGTCTATTTTAGGTGTGTTCCAAGGGGCCCATGACTTTAGTAATTTTTGCCTGAGCCTGACAACTAACATGCAAGTTGACTAAAAATATTGTCTGGGAAGATGGTGTCAGAGTTGAGAATAGGGCTTGAAATCTGGATTAGAGCAGAGCTCCCAAATGTGAGGAAAGTCTATACATACTTGACTGTTAACCCCATTGATCTAAGCTAGGCCTCATATCTATTCTTATTTAGCACAGAAGCTTGTGTGACCTCTGAGTTCCTATTAGTTACACCATAAAGAATCAGTCAGTCTTTAAAAAAAAGAAAGAAAAAAAAGGGAGTCGGGCGGTGGCACAGCGGGTTAAGCACAGGTGGTGCAAAGGACAAGGATGGGTGTAAGGATCCCGGTTCGAGCAGGTCTGAAGGTGTCTGTCTTTCTCTCCCCCTCTGTCTTCTCCTTCTCTCTCCATATCTCTCTGTCCTATCCAGCAACAACAACATCAATAACCACAACAATGTTAAACAACAAGGGCAACAAAAAAGGGAAAATAAATAAATAAATATATATATATATAAAAAAAGAATCGGTCAGTCTTGTGTCCAGCCAGTTTGACTGCCATTTTATTGATATGGTAGTGGTGACTGACCCTCCTTCCAGACTAATCTAGTCTGCCTCAATAGGACCAGATTGCTCTTAGACAGAGCTGTGGAAGAAACTCCTGCTGATGAGTAAGTACCACCAAGGAGTACCTGCTTTCTTGTACCCAGGCCAGCAGTGAATTATTGAAGCTGCATGGTACCACAGAAAGCAAGCACTTGTTGGCTTTCTGGCAGGGTGATCTCCAGGAGAAAGGTAACAGACTGGTTCTTTCTCGCTCACACAAGGGACAACACAAAATAAAGACACCGGGGAGACTGCAGCGTGCTCAGATCTCAGATATCAGATCTCGTTTATTAGCAGGTGGGCAAAGGTTTAAATAGAAAACCAAACAAAGAACATATTTCAAACATGTCAGAAATTACAGGTTTCTTAAAGGTCAGCTTGCCCCTATGGTAGGGGGCTGGTATGACAAGAATTGATGCAGATACATAAAGGTCAAGAGAATTAGTCTCCTAATGCAGGCATTTAATTACCCAAAGGCGTTTGAGGGGAGAATAGGGGTTGAACCAGTTAAGGCAAGATAGAGAGAAGATAAGCAAGGTTTGATGCAAATTGAGGACATCAAAGGGCACTGCTAGGAGTGTGTGATAAGGTGGGTTCTCCTCTGTGAACTTTGAGTAAATGAACCTTAAGGCAGGGGCCATGTGGCCTGCATTAATGAAGAGAGGCAGTGAGGTTTCGTGGGCCTGAGAGTCAAGAAGGAAAGAACTAAGTCTGAGTTTCTCCCCTTTGCTCACCTCGGTTGAGAGACTCACAAGAGGGTACCTTCTCAGACCTCCATCCAAAGATGGGGAGTTCTCCCTAAGCTCTATCAAGCTTACACGTAGCCCCACAAGCACTGTCACACTGACTTGTGCAAAAAGAGAAAAAAAAATGCTTGCTGATCAGCCATTTGAGCCCAAAATAGAGGTCACAATGATGCTCAGATGAACCTCCCTACTTTGACCTGAGACAGCATTCACACAGGTAAAGGTAGGACACTGACACCCCCCCCCCCCCGTCTTCTTGAGTCAAGACCTCTTGCCTGACTGTTCCATGAACTTCCTATGAGAACAAAGCCTAGAGCAGGTCTTAACTTCTCTTGATTATTGTAAAGGTGCAGTGGAACTAGAACGGGAGTGGGGAGTGGGGGCTGGAAACCTGTTATTGTCCTTTGATTTCCCAACCTCAGTTCTAGCATATTAACTCTTTGTGTTTAACCAGAGTGCTGCTCAGCCATAGCTTATGGTGGTGCAAGGGATTGAACCTGGGACATTGGAGCCTCAGACATGAGAGTCTGATTGCATAACCATCACGCTATCTACCCCCATCCGCATATTAACTCCTGACAGCACGGAAAGTTATCATTTTTTGCTCAACTCAGTTAATCAATCTGAGGTCTCTCCCTCCCTGTAAAGGCCGTGTCAGACTTCCCTGTTCTTCTCAGAGTTACAGTTTCATTATTATTTATTTCCCCCTCCTAGGCTTTTTGTTGTGGTTCAGTGTCTGCACAATTCCACTACTCCCTTGGAATTTTGACCCCTTCTTTCTTAGGAGAGAAAGGGAAAGATACTTGCAGAAGACACTTGGAGTACTGCTCCACTGCTCACATCAATTCACGTCTGCGAGTGGGGGCTGGGGACTTGAACCTGGATCACTGAGTATGGTAATGTTTGTGCTCTACCAGGTGAGTCACCACCTAGTCCCTACAGTTTTATTATTCCAGTTGTGTCTAATACATGTCCATTATTCACATACCAGGGTGGGGGGGTCTTTCTAAGGTCTCTATACTAGGATTCGTCTCTCTCTAGGCACTTGCCAGAGCAAAGACATACCCAAAACTAGTTGCTCAATGTACAAAGTGACAAAGGTGGTGAGGTGAGCAGGGTGCAAAGTGCAGCTGTGGTTCTGAGGAGAGAGTCCAGGTGCCCAGAAGAATGAAAATGAGGGGGCGCTTCACAAAGCAGCATGGGGTTTGCATTCCTTTCCCAATCGTCAAGTTATTAGGTATAGACTAGATGGCAAGTAATTATTTCATCGTCTGTTGGTAATTAGTGAGTACGCACTGATGGAGCGATTCATTATCTTTCCAGCCTTTGATCCTTCTGCAGTTACCTCCCTTCACCTCTGCACAGATGATTCCAGTCTTTGGCAGTCTGGCATCAGCTAGAGACGCCATTGTATTGATCATGGGCTTGGCGGAAGTGAGAGGTGGTCCGAACCCAGCCCAGGATATTGGTTTTTCCCCAGCTCTCTCTAAACAAACAGAAACCATGGGTTTTCCAGGCTGGGATTAAGGGCACAGGACAAGCAAGGAGCTGTGATCTAGAGAACCACTTGTCATACCTTGGGGACCAGATGGCAACTACTTCCTGTTTTGCTTACACCTGGGGCCTGTAGTTTACTGAAGGGCTGTGATTCTTTGAATAGGAGAATGAGAAGTAACATCTTCCACCTGGACTCCTAGATGCTCTCTGACCCTTCTTGACCCTGCAAGAGTGCCATTTCCTGGATGCCTGTTACATTTTCTGCTCTGTGACTTGATCCCTCTCTCCTTTGACCCTGTTATCTGCTCCTCCTACGTGCTGTGTCTGTCTGTGTCCTTCTATCCCTCCCTCGCCCCCACTCCTCCACTCACTTTGTCTTTGCTTCAGCTATTTGATGAGCCTTTACTCAGCACTTGTCACGTACTTACAAAGATCACCCAGAGCGGTGTGACTTGGGGGATCCAGGCACAGAATGAAAATGCAGGGGATGCTCGCTCAATAGTATTAAACTTTTGTAGAGAATGACAGGTGAAGCTGGCTGTGAGACCCAACGGGAGCGCAGGTGTTGCGAATGTATGCAGCCAGCCCTCTGGGTTTATGGGCACAGCACTGTGGGCATTTGGCAAAACTGCTTGCTTTCACAGAACTACGGAATCATCACACTTTTCTCTCAGAAGCATTTCTTTATTATGTAAAGGCTTTAACACATCTCAGAGAGAAAAGGGAGTACAATGAACCTCATACTCATCACTCAACTTCAATGTTTATCAGTCTTTTGCCATTCTTGTTTATTGTTTCCTTCTATCTTTTTCTAAAAATTTTTTAAAATTTATTCTGTAGCCCACGAGGTGGTGCAGTGGATAAAGCATTGGACTCTCAAGCATGATGTCCTGAGTTCCATCCACAGCAGCACATTTGCCAGAGAAATGTCTGGTTCTTTCTCTCTCTCTCCTATCTTTCTCATAAATAAAATCTTAAAAAGAAAAAATATTTTTATTTACATGAGAAAGATGTAGACAGAAAGATACAGAGACAGACCAGAGCACCATTAAGTTCTGGCTTATGGTGGTATGAGGTACTGAACCTGGGGCCTTTGGTACCTCAGCCATACAAACCTTTTTTGTATAACCACTGTACTAGCTTCTCAGCACTTCTTCCTTTTGAAAGTGTTCATGCTGTCTATGGACATACCACACTGAACATGCCTGATCTTGGCTGAAAGACTTCATACCAAGTCTACCCTAAGTGTTTCAGTATGCAATTCGACATTAGAACTTTCCCCTCTCTCCCTCCCTTCCGATCCCCACCCCCACCCCTCTCTCTTTCCTTTTCTTTCTTTCTTACCAGAGCACTGATTAGCTCTGGTTTATGGTGGTGTGGGGGACTGAACCTGGGACTTTGGAGCCTAGGCTTGAGAATCTCTTTGAATAACCAATATGCTATCTACTCCCACCTTCCTTAAAACTTTCTTGTGCCCAGACACAAGCCATTATCACATTTAATGACATTAACATTCATTCAAATCATCATGAAAAAGCCTTTGTTGCTAAGTGAAGGTCGCAGCTTTTAGTTAAAGATGATAGACAAGAAAAGTATTGGCCTCTTCTGAATACACACACACACACACACACACACACACACACACACACACACCTGCATTCACAGCCTTTCTCTAATATATAAAATTAGAAACAGCCTAAATGCTCTCTAGCAGGTTAAACAACCTGGTAGCACTTCCTGGTCCTGGAACACTACTCATCAGGAAAATGAGCAAACCATCAGAGATGCATCACTGTGGATGGGTCTCAAGAGACCTGTACTGAGTGAACATGGCACATCTCATTCCATTTGTACAGCACTCTTGAGATGCTTAAGGAAGAGGGGGTGAGAAGGATGGACGCTGAAGCTACTGAAGGGTAGCATGGGGAACTGCCATGCTAGAAATGCTGAGTCCTAACTGAGGTGGTGTTTACATGAGTCTATGTGTGACAGAATTACGTGGAATGGGGCTGGGAAGTGACACACTCAGCTGAGCACACGTTTCTATCCACAGGGACCTAGGTTCAAGTCACAGGGCTTCGGCTGCATGGAGGAAACTTCATGGGTGGTGAAGCAGGTCTGTAGTTGTCTCTCTCACTCTCTTCCTCTCTGTCATGCCCCTTCATCTTTACCAGTAAAAAAATGAAATAAAGAAAAAATGGCCACCAGGAGCAGTGGACTTGTAGTGCAGGCACCAGGCTTCAATAATAACCCTGATAGCAATAAAAAAAATAACATGGGAACATACAAATGAATGTATGTAAAAATCAGTGATGTCTGGGACAGGGTGGTGGTGCACCTGGTTGAGCGCACATGTTACAGTGCACAAGGACATGGATTGCATTCATACATACCACTGACTTTCTTGAGACTTGTTGCTGACAGAAGATTGTGGACCTTTTCCTTTAAATATATATTTATTAGTATGAGAGAGGGAGTGGGGGGGGGAGGGAGAGAGAGACAGAGAGAGAAAGGAGCGCGTGCGTAAGCCTAACTCTGGCACATGCGATGTTGAAGACGAAACTCTTTTAAGTCCATAGTTCTAGCTGTTGTGCCACCTCCTGGCCCATGAGTGTAAGACTTCTTATTCTCTATAACCATGTGAGACAATCCCTTACAACCAGTTTCATTCCATATACTGATAGTTTGTTGGTTCTCAATTTATAAAAATTATTTTTATTTATAGGATAGAGACTGCCAGAAGTCGAGAGAGTAGGGGAAGATAGAGAGGGAGAAAGAGAGACACCTGCAGAGGCCGGGTGATAGCTCGCCAGGTTAAGCACACATAGTATGAAATGCCAAGGACCCACTCAAGGTTCCCAGTTCAAGTCTCTGGCTCCCCCCTGCAGGGGGGGGGTTCATTTCACAAGCAGTGAAGCAAGTCTGCAGGTGTCTTTCTCTCCTCCTCTCTGTCTTCTCCTCTTCTGTCAATTTCTCTCTGTTCTATATAAATAAATAATAAAAATGGGGGGAAAAGGCCTCCAGGAGCAGTGGATTCCTAGTGCAGGCATCAAGCCTTGGTGATAAACCTGGAGACAAAAATAAATAAAATAAAATAATATAAGAGGCCTGCAGCACTGCATTGCCACTTGCAAAACTTTCCCCCTGCAGGTGGGGGCCAGGGCTCAAACCCAGGTTCTTGTTCATTGTAACATGTGCTTGCAACCAGGTGCCCCACTACCGAGATTCTTATTCTTTAGATTAACACACTTGTTTTGGATCCTGTTTGGGAGAAGGACATAGAAATTATAGTCAGTATCACGCCACCTTAACCCGCTGCACTACCACCCAACTCCCAGGATTTAATTTCTGAAAGAATAAGCCACACTTTCTAGACTAACCCTCATCCTCACATACATGATACTGAAAACAGAAGTGATGGGGGATAGAAGGGTGAAGTGGGCCTGAGGAAGGGTCAAAAAGATGCCATTTGATCCTACAGTCACTAATCATGAAACTCCATCATTCCCAGCAAGTGTCTAAGTCAGGCTTCTTCTAATAGCATATTCTCAAAGATGCCAAACTGTTACTGAAGTATCAGTGTACTACTGTGATTTATAAGAAACAGATATATTTGGTTATTCAGATGACCAAGAAATAGTTCTCAAATATATTTGGTCTTAGACCATGGTTCCTGGTTAATGGTTTCCCAAAGCCTTAGAAATTTCTGTGTAGCAAGGCCAGGCAGTGGTGGACTTGCTTGAGTGCACAGGTTACCAGGACAAGGGTCTGGGTTAGAGGCCCTGCTTCCCACCTGCACGGAAGGTGTGTGTGTGGGGGTTTCACAAAAGATAAAGCAGGTAGGTATATAGGTGTCTGTCTTTCTTTCTTGTTGGCCTGCTTCTAAGACTCCTTCTGTTACATTGTTTGTGGCCTATTTACATAATCATTGTTTTGCCTACACTGGTTTAATCCCCACTGGTTCTCAAGCTTTTTCCTTCTCCCCACACCCTATCCTACATACATCCTCTTCTGACCTGACACTTCTGCCTCAGGAGATATATATAGGACAGGATTGTGATTAGAGATAGCTAGATCGAAACGCATCCCCACTCTTCAATAAAGATTGAACTGCGTCCAGCTCAGCCATGAGTCCTTGGTTGTCTCCCGCCCGTGAAGCTAGACCGGCACTTTCTCCTTTTCCCTTCTGTGTTCTATCAAACAAAAAAAGAAAAAAAATTGGCTCAGGAGTGGTTTATTTATAGTGCCAGCCCCAGCAATCACCCTTGTGGCAATTAAAAAATAACGGAAGATATAAGGGAAGGAAAGAAGGGAGGAAGGAAGGAAAATTCTTGTGTAGAGTGATAAAGCTGTCTTCTGCTATGTGGACCAGGTGACTTCTAGAAATATGTGAGTAAATAAGGATGTGAGTCGATGCTACAATAACCAACTAGGTGGGGCAAAATAGCATAATGGTTATGCTAAAAGACTTTTATGCCTGAAGCTCCAAAGTACCAGGTTCAATCCTCTGCACCACCATAAAACCAGAGTTGAATAGTGCCCTAGTCTTTATTTCTCTTTCTCTCATTAAGATAAAATAATAAATTAACCAGGTGATTAGAAGACTAGGATTTCTAGTTCCATAACCTCTGGGGAGGGAAAAAGGGCTGGAGAATGAGTTCAGTTGCTATCAGTGAGTGTTTTAGCCAAGCACGTCTATAGCATGAGCCCTCCATGATTATCCAAGAGGCCAAGATGACATGGAAGCTCCAGGTGCCTCCTTCATGCCTTGCTTCATGCCCCTCTCCCATCTGGCTGCTCCCAGGTCCCTCCTTCATGCCTTGCCTCATGCCCCTCGCCCATCTGGCTGCTCCCAAGTCACATGGTTTTGTAATCAAACAGTGTTCTAGTTAGTAAATGTTTTTGTTTTTTTTTAAATATTTACTTATTTCCTTTTGTTGCCCTTGTTGTTTTATTGTTGTAGTTATTATTGTTGTTGTCATTGTTGGATAGGACAGAGAGAAATGCAGAGGCGAGGGGAGACAGAGGGGAAGAGAAAGACACTTGCAGACCTGCTTCACTGCTTGTGAAGCGACGCCACTGCAGGTGGGGAACTGGGGGGTTCGAACCGGGATCCTTAAGCTGGTCCTTGCGCTTTGTGCCACCTGTTCTTAACCCGCTGCGCTACTGCCCTACTACCAGTAAATGGGTTGAGTTCTGTGAGCTGAGGGTTTAGGGGAACCTCTCTCTCTCTCTCCCTCTCTCTCTTTAGCCAGTCAGAAATACAGATGTTTACCTGGATTTGCTTCAGGCACCTGAAATCTAGAGGTGGGTGTGGGGTCCTCTAGTTTGCAGCTAGCTGATCCCAAGCACAGGTTAGGGCAGTCTTGGAAAGGTTGAGTCCCTTATCCATGATGTCTGATACTGTCTTTGGGTTGACAGTGTCCAAATTGAGCTGATAGATTTTTTTTTTTTTTTTTTTAAATAGAGAAAGAGAAGGTAGAACAGCTGAGAGAGTGAGAGTGGAAGAGACCACAGCACCAATGTCTCCTTCAATGTGGTGGGAGCTAGGCTCGAATCTGGATCATGCAGAGCAAAGCAGCACACTATCTAGGCGAGTTATTTCACCAGACCTCTTTGAACCTTCGCACACATTGCTGGCATGTGAGAATTGCTTGTGGCTGTGGGAAAACCTACACACACACACACACACACACACACTCTCTCTCTCTCTCATATCATATCTGGGTCCAGGAACCTCTTTCAACTTGGGAGTTCATTCTAATCCCTCCATCTCAGGCGCTCATAGAACAGGGACTTTGGATAAATAATCAGGGAAAGGGGGAAAGTACAGGCTGTGTATGAGAGGGTGGAGCTGGGTTGGGCCAGGGCGAGAGGGTTGGGGCTTGGTCTTGTCATGGAAACACATTGAGGGGTCTGTGAGCTAGGTCTCACTCACCCTGGGAGGCCTCGGGTCTTCCTCAGGATGTGCACAGCAAAGAAGCAACTAGAAAGGAATGGGCAAAACTGCTGCCCACCACCCAGCCACAGCACCTCCAGCTGGGGGTCTCCCACACTGCCCTGCCCTGGTCAATACAGCTGAGTCTTATTCAACCACTGGGGTGCAAGCTCAGCCTTACATGGCTTCCCTCCAGCCTTCCCCCTGGTGAGGGAGAATTTAGTCAGGCAGAAAAACTCTGCCTTCCCTTGGAAGCCATTAAGCAGCATCTGCAGGCCCCTGAGAGGTCACTCTGGAGCAGGCTGTGTGCCTTGCCAGATCCTTGGGCCCAGGTTCGAATCCGTCCTCCACTGCATTGAAGGAAACTTTGGTGCTGTGTTCTCTTTCACTCTTGTTATCTCTGACTTTCTGGTAATCTGTGCACTTACCCGGCTGAGCCACCACTCAGCCACAGGAGGCAGCAGTCTGTAAGGAGCTGGGCCTTGGGTAGAGGAACTTGACCACTGTCTACCTGCAGTATTGCACAGAAAGAGCTAAGTACTCTTGACTCTCTTTTCTCTTTAAAACTTTTTGAATTATCTTTTCTTAAAAGATAATTTTATTGTTGTAGTTGATGCCGTTGTTGGATAGGACAGAGAGAAATGAAAATAGGAGGGGAAGACAGAGAGGAAGAGAGAAAGATAGACACCTGCAGACCTGCTTCACCGCTTGTGAAGCGACTCCCCTGCAGGTGGGGAGCCGGGGGCTTGAACCCGGATCCTTATGCCGGTCCTTGCGCTTTGCGCCACCTGCGATTAACCCGCTGAGTTACTGCCCAACTCCCCTGAATTATCTTTATTTATTGATTGGATAGAGCCAGCCAGAAATGCTGAGGGGAGGGGTTGACAGAGAGGGAGAGACAGAGACACTTGCAGTCCTAGTTTACCACTCGCAGAGCTTTCCCCCAGCAGGTGGGGGCCTGGGGCTCAAACCTGGGTCCTTGCACATTGTGACATGTGCGCTTGACCACCACCCCGACCTCTCTGATTCACTTTTCCTCCTACCTTCGGATCTCCTGTGATGTGAGTCCCAAGAAATTATGGTACAGGCAGCCCTTAATGGAGCCTGCAAAGTTCAGACCCTTGGGTGTGTGGTAGAGGAGGTCAAGGGGTATCTAGGGAGGCCGTGGAGATCCAGCGTGGTATCTGCTTCACTTCTTGGTTTACACCTTTCTATGTCGCTGTGCTTAATGAAAGCAGTGTTACTCTTCATGTCTCAGGCATGAAGAGTCTGGCGTAACCATCCTGCTATCTCCCGGCTGGTCATTTGAACCTAGAGCATGGGGGAGGGGCGCATCTAGAAAGACACCATTCCTACCCCCACTCCTCAAAAACACACCGCTCCTGCTTATTTGACAGCAAGTGGTTTCCAGTCCCTATAGACTGCTACTCTGAAGGCCCAGAGGGATGGGGGGTTTCCTCTCAGCACCCCAACACCAGATGCTTCCTCTGAGTTCTTCCAACAGGACATGATTTAAGGGAACGCCATGAAATCCAGGCACACAGAGCTTTACCAGACTGTCATCTGGGACTGGTTTCTACCGGATGGTTTCTGTCAGCAAGTGACCACCAATTTGTCCCTGGACCCCTAGTCACACATACACCCATTTGCCCTTTTCCTTTAACGGCCACCCCCCCCCCCCCAGCCTGCAGCCAGGGGGAAATAGCTTAATGTGTTAGAGCACAGTGTTATGCCTGAGGCTCAGAGGTCCCAGGTTCAATCCCTGGTACTACCATAAACTAGAGCTGAACATGTTGCACACTGATATCTCTCTCTTCTTTCTCTCTCTCTCTCTCTGTACCTCTCATTAGAATAAATTAATCTTTGAAAACAAAGAAATTAAAAACACGAACAACAACAACAAAAATACCCTCCCTGGGCTAGGAAGACAGCATAATGGTTCATGCCTGAGACCCAGGGTTAATCCCCAGCACCACCACAAACCAGAGCTGAGCAATGGTCTGCTTTCTGTCTGTTTCTCTTTCTCTCTTTATAATTCTTTTTAAACAAAATTTTTATTTTCTTTATCTTATGTAATAGAGACAGCCAGAAATCTAGAGGGAAGGGGGTGATAAAGAGGGAGAGACAGAGAGAGACCTTTAGTACTGCTTCACCACTTGTAAAGCTTTCCCCCTGCAGGTGGGGACCGGGGGCTGAAGCCCGGGTCCTTGTGTGCTGTAACGTGCACTCAAGCAGGTGCGCCAACCCGGTGTGCCGCCCCCTCACCCCCAGCCCCTCTTTAAACTAGATTTTAAAAGGAGGGCTGGATGGTGGTACACCTGGTTGAGAGCACATGTTTCAATGTACCAGGACATAGGTTCAAACTCCCAGTCTCCACTTGCAGGGGGAAAGCTTAGCAAGTAGTGAAGCAGGGCTGCAGTCACCTCTCTTTTTCTCTCCCTCTCTATCTCCCCTTTCCATCTCCATTTCTGTCTTTATCCAATAAAGAAATTATAAAAAAAAATAAGTATAAAAAAAGAAGCTATGACCTTAAAAAAAAAAATTCATTAACTAAATCAAAAGCCCCTTCCTGCCTGCCTTCCAGAGGCTGAGATGGTCATTTCAAAGTTGCCAACAGGCCGTTCTCTGGAGGAGGAGCCCTCTGGGATTCTACAACTTCTGTGAGGAGCTCCCTTGCTGTCACTTTCGGTTTCTTGTGTGACGAAAAGCAGATATGGTTTTCTGTAAGGACCAGACGGAGCTCTGTCATGGGCATGAAGCTCGTCAGATGACATTAAGTGCCAAAAGTCAGCTGGAAAAAATCCCTCTGGCTTTGTTTTCTGTCCCTGACAGGGAGGAGCTAGGGCATTTCTGTCGAAAAGCAAGAAGCAGGCTGGTCCTTCTAACCAAGCGGCTCCAGATGGGGACTCCGGTGAGGACCACAGGAAGAGCTGTTTCCTAGCACCTCCAGGAGGTGGGGCGGGATGCAAGAGTAAGAACATAAGAGGTATCAGGGAGGACACAGACCCACACCCATTGTGACTTGACTGAGAATGTGAGGTTTATTCTGTGAGCCTGTGGAGCTGGAGGCTTGAGAAGGCACTACAGAGTGAGAGGCAGAGAAGTGACAGCAAGCCTGAGAGGACCATGCAGCCCCCCCTCCTCAACACGCACCCCTGGGAATACAAAGGAACCCCAGCCAGAGAGGAAATCCAGAGACCCCCAGGGCATTACAGTAGTGGGGAACAGAGCAGATGGCCGGTCTTTCAGTACCAACTCTTTCCTCTGGGCGTCCTTTTAAAGCCTGGAGTTTGCGGCTGGTGGCACGGGGCCCATCCACTTCTCTCCTGGATGGGGGAAATCACCCACAGGTCACACGCTACCTTAGCCAAGCCCCTTGAATTTTCTAGGAAGAGCTCAGCTTGGGTACAAGGTCAGAAAGCTTCCCTGCTGGGAGTGGCCCAGGGCATTTTGGTACCCGAACCTGCCCTTCTGGTCAGCTGAAAACACAGGGCGGGGACTGGGGTCCAGGGCAGGTCAGGGTACACCTGGGACTTACCCAGCAGGTGTGCCAGTAGCTCCATCCGGTCAGAGCCAAACAGCATGTGGGTTTGGTTATCCACGTGGGCCACAGTGACAGGCAGCCCAAAGGCCTGCAGCAGGGGGTTTCGGTGTGGGGAAGAAGAAGATAAAGCAGGTGTATATTAGCTTGAAGGTGAAGGCTGTGAGCCAATCATGTTCTGAGGAAAAGGGAGATAGCTCATCCAGTAGAGTGCATGCTCTACCACACGAAGCCCTGTGTTTGCACTTGAGCATGGAATAGGAGCACCACAGGCAGCTGGGGAGGGGTGGTAGTGTGAGGGTCTATTCTTTCTCTGTCTGCTTCCTCCCTCACCCCCCCCCCATGACTCACAGGCTCTTCTCCCTCTCTCCCTCACAAAAAACCATTTTTATAAAGGAGAGATAGGCTTTAAAGAGATGGCACATCTGGCTGAGCAAATATGTTACAAGGCTCCAGGACCCTGGTTCAATCCCCTGGTCCCCATCGGCAAAGGGGAATTTTCAAGAGTGGTGAAGCAGGGCTGCAGGTCTCTTTCTGTCTCTCTCTCCCTCTCTATTTCCCCTCTTCCCTCTCAATTTCTGTCTCTATTCAAAACAAATGCACAAGGACCCAGGTTCAAGCCCCCACTCCCCACCTGGGAGGTGGGGATGAGGTGATTCATGAGTGAAAGGGCCTGCGAGTGACTATTTCTCTCTCTCTCTCTCCTCCCCTCTCAATTTCTGTGTCCTAGGAAATAAAATAGGAAAAAGAAAGAAAAAAAGAAAGGAAGAAAGAAAGGAAGGAAGGAAGGAAGGAAGGAAGGAAGAGAAGTAGTTTCTGGGAGCAGTGGATTCAGCATGGACACCAAGCTCCAGTGATAACCTTGGCGATAACAAAACAAAATTTAAAGAGTAGAACATTGGGCCAGGGAAGCCACTTTGTGGTGCAGTGTATGTACAAGGCCCTCAACTAATTTTCTGCATAAAAAAGAAAATTATATGAGGTCACAGAAGAGGAAGAGCTAAAGGGTCCAGAACTGCTTTATATGAAGGCCCTGGGTTCTCATTAGGTTTTTTTTTTCTTTATTTTTTTAAATGTTCTGAGAAGCTCTCTCTCTCCTTTTTTTCTTTCTCCTCTCTTTCTTCCTTCCCTTGGGCTCAAGGAAAGGCTGAAGTGTGGGGCTCCAGAAGAGCCTGAGACCTTGACTTTGGGGGTGGTGTGTAGTGAGGAGGACACACCTCCAGAATGACTCAAATGACTCACTCCATACTCACTCCATATTTGCAGACCTTCTCAGTGGTCTTCTTGAGCTGGTTCGCCACCTTCGGGGTGGACATTGCTTCCAGGAGTCCTCGGGCTTGCTCAGCTGACAAGCCAGCCTTCTCTGCAGCCTGAGTGGGTGGGGTAGAGAGCACAACTGTAATTCCATTAGTGGGAATAGTGAGGTCAGGGAATGCATAGCAGAACACGGGGAACAAAGACACTGCTGCACCAAACCAGAACACATGTTCCTCAGGCACACGTTTCCCATGCCAGGGGGAAGAAAGTAAATGTTGCACGGGAAAATGGGAGTGGTAACAGGTGTGGATGTAGCTTAGAAAAAAAGTGAAAGTAGGGCTTGGAAGTTTATAAAAGCTTTGGCTCTCTTTCTCTCTCTGCCAAGCTGGAAGCATCAACATTTGAGTAAATTGCTCTCACACTGCTTCTCTCTCACTGCCCACGTGTACTCCAACATGCGTGTGTTCTCAATTTTCCTGAACTGTCAGGTTGCTTCGCTGGGGAGAGAACTCCACCGGAGCCAACCTGGGCTGCTGCTTACTCAGCAACGCGGGAGAGGAACCAGGAACTTGTGGCTGAGCGGGAATGCAATGCAATGCCTTTACTGATCAGAGAAAACGCATTTATATCTTTTGAAATGAAAGTGGCAGGTTGGAAAAGGAAATGGCTAGGATAGGGGGTAGAGAGAAGAAAAGAGCATAAAGGTAGCAAGCTTCCATCTAACCAGTGGGGATTAAACCAATACCTTGCAGGCAGGGTGGGTCTCAGGCAAAACAATGATAATGTAAATAGCCTACAATGCAGGGGACCTGTGTAATGACCAGCACTGAACAAAACTTAAAATTCCTGTTGGGTGGTGGGAATCGTGTGGAGTTGTACCCCTCCTACCTTATGGGTTTGTTAATTTATCCTTTCTTAAATAAAAAATAAATTAAAAAGAAAAAAGAAAAAACATTCCTGAAAATCATGCTTTCTCCTCAGTTCTTTGTTGAGCTGAAGTGTGATGAACCTACCGGTCATGTGGGGAACTAAGGACCATACTTCCCAATACAGTAGCATCATCCTGGGAGCCAACACTGGCTTTATTTATTTATTTTTGCTACCACGGCACTAAGAATCCACTGCTCCTGGAAGACATTTCTTCTTCTATTTTTTCCCCTTTCTTTCTAGTTTATTTGATAGGACAGAGAGGAATTGAGAGGAGAGGGAGAGCGAAGGAGAGAGAAAGACAAGAGACCTGCAGACCTGCTTCATGACATGTGAAGCCTCCTCACTGTGGATAGGGAGCAGGGCCTTGAACCAGGTTCTTTTCATGATACTATGTGCACTAAACCACGTGTGCCATCACCCCCAGCCCACCGGTGTGCTATCACCCACCCACCCATGAGGATCTGACTTTGTTAACAGGACCTTCTATCTGTTTCCTTTAGAATCTTAAATGGAGGGCGAGGGTAGACAGCGTAACAGTTATGCAAACAGTCTCTCATGCCGGAAGCTCCAAAGTCTCAGATTCAGCCCCCCCCCCCCCACACGCCCAGCACCACCATAAGCCAGAGCTGAGCAGTGCTCTGGTAAAAAAAAAAAAAAAAAAATCTTAAGCTAGGTAGAAAGAACAGGGGGCAGAAGGACATAGGTAGAGAGTAGATACCAGAAGACATGGTAGAGACCAGCTCCCTAATCTGATCATTAGCAGCATGTGGGGAGATTGAAGTTTGGGGGGGGTGCACCCACAAACACCCAGGACTTGGTCAGCATCATAGAGTGGAGCTAACATTAGAATTGAGGCTTAGAATCAAATGACTCCTCCCTTTCCTTCTTGTAGAATTTCTGAACATTTCTCTGCATTGCATGTTGTGCTGAATCGAGGGCTAAGCGCTGCTTCCCAAGGAATGTTCTGGGGCCTGTGGAGCAGGGCGAAGATTGCAGCCACCTGCCTGATTGAGCAGTAAAGGCTTCAGGTTGGGGCCTGCTGTAAGAGTTTGTGACCAGTGGGTTTCAACCCTGGCTGCTCCTTCAAATCCACAGGGCAACATTAAACACATGCCAGTTCTAGGGTCACCTCTTCAAGAACAAAGACACTGAAATTTCTTCTTTCCTTCCCTCCTTCCTTCCTTCCTTTCTGTTTCTAGGGTTATCCTTGGGGCTCAGTGCCTGCACTATGAATCTGCTGCTCCTGGAGGCCATCCCCCCCCTTTTTGTTGCCCTTGTTGTTGGAGAGGACAGAGAGACAGAGAAGGAGAGAGACAGAGAGACACCTGCAGACCTGTTTCACTGCTTGTGAAAAGTACCCCCTGCAGGAGGAGAGCCGGAGGCTCGAACTGGGATCCTTACGCCAGTCCTTGTGCTTCGAACCATGTGTGGTTAACCCACTGCACTACCAGCCAGCCCCCTGACACTGAAATTTCTAGGGGTGATGCCCAGGTGCCCCCAGGTGATTTTAATATGCAGCCAGAAGGACTCTGACCTTCTCAGCCCAAAGGGAACACTGAGTTAGGTGGTGCCTGTCTTTGACTTAGTTAAAGGACAGAACAGCCCCAGGCCAAATGCTCCCAGGTGGGGGAAAGGTTGCAGAACCAAAAATAGAGCCAGTGAATGGGATGCTGTGCAGAACTCAGCTAAAAGGGTGGGTGGCATTTGCACACAGCACACAGAGATTACGACTCCAAACATCTACCGGCCATTCTCTGTACATTTATGCTGAAAGGGAAGCCCTTTTGAATTTCTGACTCAGTATCAAAAAAAAAAAAAAAAGACACTTTTACCTTTTTACACCTCATCTAAGGCTGTGCACATTTCAATGTTCTGAGCTCTTTCCACTTGTCTCACACACACTTCTGCAGGATTCTGGCTTTGGTTAGTTACTTCTCATTCTCTTAATTTTTTCTTTCTTTCTTCCTTTCTCTCTTTCTTTCTTTCTTTCTTTCTTTCTTTCTTTCTCTTCCTTTCTCCCTTCTTTCCTCTCTCCCTTCCTTCCTCTCTTTCCTTTGCTGTCAATGTTATCTCTGGGGTTAGGTCCCTGCATAGCAAATCCACTGCTTCTGGTGGCCATTTTTTTTCCCCTTCTCTTTTGGATAGATAGAGAAAAATTAAGAACAAAGGGGGAAATAGAGAGGGAGAGATAGAGAGACACCTGTAGCACTGCTTCACTGCTCATGAGGCTTCTCCCTCAGCAGGTGGACACTGAGGTTTGAACCTCGCATCTGTGTACACATGGTGATGTGTACGCACTACCAGGTATAGCACCCCCTTCTAATTTGGATGTCCTGAAAGTCTGTATTAAGATTTTTGGGGCTAAGTTTTATCTTTACCTTAAGTCACCCCCATCCAATCTGGAGGTGGTAACACCCAGTTCTCTAATCAAATAACCTCGTGTGGGATTATGCTCTCTCCCTTTCAGCCTGAAGATATTTTTCCCTGGGTCCTTGGCTGTGCAACAATTTCATGATTTGTCCTTTCAAATATAGTTTTCCTTTCTACCCAAATAAAACAGGAATGACCTCTTCCTCCCCCACAAGAAAACAATGTTCTCTTGGTTCCAAAATGCCAAGTATTACCAGACTTCCTCAGGCAGTGTGTGTGTGTGTGTGTGTGTGTGTGTGTGAGAGAGAGAGAGAGAGAGAAACAGAGAGACAAAAAATGTGTGTGTGTATGTGTGAGGGGGAGAGAGAATATGTGTGTGAGAGAGAGGTAGAGAGAGAGTGTGTGCATGAGAGAGCATGTGTTTGTGAGAGATAGAGAATTTGTGTGTGAGAGAATGTGTCTCTGTGTGTGTGAGAGAGAGTGAGTGAGTGTGTGTGTAGAGCAGGATAGAGCAGTACACTCACCGCCAGGATGCTCTGGGGCTCTGTGATGTCTTCATCCTGGAATGGAGAGCATACTCAGCAGAATGTGGGTACCCAGGCACTTGGAGGGCGGGAAGTCACAGTGAGACACACAGGCATGGGCAAGGACTGGGGCTGGGGTGGGGGGGAGGCGGAGGCTTGCCCTCACCTGGGACCAGATTCGCATCCACAGTTCTCTGGACACCTTCTCCAACTTCTCGGGACACTCCATGTTCACAGCTGTGAGGAAGCACATGGCCGACATACTTCCTGTGGGGACCGGATGTCAGAGGAGCTGTCTTGCTTGGTGGTGGTACAGAGCCAGCTCAGTCCTACTTGGGGATCCCCTGCACCCCAAGCTCCACAGCTTTCAGATCTCTTCCCTTTTGTCTCATGTTTCCCCCTTGTCTGGCCCTCCCCAGAGCTTTCTGCTTCGTATAGTCAGTCTAATCTCCATCCCTCCTTTCTGGCCTCCCAGACCCACCCGTACCCCAGGGTCTCTTCACCTTTTTCGAACATCACAGACATGAAGTCCTTGGGGGCACGGATGGGGACCTGGACATGCTGTTTCAAGCGCTCCAGGTCTTTTGCCAAGTACATGGCTTTTCGGGGAAGCATTGCTGGAGGCTTGTTTCCTGCAAGTGCAAAGGACTCTGTTTTTTTTTTTTTTGGGGGGGTAGGTTTACCTGAATTTTAGGTAGGTGGCAAATGGCTTTCTGTGACTCAACTGAGGCCAGTCCCCTGGGCCCATCCCTGCCGGGAAGGCCCCTTCTCCTCTTACCGCTGTCTTTCATGATGGCTGCAATGAGCGTGGGGCGCAGCTGCAGGTCCACATTCCAGATGTTCTTGTACCGGCACAGGATCTGGAGAGTGGGGGTGGGGGTGGGGAGAGGCAGCACCACCGGAGACAGTGAGAGCAAGGAGGGGGCTCTGAGGAGAGCTGGAGACAGACACGAGTGCGCGCGCGCGCACACACACACACACACACACACACACACACACACACACACCTGGACGGTTACATAGGGCAAAATTCCAGAAAGGGGGTAGAGAAAGATGCTCTATCCTTAGAACTGGAACCCAGAAGCATTGCTCTGTGAACAGTTTCCAGTCTGTTCTGCACCCCTCCTTCCCACAAGCTGAATAAAATCCCACAGCTAGCAGGGAGGAGGGGCTCAGCAGTGCGTGGATGTCCCCTGGCATTCTCTTTGCTGCGGAGAAAACGCTGCTTTGGGATGCCAGGCTTCCATCCAGAGCCTGTCCTCATCCGGCTTAGAACTACAAAGTGACCTTCAGCCTGGGCGAGCACCCCGCCCCGCGGCCAGGTCTCTTTGCTGGTGTCCAAGTTGGTTGGGCAGCAGCAGGAAACGCACGAAACCAAGGGCCTTGTGCCTAGTACCCTGCGTCCTGCATCCAGAACCCAGCACCCAACTCTCCAGAGCCCTGCACTCAGCGCGCAGCACCCACTTCCCAGCGCCCTGGACCCTGAGACTAGCACCCACTCTCCAGCGCCTAGCACTCACTCCCTGTCACCCAGTACCCAGCGCCCACTCTCCAGTGCTCAGTACCCACTCCTCAGTGCCTTGTACCCATCGCCCACTCCCCAGCGCCCTGCACCCCGAGACTAGCACCCACTCCCTGGCGCCCAGTACCCAGCACCCACTTCCTGGAGCCCTGCATCCAGCACCCTGCTCCTAAGGCCCAGCTCCCTTCCGCACCCCGCCCCTGCCTCCCTGCCTCGCCCCACGCCCTCGCGGAGGTTCCCCCCGGAGTCACCTCAAAGCCCAGCCATGAATAAGGGGACAGCACGTCGTAGTAGAGCTCCAAGGTGCGCGGCAGGGACCCCATGCTGCAGTGAGGAGGGGAGGCGTCCCAAGCACTTGCTTTTCTAGGGGCGCGGTGGTACCGCCCCCATTCCCGGCCTGCCTCGGAGTGCGGTCCAGAGCACCGCCCGGAGCACCCGCCCCGAGCATCGTCCCCCGAGCACCCGCCCCCAGCACCGCCCCCCTAGCACCGTGCCCGAGCACCCACCCCCCCCAGCACCGCCCCCGAGCACCCGCCCCGAGCACCAGGCCCCGAGCATCCAACCCGAGCACCGGGCCCGAGCACCCTCCCCCGAGCACCCGCCCCGAGCACCGCCCCGAGCACCCGCCCCCGAGCACCGCCCCCGAGCACAGCCCCCGAGCACCGCCCCCGAGCACCCGCCAGAGCTTGGTCCAGCTCCGGCCTCCAAGGCCACGGCCACTGCCGGGGCTCTGCGCCACGTCCCGAGAGCCCCGGGCTGCTGGGGCGCTCCGCCGTGGACCGGGTGTGTCTCTTTCACTGTGTGAACTTTTTGCCAAGTCCCTTGACCTCTTTGAACCCTGTCCCCAGCCACCCCTGTGTCCTTTGGTTCCTCGTAAAAACAAAAACCAACCAACCAAACAAAAAGGGCGGGGGACACTTGACTCCATCATGTAGACTTGTGAGGCAGGAAAGAAGCCCGGCAAACTTTGCTTACTGGGTTACTGAGTAGCTCCACAAGAAGTTCCCAGATTCCATAGATGCTGTCTGTCTCAGAGTTTAGCACAATGCCTAGGACTTTTTTTTTTCTTTTCTTCCTTTTTCTTTTTGGCAACTAATGTTTATCTTATCAGTCATTGCAATAATAAAGGTAGGGAGAGTGAGGAATGGTCTGCCCTGCTGATTGCTTGATTAATTGACTGATTGATTGAATAGAGACAGGGAAATTGAGAGGGAAGGAGGAAACAGAGATGGGGAAAGAAAGACAGACAGACAGACAGACACTTGCAGCACCACTTCACTACTCCTGAAGATTTCCCCCTGCAGGTGGGGGACAGGGGCTTGAACCTGGATTCTTGAACATTGTAACATGTCTGCTTTACAGAGTGGTCCATCGCCTGGCCCAGGGGTCTACCTTATTTGTACTTGGAGGAGGGGGGATGTCATATTATCTTATACTGAAGATACTGAAAAGAAGCAAAATTTAAAAGAAAACTCACGCCATTTTATTCCCATTATTCTTTACATTGTTATTTTTATGAATTGGAAAACCATGACAATAAAGACCCCAGTCATGGGGCTAAGTGGTGGTGCACCTGGTTGAACACACGTGTTACCGTGTTCAAGAATCCGGGTTTGAGCACCCAGTTCCCACCTGCAGGGAGAAAGCTTTGAGAGTGGTGAAGCAGTGCTGCAGGTGTCTCTCTGTCTCTCTCCCTCTCCATCTCCCCATTCCCTCTTGATTTCTGTCTCTATCCAATAAATAATGATTAAAAAAAAAACAGATTCCAGTCTTTATTTACACTCACTAGGAAAACTACTCCAAACTATTAGAACAGAGGCACAGTAGAAGCCTTGGCATAGAAGGAAGCATGTAAGACAGAATGAGAGATGAGGTTATCCTCAGCCTGCCTGCAGACTAACTGCACAATCATTTCAGAAATAGAAAAATTGTACTTTTCCTCCTTGAATTATATATTCTCCGGTAATGTTGATCCAGGTAACTACCCTGTTAATGGAGATAAGAGTTTATGTTAAAAGAAAGTCATCACTTAGTTAAAAAACAAAACAAAACAAAACAACAACAAAACCCCCTTATATTTGTCAGTCATTGGAGATTTACAGTCGTTATAAAGATGAAGAATCTTCAGTAGCATTTATTTGTCATGTCTCTTTTTTTCAGTTGTTACTAGGGTTATTTTTTTTTTTACTTTTAAAAAATTTATTTATAGGGGGTCGGGCGGTGGCGCAGTGGATTAAGTGCATGTGGCAGGGACCAGCGTAAGGATCCCTGTTTGAGTCCCCAGCTCCCCACCTGCAGGGGAGTCGCTTCACAGGCAGTGAAGCAGGTCTGCAGGTGTCTGTCTTTCTCTCCCCCTCTCTGTCTTCCCCTCCTCTCTCCATTTCTTTCTGTCCTATCCAACAATGAACAGCATCAACAATGACAATAATAATGACCACAACAAGGCTGCAACAACAAGGGCAACAAAAAGGGGGAAAAAATGGCCTCCAGGAGCGGTGGATTCACGGTGTAGGCACCGAGCCCAGCAATAACCCTGGAGGGAAAAAATAATAAAAATAAAAATTACTTATATAAAGGAAACACCAACAAAAACATAGGATAAGAGGGGTACAACTCCACACAATTCCTATCACCAGAACTGTGTATCCCATCCCCTCCCCTGATAGCTTTTCTATTATTCTTTAACCATCTGGGAGTATGGACCCAGGGTCATTATGAGATGCAGAAGGTGGAAGGTCTGGCTTCTGTAATTGCTTCCCCGCTGAACATGGGCATTGACAGGTCGATCCATACTCCCAACCTGTCTCTCTCTTTCCCTAGTGGGGCAGGGCTCTGGGGGAGCGGGGCTCCAGGACATATTGGTTGGGTTGTCTGCCCAGGGAAGTCTGGTTGAAAAAGAGGGAACATACAAAGCCGAACAAATTGTTGACTAATCATGAACCTAAACGTTGGAATATTATAGATGAAGATTTGGGGGTCTCTATTTTGTAGATAGCTAGTAGGCTTATTTAAGCTATATTCCAAGGAGCCTATGGCTAAACTAGTGGGTTTTTTTTTTTTTTTTTTTGAGCCTGACATCTGATATGCAGGTCGACCTAAGTTATTGTCTGGGGAGATAATGTCATGGCTGGAAAAAGGGCTAGGAAGCTAGATCAGCAAAGAAAGCAACTTCCAAATATGGGAAAGGTTTATAAATGTTGTTGCTGAAAACCCCACTGATATTCAGTTTAGGAGCCTATGTGACCTCTGCATCTCTGTAGATCTGAGCTCACATTCTGTGGTCATGAGTAGGAACGTTCCAAGCTGCCCCAATTTCTGGACCCATCTTCCTCAGGTGGGAGATAGAGTATGTTGTCCAGCCTCCCTTTGGAGGATGGAACATTCTCTGCCGTTGTTGCTCCACATTGAGGGCAAAGTCCTATGGGTGCCCACAAAGGGGTCTATTGTGCTGTTCCTGATGGAGATGACCAGTAACACTGGAGAGAGGGATCTAATTGAGGTTAGGCCCATCTTCTTTGTTTGGGAATCTCAGGATTCCCCGGCCAGTGTCCTATTTCTCCTTATTTACACTGTCACTCACCATTTTTAAAATAGTATATATATATATATTTTTTTCCCTTTTGTTGCCCTTGTTTTATTGTTGTTGTAGTTATTATTGTTGTTGTTATTGATATCGTTGTTGTTAGATAGGACAGAGAGAAATGGAGAGAGGAGGAGAAGACAGAGGGGGGGAGAGAAAGACACCTGCAGATTTGCTTCCCAGCCTGTGAAGAGACTCCCCTGCAGGTGGGGAGCTGGGGGCTCGAACCAGCTTCTTTACACTGGTCCTTGTGCTTGGTGCCATGTGTGCTTAACACGCTGTGCTACCGCCTGACTCCCCACCTACCAGTTCTATCCTTCATCAGGGAAGCTTGTCTGCAGCAATAGTTAATGTAGTGTGCTTAATGGTTTCTTCTGCATTTATTAATTGGAATTCTTCTGAATTGAGAACTGGCTGATTTATTTATTCATTCAACCATTTACATCAGTGTGGATTCAAGAATATTCACTACAAGGCCCAGAAAGAGGAAAGAGTTGATTGAGTCTATATTTTGTCATCTTACAGCATTACTGTCATTGTTATTATCATTTTAACTATTTTGTGCCTTGTGCATAACCCCAGTGGTAACAGCTATATATATGTGTATTCATTTGCACGTACATACTTATACACACACCTCTGTGTTGTCATCTTCATATTTTTGAGAGACAGAACAGCCTAGGTATTGATTAGAGTTGGAGCATCAAGAAATAGTCTAAGATAATTATTTAAAATAGCAAAATGTACTTAACATAGCAAAAGTAGCAGTCGGGTAATACAGGAATTGCATGGGAAAACTTCCCAGTTCCCAGGCACCACAAGCTCTGGCAGAGTGATCTTCTTTCCTTTCCCTTGGTACAGATAATTCTTTTTAAGAAATTGCAAATGTAGGGGACCATGTTGGTACACCCAGGAGAGTGCACGCATCACCATGTGCTGGGATAGCCTGAGGGTGCTTCTTCCCGAGCTAGTGCTCTCTGGGTTGGAGAGAACTCAACAGGAGCCAACCTAGGCTGCTGCGTGGGAGAGGGATCAGGAACTCGTGCCTGGGGCTAGCATTGCAGGAGAGAGACTCTGGGACTCTCAGAGCCAGAAGGCAATCCCATAGGTGTTTAATCAGAAGAGCAGCTGTATTTTTACTTGCCAAGGAGGAAATAGTAGGGTGGAAACAGGATGTGATGTAGAGAGGGTGGAGCGAAAAGAGTGCAAACTATTGGTGGAAAACACCGTGTGACTAGGAGAGGGGGCGGAGCAAAAAGGGAGTGCCAACCAGTGGGGATCAAACCAATGCAAACAAAACAATGATTATGTAAATAGAACACAGCATCATGCAATGCAACAGAAGTGGTCTGAGAAGCAGAATTTAGAAGCAGACCAACAACCATGTGCAAGGACCAGGGTTCAAGCCTCCAGTTCCCACCTGCAGAAGGGGATGATTCATGAGTGCTGAAGCAGTGCTGCAGATGTCCTTCTCTCCCTCTCGCTCTCTCTCCCTCTCAATTTCTCCCTGTCTCTATCAAACAATAACAGTAAAATAAAAATTAAATTAAGTAGAAAATAAAGGGGAAAAAATGGCCACTGGGAACTGCATTGAGCCCCAGAGATAACCCTGGTGGTAAAAACAAAGAAACAATAGCAAATGTAACTCACAGAGGAACTAAGCATGGTGCAGTTATCAAACATGGGAGAAGGGAGAAGGAATGGTGTGTATAAGCCAAACCCTCAGCTTTCATGGCCGAGCCAATGATACTTATCACTGAATAGAGTTTTAATTGGGTAATTTGTAATTAAGTATTGAAAAACCAGTTACTCTTTCTTAAAAATTCCATTTTTTAAGAATTGTACTGAGTTACATTTTCAAATCTGTGAAAGAAGGATTTATCAGTAAATAGTATTGGTACAACTGAGAGATTTAAAAAGAATGCCTTTGGATGCATATTTAATACCAGGAATGTTTCTAGAAGGTTCAACTATTTAAAAATAAAACACTAAAATATCTGAGGAACACATAGAAAAAATTTGTATTAATAAAAAGAGCAAAATAATAAATAAGATGCATAAAGAAAAACATGATGGGCTGGGGAGACAGCATAATGGCTATGCAAAAACACTTTCATGCCTGAGGCTCTGAGGTCCCAGGTTCAATCCCCAGCACCACCACAAGCCAGAGTTGAGCAGTGCTCTGGTGTCTCTATCTCTCTTTTAGCTTTTCTCTGTCTCTATTAAAAATAAATAAATAAATAAAAGATTTAATTTAAAAACCTGAAAAAATCTGGGAGTTGAGAAGGCCTTGCTGACTTTAATGTCAAATGCTCAAAACCTTCAAAAAAAATTTATACATTCAATTATGTACAATAAAAAATATCATGGTGAGATCAGGCAACAGAACGAGTAACTGGTTCTTTTCATGATCAAAAAACGGATTCTTATATTATAGAAAGAGCTAAAAACAAAAATCAAGAATGCCTTTCTCTCCCTCTTTATCCCCTTCCCTACCCAGTTTCTCTCTGTCTCTATCAAAAAAAAAATTAAATTAAATAGAAGATAAAGAAAGGTGCAGGTGGTGGTGCACCTGGTTAAGAGTACACATTACAGTGCACAAGTTCCAGGGTTCAAGCCCCTGGTCTCCACCTGCCATGGAAAAGCTTCACAAGTGGTGAAGCAGGGTTGCAGGTGTCTCTCTGTCTCTTTCTTTCTCTCTCTCCTCCTCTCCTCTCAGTTTCTCTGTCTCCATACAATAATAAATAAATAAATACACAAAAATGTTTTTTTTTAAATGAAAAGACAATAAAGGGGGGAAAATGGCCACCAGGAAAAAACAGGCAAATCAAATGAACAGAACATTCACTAAATGGCTGTGCAGGTGGCTCTCAAACTTAAAGAACCCTGCTCTTGCAGATTTGTGAAACTTGTGAGTTACAATCACAGCATATGTTTTCATCTATCCTACCGGCAAAGATAAAAAAAGAGTTGATGACTCACTATGTTGGCAGGGACCCTTGGCAAGTCATTGCCTGGTGGAACTGGTGGGAGTGGAGATTTATGACACCTCCAACAGGACCGTTGTGCAATATTTTTCTGGTTTACACACGCATATGCCCTTTGTCCTAGAAATTCCATCTTTAAGGACTTGTCCTATAAACACCATTGCCTACCAGCAGTATGGGGTGTTGTGGAGTTATTCCAGTGCTGGTGGCAAAAGATTGGAATCTACCTAGGTGTTTATCAAACTGGAGCTGATTCAGTACACCAAGATTTATCATGTCTCTAACTTTAAAAAGAATCTAAAGTTCTTCATAATGTTAACGTTGGATGACAACCTAAGGGAAAAAATAGTCAAAAAAGCATTAACATTCAGTTTCTTTAAAAAACATTTTACTTAACTATTAAATGAGAAAGATTCAGAGACAAAGATGTTTGTCGATTATCTGCCCTGTAGAAACTTGTTCGGGCAGAAGGGAGAAAGGATTCCATGGAGACTTGATGTAATTTATGGCCAGTTGCATATTTAACTTGGATTTCAGAAAAAAAAATCAATCATGAAGGTCACACAACACACGGGGCTCTGTTTTTCAAACTCCAAGATACAGACAAGTAATTACAGCTCTGCTTCTCGGCAGCTGGCATTTTCCATGTGTGCTTAACCTGCTGCTCCACCGCCTGGTTGCCAAGCAGCTGGCATTTTCTGAAGGATTTGCTGAGAGTCATGTAACCTTCTGTGCATTGGTTTTAGCTCCTAAGAAAGCACACACACAGATGCAAGGCAGTGAAGCCACCATTGTTCTGGATCTAATCGTCCATAGACTCTGCTTCATTCAAAGTGATATACTTTTGTGAACTAGGGTACTACACTTGGTGAATCATAAATTTAGTGGCAACATCTCCTCTCAGTGGCACACAGCAGTGGAACAACATTAAAGCTGCCACCAGCTAATACCTGCTGCCGCTGTACCTAACAAATGTCTCAGTACCTGTGGATATAAACAAAACAGAAAGAATACAGATATGTCTTAGTGGTTAGGCATGCTTTTTCTTAATTTCTCAGATTCTCCTCAAAGCTTTGATCTTATTTATTAATCAACCCTGGTGATCAACCCTAGTGATCTATTAATCATACGGAGCTATAGTGAACTAGACATATTGAAAGTATTTGCTTTCAAAATTGGAAACTACAAACAAGACAGTGAAAGTCATCCATCATCCTAGAAAGTTCCCTGGTGTCCTTTGGCAAGCCCTCTCTTTAGCCCTCCCTCCCTCCATTCCCAAACAACCACTGGTCTGCTTCCTGTTATGGGGGTAAAGCCAAGGTCTCTGCATTACTTTTTTCAGTTAGAAGACAGAGAGAGTGAGAGTGAAAATAACATGAGAGCTTCCTCCAATGCCATAGGACCTCCCTTGTGCTGTAAGCACTTGAATCAGAGCTGCAGGGCACCTGCCTTACCCAGTGAACTATCTTTCTGGTCCAGGTCTATCATTAAAAAAAAAAAATTACTTATTCCCTTTTGTTGCCTGTTGGTGGCTGAAAAGAGAGTTAACATACAAAGCCAAACAAATTGTTGAGCAGTCATGGACGCAAAGATTGGAATAGTGGAGAGGAAGTGTTGGGGGGGTACTCACTGCAACACTGCAAACTCTAGTTTACTTCTGCTTTCAGGTATATATTTTGCACTAGTTTATGGATACGTGTGAACTTATGTTCTCTCTCACAGAATCTGGTCTATATCTAGGTTTTGGGACTTTGTTAGAAAGTGAACCACCTGGGATGGAATTAGAGAATACTGTGAAAGGAAAGGTCTCACCCGAGTAATGAAGCTGAAGGGTTGCCATTCCACACCTAAAGTCTCTGGACACAGTCTGAGCTGAAGCATGTTGAGGTGGCAATCGTTGTGTTGATTAGGTTGCGATCGGCAGATGCAATATTATTTGATATGGATTGGGAGAGGCATATGGGATAGTGGGCCCTATCCTAAGGTTCCAGGACGGGGGAAATATAGGCCCTATAGTGAAGATGTGAGGTTTCTGCTCTCTTAGGGATCAAAAAGACAATGGATAGTTATTGATATCACCACAATATTTGGTAATTGTTAACTTTGAAAAGTCCTTTTGTTAGGGTTTGCTGTATAGTACTCAGTATCTTGTATATAGCTGTGCCACCGGTTGCTTCTGATCTACTTGGTCTAGGCTTTTGATAGAGTCTGCATATCAAATACACAGCCTATATATTAAAAAGATTCAGTCTGTGTTTAAAAAACTTTGAGACATACAATTAATTTTCCCCCTCTCATGTTAATTAACTAGTGATTTATATGACTACACTTTACTAGGAGTATACATAAACACCATTCCCACCACCAAAAGACTGTGTCCCATCCCACCCACCCACCCCCAACCCCCCGAGCCCAGGAAGCCACATGTCTACCCCTCACTACAGGGTTTTTACTTTGGTGCCCTAGTTTCAATTTAGTCAGATCCTGCTTTTAGTTTCCCTTTCAGATCTTCTTTCTCAACTTCTGTTGATGAGTCGGATCATCCCATACTCATCTTTATCTTTCTGACTTAGCTCACTTAACATAAGTCCTTCTAGCTCTGTCCAAGATGGGTCAGATAAGGTGGGTTTATTGTTCTTGATAGTATTCCATTGTGTATATATACCACAGCTGTCTCAGCCACTCATCTGTTGTCAGGCACCTGGGTTCCTTCCAGGTTTTAGCTATTATGAATTGTGCTGCTATGAACATAGATGTACACACCTCTTTTTGGTTGGGTGTTATGGAGTCCTTGGGGTATATCCCCAGGAGAGGAATTACTGGATCATATGGAAGGTCCATGATACCAAAAGCAGATAGAGACACAACAAAAAAGGAAAACTACAGACCAATATCTCTGATGAACATAGATGCCAAAATATTAAACAAGATCTTGGCCAACAGGATACAGCAGCATATCAAAAAAATTGTTCATCACGACCAAGTGGGATTTATCCCAGGAATGCAAGGCTGGTTCAACATATGTAAGTCTATCAATGTCATTCACCACATCAATAAAAGCAAAGCCAAAAACCACATGATTATCTCAATAGATGCAGAGAAAGCCTTTGACAAAATCCAACACCCAATCATGCTCAAAACTCTACAAAAAATGGGAATAGAGGGGGAAATTCCTCAAGATAGTGGAATCCATATATAGCAAACCTATGGCCAACATCATACTCAATGGACAGAAGTTGAAAGCATTGCCTCTCAGACCAGGGACTATACAGGGCTGTCCACTATGACCATTACTTTTCAATATAGTATTGGAAGTTCTTGCCATAGCAATCAGGCAAGAGAAAGAAATCAAAGGAATACAGATTGGAAGGGAAGAAGTCAAGCTCTCACTATTTGCAGATGATATGATAGTCACATAGAAAAACCTAAAGAATCCAGTAGAAAACTACTGGAAGTTATTAGGCAATATAGCAAGGTGTCAGGCTACAAAAACAATGTACAAAAATCAGTGGCATTTCTCTATGCAAACACTAAATCTGAAGAAGAAGACATCCAGAAATCACTCCCATTCACTGTTGCAACAAAATCAATAAAATACCTAGGAGTAAAGCTGACCAAAGAATTGAAAGACTTTATTACTGAAAACTATGAGTCACTCTTCAAGGAAATAGAAACTGATACCAAGTAATGGAAAGAAACCCCATGCTCATGGATCAGAAGAATAAATATTATCAAAATGAATATTCTCCCCAGAGCCATATACAAATAATGCGATATCCATCAAAGTTCCACCAAGCTTCTTTAAGAAAATAGAACAAACACTACAATCATTTATCTGGAACATGAAAAAACCTATAATTGCCAAAACCATCTTGAGGAAAAGAAACAGAAACGGAGGCATCACACTCCCAGATCTCAAACTATATTATAAGGCCATCATCATCAAAACAGCCTGGTACTGGAACAAAAATAGGCACACAGACCAGTGGAACAGAATTGAAATCCTAGACTTAAACCCCCACACCTATGGACATCTAGTCTTTGATAAGGGGGCCCAAAGTGTTAAATGGAAGAAGGAGTCTCTCTTCGATAAATGGTGCTGGGAAAACTGGATTGTAACATGCTGAAGAATGAAATTGAACCGCCTTATCTCACCAGAAACAAAAATCAGCCCCAAATGGACCAAAGATCTGGATGTCAGACCGGAAACTATCAAATACTTAGAGGAAAACATTGGTTAAACACTTTCCCACCTAAACCTCAAGGATAACTTTGATGAAACAAACCCAATTGCAAGGAAGACTAAAGCAGAAACAAACCAATGGAACTACATCAAATTGAAAAGCTTCTGCACAGCCAAAGAAGCTATCACACAAAGAGACCCCTCACAGAATGGGAGAAGATCTTCACATGCCAAACATCAGACAAGAGACTAATCACCAAAATATACAAACAACTCAGAAAACTTAGCACCAAAAAAGCAAATGACCCCATCCAAAAATGGGCAGAGGATATGAACAAGACTTTCACTTCAGAGGAGATCCAAAAGGCTCACAAACATATGAAAAACTGCTCCAGGTCGCTGATTGTCAGAGAGATGCAAATAAAGACAACACTGAGATACCACCTCACTCCTGTGAGAGTGGCATACATCAAAAACGACAGCAGCAACAAATGTTGGAAAGGCTGTGGGGACAGAGAAACCTTCCTACACTGCTGGTGGGAATGTAAATTGGTCCAGCCTCTGTGGAGAGCAGTCTGGAGAACTCTCACAAGGCTAGACATAGACCTTCAATATGACCCAGTAATTCCTCTCCTGGGGTTATACCCCAAGGATTCCATAATGCCCAAACAAAAAGATGTGTGTACATCTATGTTCATAGCAGCACAATTCATAATAGCTAAAACCTGGAAGGAACCCAGGTGCCCAACAGCAGATTAGTGGCTGAGAAAGCTGTGGTACATATACACAAGGGAATACTATGCAGCTATTAAGTACAATGAGCCCACCTTATCTGACCCATCTTGGACAGAGCTAGAAGGAATTATGTTAAGTGAGCTAAGTCAGAAAGATAAAGATGAGTATGGGATATCCCCACTCATCAACAGAAGTTGAGAAAGAAGAACAGAAAGGGAAACTAAAAGCAGGATCTGATTAAATTGAGATCAGGGCACCAATGTAAAAACACTGTAGTGAGGGGGAGGGTGGCCATTGGGCTTCCCCGCATGGTGGGTGGGTGGGATGGGACACAGTCTTTTGGTGGTGGGAGTGGTGTTTAATCCTATTAAAGTGTAAACATATAAACCACTATTTAATTAATATGAGAGGTGAAAAACTGATGATATGTCTAGAACTTCTTAAAACACAGACTGAGTCTTTTCAATTCATAGGCTGTCTTTGATATGTTGTCTCTGCCAAAAGCCTAGACTAGGGAGAACAGAAGCAATTGGTAGCACAGCTATAAACAAGATGCTAGGTATTATACCCCAAACCCTAACAAAGGGACTTTCCAAAGTTAACCCTATCACCAAATAATGTGATGATAACAATAACTATCCATTGTCTTCTTGAACCCTAAGACAACAGGAACCTCACATTTCCACTATAGAGCCTATATTTCCCCCAGTCCTGGAACCTTAGGGTGGGGCCCACTTTTCTGCATGCTGCTCTCAATTCAAATCAAATAATATTGCATCCGTGGATCGCAACCTAATCAATGCAACGAGTGCCACCCCAGCATGCTTCACTTCAGACTGTGACCAGAGACTTCAGGTGTGGAATGACAACCCTTCAGCTTCATCACTCGGGTGAGACCTTTCCTTTCATAGTATTCTCTAATTCCATTCCAGGTGTTCCACTCCCCAATAAAGTCCCCGAACTTAGATATAGTCCAGGTCCCCTGAGATAGAGCGTAGGTTCACCCACGCCCATAAACTAGGGGAAAAATATATACCTGAAAGCAGAAGGACACAAGAGCATGCAGGGAATACCCCCAACACTTCATCTGCACTATTCCAGTCTTTAGATCCATGATTGTTCAACAATCTGTTTGGCTTTGTATGTTAACTCTCTTTTCCGACACCAGGTTCCAGATGCCACCAAGATGCTGACCAGACTTCCCTGGACAGACAACACCATCAATGTGTACTGGAGCTCTGCTTCCTCAGAGCCCCACCGTACTAGGGAAAGAGAGAGGCAGACTGGGAGTATATCGACCAGTCAACGCCCACGTTCAGCAGGGAAGCAATTACAGAAGCCAGACCTTCCACCTTCTGCAACCCACAACGACCCTGGATCCATACTCCCAGAGAGACAGTGAATGGGAAGGCTATCAGGGGAGGGGATGGGATATGGAGATTGGGTTACGGGAATTGTGTGGAATTGTACCGCTCTTATTCTGTGCTTTTGTTAATGTCTCCTTTCTTAAATAAAAATAAAAATAAAAAAAGATTATTCCTTTCATCTTTCAAAGGTTATGGTCTGGATATGGGGATCATTGTCAAAACATACATCTTGGTTGACTGCAGCAATCGCAAAATCAAATAATCATATTCCAGCAAATTCTTGGAGGCCTTAAAAATTATTCCCATTATGTGCAGACAGTTACAATTTTAACTATAAATCTAGACCTTAATTTTTAAAAAGCACTCCTATGTAGCCGAATATTTCAGTGGGAAATTATTCTTTGTGGAAATTGACTATGGGTAAGGTAAGTTATCTGCTCTGAACTACCATGTTTCTGTTATCATGCCTTCCTGCCAAATCATAATACATATTATAAGCATCGTGTACTCTGTGAGCGACTATCAGAATACTCACTGATGATCAGTGACATACTAGGAATGTTTTACCTGTGTTTATCACTGATTGTCTTTACACTAGACAAAAAATACAGTAAATCACTTCTCCATATATGTTAATTTTGAAGTTAAGTCTTGTAAATAAAGTCAGTAATTAAGTTAAACAAGCCATATTTATGTAGTGTCTTTTTTCTTTTTTTTTATTAGTGATTTAATATTGATTTACAAAATGATGTGTAACAGGAGTATAATTCCAATTTGTTCCCACCATCAGAGTTCTGAATCCCCAGTCCGTCCATTGCAAGCCTCTGCAGTTCTCTCAAGGTTGCAGACATGGGTTAACTGTCACCTCTATCTGTCTGGATTTGAACATAATTGCCCCCTTTTTCTTTCAGGTCCAGTCTTCCCTCCCCATCCAAGCCACTCATGACTCTATTACTACATTCAAATGGTCCTCTCTTTTTCCTCCTCTCTCCCCAGGTCCTGATGGAGTTGGAGTTCAGAAGTATTATTATTATTATTAATTATTAGAAGAGCATAGGATGTCTCTCAAACTTTTTGATGCATAGACCCCAGTTCTGAGTACATATTCCTTTAATCTAAGCAATTAAGGTTTCAAATTGGTAACTGGATTGGATTTTAAATTAACAGTTGACTTAAATCATTAATACATGTTTTAATATTTTATTCCCTTTTGTTGCCATTTTTATTGTTGTAGTTATTGTTATTGATGCCATCATTGTTAGATAGACAGAGAAATGGAGAGAGGAGGGGAAGACAGAGAGGAGGAGAGACAGATAGACACCTGCAGACCTGTGTCACCACTTGTGAAGCCACTGCCCTGAAGATGGGGAGTGGGGGCTCGAACTGGGATCCTTCTGCCAATCCTTGCGCTTTGCACCAAGTGCACTTAACCCGCTGCACTACGGCCTGACTCCCCATTAATACATTTCTAATTATGACTTTTTCTTTGAACTATTAAGTCACCTGTAATCTTAGACCAGGGAGACCAGAAGAAACTAGCCGTGTCACTCTATAAGATACAGCTCTATGTAAATAGTAATTCCTAACCATATGATTTTCAAATTCAGCCAAGTTCCCAGATAACGTGTTTATAATAATACCTATTGCCTTCTTAAACTCTAACACAGCAGGAGCCTTTCCCATTCTCTAGAAAACCCCTATTTCTCCCAGTCCTGGAAATTATGGGGCATGGCTCATTTTCCTGCAAGCTTCTCTTGATCCATACCATTTGCTACCGCATCTGCTGATCTCAACCAAATCAACGCAACCAGTGCCACCTCTACAGATTTCACTTAGGATTGTGTCCAGAATTCCCAGGCATGGAATTTCAACCTTTCAGCTCCATTACTTTTCCAGCAAGTTGCAGATACCACCATGACACCAACCTGACTTCCCTGGGCAGATGACCTCACTGATGTGTCCTGGAAGCCCACCTCTCCAAAGCTGTGCCCGACTAGGGAAATATAGGGACAGGGTGGGAGTATGGATCAACCTACCAATGCCCATTGTTCAGTGGAGAAGCAATTACAGAAGACAGACCTTTCATCTTCTGCACCTATAATGATACTGGGTTCATGCTCCCAGGAGGATAAAGAATAGGAAAGCTTTCAATGGAGGGTATGGGGTACGGAACTCTGCTGGTGGGAATTGGGTGGACTTGTGCCCCTTTTATGTAGTGTCAGGAAAAGTTCTGCACACATAAACCCCAAGCATGAACAAATAATTGTTTTAACTTAAAAAAGCATACACAAAGAAGATAACTGTTGAAATGAAAACATCTAATAGTGAGTAGTATTCCATTGTGTATAAATACCACAACAGTTTCTTAACAGGAAAATTTTTATTATATGAAATCACTGACGAATGTAAATAAATATATATAGTTTGGCAAATCACTTTGCTGCAAAGTACTCTTGGAATAGTGTACATGTCTTCTTTTCTGAAGGTATAAAGTATGTCATCTCTATTGTCAGAATCCTATGACAGTTATTTCTACTTGAGTTCTTGTAGGACCACTCTGGTGGTGCTGTTAGGAGATGCTGGCAGAGTTGTCAACTTGGATAGCAGATCTCATAGGAGTAGAGGCCCAGCCTGTCAAGTCCAGCTGTACAGCAGCTGATAGGAGACTAAAATTGGAGATACACCTGGTTTTCTATTAGATTTCAGTTGTTTGTAGTTTGAGACTTTCTAGGTCATTCAAACCAGCACGTCTACTTCTGGATGCTGTAGTGATTGGCTTTGTGAGTCGAATTCTACTTTCAGTAATTTTTGAAAGAGTCCTAGGAAAGAATTCTTAGGTGCAGGTTGTTGACATGGTCTCTGGGGTGTAACAGTTTTAGACTCTGCTCCAGGACAACCTGTGACCAATTTAATACTATCCTGTTCTTCAGAGAGTAGCCCTTCTAACAACTCCTCCTTGATGCCTAAGATGTTCCCCATCAATCTTAATACATGGATGCGCTGGTCTTTGGGAGTTTTCAAATGACCAATGAAGAGATTTCTCATTAGTGTTTTGTTGACTTTTTCTTCAGAGGGTGTTGTTAATTATGTCCATGGGTTTCTTCTGTGTAGTACAGAGCGTTTCTGTCTTTTGATTGAGTTGCGATTCTTGGCTATGTAAGTTCTGAGGTTCCTCCTGGAGGGCACAGCTGTCAGTCTGCTTTAGGTTTAGGGACTCTAGGAGTTGTTCCTTTTCTTGAGTCACATGCAGTGCCTTCTCTGTTTCTGAAAAGTGATGTGCCTCCGTAGTCATCTCCTGTCCTTTTACTTTCAGTTGTTGCTCAAGAGTAAGTGCTTTTTTGTTTCGTGATTGACATGCAAGCACTTTTTCTTGAATCCTAGTAGAAAAAGCAAGATTAGCCTTTTGTAACTCTTGACACTTCGCTTTGTTCTTCTCACACTGCTCTAGTAGGTTTTTGTTTTCTCCTCTTAGTTCATAAATAGACATTTCTAAATTGGCTATTCCTCCCTGTAGGTTTGTTTCTGCCTCTCTTAAAACTTTGTTTTCATTCACTATTTCTGTGAGATTTCCATTTAAAGCAAGTAACTGATCACATTTCAGGCTGAACATGACTTCCATTTTGTGAACTGGGTTTTGCAAACTATGTTCTGTCTCTTTCGTCTCATTTCGTCACCTGTTTGCTGACGTCCTGTTCTTGAGGTGCTTGAGCTCTTAGCGATGGCTTCAGACAACAGCTGGTTGTTTTGGTGAAGAAGTTTAATGGTAACATCTTTGATTTGGAGTGATTTCCTTAGCCCTTCCTCAATCAGAGTTGACTTAAATTGCATATCATGTACCCTGATCAAGATTTGCCGTTTCCACTCTCCCATATTCTCTACTTCCTGTTGCATTTTGCCAAGTTGCCACAGAAGGTCTTCAAACTGCCCGTGGCTAATGCCTCCAAGTTTACTTCCAGTGATTGGTGTTTGTAACACTGTCGGTGAAGCCTGAGATTTTTGATTCACAGCATCAGTTTCCATGTTTCTTCCTTGCATGTTCTGTGATAGATTCTGCACAGTTGGATTAGGCAGGTGATGGCTACTTCTCTCAATCCTAGTAGACAACTGCATATTTAGATTTTCCAGCTTAATGAGGGTTGCTTCCTTCTCGGTTCGAAGTTGTGTCAGATGCTTCTTCTCTTCTAAACTAGATGATAAAACAGTTTGTTTCTCTGTCATCCATATCCATCTTCTCAATTTTCTTTTTGAGTTCCTCAATTTCAAGGTCTTTCTCCTCATTGATTTTCACTAAATAGTCATGTTTCTGCTGTAATTCAGAGGTTGTCACATTACATGTATTTGACAGTTGTGCAATGGTTTCCTCATAGGCTTTGGCTTCCTCAGCCCTTTTCTTTCTGACCTCACACAATTCTGCTTCCAGCTGTGCTGTTTTCCTTTCTAGAGCCTCCAAGTGACTTTTTTTCTTGGGAATTCTGATGGTGAAGAGCAACTGACTCTTCCACCTGATGCAGTATGGTTTCACAGGCTAAAATGGCACTCTCTTTTTCCAGTTTAAAATCAGAAGCAGCTTTCTTTAAAGCCTCACTGGCCTGTAGCATTTCTGAAAGGTTTTGCTGCAGGTTTTTTACTACAGCCTCCTTCTTTTGAGTGATGTCCATTTTCCCCTCTTCTAGGTCCTGAGCTCTTTGTGGCATCCCTGAGGTCTCTGTTCAGTTTACTGATGACACTTTCATTCTCATTCTTCTGTTGTCTCTCCTGATCTACAGCCAACAACAAATGCTTTTCTGTTTCTTCACTTTGCTCATACGATTCTTGTAACTTTCTTCTTAATATTTCCTTGTCATTGATAATTTCCTTTAACTCTGTTTCTGTTGCCTTCAAGTGAAATCTTAAGTCATTGAGTTCTGCATTCAGATCCTCCTTGTCTTTTGCAGCCAAGCTTTTCAGTAGTTCATTCTCACAACTTACTTTGAAGAAAGACGACTCAAGTTGATTTTTTTGTTGATTCAGTGATGATTTTTCTCTCTCTAAAGCTTGGACATGTGTCTTTAATGCTAAAGTCTCTTGAGCAAGGTTGGCATTAATTTGGTCTGAAGATAATTTCTCACTTAAATCTTTAATTGTATCTTCCATCTCTTGGATTATTTTTGTACACTCTCCCTTTTCAGCTTGCAATGCGTGTATAGTTTCTTCCATCTTGTGGACTTCTGAGTGATGAGATACAATTTGGGAATCACAGTTTTGTAAAAGACTCTCTAGTTGGGCAATTTGTCCTTTGTAGTCTTTTATTTCCTTTTGATGTTGAGAAATAACTTCTTCCAGGTTCTGTTGATAGTTATTCTTCAAAACTGATAGTTTGCAGTGATAATCATCAGCCTTCTTGCTCTGTCTCTGTTTCAGTTTCTCAATTTTATTTTTTAGCTTGCATACTTCATCTTCCTCTGATATCTTGCCTCCTTGCACAGTATACCCCTGTGCAATCTGCCACCAGTGAGCTAATTCACATTGTAGTCTGGAGTCTTTGGTGGCCAACCTGTCTTCTTTTACTTCTTCTCCTTCTTCTTCTTCTTCTTCTTCTTCTTCTTCTTCTTCTTCTTCTTCAGAAGAAGAAGAAGAAGAATTTAAACATATCTCAGTAAAGTCTGTGCTGTGAATGTCTGAGACTTGGTTAGTGCTGTCACAGCTGAGGGAGGCTGCAGGGGCTGCCCTCACAGGTGCTTCACTAGCTCCTGCGTACCTGGGCTGCCCTGCTGACTGCAGCATCCTTGTTTCATCCAGTATAAGAATCTGTTTTGTTTCCAGCTGGCTACCTTCTTGAGGTAGCAGCTTGTTTTGGAAATGTGAAGACCACTGATCTTTGTGAAACCCTACAGGCTCACACGACTCTCCGGACTCTTCTGGAGTGCCTCAGGGTTCTCACTTTCCATCAAGAAAGCCACAGGCCTGGCTTCAATATCATGGGTCAGAGCAGGAGATGGTTCTACCAGCATATCCTCCATGTTCTCTGCCACAAATTCCTTTCTCAAATTGGAAAGTTGGCCAGCGATACTCACCAGGCCTTCCCCGGCTTGGCCAAGAACCTGGCTGAAGCTGGAATGCAGGTTTCCTAGCCACGACTTTGAGGATTCATAAGTGAACAGTTGAGCTCCAAGAGAAGCGCCCACCAGAATCAGACAGTTCCAAGTGTCCTAGACCCTCTCACCAGAGGATTCTGGATCAACACATCTGAGCGCTGACCTCATAGGTGAGGTTGCTTGGCAGCGGGGCTGAAGGCTTGCATGTGGAGGGGTGGGGGGAGGGCTGCACTCGGGACTCCTTTGAGGTCATACCATGGGAGGCAGGGCATGGGATTCAGCGCCTGGGGTGCGGTAGGGTGGCACAGGGCGTTCTCTGAGGCCAGGCTCCCACCTACTGCGTGGTTCTACCTGAAATTGTAGGTGCCTAACTCTGCATTCTGAGGGATGGTTGGCTGGGCAAGAGATGACATTGGGCAGAAATCTGGAGTTCATCAGCCACATTGTAAATGGTTTAGACCTCGTGGACTATAAATTTTTACTCAGATGTCCCCTAGTCTTTTTGTTTGTTTGTTTTCCCACTACAATTATAAATGACATCAATTTATTCTCACTTGGTGACTGCATAGAGGAATGCCACTGATGTTTCTACCTTCATTTTGTAGCCTGCCACCTCCGGCGGCAGAGTCAGGAACCCAGGAAGTACCTATCATAGAGGGTGGGGAGAAGCAAGAAGCACAAAAAGACAAGGACTAAACCAAAACCTCTCTGAGGCAGGGGGAGTGAGACCAAACCAATGTAACAGAATGACCTTGTAAATAGACCACAACGTCAAGCAATGTAACAGAAGAGATCCCAGAAGCAGAACTAGAAGCATACCAACAATTCCCCTTTTTCTTTTTAACTAATTGACCATAGTATTAGGAGTGTGGGGTGAACAGAAACCTATATTGTACAGGCATTTTCAAAAAAGAAACTGGCACAACATGGAGAACAAGTAAGCGAGCAACAAGAACCAGTGTGATGCCAAGGGAAGGCCTTAGGGGGGTGTTTCTTGCCTCTGTGAGCAAGGCTTTATCAAGCTAAAGGACATTTTATTGCTTCTGTGGGCTTCTCTTGCCTTGATGGGCGTTTCCTGCCTCTGTGGGCATTACCTATCATGGAGGGAGGGTATTGCCTATAGAGTCCCATGGCAGCTGGCTGCAGTCAGTCTTTGAGAAACCCAGCAGCATAAAGGGAAGCTACTGTAGAGTTGTGTACCAGTAAGTCCGATGGAAGTGCCAGTCCAAAGCAGATGTCCACTGAAGAATTGCCGGGGGGTGAATTGTTGCATGAGGAAGGTCAGCCGCTGGAATTCTGCTTTTCTGTAGAAAACTTGACAGCTGAAATTTACTTACTTATGAAACAAAACTTGTAGCAGGTTATAAGTTTATCACAATTGATAACTCAATGATTTTAATTGGTTTAAGTATCTTTATAAATTTGGAAGGTATTTCTCATTTCATTTTAAGGCTGCTTAACCAATTTAAGCACAATAAAATGCAGTAAGGCAAAGAACCTCTGTTAGAGCCTCAGGCATGAGAATCATTAGCATAACTATTGTGCAGTCTATCTTATGCCTGGGCTGGTTCTAACTCTAAATGAGAAGGTATTTGAGAGCTTTACATATCAATAACGTCTTATTTAACCTTTTGTTACACCTCTATAAGATGGAGACACACCCTAGGTGTACACTGGTTTTTTAGACCAACTTAGTTAAAATATATTGATTTTTAACTAATTTTTACCTCAGACTTTAAATGTAAGTTAATTTTACCTTTATGGGAATTATGTTGAAAACCTTTTTCATTTAACTTTGCCTGGCAAGAATGTAGCCTTAAAGTTATATTTCTAACCTTAAAGTTAATGTTTACCAAACTTCAAACACACATATAAACATGGTCCTCAACACACAAGGAGAAAAACCTCTGTCATGAAGACATGTCACTCTAAAAACCTCTGTCATGAAGACATGTCACGAGTTTAGATCTGTACTGTCTTAGTTGTTCGGGGGGTGCATTGTCTGGCGGCTGCGTATTCTAGCTCCTCTGCCTTCAGAGCCGAGCTGGGGATCTCAGCCAGGGGGCCCAGTCCCGGCAGGGAGCCCATGGTCTCTGGGTGGTCCGGGATCTGCCCAGACTTCATAGCAGGAGGGTGAGCGGGCCGGCCATGCAGAAGGCGCAGGCCGAGGCGCCCCAGGTCGGTGGCCAGAATGGGCTGCAGCTCTGCCCACCACGTCTGCCGCCCTGCTCCCAGTGGCCTAGCAGTGTGGATGGAGCCCGCTGCAAACACTTTCCCCCACGGCGGTGAGTAGGCTCCGGCATGCTGGCGGTGGGCAGAAACCAAAGTGTGGCCCAGAACGAAATGTTCCAGAAACAGAGAAACTGTCTCATGAAGAAAGAGCAGAGGCCTTTGAAACCTCTTCACAAGCAGAAAAGCAGCCCACAGTGGATAGGTAGCCAAACATCTTTATTTATCTGAGGGACGGGCAGGTCAGGTCCCACGTTGTGGCACCATTTGTAGTTTAAGTTCTGCACACCAGTATGCCAGGCTAGCTTCTCGGTGGTAGACAGACGACCAGGGACACATGGCTGAGCAGAGAAGCAGTATTTCTTTATTCATAAGCGAACACTTCAAAAAACTAATCTAATCTAATCACCACACAATTCTGTCCTGGTGGCAGAGTCAGGAACCCAGGAAGTACCTATCATAGGGGGTGGGGAGAAGCAAGAAGCAAGAAAAGACAAGGACTAAACCAAAACCTCTCTGAGGCAGGGGGAGTGAGACCAAACCAATGTAACAGAATGACCTTGTAAATAGACCACAACGTCAAGCAATGTAACAGAAGAGATCCCAGAAGCAGAACTAGAAGTATAGCAACACTTTGTTTTTCTTTTCTCTACCTCACCTTACTGGTTTAACCCCTATGCTTCTCTCAAATGCCATTGCATAATTAAAGTGCCTGCATCATGGAGACTAATTGTCTTGACCTTTATGTATCTTATCAATTCTTGTCATACCAGCCCCCCAACCATAGGGGCAAGCTGACCTTAAAGTAACCTGTAATTTCTGACATATTTGAAAAATGTTCTTTGTTCTTTGTTTAACTTTCTATATAAACCTGTACCTATCCCCAAATAAAACGAGTGTCTGTACCAAAATACTCCCCGAAGTCTCCTATCAGAATCACTGGGCCCTGAGAGCTGGTGAGGGAGGTTCAGTGGCTTGCCTCCTGGCTGGATCCCCTCCACAGGAGTGCCAGCAAAAGTATACAGTGTCATCTTTTTACATTGAACTTAGTATTCCATTGACAACATGTCCCATGATTTCTTTATCTGTTGATGGGCATTCAGGTTACTTCTACCCTTCGACTATTGTGAATAATGAGGGCCATGGACATATGGGTATATGTATCCCTTTGAATTAGTGGTTTCATGTCCTTTGGACATATGCCCAGGAGAAAAGTATTGCTGGGTCATGAGTTATTTCTATTTCTCTTTGTTTAAGGTCTCTCCACACCATTTTCCATAGTGACTGTATGAGTAGGCATTTCCAGCAACAGTGTAACAGAGTTCCTTTTTCTCCATATCCTCAATGTGATTTTCATTTGCATTTCTCTTAGGATAAGTGAAGTGGAACATTTTTTTATATGTCACCACACATCTTCCTGTTGTTAAAAAAAATGCACACAGAACTTTCTACATGTCAGATCACCATCTAAGTGTTTTGTAAACATTATTTCCCTCACAAGAATGTTACAAAACAGGTACTCTTTATCTCAGCAACTTTTGTTTTCAATGTAACTTACATATTATAACATTCATTCATTGTAAGTGGACATGTCAATGTTTTTCTTTTTCTTTTCCTTTTAATTAAGTATATGGAAGCATGCAACCCTCATCACAATCCAGTCTTAGAACATTCTGGCACCTCAAAAATGTTCTTCATGCCTGTTTGCAACTCATCCTACCCAACCTCCACCCCTTCCACCCTAGGAAACCCCTGAGCTGCTCTGTCTTTACTTTCCTGGTTGGTCCCAAAGCAAAGTTCAGGCCATGTCAGTATTTAAATTCTCATGTTCCTTCTGGGAGAAAGGTGAACAAAAATGCTCTCTGTTGAGTGTGATGCAATCGGCATTTGTAAACTCTCCAGGATGATTGGACTCCTTCACTATGTTCTTGGGAGGAAATAACCTTCTTGCTGTTGCCCCTGGTGTGTGGCTGAGAGACCCCTCTGAGACTTGGCAGGGCTGGTCCACCCTACACTAGGTGGTCATAGTACATAAACTGAGTCATCTGTTCTTGGGAAAGCTGCTTAAAAGGTCCTTTGTCTGACTGGTAATGACTTCCTCCTCCTCATTGTAAAGACCTGCACAGTCATCATCCCATCCTGCGTCCAAGATTTGATGTGGTCACCGCCATCTCTAGCCTTGCTTTGCACAAGGTTTCAAGCGGCATGTGGCCACTTGCTCCCCAGCATGCAATGAGCAGAGCAGGAGGAGATAAGTTTTGAGGTTAATGCATGCATGATGTGTTTTGATGCATGTGTGGTGTTTTGGAGACCAAGGTGTAAGCACTACCTTGGAAAGGACCTTCATTGGAGCTCAATTTGTGGCAAGTTTCTGCTGGGGGCCTGGAATTCTGGTGGTTATTTCTCCCCAAGTCTACTGTCAGTTCTACTGCTTTCCACATCCTTTTGAGAACTTGAGGTCAGTCTAAACCACTCTTTGGGGTTCATCCACTACCTCTCATCATGGTCCTTTCAAGAGTCAGCTGCAATCCTTAGAGCCACCCACTACACTGCCAGCTTGTGCACAGAGGAAAGTGTGTGAGTGACAGACAGATAGGAACAGAAAGGGTTTAAGGTATCCTTCCCTTTAATTCACAGATCATTATTACGTGAACACTCCCCACCATTTATGATGTTCCTTTTTCATTTTTTAATTTGCAATTAATAGTAGGTTACAAGATTGTAAGATGACAGTGTATATAGTCCCATAACACAGCCACCACCAAAGTTCTGTGTCCTTACCCTCCCACCTCCCAAAGATCACCACTGTAGGTCTTATAAATCTTACAGTTTGCTTGCTTCTGTGTTATTTATTTTTTTATTTCAAGTTCATGTGTATCTGTTCTCTAGATTCCACATATGAATGAAAAGTTCCTTTTGTTTTGAGATGGCATCAGTGATTGAATTCATTCTCATGCATGGAAGCATGCACTTGACCATGGAACAACCTCTTAAGTCCACTTTTATGGTTTTTAAAAAAAATTTATGTATGTGTATATGTATGTATATATGTACCTATTTTATGACACAGTCTCTAAGATGTGATATTTCTCTGGTCAGGATCCAACTTTAAAAAAAAATTTATTTATAAAAAGGAAACACTAACAAAAACCACAGGATAATAGGGGTACAACGCCACACAATTCCCACACCAGAACTCCATATCTCATCCCCTCCCCTGGTAGCTTCCCTATTCTTTATCCCTCTGGGAGTATGGGCCCAGGGTCATTATGGGGTGGAAGGTCTGGCTTCTGTAGTTGCTTCCCCGCTGAACATGGGCGTTGGCAAGTTGAGGGTCCAACTTAAAAAAATTATTTATTTTTCATTTTTGTCATCCTTGCTTTTGTTTTTGTAGTCATTATTGTTGTTATTGATGTCATCATCATTGTTAGATAGGACAGAGAGAAATGGAGAGAGGAGGGGAAGACAGAGGAGAGGAAAGAAAAATAGACACCTGCAGACCTGCTTCACTGCCTGTGAAGCAACTCCCCTGCAGGTGGGAAGCCAGGGGCTCGAACCTGGGATCCTTACACTGGTCCTTGCACTTTGTGCCACCTCACTACCGCTGACTCCCGAGGATCAAACTTTTTAATTCATTTTATTATTTTATTTCATATATATGGAGAGAGAGAGAGAGAGAGAGAGAGACATGAAGAGAGAATAGCACTGGTGCTTTTCCAGCTGTGTCACCTCCCATGGCTTGAAACCAGATCATGCATGGCAAGGCAGATACCTTACAGGATGAACTATCATCTAGTTCCACAGTCATATTACTTACATTTTATATTCGTCTTCTGCTCTTGGTTCCTCACCCTAATATTCTGGGTACAACAGCACCCATGGACAAGTGCAAGTGCTTCCTAGGAGACCAGCAAATCCTCTCAACAACCCCAGAGAGCAGTTACTGTTATTATGTCCCCTTTTAAAATTTACTTGAATATATATATATATATATATATATATATAATTTATTTTTATTTTCCCTTTTTGCTGCCCATGTTTTTAAAAAACATTTTATTTATTTATTAATGAGAAAGTTAGGAGGAGAGAGAAAAAGAACCAGACACCACTCTGGTACATTTGCTGCCAGGGATTGAACTCAGGACCTCATGCTTGAGAGTCCAACATTTTATCCACTGCTCCACCTCCCGGACCACGCCCTTGTTGTTTTATTGTTGTAGTAGTTATTATAGTTGTTGTTGATGTCATCATTGTTGGATAGGACAGAGAAATGGAGAGAGGAGGGGAAGACAGAGAGGGGGAGAGAAAGATAGACACCTGCAGACCTTCTTCACTGCCTGTGAAGTGACCCCCCTGCAGGTGGGGAGCCGGGGGCTCGAACCAGGATCCTTATACCGGTCCTTGAGCTTGGTGCCACTTGCGTTTATAACCCGCTGCACTACCACCGGTTTATTTTTACTATTTTTTTTTTTATTGCCACCAGTGCTACCACTGGGGCTTAGTGCTGGCCATTTTCCACCCCTGCCCTTTTTTTAAAAAAAATCTTTTTTATATATTTGTTTATTTATTTATTCCCTTTTGTTGCCCTTGTTGTTTTATTGTTGTAGTTATTATTGATGCCATTGTTGTTGGATAGGACAGAGAGAAATGGAGAGAGGAGGGGAAGACAGAGAGGGGGAGAGAAAGATAGACACCTGCAGACCTGCTTCACTGCCTGTGAAGCGACTCCCCTGCAAGTGGGGAGCCGCGGGCTCGTACCCGGATCCTTACGGCTGATCCTTACACGGGTCCTTGGCTTTGCACCATATGCCCTTAACCCGCTGCGCTACCGCCCGACTCCCCGCCCCCCTTTTTTTTTCTTGCTTTTGGTTGATAGAGAATAAAGAGAGACACCTGCAGCCCTGCTTCACCGCTTGTGAAGCTCCCCCCACTGTAAGTGAGGTACGGGGGACTTGAACCTGGTTCCTGAGCATGATAATGTCTCTGCTCCACTGGGTGTGCTACCACCTTCCCCATTTTTAGATGAAGAAAGCAATTAACTAGAAAGGTTAGGCCATTGTCTCAGGGGACAGAGCACACGAACGCTAGAGGCAAGGTGTCCACGCAAATGGTTCTGGTATCTGCTGAAGCCACACCTCTTGCTTCTGTCAGGGGCTCCCCCACCAGATGTGCTGTGTTAGTGGCTGCCTTGGGACACGAATCTCAACCCCTCAGGTTCTCCTTCTTAGATCTTTCTGGACCCACCTCTGCTCCCCCCCCCCACAGTACCGTCTGCACCACTTTTTTTTTTTTTTTTTTTACCTCCAGGATTATTACTGGTAGGTGCCAGCACTACGAATCCACTGCTCCTGGAGGTTATTATTTTTTTTTCCATTTTTATGGATAAGACAGAGAGAAATTGAGAGAGGAGGGGGAGACAGAGAGGGAGAGACAAGAATACCTGCAGACCTGCTTCACTATTTGTGAAGTACCCCCTCCCCCCGCAGGGAGTGGGGAGCTGGGGGCTCGAACCCAGGTTCTTGAGAGGGTCGTTGCGTTTAGGACTATATGTGCTTAACCCAGTGCTCAGCTTTGTCTTATGGTGGTGCTGTGGATTGAACCTGGGACTTTGGAACCTCAGGCTTGAGAGTCTCTTTGCATAACCATTATGCTATCTACCCTCTGCCCTCTGTCTGTAATTCTTGACTGCTGCCTCTGATGGCTATTTGATATCCCTACATTCTCTGAGGATGCCTTTTTTTAAAAAAAAATTTTAAGGTAACACAGTTTTATTTTCTTTTGTACTATACAACAATTGCATACAATTCACAATGGTCTCCACAGACATCTATTTCCTACCATTCTCTGCAATTTTAATAATATGTTATTGTCTGTGAACCCTGAGTTGTACACATTATTTGTGTGACTTTAATCTTTTTTTTAAACTTTTTAAAAAATATTTATTTCCTTTTGTTGCCCTTGTTATTTTATTGTTGTAATTATTGATGCCATTGTTGCTGGATAGGACAGAGAGAAATGGAGACAGGAGAGGGAGAGAGATAGACACCTGCAGACCTGCTTCACTGCCTGTGAAGTGACTTCCCTGCAGGTGGGGAGCCTGGGGCTGGAACAGGGATCCTTATGCAGGTCCTTGCACTTTGCGCCACATGCGCTTAACCCACTGTGCTACTACTTCCCGACTCCCTGTGACTTTAAACTTTTAAAAAATTAATTAATTTTTTAGTTTACCAGAGCACTTTATCCATTTGGGGGTACGGATCAAAATTCTTTATGAGGTGCTGAAGGTGGAGGGTCTGGCTTATAGTGGTGCTGGGGAAGGAACCAGGAACCTCAGATCCTCAGGCATGGAAGTGTTTTTTGCTTAACTTCTATGCTATCCCCCTATTGTATTCCTGGGACTTATTATTTAATAATGGGAAACAGTCACTTCTTTATTCTCTTTTACTGTCTCCTCAATCCATAACCATCCTCCTCTGGGGTAGCCACTCATTTGTTCTCTCTATCCAAAAGACTAGCTTTGTTCCTTTAAATTTTCATCATTAGAGATTTGATAATGATTAACAAGATTGTAAGATAACAGGGGTACAATTCCATACAGTCCTAACACCAGAGTTCCATCTCTTCCACTGGAAGTTTCCCTATTCTTTTTTTTTCTTTTCCCCTTTTGTTGCCCTTGCTGTTGCAGCCCTGTTGTGCTCACCATTGCTGCCGTTGATGTTGACATCATTTGTTGTTGGATAGGACAGAGAGAAATGTCAAGAGGAGGGGAAGACGGGGGGGGGGGGGGGGAGAAAGACAGATACCTGCAGACCTGCTTCATTGCCTGTGAAGCGACTCCCCTGTAAGTGGGGAGCTGGGGGCTTGAACCAGGATCCTTACCGGTCCTTGTGCTCCATACCACATGCGCTTAACCAGCTGTGCTACCGCCTGACCCCCTCCCTATTCTTTATTCCCCTGGGACCAACATTCTTTATGAGGTGCAGAAGGTGGGAGTTCTGGCTTCTGTAATTGCTTCTCTGCTGGACATGGGTATTGGCAGGTCAATCCATACCCCCAGCCTGTTTCTATCTTTCCCTAGTAGGGTAGGGCTCTGGGAAGGTGAGGTTCCAGGGCACATTGTAGAGGTTGTCTGCCCAGGGAAGTCAGGATGGAATCCTAGTAGCATTTGCAATTTGGTGGCTTAACGGTGATAAGATACAAAGCAGGAAAAATTGTTTAATAAACAGGCACCCAAAGGTAGGAATAGAGCAGATGAAACTAGAGGTTTGTGTGTGAAAAGGAGATAGGAAGTCTGTTTTAGGTATGTTCCAAGAGGTCCATGACTTTAGTAATTTTTGCCAGAGCCTGATAGCTAACGTGCAGGTGGGCTGAAAGTACTGTCTGGGAAGATGGTGTCAGACTTGTTCTTTGTCACTGCTTTTTGTTTATTTTTCTAGATTCTACCTGTAAGTACACTCAGGCAGCATTTGCTTGGTTCCTTTGATTTATCAGGTCCTTGAAACATAGCTTGACGGAAGGCATTCATGGTTCTGCTCTTACTGAACACTCAAGAGCCTTCTTCCACACAGGGAGGCTGTGTGTGTGTGTGTGTGGACACAGGCTGTGTTGTCCCCTTCTAGCCATTCGGTCTTGGGCCTGAGTGACCACAGTGTGGAGACTGGGGACCCTGTGCTCTACCCTCTGAAGATAGCATGTATCACCTCCTCACAGGAATAGGGCTGTCTACTAGACCTTCTGGGACATGACCACAGGCCAGTGTAATCATCTTTGGCTGTTGCTTTCAGTGGGCATGTTTCTGGTTACAAGTGAGAATCAGTACCTCTTCTTTTTGCTGGCCCTTTGAATTTCCTCTGCCTGTTTGTGTGTGTGTGTGTGTGTGTGTGTGTGTGTGTGTGTCTTTTTTCCATGTACAGTCTAGCTCATGACCTTGTAGCTTCTGATGTTGAAATGTTTCCTTGACTGCCACTTGTGTCTTTCGTTGACTGAGAGGAAAACTAATCAAATTTTTTTCTTTTCTTTTTTCTTTTCTTTTCTTTTTTCTTTTCTTCTTCTTCTTCTTTCTTTCTTTCTTTCTTTCTTTCTTTCTTTCTTTCTTTCTTCTCCTCCTCCTCCTCCTCCTCCTCCTCCTCCTCCTCCTCCTCCTCCTTTTTTTGCAGAGCACTGCTTAGCTCTGCTGTATGGTGGTATGTAGGGGACTGAATCTGAGACTCCGGCTGGAGAGTCTGTTTGCATAACCAGTACTTCCAGTTTCCTTTTGTAATAAACCATTTCCCACACCTTCACAGAGTCACTCTATATTTTTATCTATTAATACAATAACTTCTCCTTCCATGGTTAGATTGTCTGTCCTTTTGGGCTTAACCTTTGTATAAAGTAGATGTAAGGAATCCAACTTAGTTTTTCTTCAAATGGCGAGTCCCATTCTCAGCACAAATAAGTAAATGGATAAATAAAAGCAAACCTACTTATATTTGGTTCATTTTTTTCATATCTTAAAATTCCATGGGTGGGAAGGTGAGGACAGAGAATTTGGTGGTGGGTTGGTGTGGATCCATGCACTATAATCTGACAATCTTGTAATCACTATGAATAATAAAGAAAAAATGGGAAAAGACCATGGTTAATTGAGTTGATTTCTTTACATTCATGTTCCTATTCTGTTTGTTTAACTGTGACTTGGTAGTGTGCCTTAATATCTGGTAGAGAACTTAGTTAGTCAAGGACCTTTGTTCCTTTCCATGTGGTTTAGAGTAAGTAGGATCATCCAAGATTTGTTCTTCTTATTTATTTATTTTTATTTAAGAAAGTATAAATTAACAAAACCATAGGGTAGGAGGGGTACAACTCCACACAATTCCCACCACCCAATCTCCATATCCCACCCCCTCCCCTGATAGCTTTCCCATTCTCTATCCCTCTGGGAGCATGGACCCAGGGTCATTGAGGGTTGCAGAAGGTGGAAGGTCTGGCTTCTGTAATTGCTTCCCCGCTGAACATGGGTGTTGACTGGTCGGTCCACACTCCCAGTCTGCCTCTCTCTTTCCCTAGTAGGGTGGGTCTCTGTGGAAGCGGAGTTCCAGGACATATTGGTGGGGTCATCAGTCCAGGGAAGCCTGGCCAGCATCCTGATGGCATCTGGAACCTGGTGACTGAAAAGAGAGTTACCATACAAAGCCAAACAAATTGTTGAGCAACCATGGACCCAAAGCTTGGAATAGTGGAGAGGAAGTGTTAGGGGGGTACTCACTGCAGACTCTAGTGTACTTCTGCTTTCAGGTATATATTTTGCAGTAGTTTACGGATACATGTGAACATATGCTCTCTCTCACAGAAACTGGTGTATATCCAGGTTTTGGGACTTTGTTAGAAAGTGAACCACCTGGGATGGAATTAGAGAATACTATGAAAAGAAAGGTCTCACCCGAGTAATGAAGCTGAAGGGTTGTCATTCCATACGTGAAGTCTCTGGACACAGTCTGAGGTGAAGCATGTTGAGGTGGCAATCGTTGTGTTCAAGATTTGTTCTTCTACTCCTGGAAAGAGCTAGATTTGCTGACAGAGAAATTCCTGGCTGCCTTGTGATTATTATTTACTGCTCTAGCCATGCCCCTTGGCCCAGTCTCTTACACATGCAGCAGCTCAAACAACATCATAGAACCAGAATGTTGTTCAACAGCTTGTCGCCTCTTTTTAGTAACTGACTGAGAGACAGACACTGTGACGATGGAGAAGCCATTTGAAGCCACTTGTCTTCTTCTGAGCCAGAGATTCAGGAACTAAACCTGGGACATCTTTGGCTTTGTTTTTTAAATCTTATATAATTACTAAGTGAGATTAACAATTTCAAAATGAAAATAAACCTACAGAGTTCTCAATGCAGCTACACACAAGGGTCAAGAGCTGGACTCCTGACGACATTTCAGAAGAAAATCTGGGACTTCAGCCAAGAGCTGAAGGTGTATGAGGTGCATGTCTGTGCCGGTGTGTTTGTGCAGGGGTGAGGTGTCATTTGAATATAGAGTTGCCAAGACACCTCGCCACCGCCAGAAAAGGTGTTACAAATATGAGAAGGCTGCCATCTAGTGGCAAACCATTTCACCAACAACCTTTGCTCTCCAGTTTGCAGTAGTGACCAGAAAGTCTTTTTTTTTTTTTTAATTTATTTCTTTATAAAATGGAAACACTGACAAGATCATAGGATAAGAGGAGTAAAATTCCCACCACCAGAGCTCTGTATTCCACCCCTCCATCGCTTTCCTATTCTTTAACCTGTGGGAGTATGGACCCAGGGTTATTATGGGGTGCAGAAGGTTTAAGGTCTGGCTTCTGTAATTGCTTCCCCGCTGAACATGGGCATTGACAGGTTGGTCCATACTCCTAGCCTGCATCTCTCTTTCCCTAGTGGGGCAGGGTTCTGGGGAAGTGGGGCTCCAGGACACATTGATGGGGTTGTTTGTCCAGGGAAGTCCAGTTGGCATCATGGTAGCATCTGGAACCTGGCAGCTGCAAAAAAGAGAGTTAACATATAAAGCCATACAGCTTGTTGATTAATCATGAACCTAAAGGCTGGAATATTACAGATGAAGATTTGGGGTCTCTGTTTTGGAAATAGCTTGTAGTTATATTCCAATGGGCCCATGACTTTATTAGTTTTTGCCTGAGCCTGACATCTGATATGCAGGTGGACCCAGGTCATTGTCTGAGCAGATGATTTCATGTCTGGAAAAAGGGCTAGAAAGATGGATCAGGGAAGAAAGTAGCTCCCAAATATGGGAAAAATGTATAAATATTGTTGACTGTAAACCCCATCGATTTGCTGTGGGGCCCATATTCAGCACAGGAGCCTGTGTGACCTCTGTATTCCAGGCCGTTTTCTAAGAATTCTGAAGATGACAACATGGCCCAGAAGACAGAAGTACTTGTTGCCTTTATTTTAAAGATGGAAAAATGGAGGAGTAAAGCGAATTGCCCACCACCACAGGACTTATACTGTGTTGAAATCCAGATGGTGTAACTGTAGAATGTATGTAGCTCGAGCGAGAGGGAGGGGATGATGTGTGGGAGCCGGCTAGAGGCCAGTTAGACAACGTGGATGCTGGACAGTTTCATCACTGCCCAGACAACTGCTGGACAGTGTCATGTTCTATCCTATCACAGGGGAACTTGAGCACTGCAAAACATTGACAAGTTACTAAAAAAAAAGGGGGATCACTTATTTTCCTTCCTTCCACTCCTCCTTCCTCCCAGAGTTCGTTCCTTCCTCCTTCCTTCCCTCACTCCCTTCATCCCTTCCTTCCTTCATTCCTACCTTCTTTCCTTTCTCCCTGTTTGCTAACACACCTTAAGGGAGAAAGACAGAGTTGACAGATTTAAGAGGAAAACAGTAGTTTTTTTCCAAATAAAAATTATTTCTTTATTTAATTACTGGATAGAGAAAGAGAGAAACTGAGAGAGGAGGAGGAGATAGAGAGGGAGAGAGATACCTGCAGCTCTACTTCACCACCCATGAAGCTTCCCTTTACCCTGCAGGTGGGGATTAGGGGCTTGAACCTGGGTCTTTATGCCCTGTAGTGTGTGCACTCTATCAGGTGCAGAACTACCTGACCACTGCATAAGAGGAAAATAAACACAAGCACACACACACACACACACACACACACACACACAGAGTCAGAACAATAACAGTGTTCAGCTCTGGCATATTATATTGCTGGGGATTCAACTTGGGACCTTGACGACCCAAACATGGATGTCTTTTATGTCACCATTATGCTGTCTTCCTGGTGGAAAAAAATTCCTTTTTCCAGGGAAAGCTCAAAAATAGATTTAAAAATCAATTGAAACCTATTTTTTAAAAAAGTATCAACATAAAAAGATCTTGAGATGTTTCAATATTTGGTATTTGAACAGAAACAGGTAGTCGTACCCAGTGGAGAACTGAAAATGAAGAAAGACTAACTGAAGTGTCAGATAAGATCATCCACCTGTTTTTTGAGAGAAGGAAAACAAGCAGTTCCAGGGCCTGTGCTGGAAAGGCAAAGGGAGACACGAGTCAGGAAAAAGAAGCAGAGACATTTTTAGAAAAATGTGAGCTAAACATAGCAAGAGCTGTTTACATATTGTGGAAACAGGTCAGTTGCTGCTAGGTACAAAGAGCTGGAACTCAGAGAACAAACCCATGCATATCATTTTTTTTTTTTACTTTGTATTTTCCTTTTCTGTTCTTATTTCTTTTCTTTTAAAAAATTTTATTAGTGTGGTCCGGGAGGTGGTGCAGTGGATTTTAAAGCATTGGACTCTCAAGCATGAGGTCCTGAGTCCTGAGTTCAATCCCTGGCAGCACATGTACCAGAGTGTTATCTGGCTCTTTCTCTCTACTCCTATGTTTCTCATTAATAAATAAATAAAATCTTTTAAAAAAGTGATGCTATAATTTGTAAAAAAAAAATTATTAGTGATTTAATAACAAGTGGCTGATTAACAAGATTATAAGATAACAGGGGTACAATTCCACAGGGTTATTACCACCAGAGTTCTGTGTTCCATCCCCTCCACTGGAAGATTCCTTATTTTATTTTATTTTTGCCTCCAGGGTTATTGCTGGGGCTCGGTGCCTGCACTATGAATCCACTGCTCCTGGAAGCCATTTTTTCCCCATTTTTTTTTTGCCCTGGTTGTTGTTGTTAATGTTATTGTTGCCATTGCTGTTGTTGTTGGACAGGACAGAGAGAAACAGAGAGAGGAGGGGAAGACAGAGGGGGAGAGATAGACACCTGCAGACCTGCTTCAATGCTTGTGAAGAAACCTCCCTGCAGGTGGGAAGCCAGGGGCTTGAACTGAGATCCTTCAGCCCATCCTTGCACTTTGTGCCATGTGTGCTTAACCCACTGCTACTGCCCAGCCCTCTGGGAGTATGGACCAAAATTCCTTTTGGGGTGCAGAAGGTGGAAGTACTAGCTCCTGTAATTGCTTCTCTGCAGGACATGGGCATTGGCAGGTCGATCCATACCCCCAAGCCTGTTTCTACCTTTTTCCTAATGGGGTAGTGTGGTGACTCTATATGCCCTGACACAGTGGTGATGTCAGCTTTAGTGACAGAAGGCTGGCAGAGTGTGCAGTGATCTGCGCAGGCGCATGGAGGACTGTAGGTGAATCCAGACTGCTGCTGCGCACAGTCTGGATAGGCTGAATAGACTTAAAAGGACAGCAGCTGGGACTCTGGGGCTCTTTGCCTGCGGCTTCTTCTCCTGGTCAGATGCCTCTCAGCGGAGGTGCCCCAGGCATCCATCCGCCATGTCTACTTCTCCTGGGAACTGAACACGTGTGACTCTGCTAGATGGTAAACTTTTAGACCCCTCTACAGTCATGAGGAACCTTTACCAGAGCTTATAATTGTTTATCTTATGGGACTAAACTTTGATAACCATATTCAGACTTTATAGACCTAGTATACGCTTAACCCTTGATGATAATTGCTTATTTTGCCTTTTACCTGTTTCACCCTAATAAACCGTGTATTGATTAAACCAGTTCCCAGCTCCCGCTGTGAATTCTTCTATATGCACCACAAGCATCCCCAAACCCCATATCTCTTTTTAAGTTAATTTACAACAGGGTAGGGCTCTGGAGGTGAGGTTCTGGGACACAATGGTGAGGTCATCTGCCCAGGGAAGTCAGGATGGAATCCTAGTAGCATTTGCAACTTGGTGGCTGAAAGGCAGTAAGATATAAAGCAGGACAAATTGTTTAATAAACAGAAACCCGAAGGTAGGAATAGAGCTGGTGAAATTTGGGATCTCTGTGTGGGATGAAGCTAGGAAGTCTATTTAGGTATGCTCCAAGAGGTTCATGACTTTAGTAGTTTTTGCCTGAGCCTGATAGCTAACACATGCATACCATTTTAATGAGGCTCGACATTTTGGGGTGATGTCAAGAAGTTGGTTCAATTTCCTAAGCTCTTTTGTCTGAGGACTTGCACATGTACACCCCCCAAGCTTAATAGGGAGAGACTTTTACTATTGTTCACTGTATTCAGGAAACAACAGCTCAGAGACATGTTATTATTGTGAGCACAGTCACTTTCAACCCACATTTATCTTATAATGTGTAATAAGAGCACACACCTATCATTTGTTCTTCACTAAATCTCCTTCATAAAGAGAGTTTCAACCCATGTGACCTCCCTCTCACTGAGGGAAAGGCCTCCACAGTCCATAGTCTTGTGAGGGTCGGTATAAACACTAGCATGGATTGGCCCCCTAGCTATGATTTCTCAGAGTGTTGGTAAGCCCCCGACTCAAGCTGTGCTGGACTGTCCTGTGTGAATCTGAGTGAAAAGACTCAGGGAGCCATGTTGTTTCTGGGCTGAGTTTAGAACTGGAGCCATGGATGCCTCTCACACAGGCAGGATATGATTCGATGGATCATGGACTAGTAAAAAGTAATAGTGGTAGATGGTTTGAAGAGTGGAACTGGAACAGATATGTGAGAGACAAAGAAGCCACAGGTGTTTAGAGAGACAGAGCTGTTGGATTAAAAGGGGGGAGTAAGAGAGAAGGTAAAAGGAGGGAGAAGAGACCCTTCCATGGATCCCTGCTTTTCTGGAAGCCCAGTTTGATTTCCTGAGAATGTCGGAATGTAGTTCCTTGAGATTTCTGAATAACTTTTCCTTCCTTCCTCCCTTCCTTCCTTCCTTCCTTCCTTCCTTCCTTCCTTCCTTCCTTCCTTCTTTCTTAGTATCATTTTATATTTTCTTGAGTAGTGACTCATAGTTTTCAGGACACAAGTCTTTCACTTCTTTGGTCAGCTTTATTCCTAGGTATTTTATTGATTTTGCTGCAACAGTGAATGGGAGTGATTTCTGGATAGCCTCTTCTTCGGATTTAGTTTTTGCATAAAGAAATGCCACTGATTTTTGTACATTGATTTTGTAGCCTGATACCTTTCTATATTGTCTAATAACTTCCAATAGTTTTCTGCTGGATTCTTTAGGGTTTTCTATGTATATACTATCATATCAGCTGCAAATAGTGAGAGCTTGACTTCCTTGCTTTCTAATCTGTATTCCTTTGATTTCTCTTTCTTGCCTGATTGCTATGGCAAAAACTTCCAATACTATGTTTAAGAGTAATGGTGATAACGGACAGCCCTTTGCAGTCCCCGATCTGAGGGGGAATGCTTTTAGCTTCTGTCCATTGAGTATGATGTTGGCTGTAGGTTTGCTATAGATGGAGTCCACTATTTTGAGGAATTTCCCAACTAGTCCCATTTTTTGTAGTATTTTGAGCAGGAATGGGTGTTGGATTTTATCAAAGGCTTTCTCTGCATCTATTCAGATAATCATGTGGTTTTTGGCTTTTCTTTTGTTGATGTGGTGAATGACATTAATTGATTTACGTATATTAAACCAGCCTTGTATTCCTGGGATAAATCCCATTTGGTCGTAATGAACAATCTTTTTGATATACTGCTGTATCTGGTTGACCAGGATCTCACTTAATATTTTGGCGTCTATGTTCATCAGTCTGTAGTTTTCCTTTATTGTTGTGACCCTATCTGCTTTTGGTATCAGGGTGATGTTGGCTTCACAGAAGGTGGAAGGGAGTGTTCCTATTTCTTCAATCTTGTGGAAGAGCTTTAGATGTATAGGTATTAACCGTTTCCTGAAGGTTTTGTAGAATTCATTTATGAAGCCATCTGGTCCAGGACTTTTGTTGTTGGGAAGATGTTTAATAACTGTTTTGATTTCTTTGTCTGTGATTGGTGCATTTACGTTTTGTAGTTCTTCTTGGTTCAGTTTTGGAAGGGCATATGTTTCTAGGAATTCTTTCATTTCTTCCAGATTCTCTAGCTTGGTGACATAGAGTTCTTTGTAGAAGTTTCACATGATTTTCTGGATTTCTGTGATGTCAGTTGTGATATTTTCTCTACTGTTTACAATTATATTTATTTGAGTCTTCTTTCTTTCTTCCTTTTTTTTTTTTTTAAGTGAGTATGGCTAGGGGTTTGTGAATCATGTTTAATTTTCCAAAGAACCAACATTTGGCTTTATTGATCTTTTGTATTGTTCTCTTATTTTCAATGCTATTTATTTCTGCTCTAATTTTAGTGATTTCCGTCCTTATGGTTGCTTTAGGGTTCCTTTGTTCTTCTTCCTCTAGGTCCTTAAGGTATGCAGTAAAGTTATTTATTTGAGCTTTTTCTTGTTCTCTAGTGTGTGATTGCATGGCTATGAGTTTCCCTCTCAGTACTGCTTTAGCTGTGTCCCAAATATTTTGATACGTTGTGTCTTCATTTTCATTTGTTTCTAGGAACATTTGAATTTCTTGCTTGAGTGCCTTTCTGACCCAGCAGTTCTTAAGCAGCATGATGTTGAGTTTCCAAATTTTAGTAATTTAGTAATTTTCTGTTTGTTGCTGAATGCTAACTTTACTCCACTGTGGTCTGAGAAGATACCTGGGATTATTTCAATGCTCTTGAATTTGTTGATATTGTCTTTGTGGCCTAACATGTGATGTGGAGTTGTACCCCTCTTATCTTATGTTTTTTTGTCAGTGTTTCCTTTTTACAAATAAAAATTAACAAAGAGAGAGAGAGAGAGAGAACTTGAATAAGGTAGTGCTAGGGATCTAATCTGTAGCCTCTGGGACTTCACATCTGCAAGTCTTGTGTTCTAACAGTGAACCATCTCCCTGGCTCTAGTTTCTTAGTTTTCCAAAACAAAACTCCTAGACAAAGTCTTTTGCTACTGGATACAATGATCATAACCAGTGCCAAGAAAATAAACCAGACTTGTATTGTTAGATAGCATCCTGCAGGTGCAGGAACAAATATGTGAAATACTGATAAAAAAGCAAACTCCAAGGACAAAGGCCTTTTCATCATTTAACAGTTGGATCATTTCACAAAAGCAGTAAAGCAATTTCCTGCAGGATTTTGGGAGATATTTAACTTATTATATTAAGATAAATCACACATATAATTGGACAAATCAAAGTAAAAAATATAAGCATAAACTATATACATATAACTCACTTAAATATCCCCCAGTACAGATAACATTACCCTATTTGTTCATCTTGACAATTTCTTTAAATTTTAATTTTGTTAGTAATTTAATATTGATAGACAAAATTATAAAGTAACAGGGGTATAATTCCATACTGTTCCCACCATCAGAGTTCTGTATCATCTCCTCCAATGGAAGCTACAGAAGTTCTCCCAAGGATGCAGATTTAGGTTAACTATTATTTATACAACTACCTGCATCTTGATAATTTTTTTAAAATATTTATTTATTTGAAAGAGAGAGAGGATGAAAGAGAGAGAGAGAGAGAGAGAGAGCTCCAAAGCATTACTGAGGCATATATAATGCCAGTGACCATACTCAGGACCTCCTAGGCCACCATCTTGGTGTAACCTTAATTGGTTACATTTGGCATTTGTGATGGTGGACTGGCAAGGCAATTCTGAAGCAAGGGTTTTGATAAATGGAAAGATGAATCAGACAGAGTCTTACAGTAGGATAGTGGGTGGTTTTCTTTCTTTTCTTTTTTGTTTTCTTTTTATTGGTAGTATTAATAGTTTACATTTGACAGTAAAATACAGTAGTTGGTACATGTGGTACATTTCTCAGTTTTCCATATAACACTCTAACACTTTGCCATCATATTCCAGGACCTGAACACTCCCCCGACCTCTGCCCCAGAGTCCTTTACGTTGGTGTGATTTACCTTCTTTACCTCATCTAGGATGGAACTCAAAGGAATCATAGTAAGTTATATAAGCTAAAAGAGAAGGATGAATATGGGATGATCTTACACATAGAAGTTAAAAAGTAGGTGTTTCAGTTCTGGTGGTAGCACACCTGGTTGAGCGCACATGATACAATGCGGAAGGACCCGGGTTCAAGTCCCCGGTCCCCACCTGCAGGGGGAAAGCTTTGCAAGTGGTGAAGCAATGCTGCAGGTATATCTCTGTCTATCCATATCACCCGCTTCCCTTTAGATTTCTGGCTGTCTCTATCAAATAAAATAAAGATAATAGAAAAAATAGGTGTTTCTTTCTTCTCCTCTCCCAGATCAATTAGGAATACCAAAGGAGACACCTGGGACCACAACAAGACAGGACTAAAACAACTTCAGGAACCCATCAAATCACTGGTGAGTACAAACACCTGTGGCTCATGGACAGAGAGGAGCCTAGGGATAGATTAAGTGGCTGGTATTAGTCTGATGGTTTACCAATTGAGACACCAGCTCCAGTCTGTTTCACCAACAAAAAGATGGCTGAAAGGAGGAGAGAACTCCCCTAAGACTCACCAAATGCAACTGTGAGTCTCCATTGCTACTGCCCTCAGAAACTGCAGCAGCAGGGGGTAGGTCCTGTGCTGACACCAGAGGACAGAGAACTAACCAGGAAACTCAGGAGAAGATATACACATCAGCGGCCTAGCAGTGGGGCTGTGAGAGTCTCTTTGCAAAACCGCTGGATTATCTCAGCCCCACCCTGATTTATCTCTTAGTCAGGAGTCAGTGATTAAGCTAAGAAGCCTACTTATAGTTTAAAAGCCTCAGGCTCCCCTAGCCTACAGGGAAGAAAAAGAACAAAAGAGGCTTTTAAGCCACTGAGCTCCAGCTCAGGGATTAAAATACTATTGAAACAATTGTCAGTTTTCACAACTGTGAACCACTTAATTACTTTACTTAGACTACAAGTCAATCCAGGCAGTAGCGATCAGTTATTTGAAAAGTACTGAGAGAGGGACCTCATAGCATACTATATAGAATGGTTAAACCAACAAGAAGAAATATTGGAGAAATGAACCAGGACAAGAGACCAGCTAAAAGCCCTCCAAAGATTGAAGCACAAAATAATGAGGTCAATATCCAAATACTAGTTAAGGAAGTAATCACAGGAGAGAGTAAAGAGTTTGAAAGAATTGTCATCAGAAATGCAGAAACAACAAATGAGACTCTGGGAGAAAACACTAATTATCTCAAAGTTATTAGAGAGCTGAAAGCTGAAATAGCTGAGCTAAGAACACAACTATCTGAGCAAGCTAAACGAGTATCAGAACAGGGTAACAAAATAGATGAACTCCAGAAAACAGTAGAGGGGAGAGAGAATAGAATCAATGAGGCTGAAGACAGAATTAGCAAGATTGAGGACAAATTAGAGACAACTTAAAAAGAAGTAAGATAGCCCAAAAAGAGGTTAATAGATAATGAAAACAACAACAGATATATGGGATGACTTCAAAAAAAATAATATACACATTATTCGCTTATCAGAGGACTAAAGAGAGGAAGGTGGAAGAAAACATTTTTCAGGACATAATAGCTGAGAATGTCTCTAGTCTAGACAACATCAAAGACATAAAGGTTCCAGAAGCCCAGAAGGTCCCAAATTAATTAACCCAGACTTAAAGACACCAAGACACATCATATTTAGAATGGAAAGGAATAAGGATAAAGAAAAGATCCTGAAGGCTGCAAGAGAAAAACAGTCACCTACAGAGGAAAACCGATAAGGTTAGGAATAGACATTTCCACACAAACACTACAGGCCAGAAGAAAATGACAAGATATCTATCGAGTACTCAGTGAAAAAGGATTTCAACCAAGGCTACTGTATCCTGCTAGACTGTCACTCAGACTAGATGGCTTCTCAGGCAAGCAATAGTTGAAAGAATCAACTATCAGCAAGCCTGCCCTGAAGGAAGTTCTGAAAGGTCACCTGTAAACAGTCAGAACACCTAAATAAGCCATATATCAGAACACTCTAAAAATATACAAGAATGGTGTTAAAGTTTCTTCAATCTTTGATATCAATAAATGCCAATGACATGAATTCATCTATTAAAAAGCACAGAGTAGGAAGATGGATCAGAAAAAATAACACAACAATATGCTGTCTACAGGAAACCCACCTAACTCAACAAGACAAACACACACTCAAAGTGATAGGATGGAAAAATATCATACAAGCCAATAGCTCACCAAAAAGGGCAGAAACAGCTTTTCTCATATCTGATACTATAGACTTTAAAATTAATAAAATTAAAAAAGATAGGGATGGACACTACTTAATGCTCAGAGGTTCAGTCAATCAAGAGGACTTAACAATTATTAACATCTATGCACCCGATGAGAAGCCATCTAAATACATCAAACATATACTGAAAGAGCTACAGCAATATATAAACAGCAATACAGTCATAGTAGGGGACTTCAACACCCCACTCTCTCAACCTGAAAGATCATCCATGAAGAAAATCAATAAAGAGAAGAGAGAGCTAAATGAAGAGATAGGTAAGCTAGAACTATTGGACATTTTCAGAGTCACTCATCCCAAGAAATTGGAATACACATTTTACTCAAGTCCACATGGATCATTCTCAAGAACAGACCATATGTTAAGTTACAAAGACAGCATCAGCAAATTCAAGAACATTGAAATCATCCCAAGCATGTTCTCAGACCACAGTGGAATTAAACTAACACTTAACGATCAACAAAAGATTAGTAATAGTCCCAAAATGTGGAAGTTCAACAGTACACTACTTTATTTTTATTTTATTTTTTAAAATATTTATTCCCTTTTGTTGCCCTTGTTGTTTTATTGTTGCTGTTATTGATGTCATCATTGTTGGATAGGACAGAGAGAAATAGGAGATAAGAGGGGGAGACAGAGAGGGAGAGAGAAAGACAAACGCCTGTAGACCTGCTTCACCACCTGTGAAGCGACTCCCCTGCAGGTGGGGAGCTGAGGGCTCGAACTGGGATCCTTATGCCAGTCCTTGTGCTTTGCACCATGTGCGCTTAACCCGCTGCGCTACCGCCTGACTCCCAACAGTACACTACTTAACAACTACTGGGTCAAAGAGGAAATAAAGGAAGAAATCAAAATGTTTCAAGAGTTCATGAAAATGAAGACACAAGCTATCAAAATATTTGGGACACAGCTAAGGCAGTTCTGAGAGGGAAGTTCATAGCCATAGAAGCACACAGTAGGAAACAAGAGAAAGCACAAATAAACTACCTGATTACACATTTTAAAGACCTAGAAGAAGAAGAACAAATGAACCCTAAAACAACCAGGACAGAAATCACTAAAGTTAGGGCAGAATCAATAACATTGAAAATAAGAAAACCATACAAAAGATCAATGAAAATAAATGTTGGTTCCTCAAAAGAGTGAAGAAAATCTACAAATCTTTAACCAGACTCACAAAACAAAAATGGGAGAAGACCCAAATAAATCAGATCATAAATGAAAGAGGCAATATCACAACAGACACTGAAGAAATTCAGCATATCATGCAAGACTTCTATGAACAACTCTATGTCACCAAGCTAGAGAACCTGGAAGAAATGGACGATTTTCTAGATACCTACAAACTTCAAAAATTAAGTAAAGAGGAACTAGATAACATGAACAGTCCTATCACAGCTAATGAAATTGAAACAGTTATCAAAAACCTTCCCATGAATAAAAGTCCTGGACCAGATGCTTTTACAAATGAATTCTACAAAACCTTCAAAGAATAACTGATACCTCTACTTTTAAAAGTCTTCCAGAAGATTGAAGACACTGGAATACTCCCTTCCAGCTTTTATGAAGCCAACATCACTTTGACGCTAAAAGAAGACAGGGACACAACCAAAAAAGAAAACTACAGAACAATATCTCTGATGAACATAGATGCTAAAAGATTGAATAAAGTTCTAGCCAACCATATACAGCAATATATTAAAAAGACTGTTCATCAGGACCAAGTGGGGTTTATCCCAGGGATGCAAGTTTGGTTTAATACACGTAAATCAATCAACGTCATCCACCACATCAATAAAAGCAAGACCAAAAACCACATGGTCATATCAATAGATGCAGATAAAGCCTTTGACAAAATAAAACATCCTTTTATGATCAAAACACTACAAAAAATGGGAATAGATGGAAAATTCCTGAAGATAGTGGAGTCCATATATAACAAACCTACAGCCAACATCATACTCAATGGTAAAAACTGGAAGCATTTCCCCTCAGATCAGCTACTAGACAGGGCTTCTCACTATCACCATTATTATTCAACATAGTGTTGGAAGTTCTTACCATAGCAATCAGGCAGGAACAAGGAATTAAAGGGATACAGGTTGGAAGAGAAGTCAAACTCTCCCTATTTGTAGATGACATGATAGTATACACAGAAACCTAAGGAATCCAGCAAGAAGCTTTTGGAAATCATCAGGCAATACAGTAAGGTGTCAGGCTATAAAATTAACATTCAAAAGTCAGTGGCATTCCTCTATGAAAACACTAAGTTAGAAGAAATTGAAATCCAGAAATCAATTCTTTTTACTATAGCAACAAAAACAATAAAATATCTAGGAATAAACCTAACTAAAGAAGTGAAAGACTTATATACTGAAAATTATCAGTCACTACTCAAGGAAATTGAAAGAGACACAAAGAAGTGGAAAGATTTTCCATATTCATGGGTTGGAAGAATTAACATCATTAAAATGAATATACTACCCAGAGCCATATATAAATTTAATGCTATCCCCATTAAGATCCCAAGCACATTTTTGAGGAGAATAGAGCAAATGCTACAAATGTTTATCTGGAGACCTGGCTTCTTTTCCTTTCTGTTCCTTCATTCCTTCCCTCCCTCCTTCCTTCCTTCCTTCCTTCCTTCCTTCCTTCCTTCCTTCCTTCCTTCCTTTTGTTCTTTTTTCCTTTCATTCTGTTTAAGATAGAGACAGAGAAGTGAGAGACAGAGAGAGAAGGAGCCACACCACAGCACCTGCTGTGCACGGTGATCCCATGTCGTGGTGGGAGCTCAAACTTGGGCTCTCACACATGGTAAATTGTGCTCTATTGAGTGAATCCTCTCCTGATGCTTAGTTATGTAATTTCCAGTAGTGTGATTGCTAGGGTTTGGTATATACGTGATGAATCCACTACTCCTGGTGATCATATTTTTCTTTTTTAAGAGGACACACATAGAGAGATTGAGAGATGAGTGGGAGATAGAATAGGAGAGAGAAAGAAAGCCGCCTACAACATTGCTTCACCACCTGTGAAGCTTCCCCCCTGCAGATGGGAACTGGGAGCTTGCACCTGGGTCCTTGCTCACGGTAACATGTGCTGATCCTTACTTTATCTCTAAACTATTATTTGTCTATTTACTTTATGGGGTGGGGGGAGAGAAAGGCCAGGGGACCACTCAGTTCTGGCATATGCATTGCAGGGGATTGAACCTGAGTTCTTGGGCATGCTAGTCCTGTGTTCTACCTCTGAGCTACTTCCCCAGCCAACCTCCCACTGCTTAGATGAACAGAGAGAGAGAGTGTGTGAAGTCCTGTTCTAATGAGAAGTAAAAGGAAGGAAAAAAAAAGAAAAACAGAAAGAGGGGGCCCTGGGGATCCCCAGATTCTCAGAGTCCACCTGATGAGCTAAATGTTTCTACCACTCCAGGGCCCAGCTGCACTCAGGCCCCCAACCGTGATTTATTATTTGGTTTGAATAACCAAGTGATTTGTTTGCAGCTTCCCAGCACTGGAGGCAGGAGATGCAAACAGCAGCTTTCCCTAGGAAGGCGGGATGTAATGGAATCCTTTTCTCATTTGCATCCTCAGGCTCTCGGGGCGCTCTCCAGAGATGTCCAGGGAAATCTCCCTTCCTCCCATCTTTCTTCCTAAACCATCCAGTGAGACTGAGCGAAGGGATTGTGCCCTGAGGTCCTTCTCCTCCTGCAGAGGAATTTACAGCAGGAAGATTAGGCACACTGTCTTTGGGTGCAGGGGAAAACCTTTATTTACTCGTTCATTTATTATTAGTAACTTATTTTTAAATTTTATTGAGAGAAATTGAGAGAGAAATTGAGAGAGGAAAGGGAGATAGATAGATAGACCTGCAGTACTGCTTTTACCACTTGCAGGTGAGGACTGGGGACTTGAACCCAGGTCCTTGCAAATGGTAACATGCATGCTCAACGGGGTGTGTCACTGGCCAGCCCAGAGGAGGAGTTTTCATTGTGAACATTGGAGGTGTGAGGTTTATCCCACACAATGAGGCTGACTCCACAGTAAATTTCTCCCATACTGTTGCTTAGTAAGTTTTTCTTCAGTCTCTGAGTTCCTGGGGGAGGTGTGTGTGTGTGTGTGTGTGTGTGTGTGTGTGTGTGTGTGTGTGTGTGTGTGTGTGGTGTGTGTCTGTGTGTGTATGTTCTAATTGGTTTAATTATGATCGACAAGTTCATTGGCTAAAAGGGGTACAATTACACACAATTCCTACTACCAGGGTCCTATTATACCATTCCTTCCATTGGAAGCTTTCCTGTTCTTGGGAGTATGGACCACAGATCTTTATGGGAAGCAGAAGGTCTGGCTTCTGTAATTGCTTCTCCACTGGACATGGGCACTGGAAGGTTGATCCATACTCATTTTGATGATGTTAGTTCTTCCAACCCATGAACGTGGAATATCTTTCTACTTCTATGTGTCTCTTTGAATTTCCTGGAGTAGTGACTCTTAATTTTCAGTATATTAAGTCTTTCACTTCTTTGGTTAGGTTTATTCCTAGATATTTTATTGTTTTTATTGCTATAGTAAAAGGCATTGATTTCTGGATTTCAACTTCTTTTACCTTAGTGTTTGCATAGAGGAATGCCACTGACTTTTGAATGTTAATTTTATAGCCTGACACCTTACTGTATTTCCTGATGATTTCCAAAAGCTTCTTGCTGGATTCCTAGCTTTCCTATTCTTTATCCCTCTGCAAGTGTGGACCCAAATAGGCTCGTGAGCTGAATATGGGTCCCAGATCATATAAAATTGGTTGGGTTTACAGTCAACAATATTTATATACCTTTCCCATATTTGGGAGCTACTCTCTTCCCTGATCCAGCTTTCTGGTCCTTTTTTCCAGCCGTGACATCATCTTCCCAGACAATAACTTGGATTCACCTGGATATCAGATGTCAGGCTTAGAGGGGAAAAAAGCAACAAAACCAACAACCACAACAATACAAAACACCACTATGGGACCGACTTTTGATATCTCAGCATTTCAATTGCTGTGCCTGTATGCTCTGTACATGTTCCTTGAATGGGTAAACATGCATACAGCTTCGTGGTGGGATATAGTTCATTCTGTCCACATGTATCAGTTCCCTTGAGTCTTGCAACGGTATTGGGAAGGGGATGTTAGGATGCTCTCAATTTCCCAGCTGGGGAGACTGAGGCTCAGAGAGTTGGTGACTTTCAAAGATCACTCAGAATGGGCACATCAAAGTCCAGATTTTTTTCTTTCTTTTTTATATTATTATTGTTAACATTTTACTTCCTTGATAGAGACAGAGGGAAATTGATAAGCAAAGGGAAGATAGAGAGGGAGAGGACACTTGCAACCTTATTTCACCGCTTGTGAAGCTTTCCCCCTACAGGTGGGGATAGGGGTTGAACCCGAGTCCGTGTGCACTGTAATACGTGAGCTCAAGCAGGTGTGCCACCGCCCAGGACAGGTTCTTTCTATATGTTAAACTGACTCTGACTTTCTTCCATCATCATGTAGTCAACCAACCAGTTAGTTAGTTGTTTAACCGTCTGAAAAGTTTACCACAGATATGAAGCTCGTCCAGATGGTATAGATTCTAGGGTCCAATCCTACTGTAATAGTTTATAGAAGCATCATTTTTTCACAGCTAAAGGTAGCCTTCAAAAAGACTTTTGGGGGTCTGGTGAAGGTGCACCTGGTTGAGCGCACATGATATAATGTGTAAGCACCTGGGTTTGAGCCCATGGTTCCCACCTGCAGGGGGAAAGCTTTGTGAGTAGTGAAGCAGGGCTGCAGGTATCTCTGTCTCTCTCCCTCTCTATCTCCCGTGCCCTCTCAATTTCTGTCTCTATCCAATAAATAAATAAATATTAAAAATATATATATAAAGAGGGAGAGATAGATGGATAAACAGACAGACAGACAGACACCAGGGCACTATCTGGCTCTGGTATAGTGCTGGGGATTGAACCTGGGACCTTGGGGCCTTAGGCATGAAAGTCTTTTCCATAACCATTATGCTATCTCTCCAACCATATGCTATCTCTCCAACCTTTACAAATATATATATATATATATATATATATATATATATATTCTTTTAGAGAGAGAGGGAGAGGAGGGAGAGTGAAAGAGAGAGAGAGAGAGAAGGGAGAGTGAAAGATTGCAGTACCAAAGCTTCCTTCACTGTGGTGCTGGGGTGGGGTTGACTCTGAACCACACACATAACAAAGCAGTGTCGTGATCCAGGTGAGTGATTTCACTTGCCCTTGGTGGCCAGTTTTGGTGCCATCTTGGGTTGAAGAAAATGCAGAATTGGCAAACTGAGACTTGTGGTATATGTGGTCCAGTCCTAGTGAGAGGGAATCAGAAAGAATTCAGAAAATTTTAGCTGAAGGGAAAGGAATTGCAGTAAGCCTACCCACTCCCTAATTCCTGTTCTTCAAAGACAAGATTCCCCTACTCCGTGCTTCCTGGTCCTGAAAGACAAGCTAGATTCCTGTACCCTGACCCCAATGAGTATGTTACTGCAACCACCACTGTACTGCTTCTGCAACCTGAGTCTAACTTAGCTTGCTTCCAAGTCCAGGTATAAAATAATATTACAAAACACATTCCAGGCTGGAGTCCGCAGGGTGACCAGGGTCCTCAGTCTGCGTGAGAATAAAGTTCCTTTCTCCTTCACCCATTTTTGGCTCCATTCTTCTCGAATTCCAGTGTCTCTAGCACTAGCTTTCTGCTGACAGAAGCTCTTGAAAACAGTGAACTAAGGGTCCCGGTTCGAGACCCCGGCTCCCCACCTGCAGGGGGAGTTGCTTCACAGGCAGTTAAGCAGTTCTGTGGGTGTCTATCTTTCTCTCCTCCTCTCTGTCTTCCCCTCCTCTCTTGATTTCTCTCTGTCCTATCCAATGACAGCAACACAACAACAATAATAATAACCACAACAATGATAAAACAACAAGGGCAATAAAAGGGGAAAAAATGGTATCCAGGAGCAGTGGATTCCTGGTGCAGGCACTGAGCACCAGCAATAACCCTGGAGGAAAAAAAAAAAGTTGAAAAACAAGATCAGAAAAGAAAACACAAGTAGAACCTGAAATGGAATTGGCGTATTGCACCAAAGTAAAAGACTCTGGGGTGGGTGGGTGGGGAGAATACAGGTCCATGAAGGGTGATAAATGACATAGTGGAGGTTGTATTGTTAAATGGGAAAGGAAAACAAGCAAAGCCCCAGAGGTTCCAGGAATAGGAGAAATGCAAGTTTTATAGAGAATGAGGAAGAGTTTAAGAAGGCAGTATATAATTAATATTATAGCCAAGTGATTTGAGAACTTGGTTTACTTTGAAAATTCCATGATTAAGATTTACTGTACCATATAAGACCTCACCCTGATTTATGCCATTTAATGCTATTTACAAATAACTATATTTATATACTGACAAAACTAGTTGTTACTGGTCTTCTCAGTCTAAGATTACAGGTGATTTAATATTTCAAAAAAAAGTTATTACTAGAAATGAATTAACAATTTAAGCCCAATGTTAAAATTCAATCAGTTTATTCATTTTAAATCTTAAGTGCTTAGATTGAAGGAATATGTATTCAGAACTGAAGTCTATGAATTAAAAAGTCAAGAAGAGTATACATTAACACTATTCCCACCGCTCAAGATCTGTGTCCCCACCCACCAGACCCCCTCTCCCCCAGGGGAGTGGCTTCTTAAGAGAAGGAAGTACTCTCCAGGGTCACTCTTTAGAATGATAAAATCATTCTCAAAGGTTGTTTATGAAACAAGACAGTCCATCCCCAACATATCTGAGAGCTAGAAGGTTTGGGATTTTCCCTGTTCTTGGTATTTTCTTTAATCATAATAACTAAAGAAAATAAGTAAAGAGTGTCACTGGGATGCCATTCTAAAAGAGCTTCCTTTTAAAGAGCTGGGGGTGATTGGAGTGTGGGGGGGGTGGTGGATAGCATAATGGTTATGCAAACAGGACTCTCATGCCTGAAACTCTCAGGTCTCAGGTTTCACTGCCATAAGCCAGAGCTGAGCAGTGCTCTGGTAAAATTGGTAAAATACAAAAGAAAAAGGGGAGTCAGGCGGTGGCACAGCGGGTTAAGGATCCTGGTTCAAGCCCCCGGCTCCCCACCTGCAGGGGAGTCGCTTCACAGGAGGTGAAGCAGGTTTGCAGGTGTCTGTCTCTCTCTCTCTCTCTGTCTTCCCCTCCTCTCTCCTTTTCTCTCTGTCCTGTCCAACAATGATGACATCAATAACAACAATAATAACAACTACAACAAGGGCAACAAAAGGGAATAAATAAATAAATATATTTTTTAAAAGAACTAGAGGTGATTATGCTTAATGAATAAGTAAAGTGATGAAAGACAATGGATGGTTTCAATCACTCTTCGAATCTAGAGAACTGGGATACACAGCCCTGAAAAAAGTTGGGCGGTGGCACCGAGGGTTAAGCATATGTGGTACAAAGTGCAAGGACCTGCTGAATGATCCTGGTTCGAGCCCCAGGCTCCCCACCTGCAGGGGAGTCACTTCACAAGTGGTGAAGCAGGTCTGCAGGTATCTGCCTTTCTCTCCCCCTCTCTGTCATCCCCTCCTCTCTCCATTTCTCTCTGTCCTCTCCAACAACAACAATATCAATAACCACAACAGTGTTAAACAACAAGAGCAACAAAAGGGAAAATAAATAAATTTTAAAACAAACAAACTGTCTCTAGGAATTCAAGAGAACTCTGGTGATTACCATTGGGAGGGGAAGGACAGAGAATTTTGGTGATGGGTGTAGTGTAGAAATATCCCCTCTAATGCTACTGTCTTGGAACAAATTAGTAATCACACCAAAAATAAATAAATAAGTAGAATAAAAGAGTTCTCAAATGAAGATGCAAGCTTAGACTAAATTCTGAGCTCCAGAATTTTCAAAACATATTTCAGAAAGAATCCCGTACAGCCACAGACTGAAAAAACAAACAAAGAAAAAACACAGGGTTGGGAGCTACTCACCAAGTACAGGGCACTTTCATCTTAGCTATTGGGCTCAGGCAAAAAATTAGTAAAGTCATGGGCCCCTTAGAATATACCTAAAATAGATTTTCTAGCTCCTTACAACATGAAGACCCCAAATTTCATCTATTATACTTTTACCTTTAGGTTCCTCGTTATTAAACAATCTGTTCTGCTTTATATCTTAATGCTTTTCAGCTACCAAGTTGCAGTTGCTACCATGACCCCAACTAAACTTCCCTCACCAATGTACCCTGGAACCCCACCTCTCCAGAGCCCTGCCCCACTAGGGAAAGATAGAAACAGGCTGGGGTATGAACAGACCTCTCAATGCCCATGTCCAGCAGAGAAGCAATTACAGAAGTCAGACCTTCCATTTTCTGCTTCCCATAAAGATTTTTGGTCCATACTCTCAGAATAAAGAATAAAGAGACTTCTAAGGGGGTGGAGGTGGGGTGGGATATGGAACTCTGGTGGTGGGAACTGAATGGAATTGTACTTCTGTTATTCCACAATCGTGTTGATCATTATTAAATCAGTAATAAAAATAAATAAATGTGTAAATAAATTTGGTATGATTGTGCAATGGAAGAAAAATGAAGAAGGGTCTAGGACGTGGATTAGTAAGTAGAGCAAAAGAATAAAACAAAATAAAATAAATTTAAAAAGCCACTCCTGGGGGGTGGTTGGCAGTGTACCTAGTTAAGCACACATACTGTGAAACATAAGAATCTGGGTATGAGCCCCTGGCTCCCCACCTTCACTAACGGTGAAGCAGGTCTGCAGGTGTCTTTCTTTCTTTCTCCCTCTCTATCTTCTCCTCTTCTCTCAATTTCTCTCTGTCCTAGCCAATAAAATGGAAAAAATGGCCGCCAGGAGCAGTGGATTTGTAATGCTGGCACCAAGCTGCAGTTATAAGCCCCTCCCAGGTTACCTGCTCTGTCTCACTAGTTACCTGGAGGTGACCCAGATAACTGAAGCCATAAGGGCAGGTGCCACTAGCTTGTCACAGGGTCAGAACTAAGGTTAAATGACCACGAACTTCTTCTTTGGACTTTCTGCCCTGTGCATGTGACTCCTTTCATTCTTTCTGTCCTCTCCTCTTGTGTCTCACTTTGTCCCTCTCATTAAAAAAAAATTAAGTGTCTGACAGATCATCACTTACCTTCCCACTTAATTAATTAATTGGCTAGGGACAGCCAGAGATCTAGAGGAAAGAGGGTTGTAGGGAGAGAGACAGAGAGACAGAGACACCTGCAACACCGCTTCACTCTTTGCAAAACTTTCCCCCTGTTGGTGGAGACGGGGGATTTGAACCCGTGTCCTTGCACATTGTAACATGTACACTCAACCAGGCGCACCACTGCCGGGCCCCCCTCCCTACATCCCATCATTACCTGCATGAAACCTCCTGAAATTGTTTGTCTTTGCAAGCTCCCTCACTGTTTTCATAACTTTCTCTGGAAACATATGGGCTCCAAAAACCACCCTGTAGTTCCATTGTTAGCATACCTAGGCCCCTTTTAGTCAAGTTCAAAGTCTTTTTGTTTATTCTTCATTTTCCTTGAAACTACCGATCATTTAAAATACATATCCCCCTTTTTTGAGAGAGAGAGAAAAATCAAGGGGGTGGGGTGTACAGAGGGGTGGAGAAAGAGAGACCCCAGCAGACCTGATTCACTGCTCATGAAACTTCCCCCCTGCAGGTGGGGACCAGGGTCTTGAACTTGGATCCTTGAGCATGGTAAGGTGTATGTTCAACCGAGTGCACCTGTCCTCAGCACCTGCTCATTTTGGCCACTTTCTCTTTCCTGTGTTCACTTCCTTCTTCTTTTTTTTAAAGGAATATTATTCATTTATTTACTACCAGGGTTATCTTTGGGGCTCAGTGCCTCCACCACTCCCAGTAACTATTGCTCCCCCTTCTTTTTCCCTTTATTTTGATAGACATAGAGAGAAACAGAGAGGGGGAAAGAGATACCTACAACCCTGTTTCACAGCACATGAAGCTCCCTCATCCCTGCAGGTGGAGATGAGGGACCTGAACCTGGGTCCTTGTGCAAAGTAACTTGTGCACTCTACCAGGTGTGCACTATCTTGCCTCAGTGAGTCCGGTCCACTTCCTTAAAGATTTCTGCTTTCTCTCCTACCTCAGGGACTGCACATCAGAGTACCTTTTCCTTAACTGTGGACTAGCAGGGTGCTTTCATAGGGTGACTGCTAGTTTTCCATCCAGAACAAGTTGTCCTTGAGACTTAGAGGGTGCTCAGTAACAGCAGGCCAGAGAAGTGTCTAGTCAATCATTCCTTGAGATTCTGGGGGGAAGAGGCAGCGGATAAGCGCCTGAAGAGATGATGAGGGTGTGCAGAGCTCAAAGACCTTTCAGAAATCCATCTTAAATTTGCTTAGCTACTGTTGTGAAAGACACACCAGTTAAACATTTGTTTTTTCTTTTCTTTTCTTTTCTTTTCTTTTCTTTTCTTTTCTTTTCTTTTCTTTTTTTAAATCCAGTTTCACCTTCACGTGAGGATTTAATTATATGGGGGCCAGCTGAAGGTGCACCGGGTTAAGCATACACAAAGTGCAAGGCCCCGTGCAAAGGATCTGGGTTCGAGACCCTGGCTCCCCAACTGTAGGGGTGGATTTTTCACAAGTGGTGAAGCTGATCTGCAGGTGTCTGTCTTTATCTCTCCCTCTTTTTTATTTTTGCCTCCAGGGTTAGCTGGGGCTCAGTGCCTACACTACAAATCTACAGCTCCAGGTGGCCATTTTTTCCATTTTTTTTTTTAACTAGGACAGAGAGAAATTAAGAGGGGAGGGGTAGATAGAGAGGGAGAGAGAAATATAGACACCTGCAGCCTGCTTCACTGCTTTGTGAAGCTATTCCCTTGAAGTTGGGGAGTAGGGGTGGCTCAAACCAGAATCCTCAAGGGTCCTCGTGCTTTGTACTATGTGTGGTGAAAGTGGTGCACCACTGCTCAGACCCTTCCCTCCCTCTCTATCTTCTTTCCTCTCTCAGGTTTTCTCTGCCCTATCCAGTAAAATGGAAAAAAAATGGTCTCCAGGAGCAGAGGATTCATAGTCCTGGCACTGAGCCCCAGCGATAACCCTGGAGACAAATAAACAAATAAACAAAAGGATTTAATTATTCAATGAGGGCAAGGGTGAGAACAGTATCAGAGGAGAGTGGTCTAAGTGAAGGTAAGGCCTAGCTGGTTGGACAGGATCCTGTGATACTCCACGGGTCACAGATTCTGCCATTTGAGATAAAGATGGGCTCGGTGCTGAACTCGTCTCCAGGCTCTTCTGAGCCCAGGGTTGCTTGCAATCAGGAGTACGGAGTGGCTAGCAGGGTAGGCAGCCATGATCAATTTGCAGAGAATATTCCAGGAGCTGTTGGTGTCGAACTTGTTGGACAGAGAAAGAAACAGAGCCACTGCATTGAAGAGGTATAGGATGAGGAAATAGCTGATGGCTTTGATGGCCCCCACGTGGGCCTCCATGCTGGGGTCCCTGGAGCCTGTGGCTTTGCTCCCCATGTGCAAGACATGTCTCCGGAGCGAGATGATCTGCAGGGTGGCAGCCAAGATGAACAGGATCAAAGGCACGAAGATGCCCAGATAAAGGAGGAGAACCAGGTTCGTCACATTGGTCTCAGAGATGTACCTGTTCTCTGTGGAGTTGGAAGCAGGAATCGGGGTGGAGTTATTCACGTACACGTTGAATATGTCTTTACAGAAGGAAAGGCCACCACCTAAGGAGATGACCAGAGACCCCTTCAGAAGCCAAGGCATCAGCACCACGATTTTTCTCCTCATCCAGTGGAACAGAGGACGCGGGAAATGGGCAATCCTCAGGCAGTAGTAGATATTGAGCCAGGCGGCCATCCAGAGGTTGCAATAGTTCAGGAACATCAGGATGACCTTGAAGGGGATGTACACCTTGTTTTGGTTATAGGTGACCCGGAAGAGGAGGCTGCAGGTAATTTCCACCATCATCCAAATCTGGAGCAAGAGCCTGGAGAAACTCAAGAACAACAAGGTGTAGTCACTTACTTGAAGTCTTTTGCCTCTGGCCCACTCAGCACCATGCATGGCCGTGATGAAGCTATTCCCAATCACACCTGTGAGGCACTCGACTCCGGAGACCACCAAGGTGAGAAGGATTTTGAATGGGGACGTGTCTTTATCTGTGGCATCACTGTTGACTGTAGCCATTCTCTGACCTGCACCGTCAGATTTTTAGGTCAGGAACAGCCACTTGTGCTGTGAGCTCCAGACCCTCACTCACCCAGTGGTATTGTCACCCCTCCTCTGAACTCCCCCCTCCACCAGAACATGGTGATTTCCAAATTTTCATCATTATCTTGTCACATGATTGCAAGTGACAGGCTTGCCATGCAAATGGTGAGTGCATCTGGCTGCTAGCTGTCTCCACTTTTCACCCAGAGCCATTTGTCATGGACTTTAGGAGCTTAGTGCAAAGGGATGGGGGCAGATTTCTGTCACAGCACCTGCTCACCTGAGTGCTTGGATGTCTATATTCACCTAACAGAGCAAGAGTCCAGCTTTACATCCTAGTGACCCTCTTAGTCAACCCTTTTCTTGGTCTCATAGACCTGCCATCTGCTAAATTCACTTTAGAAATGCCAAAATTGACATAGAGGTCCAAAAAGGATGATAGAGGACCTAGTGGGTATTGTATTGTTATACGGAAAACTGGGAAATGTTATGCATTTACAAACTATTGTATTTACTGTTGAATATAAAACATTAATTCCCCAGTAAAGAAATTAAAAGAAAAAATTTAAAAATGAGAGCCCAAGACTCATTCATAATTCAGTAAATCAAAGTCTGAGAGAGGGTCCAGGCAGGATGTATTTTTTTAACTTATTTTTTTTAATTTGTATATTTGATGAAAGAAATAAAGAGAATGAGAGAGAGAGAGAGAGAGAGAGAGAGAGAGAGAGAGAGAGAGAGGGAGAGGCAGTCCAGAGAAATGCTTAGTTCTAGCTTATGGTGGTTCTTGGGACTGAATTTGCCACCTTAGTCATAGGCATGAGTCTTCTGTATAACTGTTATGCTATATCCCCAGTCAAGGCTGTATTTTTAGAAGCTAAAAAGTGATATTTTCACAACTGAGATTGAAAACCAAAGGTTTTATAAATTTTTATTTAGTTTGGATAGGTACATAAAGAAATTGAATGCAAGTGGGAGATAGAGAATGAGAAAGAAAGAGGGAGAGGGAGGGAGGGAGAGAGAAGGAGGGAGGGAGGGAAGAGAGAGAGAGAGAGAGAGGGAGAGAGAGGAAGAGAGAGGAAGAGAAAGGTGCCACTTGTAGTACAGTTTCACAGTTCATGAAGCTTCCACCCAGCAGGTGGAGAACGGGGATGTGAATCTGGGTCCTCGTGCACTGTGACATGTGCACTCAGTCAGGTGAGTCACCACCTAGTCCCCCAAAACTAAAGTCTTAACCAGAGACTAGTGAATCTGGGACAAAACCTGACATGTAAATACAGTTTTTCATACATTTATCAAATTTCTCAGTTTTCTGCAAGAGATTCTCACCCCCTACCCAGGTCCTCCTCTACCATTATGTCCCAAGACCTGAAAGCCCCCGGCCCTCAGAGTCCTTTACTTTGACGTAACACATCAAACCCAGTCCAAGTTCTGCTTTGTGTTGCCCCTTCTGTTCTTATTTCAACTGCTGTGTATGAGTGAGATCATCCCACATTCATCCTTCTCTTCCTGGCTGATCTCATTTCACATAATTCCTTCAAGCTCTATCTAAGATGAGGTGAAGAAGGCGAATCCATCATTCTTAATAGCTGAGCAGTAATTGCATTTTGAGACATACAAATTTCTGAGCCACTTGTCTGTTGCTGGACACCTGGGTTGTGTCTTTGTTATTTTTATTGACCACCACATACATTTAGGAGATTCTGCGCAGGTACCCAAAACTTTGCCTTCTCTTGAAAAATTAGAAGATCTGGCTGCATTGGCTTCACATGGTGACTTGCTGAAACTGATATTGATTGTCCCTTTAATTTTATCTACCTGACACTGGCCTCATGCTCATGATATCACTGTTCCTGGGTGGACTTCTTCATTCTTTTTCTATCAGAGACAAAGAGAGAGGAAGACAAAGAGAGACACCACAGCACTGGAGCATTCCTGGGAGCCAAGATATTCTCTTGGGGCCAGGGCTCTATCCCAGGCCCTGTGCATGACAAGTCATGCACCCCACTGATGAGCTTCTGCCCACGTAAAGATGTTGTAGTAACAGCTTCATTGCCGTAGACGTCACCAATTCCTACTATCCTCTTGACCCTGAAGCCTCATGCCACCTGTTATTTACTTTCTAAGTTATATATTTCTGATACCAATGGAGGTAATGCTAAAAGTGGACTTTTCCTGCTCCCACAGCCAAGTTTTTCTTTACAAAGAGAGGATTTAGATCTATTTTCACTACAAAATTAATCTGATGCTAACGTAAATCATACTTTACATGTTTATACAAAATAGCACAGAAAGAACATCTTTGGAAATTAGGAAGGCTTTGTTCATAGAAATGGAATCTATGCCAACACAAAAGACTTGTACAAAAATATTTGCGACAGCTTTATTTGTCACAAGGAATAACAAGAAGCGGGAAGTAACAAGATTTGCTGGCAGATTTGGTGTCTTTGACAAGAGAATCCTTGGCTCCTGTTTCTGCTACTCATGGAGGAGAGTTGAATTTGTCACCAGCTTTCATGTATTTCAAAGCATGAAACTCATCTTTTTTTGCTTGTGTCTCATAAGTTTGTAGTAAATTAGTTCCTAGTTTCCTGCACAGAATAATCAATTTCCATTGTTCTGTTAACATCTCCTGTTGATTTTTTTCATTTAAAAAATTATTTATTGGGGGGGTTAATGGCTTACAGTCCACAGTAAAAATACAATAGTTTGTACATGTGTAACATTTCCCAGTTTTTCCACATAACAATACAACCCCCACTAGGTCCTCCTCTGCCGTCATGTTCCAGGACCTGAACCCTACCCCTTACCCCATCCCAGTCTTTTACTTTGGTGCAATACACCAACCAACTCTAGTCCAGGTTCTACCTAGAGTTTTTCCTTTTTTTTCTTTTTTTTCCAATTTCAGCCCATGAGTGAGATCATTCCATATTCTTCCTTCTGTTTCTGACTTACCTCACTTAACTTGATTCCTTCAAGCTCCAGCTATGATGGGGTTATTTTTTTTTTCCTTATTGGGGGGGGGATAAATGGTTTACAGTTGACAGTAAAGTACAGTTGTGTACATGTGTCAACATTTCTCATTTTTCCACATAACAATCTAACCACCTTTAGGTCCTCCTCTGCCATCATGTTCCAGGACCTGAACACCACCCCACCACCACCACCACCCAGAGTCTTACTTTGGTGCAATACGCCAACTTCTTGTTGATTTTTATTATTATTCTCTTGACTTTAAAAGCCAAGAGTAGAGGGACCAGTTTTCAGGGTCTGCCTGCAATCCCTGAGACTGGGGAAGGGACTTGGAGAAGGGAAGTTATGGGGTTTGAAGATCAAGACAGATGGTGAAGTCTCTGTGGGCTAACAGTCTTTGTTGCCAACCCTCAGCCCCTCACACTGCTGGGGGGGGGGGCTCTTTCTTCCTTCCTTTCTTCCTTCCTTTCTTCCTTCCTTCCTTTTTTTCTCTCTTTCTTCTTTCCTCCTTTCTTTCCTTCCTTCCTTCTTTTTTCTCTGTCTCTTTTTTTTATTTTTTCTATGTGATAGTTTCTCATAGAGGCAATTAGAATGAAGACCATTTTACTTTACAGATGCTTTTTTGGGGGAAACCAAACACCAGTTTCCAGATTGGCTGAATAGACTAGATTTGGAAGACTGTTGATAAGGACAACCATTTCTCCTTCATTCCTCTCTTTGTTAGCGCCATTCAGACTATAAAATGTCTTTTCCTGGTCCTGAAATGAGTGCAGCCTAGGTTGTTTCCAGCTGTGACTATGGACTATGAGCTCAAACTGACGGGGACTATGAGCTCAGACTGACGGGGACTCTGAGGTGACACAGGCTCCTGTGCTAAATTTAAATATATATGGGCCTTGGGTCAGGTTGATGGGGTAAATAGTTCATTGTATTTATATACTTTCTTCAAGTTTGGGAGCTACTCTCTTTCCTAATCTAGCTTTCAAGCCCTATTATCAACTCTGACACCATCTTCCCAGGCAATATTTTTAGTCCCCATGCATGTTAACCATCAAGCTCAGGCAAACTAAAGTCATGGGTCTCTTGGAACCTAAAATAGACTCCCTAGCTTCTTTCCACCCCAAGATCTCTAATTCCATCTGCTTTATTCCTACTTTTTGTTTCCTGTTTATTAAACATTTTGTCCTGCTTTATAACTTATTGATTCTTAGCCACCAAGTTGTGATGCTATCATGATTCCATACTGAATTCCCTAGACAGATGACCTCCCCAATGTGTCCTGGAGTCTCACCTCTCCAGAGCCCTGCCCCACTAAGAAAAGACAGAAACTGGCTGGGGGTGTGGATCCACCTGTCAATGCCCATGTCCAGTGGAGAAACAGTTACAGAAGTTAGAACTCCCACTTTCTACAACCCAAAAAGAATTTTATTCTATATTCCCAGAAGGGGAGAAATGATAGAGGAAGATGACCAGAGGGCTCTGAGCTCCAACTCCATCCAGACACAGAGAGAGAAGCAGGAAAAAAAGGACATTCAGAAGTGGTAGCAGGTATAGGTGTGACTTAAAAACAAAGAGAAGGCAGGACCATAGGGGGAAAAAAGGGCAAGTATATAAAATATGGATAGTTATAGAAATAATAGTCAACCCATATCTGTGACCTTAGGAGAACTACTGCAGTTTCCAATGGAGGGAATGCAGATACAGAACTCTAGTGGTGGGAAGAGTGTGGAATTACACCCCTGTTGTCTCATAATTCTGTAAATAAATATTAAATCACTAATATAAAAAAAAAAGAAATGTCTTTTCAATTTGGGGAGGCTTTAGAGAACCTGCAGGCAAGAGATATTCAGGTTGGTGTGTCATCTGTAGGAAAGGAATCCTATGTCTGACTACCACCCATACCACTCATGTCTGCATGGGGGTGTGAGAAGCAGAGAGGGGGCCGACAGATGGCTCTAGAGTCTCCTATGGATCTTACACAGTTAGCAGAGCTGTTAAACCCTCCCTGTAATCAACAACAGGCATCTGGAGATTTGCTGAGGGAACCAGTGGTCTTTGAAGGCTTCTAGTAGTCAGAGTAGGGAAGTGCTGCAGACTGTGCTTGTGTGTGTGTGTGTGGGGGGAGATAAAGCCAAAGCAAGGACACAGGAATAGTTATGGAGGACACCTTTCTCTAGATTACTCCAAGTCTCTGTTTAGCCCACAAGCATCATAGACGTTAACTGAAGAACAGGAAGAAGAGGTCCCAAGAAAACCCTGTAATGATAGTGTTTAAATCTGGTGTGACTGAGAAGAATGCTGCCGTCTAATTGGTTTGTGGAATATTGCCAACTCTGTGAAGCAGATACACATGAACTGGTTTCTTTCCTTCAATCATGGGACTCAACTCTGTCAGTGCTGATCCTCTCTTTCCATCCTGTAGCGATGTCTTATAGGTAGGTCTTGTTAATGGATACCAGGATTCAGTGCCCTTCCCATAAAAATCAATATTTAAGAGAGAAAAAACAGGTTTATTCAGGTGCTAGCGACCTGAGAAAATCACAGACTCGTGTCTCCTAGATCATCTTGCTCCCAGGTTAGGGTTTTTAGGGTTTTATAGGAATAGGAAAGAAGGTGGAGTTCACAAAGGGTAGTTCTTCTTCTTCTAGCGTTTGCCCTTCTTCCGTAGCCAGTCAACAGCGTCAGGTTGAGCCTGATGTAAAGTTTCGAGACCTCCTTTGAATCTGGAGAGGTGGCAGTTGTTGACTATGTGGGTCATAGTCTGTCTGTAGGTGCAGGGGCAGTTCGGGTTGTCTCTGGCTCCCCAGCGATGGAACATAGCGGTGCACAGGCCATGGCCTGTTCGATAGCGATTGAGGAGGGCCCAATCATCACGTGCTAGGTCAAAGCCGGGTTGGCGCTTGCAGGGGTCTGTGATGAGGTGTTTGTTCTTTACCTCAGCTGACTGCCAACTCTGTTTCCAAGAGACTGGAACAGAGAAGTTCAGTGTAGGCATAGGGGACCAGATTGGGTGACGAGACGTCAAGCGTTGGACAGGGTGGGCGAAGATATCCGCGTATATTGGCAAGTACGGTCGAGCGTAGACATGGGAAATGAACTTAGATGATGCCGCATCCCGACGAATATCTGGCAGGGCGATGTTGCTAAGAACTGGCAGCCATGGAACCGGGGTGGAACGGATGGTTCCAGACATTATCCTCATGGAGGAATATAATTTGGAATTGACCAAGTGGACATGGGGGCTACGGAACCATACTGGGGCACAGTATTCTGCAGTGGAATAGCATAATGCCAGAGATGATGATCGTAGTGTGGAAGCGCTCGCGCCCCATGAGGAGCTGGCCAGTCTTGCAATGATGTTATTCCTCACGCCCACCTTTGCTGCAGTTTTTATGAGATGTTTGTGAAATGACAGAGTGCAATCGAGAGTAATGCCAAGATAGACTGGCTGGGCTTCATGCCGGATTCTCGTATCGCCAAGCTGCACATTAAGCTCATGCGAGGCTGAGGCATGGTGTAGATGGAAAACAGATGATACCATTTTTGCAGTGCTTGGGATTAGTCGCCATTTTTTACAGTAATCAGATATCAGAGACATGTCTTTCCTGAGTGTTTCCTCGAGGGTGTCGAACTTTGATGCCTGAGTTGCACAGCAGATGTCATCGGCATAGATGAACTTCCTTGAAGAAGTTTCTGGGAGGTCATTGATGTAAATATTAAATAGCATAGGAGCCAGAACAGAGCCCTGGGGGAGGCCACTTGTTGGTAAGATCACTGAACAGACTCCAGTTTGCTTTCCGAAAGTTCCATCTTAGTTTCTCCGAGCACAGAATCAGTGGGAGCTAGAGACCAATGTGGATGATAGCTGGGCGGTGATGACTGTGCGGGAAGATCTTGAGAACTTGTCTCATAGTGGGAAAGGCTTGGCCGTTGACTGTGCTAATCCAGCACAGCTCGGGTGACGAGTCTTTATTCCATCTAGCACTGTGAAAAGGGCCTGGCTGTTTGGGATGGTATAATAGGGAGAGGTCATCGCTGAAGCCCAGTGATGACTATTAAAGTCTCCAACATAAACGGCTGGGTGATTTGGGCTAGGCAGGACCTCATTATCCCATGAGGCACTGGGAGGCTTATATATGTTGACGAGCTGAATAGTTCCAATAGTAATGGAGTCGTAGAAGTTCGAAGAGGCCGTATGGTAAACGTCCGCAAGACATGATTTGGCATAGATGGCTCGGCCGTGTTTAGGATGGAGATTATAGCATATTAAATTGAATCCACTAATGGTGAATCGAGCAGCTTCATCGACTGCTATATGTGTTTCTTGTAGGCAGATAACATCTGCCTGATGCTGTATCGCCAATTGACCAATAAGAATGCGTTTGGCAAAGGACAGCCCCTCAACATTAAGTTGGAGGACTCAAAGAGCAGGACCAACAGCTTGAAAGCTGTCAGGAGCTGCTTGTTGCTGGCTTTGAAAGTGACTGGGATCCATGTGGATTCAGTCGGCTAGGAAGGATCGTCAGTTTCCCCAATGAATGGGTACTCACGAGATGCACCACGGGAAGGTCGATCCAATGCATCCCAAAGGGTAGTGTCTGGGAAGGACAGAAGAGCCCAGTTATGAGGTCTGTCTGCCACATTTGGTGTAGTCAGTCCAGCCTGCTAACTGTTAAAAACATTTTTCTCATAGGCTTGGGGTATAGATCAACCTGTCAATGTCTATGTTCAGTGGAGAAGCAATTTTAAAAATCTAGAATCCCCACCTTTTGAATTCTCCAAAAGAATTTTGGTCTATAGTCCCAGAGGGGGAAAAATGTTAGGACAAAATGACCAGAGGTTCTGAACTCCAACTCCATCAGGACCTGGAGAGAGAAGAGGAAAAAGGAAAGGACATTTAGAAGTAATAATAGGTGTAGGTGTGACTTATAAAGGAAGAGAAGGCAGGACATAGGAAAAAAAAAAGGGTAAATACCATCCAAAAGGATTTATATGCACCTATGTTCATAGCAGCACAATTTGTAATAGCCAAATCCTACAAGCAACCTAGGTGTCCAACAACAGATGATTAAGTTGCGGTATATACACACAGTGGGATACTACTCAGTTAAAAATAGTGAATTCACCTTCTTCACTCCATCTTGGATGAAGCTTGAAGGAATCATGTTAAGTGAGGTATATCAGAAACAAAAGGATGAATATGGGATCATCTCACTCATAGATAGAAGTTGAAAAACATGTTCAGAAGGGAAAACACTAAGCAGAACTTGGACTGGAGTTGGTGTATCGCACCAAAGTACCTCATCACAGACCCCTGCAAGCACCTCATCACAGACCCCTGCAAGCGTCAACCCAGCTTTGACCTAGCACGTGATGATTGGGCCTCCTCAATCGCTATCAAACAGGCCATGGCCTGTGCACTGCTATGTTCCATCGCTGGGGAGCCAGAGATGACCCGAACTGCCCCTGTGGCTACAGACAGACTATGACCCATATAGTCAATGACTGCCACCTCTCCAGATTCAAAGGAGGTCTCGAAACTTTACATCAGGCTCAACCTGCCGCTGTTGACTGGCTATGGAAGAAGGGCAAACGCTAGAAGAAGAACCAAAGTAAAAGACTCTGGGGTTGAGGGGAGGCTCAGGTCCTGGATCATGATGGCAGAGGAGGATCTAGTGGGGGTTGAATTTTTATGTGGAAAACTGGGCAGTGTTGCACATACAAAACACTGTATTTACTGTCAACTGTAAACCATTAATCCCCCAATAAAGAAATTAAAAAAGGAAAAAATATAAAATATACATAAATATAGACAGATAATTATAGAGATTATAATCAACCTATATCTATAACCTTGGGAGAACTGCTGTAGCTTCCAATGGAGGGAATGGGGATACAGAACTCTGGTGCTGGGAGCAATGCAGAATTGTACCCCTGTTATCTTATAATTTTGAAAATTAATATTAAATCACTAATAAAAAACTTTCTCTTTCTTGTATTCTTATTCTCATTCTTTTACCAAAGCATTGCTCAGCTCTGGCTTATGATGGTGCTGGAGATTGAACCTGGGAACTGAGTCTCAGGCATGAAATCTCTTTGCATAACCATTATTGTATCTTCTCAGACCTTAAAAACAAATTTGTGATAATGTTATTGTTCAAAAGTTGCACCTCAAGGTCTCTGTGGAAGGCATTGAAGGTGTTCTCAAACGAAAATTCTCTCTTTTTTTTTTTTTATTTGCTTCCAGGGTGTCACTGGGGCTTGGTGCCTGCACTACAAATCCACTGCTCTTGGAGGTCTATTTTATTTTATTTTATTTTATTTTATTTTATTTTATTTTATTTTATTTGGTAGGAGAGAAAGAAATTGAGAGGGGAGGAGAAGATAGAGAGGGAGAGAGACAGAGAAATACCTGAAGACCTGCTTCACTGCTTGTGAAAAGACCCCTCTGCAGGTAGGGACCTGGGAGCTTGAAATGGGATCCTTGTGCATGTCTTTGAGCTTATACTATGTGCACTTAACCCAGTGCACCACTGCCTGGCCCTCTTTTTTCTTTTTCTTTCTTTGTTTATTGAAAGAAACAGAAATTGAGAGGGAAGGGGGAGGTAGAGATGGGGGGGAGAAAGAGACTGATAGATAGATAGATGATAGATGAGGAGTAAGGACTTGAACCCACTGTGCACTGTAACATGTATGTTCTACTAGGTGTACCACCACACAACTCCTGTCTGTTTTCCACCTGCAGTTGACTCCTGATTTGTCAGACATGCATGCAGTTAGTGAAAACATTGCTCTCCTAATGACTGCAGAAATAGATGGACAAGAGTTACTACAGTATTGGAGCTCTCCCCCCCCCCATACTGCTGAGTCTTGAACCCTGATCACATTCACGGCAAAGTACATGCCCTCCCTGTGAGCTATCTTCTTGCCCCAGATGGTAATGGCTTTTATATACTAACTTCTGTGGCAAGTGTGTTCTCTCATGTTTTCCCTGTGCCGTCTGCCCATCTGTAGTGCTGGGGACCAGGGAAACGTATTTGGGCTGTCTCATGAGAAAATTTCTGCGACAGCTGTTTGGTGTGCTGCATGTAACTTCATCACTGAAACTCCCTTCTTGTCTCTCCCTCATCTTTTCATACTTGTAGAACTAGATGGAGGGCAGTGTTGAGAGTGTGTGTTTCATATACAAGAGTTTGTACCCTCAGCTCTCACTAAATTTTGCTGGTAGGCATATAATCTCAGTTCTTGGCTGTTTGCTTCATATCTACTCTTTCTCTCCATCCTTGTGTATGGACTAGAATTTACTAAATTACCCAAAGAGCTTTTATTTATTTATTTTTTAAATTTTTCTAACTTTTAAAAAATTTGTTTAAGAAAGGAGACATTAAAAAAATCATAGGATAGGGGAAGTATAACTCCACACAATTCCCGCCACCCAATCTCCATATCCCATCCCCTCCCCAATAGCTTTCCCGTTCTCTATCCCTCTGGGAGCATGGACCCAGGGTCATTGTAGGTTGCAGAAGGTGGAAGGTCTGGCTTCTGTAATTGCTTCCCCACTGAACATGGGCATTGACTGGTCGATCCATACTCCCAGTTAAAAAAGCATCTCTTGCCCTACTTTCAGGGATGCTGGGGAGTTGTTCTGAAGAAAGCCACGCGTGGGCATTTCCAGTTATCTCCACTGGAATACAGACATGGAGGGAGGGAATGGATGAGAATCAGTACCCATTCCCATTGTGGCTACTTCCTGTGTGACTTAGAGCATCATGATAGCAGGTCAGATAAGGGTAGTGGGAACCGCCCTATTCAGTATGCTTGTGACAGTGGCCCAATAATATCCTGGAGACTAAGGACAGGACTAGGGAAAGACCAGACCCAGAAGCTGAGTTGTAGAAAATAATTATAGGTTGTTGTGAAAGTGAGGTTTTGACTTGTGACAATCACTATTCTTAAAATGTTAGAAAATAAAAATATTACTCAATCTCAACTCTTTGAAAAGGGGGAGAAGAAAGGGTCATTGGTTCCACCTTGCAAAGTGAAGACCCTTCCTAGGTGCTTATTTGGCCAAGGATGTGTTAAGACAGTTTTGAGGGATAGGAACCCTGCAACTTAGACTAGCCAGGACATGGCCACTTGGCTTTATGTTATCACATGTTCTCTCATTACCAATGGGGAAGGACTTAAAGCAAACACCAGGAAATGGAAATAGAGCAGCTTGTGGAAGCACCCTGTTCACTGTGGGAGTTTCATAAAGGTAACACCCAAGAAACTGTAACCCAATAGGAAATACAGGTGATGTCAGTGAACCAATGGGAAGCTAACCCAGGTGTGACTTTGGATTGGGGATTTAAGAGAAGGAAGAATAGACCCATGGGTGGGGCCTTTTTCTCTCTCTTCCTGGCCCTTGTAGGTCTGTCCCCATGAATTTTCCTTTGTTCCCTAATAATGTTCCTGCATGACTTTTATGTAATAAAAAGGTTGCTATCTTACATACTTGGTCACTGAGTCTCTTGTACTCATTCCAAGAAGACACCCTGACTAAACCCTGCTAGAAGTAAACTGGTGGTCCTGGGGTTTTCCACAAACCTAAGCAGTTTTTCCCACAACAGCTGCATTTAAAATAAACCAACTTGTGGGGCTGGGTGATGGAGCACTTGATTTAGCACACATGTTACAATGCACAAGGACCTGGGTTTGAGTCCCCTGGTTCCCACCTACAGGGGGAAAGCTTTGGAAGTGTGAAGCAGTGCTGCAGTTGTCGCTGTGTTTCTTTTCCCTCTCTATTTCTCCCTTTCCCCTTGGTTTCTGGCTGTCCCTATCCAATAAACAAATAAAATAAAACATAAATCCATTTATAATATTTATTTATAAATAAATAAGCAAACAGACTTGTGGTCAGGGAGGCTTTGCAGTGGTAGAGTATAGGACTTGCAATCATAGGCTCCTGAGTTTGATCCTAGCCCTGCCTATGCCAGAGTGAAACTTTTTAAATCTTTTTTGTTACTGAATATACTTAAAGTCATTATTACTATTTGTTGCTGGGGTCTCTCTTTGTATTAGTCCACTGTTCCCTGAAGAATTTCCCCCCTTAAACTCCAAATAGAAAAACACAGAGAGGGCCGGGCTAAGTACTGACTCAGCAGATATAGCTCACACTTGGCCATAGGCAAAGACCCTAGTTCAAGCCCCAAATGCCCATGTGTAGGGAGGAAGCTTCACAAGCTGTGGAGTGGGTGCTGCAGATAGGTCTCCTCTTTGTCTTCCATTTCCATTTCATTTCTCTCTGTCATTCTATATCAAAAAGGAAAGGAAGAAAAAGAGAAAGAAAGGAAGGAAGGAAGAAAGAAAGAAAGAAAGTGAAAAGAAAAAGGAAAAAGAAAGGGAAGGGAAGGAAAGGGAAGGGAAGGGAAGGGAAGGGAAGGAAAGGGAAAGGAAGGAAAGGGAAGGGAAGGGAAGGGAAGGGAAGGGAAGGGAAGGGAAGGGAAGGGAAGGGAAGGGAAGGGAAGGGAAGGAAAGGGAAGAGGAGGGGAGGGAAGGGAAGGGAAGGGAAGGGAAGGGAAGGGGAGGGGAGGTAAGGGGAAGGAAAAGGAAAGGACAGGAAAGGAAAGGAAAGGAAAGGGGAAAGGGAAAGGGGAAGGGAAAGGGGAAGGGAAAGGGAAAGGGAAAGGGAAAGGGAAAGGGAAAGAGAAAGGGAAAGGGAAGGGAATGGTGGAGTCATGCAGATAATTTGCCCCAGTGACTATTCCAGTGGCTGGCAAACAAAAACAAAGCCAGGGAGGGAGAGAGAGGAAAGATGCCCCAGCACCATTCCCCTGTTCATGGATCTTCCCTTTGTTGCTGTGAATGATGTTCACAGGTAGTGCTATAGGTTCAAATCCATACTCTGAACATGGGAAAGTGTATGCTCCACCAGATGAGTTATCTCCCAGCCCTCTGACATACATACATATTTTGATTATCATTGCCTTTTCACAGCCCAGAGACAACTTTTTTCAGATAGAAAGAACGACAGAGGCAAAGAAAGCAAGAGAGAGGGAGAGACAACACACACCAAAGGTTTCCCCAGTGTTGTAGTCCTCCCCTGTGGTGTGCTGAGATAAGCTATCTTACTGGTGTCCCACTCCCACCCTTTACAAAAGAAAATAAATAAATAAGAGGAAACAGTCAGTGGGCTGGTAGGATAGCTCAGCTGGATAGCGAGCCAGAGGGTTGGGTGGTGACACACCTGGTTAAGCACACATGTTACAATGTTCAAGGAACCAGGTTCTAACCCCTGGTTCCCACCTGTAGGGGGAAAGCTTTGTGAGTGGTAATTCAGTGCTACAAGAGTCTCTAATTCTCTCTCCTTCTCTATGTCTCCCTACCCTCTACATTTCTGGCTGTCTCTATCCCATAAATAAAAATATAAATAAATAAATAAAGATAAGAAGCCAGCTGTACCATGTCCATGACCCAGGTTTAAGCCTGATCCCCACCTCACTGGGAAAAGCTTCAGTGTTCTGGTGTTTTCCCCTCTCCGCTTCAGTCTCTATCTTTACCATTTGAAGGAAAATGACCTGGGGTGAGGGGTAGATAGCATAATGGTTATGCAAAGAGACTCTCATGCCTGAGGCTCCAAAGAACTAGGTTCAGAACCCTGCATCCCCATAAGCTAGAGCTGAGCAGTGCTCTGCTAAAATAAGTAAATAAATAAATAAAATAAAAATTAAAAAAAAAAGAAAAGAAAACGATGACTTGGAGAGGAGAAGCCCCAGTGACGACAAAAAAAAAAAGGATAAAGGTAAACAAACATTCTTTTTTTAAATTTATTTTTTATTTAAGAAAGGATAAATTAACAAAACTATAGGGTAGGAGGGGTACAACTCCACACAATTCCCACCACCCAATCTCCATATCCCATCCCCTCCCCTGATAGCTTTCCCATTCTCTATCCCTCTGGGAGCATAAACCCAGGGTCATTGTGGGTTGCAGAAGGTGGAAGATCTGGCTTCTGTAATTGCTTCCCTGCTGCACATGGATGTTGACTGGTCGATCCATACTCCCAGTCTGCCTCTCTCTTTCCCTGGTAGGGTGGGTCTCTGGGGAAGCAGAGCTCCAGGCCATATTGGTGGGGTCTTCAGTCCAGGGAAGCCTGGCCGGCATCCTGATGGCATCTGGAACCTGGTGACTGAAAAGAGAGTTACCATACAAAGCCAAACAAATTGTTGAGCAATCATGGACCCTGCCCCGGCCTGCGGGGTTATCAATGGAAACCTAGGGTAGGGGGTGAGAGAATGGAAAGGACAAGAGACACGAAGAACGAGAGCAAGACAGAAGGTCTGATCAAGCTCTGAAAATTTTATTTTGCAGCCACAATATAAGCACAAACAAGGAGGAAGTTCTGCTAAGGTAGTGGGGGAGGGAGGTGGGTGAGCAACTTTCCAAACAGCTAGATGGTAATCTCAGTTCCAATGGTCGGAATGTCCTCTCACTGACTATATGAGAGTCTTAGCTAAGGCCTTGGCTTCCGGCATCTCCTCCCTTTTTACAATTTAAGTGAGGCGGGTAAATGAGGGTAAAAGCTAGGAATCTTATCAAGAGATAAGTGGGCATTAACCAGAGGGGAAAGTATTGACCTGATTCCTCCCATGGGAAAAGGCTATTTTTCCCGCATTTCTTACGGCCCTTGGTGTCTTTTGGGGAGGGGAGGCAGAGCCACTATTTCCAAGGTGAGGAAAACTCAGGGCAAAGAGTTCTGATGACTGACACCAACCTCCATGCAAATCAGGTTTGCTTCACGGGGGACTCAGAGGTGGACTATAGGGTCCTCCCCCTGCAGTGCTTAGCCTTGCACCCCTTACCAGTGCCCACGCCATGCCAAGGCTGGTGTGCATAAATCTGAGTTTTATGCAGCTCCTAAAAGAGGTCTGTCACCCTCAGGTTCAGCCAAGCAGTTGTCAGCCAAATCAAGTCTGTGGTAATATATTTGTAAGGGTTTCGATGCCAAGGAGTCAGTTTGTTGTTTTATAAAGCCAGCAATCTTATTAAAAATAAAGGACCCCAAGATAATCATTAACAAAAGACTAATCAAGGGTTCCATAAGGGGCTCTGTAGTGACTCAAGACTATTTGTGGTGGAGTCTATAACCTGTTGTAATTTGTCAGAAAATTCATAGGAGGAATATATAGAGTGTCCTAGCATGCCACCAGCAAGTCTAAGGGAAGCAGTCAGTGGATGTGATGTCCAGGGGAAGAAACACAGCACGTCTGGTCCTCTGGTGGTCTTCAGCACCAAATGATGAAATTTTTCTTCTTCATAGAGGGTCAGATGTGGAACAAGCAAAACTAGGAGGCAAGGACCAGGTAGAGAAGAATTGACATGAAAATATAGGGTGGTTTTGTACCAAAACACAAACAGAGGAGGTGCATACACATTAGGTGAGTTTCCTTGAACATGAGGAATATTGGGAGAAAAGTGAGCAGTCAATAAACATGTAAGAATGAAGTCAGCAGTGGTAGGTCAGCAGAAAGAGAAGACTTGGATAGGCTGGTGCAGTTAGCTGGAGTATATACTGCCATGGCGTCCTTTGTGGTAAGGACTTGCCAACAGGGACTGTGTGGATTTTGCAAGAGCAATAATGTCATCCACCATAATAAAAGGAAAACAAACATGAACATCCAGTGTTGAAAAAGAGAAAAAGGAAAAAATATGTCTCTATGAGTTACTTCATTGACACTTTAGCCAATTGAGTATTGGGGAGTGCATTCCCCTTCTTTTTTTTATTGAGTTTAAGGGTTTTAGTTTTTCTTGTTTGAGCTGTAGCCCACATAAATTTAGAAAAAATACCAATTGAAAAAAAAATGTTTTTGTTTACTAAACATGGGCAGGTGAATTACATCAATCTGCCAGAGAGCATTGGCTTTTATCAATGGAGATTAATCTTAAAAGTCTGAATAGCAGGATCTTAATTAAACAATGCAGGAGCCAGTGAAGTGCTCTCACTATGGCAGGTCAAGAGTTAAAAATTTAAGAGGCTTGTAAAAAATGAGAAAAATTTTAGGATATGAGTGACTTTAGGAGTCATCATACACCCACAAATAAAAAAAGAAAAATGTTTAGTTTTAAATCCTACCATATGAGCAGTTCTTCATGTGCAGATGTACCTATAATTATTTACTTAAGGAGAGAACTTGTACCAAGTTAATTGATGATCTAATGGTTCGAATTAGCTTGAGTTCTTTTATATGATTTTAGAAGGATCTTTATTAAAATATACCAATATGTTATAGAAAGTCAATACATAATGTGTTGACATGATAAAATGTTTACCATTTTTTAGCATTATTTTAAACTGATTAGACAGTTTAAGCACACTACTATAACTTAGTTTACTAAGATCTTTACTCATCACAAAGCTATCATGAGTAAGCATATATATAAAACTCTTAATAGATTTTGTTCCTTAGAACTCTAATATGGCAACTTAAAAGGCTAAAATAAAACCTCATAGCTTAAATGTTCAAAATACTAATTTTGTTAAATCAGGATTTGCCAAAACATATCTATCAGACCAGAAGCACCATGTATTACCTTAATTTATCAAGAATAAACCTCTCTGATGGTGTCTTAAAACAAGCCAGATAATTTTTTACTCTCTAAAAGAACTAATTAAAGTTTGACATGTAGAATCTGTACTCTCAAAAGCCAATTATTTGATAATAACTTTTGTAGTCTTTTTAAATAGGGGAGTTATCTCAGTAACAACGTTATCAGAAGGAGTAAGTCACTGTAAAAGCAAAAGTAACTAGCTCATGACTAAGATAAAAAAAATCTCTTACCAAGTTTTAAAATAAAAGTTTTAACCGGGGGAGTCAGGCCAAATTTTCTTTTTTTTTTTTTTTGAAAGTTTTTTTTTTATTTATTCCCTTTTGTTGCCCTTGTTGTTTTATTGTTGTAGTTATTATTATTGCTGTTGTCATTGTTGGATAGGACAGAGAGAAATGGAGAGAGGAGGGGAAGACAGAGAGGAGGAGAGAAAGATAGACACCTGCAGACCTGCTTCACCGCTTGTGAAGCGACTCCCCTGCAGGTGGGGAGCCGGGGTTCGAACGGGGATCCTTATGCCGGTCCTTGTGCTTTGTGCCACCTGCGCTTAACCGGCTGCGCTACAGCCCGACTCCCGAGGCCAAATTTTCTGTGGACCAATATCCACAAAACAGTTCACAGGACATTTTGGGGGCCCTCCAGAATGTACTGGAACTTTTTCAGTAAAATACATAGATAATTTGCATATCAATTTGGAGATGAAGAATTTTTACTTTAAATCTTTGGCTGTCTTAGCAAATGAATTTTTACCTTTATGTTACCACATAAGAACCGTGTTGGAAAGTTTTTTTTTTTTTGAAATCACTTAAACAATTTTAAGTAAAATGTTAAACTTTGTTTGTTAGAATCTTTGCTTATCACAAAGCTATCACACCCTTAGGGCAGCTATGAATAAGGGTGGGTACAAAACTTAATTGATCTTTCACTTTGATTTGGATAGGTAACTTAAAAAGCTAAGATAAACCTCATAGCTGAAATGTTCAAAATAAATTTTTACTGTTAATATTTCTTTTAGATGACCATTTTACACTAAATAATTTTATTGAATCACATCTGCCAAATGAAAAAAATTTTATCAGGCCAGGAATACTGCATTTAACCCTTTTTTCCTGGCAAGGCCACTGCTCTACCCAGACTGGGTTATTAGAAAGCCAGTCCAAATGTGGAATTTGTTACAAACAGTGGCAGTTGGTATTGGGGTGCTGATAAGATTTAGAATTTTCACAAGAGTGAGAGAGACTGTAGGGGCATTTTACCACGCCTTGAGATCTCATAAAATCTTTTAACTAATGAATTGATGCTGATATTAGCTATCAGAAGGACGAAACTGTCCTATATTTTAGTGTGGTAAAGGTGTGTCAACTCTATGAGTCGGGATCTTTAAAACCACATTTAGCTTAACTAAATCTTATTTAAAATTTAAAACAAACTTTAATTACTTAGGGGTTAACACACATTAATAGAAACAAGGTTAGTACATAGACTTAAAACAGACATTATTGGTGAAAAGAAATATTTCCCTTTGAAAAACCGCTTTGGTTTTTGGATTCCTAACTCCACCCCCCCCAGGAGGGGTGTTTGTAGCTAGGGAATGATTGACTGCAGTCTTTGCCAATCTGTGGAGCAGGAGCTCAGTGCCCTGATTGGCTGTATGGATGGAACAGGCAGGCTTAGTTTACCACCACGCGCGGAGAAAAATCTTTGGAAGTTTTTTTTTTTTCTGGGCTAAGGTACATTTTAGAGTTTTAAAGAAACAAATCATTAAATTTCTATCAAAACTGTGTGCTGGTTCTCTGATTAATAGCTTTTAAATTAAAGAAAACATCTTGTTTGATTGATTTTTTTTTTTTTTAAAGAATAGCTTGCTAGCCAGATAAGATCTCACTCAGAATTGGTTTAATGCTTTCTGAGAGCTCTGGAGGCAGCCAGAGGGAAAAGGCTGGATCTTTTTTGGCTGGCTAGTTTTAAGATAATGCCAAATCAAGAGCCTACAGTTCTTTAACTAATTGTAAATGCTGTCATTTTTCTTCTATTAATTTTCTAATGGAAGCTGTTTTTTTGTGCTAGTTGAGTTTTAGCCTTGGTGGTATAGTCAGTAATATTGGCCAACTTGAGGACTGGAGCACAAAATGGAGTGGCGGTGGCGTAAGGAGGTGGTCTGGACAAAGAAGAGTGTAGTGGTGGCTTGTCAGGATTATGATATTTGGCCATCTCTTCATCAAGGGATAAGGCCTATTCAGGAGAAAGACTGTCATCAGGCCCATCTTTGGCGGGGGGTCTTAAGGTTGTCAAAGAGGGGTAAATCTTAACAGGAGGGGACTTAGCAGGAGGCCTCAGGGGCGGGGTCTCCTGAATCAGGCATGGGAATAGAGACAGACTCACAAACAGAAGGTTATCTCTTAAACAGTTTCCTACTCTGGCTCATCTTTTTTTCATCAATAGTCCCTTCTAAGGGGAACCACGGACAAACATCACTCACACACACACACAAATAAACTTCTTGAGATCCTTTTTCTTAACCCTTACTCCTCATGTCTCTTTGAGGCCCTTAAGCAACAAATCATGTTTACTCAATGCTTGTCCCATAATTGCGTCGCTCTTTCTTACCTCAAAACAGATCAATCTCACAGACGGGCGAATCTGTGGTGATCACCATGCAGATCTTCACTCACTCTGGGCTAGAGTGGTGATCCTATGTGAACCTTCACTCACTCCTTCTCTAAAGTGGCGGTCCTATGCTCCATGGTCAACCATTGGGGAGCAATGTTCTCTCAGACCTCAGACCCAAAAAGGTCCCACGTCGGGCGCCAGGTGCCCTGGCCTGCGGGGTTATTGATGGAAACCTAGGGTAGGGGGCAAGAGAATGGAAAGAACAAGAGACACGAAGAACGAGAGCAAGACAGGAGGTCTGATCAAGCTCTGAAAATTTTATTTTGCAGCCACAATATAAGCACAAACAAGGAGGAAGTTCTGCTAAGGTAGTGGGGGAGGGAGGTGGGTGAGCAACTTTCCAAACAGCTAGATGGTAATCTCAGTTCCAATGGTCGGAATGTCCTCTCACCGGCTATATGATAGTCTTAGCTAAGGCCTTGGCTCCCGGCAGGACCCAAAGGTTGGAATAGTGGAGAGGAAGTGTTAGGGGGGTTACTTACTGCAGACTCTAGTGTACTTCTGCTTTCAGGTATATATTTTGCACTAGTTTATGGATACGTGTGAACATATGCTCTCTCTCACAGAACCTGGTCTATATCTAGGTTTTGGGACTTTGTTAGAAAGTGAACCACCTGGGAGGGAATTAGAGAATACTATGAAAGGAAAGGTCTCACCCGATTAATGAAGTTGAAGGGTTGTCATTCCACACGTGAAGTCTCTGTAACATGCAGAAGAATGAAATTGAACCACTTTATCTCACCAGAAACAAAAATCAACTCCAAATGGATCAAAGACCTCGATGTTAGACCAGAAACAATCAAATACTTAGAGGAAAACATTGGTAAAACACTTTCCCACCTACACCTCAAGGACATCTTTGATGAATCAAACCCAATTGTAAGAAAGACTAAAGCAGAAACAAACCAATGGGACTACATCAATTGAAAAGCTTCTGCACATCCAAAGAAACCATTAAACAAACAAAGAGACCCCTCACAGAATGGGAGAAGATCTTCACATGCCATACATCAGACAAGAAACTAATCACCAAAATACATAAAGAGCTCAGCAAACTTAGCAACAAAAAAGCAAATGACCCCATCCAAAAATGGGCAGAGGATATGAACAAAACATTCACCTCAGAGGAGATCCAAAAGGCTAAAAAACACATAAAAAACTGCTCTAGGTCACTGATTGTCAGAGAAATGCAAATTAAGACAACACTGAGATACCACCTCACTCCTGTAAGAATGGCATACATCAAAAAGGACAGCAGCAACAAATGCTGGAGAGACTGTGGGGACAGAGGAAGCCTTTTGCAATGCTGGTGGGAATGTAAATTGGTCCAGCCTCTGTGGAGAGCAGTCTGGAGAACTCTCACAAGGCTAGACATGGACCTTCCATATGATCCAGTAATTCCTCTCCTTGGGATATACCCCAAGGACTCCATAACACCCAACAAACATTCTTTTTATCATTTCTGAAACAAACCACTATGAGAACAAAGAATAGGCATGTGGGGAAAAAAATGTGTGATTAAACCCTGGAGAACTGTGAAGAGAACTGAAATGCCAACAAGTCTTTATTTTGGTTACTCTTAAGATAAGCAGCCCCATCATTAAGTGCAAACAAATCTGCCTGGGACATCAAATTCTTCACAGAGAGCAAGTGGAAGGAAAGCACAGTGAAAGGATGCAGCAGAAACCCTGTATCATAAAGAGATCTGAGCAGCTGCAAATGGAGGGGAAGCAGAATCACTGTCACCCCCAGTGCTGGGAATACAGCTGGGAAACAAAGAGATAAATAATGTGAAAAAAAAAAAAAAAGAGAGAAGAAAAAGAAAAGGCAGTCTTCAACATTGTGACATTTGTGGTTGCAGCTGAGGAGGACACATATTTAGTATGACTTGGGTGTAATGATTATCTCCATTTAGTCACTGTGGGCTGGAGAATTTTTATCTGCTTGGAACTATTTTGGATCAAGTGCCTACAACAGGCACATATGAGGAAGTAATTAAGAAATTCATCTTGAATATGGGATGATCCCACTCTCAGGCAGGAGTTGAAAAACAAGATCAGAAGAGAAAACACAAGCAGAACCTGAACTGGAATTGGTGTACTGCACCAAAGTAAAAGACTCTGGGGTGGGTGGGGAAGGAGAATACAGATCCAAGAAGGATGACAGAGGACCTAGTGAGGGTTGTATTGTTATAAGGAAAACTGGGAAATGTTATACATGTACAAACGATTGTATTTGCTGTTGAATGTAAAACATTAATTCCCTAATAAAGAAATTGAAAAAATAAAAAAAGAAATTCTTCTTAAAAAAAAAAAAAAGCAGTATGGAAATGAAAAAGGGGCAAGGACAGATAGCATAATGGTTATGCAAAGAGACTCTCATGGCTTCTCCCCCTCTGGGTATATGGGCCAAAATTCTTTTCTTTTCCTTCCTTCATTTCTTTCTTTTATTTTTTTAAAAGATTTTATTTATTCATTAATGAGAAAGATAGGAGAAGAGAGAGAGAAAGAAACAGCCATCACTCTGGTATATGTGCTCCTGGAGATTGAACTTGATACCTCGTGCTTGAGAGTCCAGTGCTTTATTCACTGTGCCACCTCCTGGGCCACTGGATCAAAATTCTTTATAGGGTGCAGAAGGTGGAAGGTCTGGCTTTTGTAATAGCTTCTCTGCTGGACATGGGTGTTGCCAGGTTGATCCATATCCACAGCCTGTTTCTATCTTTCCTTAGTTGGGTAGGGTTCTGGAGAGGTGAGGTTCCAGGACATATTGGTGAGGTCGGCTTTTGACCATTTTCAATGCCTCTTCAAGGCATAACTTGTGCAAATAATATTCTCTGAAAATAATCCAACAGTTTTTACCACCAGATGGAGTTTATGAGTCCTTGGAAAAAATTGAGCAACTACTTAATTCTTCCACTAGTGGGCAGACACGTTCTTCCTAACTAGCATAGGAAAAAAACGTTGGAAGATATTTACTATTTTAGATAGTTGGCTAAGAGTTTTACCTACCCAGTTTTCGGGAGAATTCTGAATGTTTAGGTTGATGGAATTATTTTAGATGGTTTTCATGAGAAAACTCCCAGTGGCTCACTTTTTAAATTCTCAGATGGGGTGGGGTTAAGCACACCTGGTGCAAAGAGCAAGGACCAGCATGAAGATCCGGTTCAAGCCCCTGGCTCCCCACCTGCAGGGGCGTGGCTTTACAAGCGTTGAAGGTGTCTTCCCCGCCACCCCTCTTCTTCTCCGATGACATCAATAACAACAACAATAATAACTACAACAACAATAAAACAAGGGCAACCAAAGGGGAAACAAAAACCTCTCCGATTGTTCAATATTTGTTTTAGAAAGACAAGTAACTAGTACAACTTATATTCCTTAGACAGATCAACTTCAGTTGTCTGTACAGCTGGTGTCTAAAGTACCCAAGACATTAGAATTCTAGAAGAATTGAGGGGCGTGGAACCCAAGACCTAGTGCAGTACGTAAAACTCATCATCTGGGAACTCAGGATTTCTGAAGTTAGGATCATGAAGCTGTTGAGGTCATTATTGGAATATCAAGTAATACACCAGGGACCATATGCTTATATTTGCCTGTGGATTTCTTTTCAAGAAGAGAGGTGTTCAAGGGTCTCTGCTGATATGGGCTTTCATTGGACTTCTACATATTATTATTATTATTTTATATTTTTATTGTTATTATTTATTTATTTTTTACTAGAGAACTGATCAGTTCTGGTTTATGGAGGTTTTATGGAGGTTTGGGGGATTGAATCTGAGACTTTGGAACCTCAGGCATGACAGTCTCTTTGCATAACCATTGTGCTATCTACCCCCGCCTTCATTTATTATTTTTAAAAGAATGTATTTAGTTTAAGTTTTATTTTATGTTTTAGAGGGAGTGAAGGAAGGTGAGAAAGAGAGAGAGAGACCACAGCACTGAGACTTCCTTCAGTGTGGCAGGGTCATGCACACTATCTAAGTGCTCTATTCTGCCAGCCTTGACCCTTTACTTTTAACTAAAAATAAAATAAAATAAAACCATTGTTTTAACTCCTGACAATCCTGCAAAACCATGGATTATACATGGACGACATGGAAGACAGCTCATGTCTGGGGAAGTAAGATCTGGAGCAGTAAAACCAAAGGCTAATGATGAAGCGAGGAAGAGAGAGAAAGTCACTGCTCCTGGTTTTCAGAGAATCCAGCTCATTGAATCAACAAGAAGACTTAGCTGGAGCAACTTTAGAATCCAACAGATTCATCCCAGGAACTGAGCCGACTTCCTAGAGAGAGAGCACATGGGAGCAAAGAGGTGGTGTTGGTGATGGTGGTGGTGTGTGTTGGGGGGATAGCCATGGCTTCTCAGCTTTCTCCAGTGAACTGAAAAACAAAACAAAATTAAATGTTTTTATTTATTATTATTCGACAGAAATTGAGAGGGGAGAGGGAGACAGGGAGAGAGAGAAAGAGAGACAAACACCTGCAGCCCTGCTTGAATACTCGAGAAGCTTTCCCCCTGCAGGTGGGGACCAGAAGCTTAAACCTGTATCCTTGCACACTGTAATGTATGCTCTTAACCAGGTGTGCCCCTTCTCTGCCCCCAAAGACAAATTTAGATTTTAGATCAACTTATTAGAGAATCATACTGAGCACCTGAGCTCAGGGGGAGCTTGAACTCAGGAACAGTCTTCCAAGGGTTCCTCTGAGAGCACTGGTCTGCAAGACTGGATCCTGGTGTGGACATTTCACATACTGTTTATCTGTGAGAAGAGGTTACGGTCAATGTTTTGAGAAAGTCTACAAAGTAGAATGATTCAGACAGCTTGTCTCCTAGCCTGGTGTGCCCCTGCATTGCGACAACCAAGTAAGATCATTATTTATTTGTTTGTTTGTTTGTTTGTTTATTATCCAATCTACCCTGTCAACTCATTCTTTTGACAAGTATGAGTGGTGTGTCACAGCCTGGCTGTTCCTTGTCTCTTTCTGCCTTCACTCCCTTTCCAAGTCACACTTATACCTATTACTGCTTCCGAATGTCCTTCCTTTTTTCTTCTTTTCTCTCTCAGGGTCCTGATGGACTTGGAGTTCAGAGCCTTCTGGTCATCTTCCCCCTAAAATTTCTCCCCCTCTGGGAGGATTGACCAAAATTCTTTATGGGGTGCAGAAGGTGGGAGTTCTTTCTGGTTTCTGTAATTGCTTCTCCACTGGACATGGACATTGGCAGATGGATCCATACTGACAGTCTTTTCCTATCTGTCCCTGGTGGGGTTCTCTCTCCCTCTTTACCTCCCCCTACCTTGTAGATTTCTTTCTGTCTCTATCCAATATATATATATGGAAAGAGTGTGCGTGTCAGGGCGTAGGGAGTGGAGAGCTTTGACTGGTAACACGTGCACAGGGAAACACTCATAGGCAGTATTTAAAATCTTCACTGGCAGGAAAAGCTCAGACATATGGCCTCCCTGAGGAGAGAGGTACAACTTGTATCACCACAGCTTTGAATCAAACTCCCAACTGCTTCTCAAGGCAAAAACGTCTGGCCTGCTCAAGCCCCGGAGCTCATGATATAACCGGAAAACTTCTGTGGGCTTCTTGAGGACACCAAGTAGGTCTCCAACACCAAGTGTCTACAATGCAGGGATAGATGATTCCACTTCCTGCAGTCTCCATCCCTGGAACACAGGAGAACAAGCTACACAAAGTCCTCTGACCGCTGGTAATGATCATTAGGCTAAAGCTTGAACTGTTAGTTTTGTATTTTTCCTGGAGCACTATTCGGTTCTGGTTTATGGTGGTACTGGGGATTGGATCTGGGACTTTGGAGACTCAGGCATGAAAGTCATTTTGTATCACCACTATGCTATCTCTTTTGTCCCAACTCAAGAATTGTGCCAGTTTTAAATATTTATTTTATTTTATTTTATTACCAGAGCACTGCTCAGCATTCACTTATGATAGTGCTAGGGACTGAATCTGGGATGTCAGAGGCTCAGGCATGAAAATTGTTTGCATAAAAATTATGTTATCTCCTCTGCCCAGTTAAATAAATTACCAGTAGTAATTTATTCTATGCAATATATTTATAGAGAACTTATAATGGCCACTAAGCCTTCAAAAAGGACAAACTTATTCTAATAATAATTCCTATATGTGAGCCAGGAGGTGGCACAGTGGATAAAGCATTAGACTCTTAAGTGTGAGGTCTTACATTCAATGCCAGGCATCACATATGCCAGAGTGCTGTTCTCTCTCTCTCTCATAAATAAGTAATTAAATCAATAAATATTTTAAAAATTCCTCTAAGGGAGGAGGAGAGACAGACACCTGCAGACCTGCTTCACTGCTTGTGAAGTGACTCCCCTGCAGGTGGGGAGCTGGGGGCTCGAACCAGGATCCTTACTCCAGTCCTTGTGCTTCACACCATCTGCACTTAACCCGCTGTCTCTCCTCCTCTCTGTCTTCCCCTTCTCTCTCCATTTCTCTCTGTCCTGTCCATCAATGACACCATCTACAGCAAAAACAATAACTACAACAACAAGGGCAACAAAAGGGAATAAATAAATAAATATTAAAAAATTTTAAAAAAGAGTAAGTCATTTAATAAAAAAATTACCAATATTTTCCTGCCAATATTTTCCTCTAAGTATCTCATAGTTTCTGTTTTAACACATCCAAGTCCTTGATCCACTTGGAATTTATTTTTGTATTTGGTGAAATATAGTGGTTCAGTTTCATTATTCTGCATGTTTTAACCCATTTTTTCCAACACCATTTGTTGAAGAGACTCTGTTTTTCCCATTTAATAGCCTGGTCATATTTGTCAAAGATTAGATGTCAACAGGTGTAGGGCTTACTTCTGGGCTCTCAGTTCTCTTCCATTGGTCAATGTGTCTATTCATGTTCCAGTACCAAGAAGTTTTGATGACAATAGCCCTATAATACAATTTGAGATCTGGGAGTGTGATGCCTCCAGTTCTATTCTTTCTTCTCAAGATTGTTTTGGCAATTCTAGGTCTTTTCTAGTTCCAGATAAGCATTTATAGCATTTGTTCTATTCTCCTGAAAAATGCAGTTGGGATTTTGTTGGGGATAGCATTAAATTTATATATGGCTCTGGGTAGTATATTCCTTTTAATTATGTTAATTCTTCTAACCAACGAACATGGAATATTTCTTCACTTCTTTGTGTCTTTTTCAGTTTCCTTGAGTAGTGACTCATAATTTTCAGTATACAAATCTTTTACTTCTTTGGTTAGGTTTATTTCTAGATATTTTATTGTTTTAGTTGCTATAGTAAAATGAATTGATTTCTGGATTTCACCTTCTTCTAACTTAGTGTTTGCATAGAGGAATACCACTGACTTTTGAATGTTAATTTTATAGCCTGACACCTTACTTGTGGGACTATGTGAAAGGTTGGTAGAGCTTAGGGGAGCTCTCCAATCCTTGTGATGGAAGTCTGGAAAGACACCCCACTTGTTAGACTTTCCCTTCTAGATATGGAGCTAAGAGGGAAATGCTTTCCACGACTCAGTTTCAGCCTGTTAGTCTGTCAGATCTTCATAAAAGCCTGCATCCTCTCACACTTAGTTCACACCCCTGCTAGCAGACCAAATGGCTGCCTGCTTGTAAGTTCACTCAAAGTTCACTATATTCACCTAGAGTTCACTATCTTTTCATCGATCACACACATAGGCATACTCTATCACAAACCTTGTCAGCACCCTGGAAATGAAACCCCCAAACCTATTTCCTTGTCTTTGATATCTGATTTACATCAAGCTTTGTCCTTCTCCGCTTTATCTCACCCTACTGGTTTAACCACTATGTTTTTCTTAATACCTTTAGATAACTAACATGCCTTGCATCATGGGAATTAATTGCTTTGACCTTTCTGTATCTCATCAATTCTTGTCATTCCTACCCCTCCCCACCATAGGGGTAGCTGACCTTTAAGAAACCTGTAATTTCTGACATATTTGAAAAATATCCTTTGTTCTGTTTGCTATAAAACCTGTGCTTACTCCAAATAAAGTGGAAGTTCATACCTGAATCTATCCTTGAACTTCTTTCTGTTTCACGTGGTCACTAGAACCAGTGACGAGAGGGCCAGTGGCTTACCTTGGGTTGTGAGGCTGCCCACATGAGTGCCAGCATTACTGTATTACCTGATGATTTCCAAAAGCTTCTTGCTGGATTTCTTAGGTTTTTCTATGTATACTATCATGTCATCTGCAAATAGAGTTTGACTTCTCTTCCAATCTGTATCCCTTTAATTCCTTACTCCTGCCTGATTGCTATGGCAAGAACATGCAACACTGTGTTGAATAGTAATGGTGACAATGGGCAGTCTTGTCTAGTACCTGATCTGAGGGGAGATGCTTCTAGTTTTTTACCATTGAGTATGATGTTGGCTGTAGGTTTGCTATATATGGACTTCACTATCTTCAGGAATTTTCCATCTATTCCCATTTTTGTAGTATTTTGAGCATAAAGGGATGCTGTATTTTGTCAAAGGCTTTGTCTGCATCTATTGATATGACAATGTGGTTTTTGGTCTTGCTTTTATTGATGTGATGGATCACATTGATTGATTTACGTATATTAAACCAACTTTGCATGCCTGGGATAAACCCCACTTGGTCATGATGAAAAATATTTTTAATATACTGCTGTATCTGGTTGGCTAGAATCTTGTTCAATATAGAAGCCTCACATAATAAGTTGAATTTCTGTGGTGTATGTTGTGATATCTCTTCTTTCATTTACTATTTGATTTATTTGGGTCTTCTCCCTTTTTTGTTTTGTGAGTCTGGCTAAAGGTTTGTTGATTTTGTTCACTCTTTCAAAGAACCAACATTTACTTTTGTTGATCTTTTGTATGGTTTTCTTATTTTCAATGTTATTGATTTCTGCCCTAACTTTAGTGAATTCTGTCCTTCTGTTTGCTTTAGGGTTCCTTTGTTCTTCTTTTTCTAGGTCTTTAAATTGTTTAGTCAGGCTGTTTATTTGTGCTTTTTCTTGTTTCCTAATGTGTGCTTGTATAGCTATGAACTTCCCTCTTAGTACTACCTTAGCTGTGTGCCAAATATTTTGATAGCTGTGTCTTCATTTTCATTGAACTCTCAAAACATTTTGATCTCTTCCTTTATTTCCTCTTTGACCCAGTAGTTGTTAAGGAGTGTATTGTTGAGCTTCCACATTGTTAAGTGTTAGTTTAATTCCACTGTGGTCTGAGAAGATGCTTGGGATGATTTCAATGCTCTTGAATTTGCTGATGCTGTCTTTATGGCCTAACATATGGTCTATCCTTGAGAATGACCCATGTGGTCTTAAGTAAAATTTGTATTCCAGTTTCTTTGGATGAATGACTCTGAAAATGTCTAGTAGTTTTAGTTTATCTATCTCCTCATTTAGCTCCCTCATGTTTTTATTGATTTTCTATCTGGATGATCTGTCAAATTGAGAGAGTGGGGTGTTGAAGTCCCCTATTATTACTGTGTTGCTTTTAATATATTGCTGTAGCTCTTTCAGTAGATCCTTGATGTATTTAGATGGCTTCTCATTGGGTGCATAATTAGTATTTTCTTCCAGGGTCTTATTTGTTGTTTCTTCATTTCTGATGACAATTATTTCAAACTCTTTACTAACTCCTATGATTATCTCCTTAACTAGTGTTTGGATGCTGACCTCATTATTTTGTGCTTCACCCTTTGGGGGACTTTTAGCTGGACTCTTGTCCAGGTTCGTTTCTCTAGTATTTCTTCTGTTGTTATAACCATTTTATATAGTATGTTATGAGGTCCCTCTCTCAGTACTTTTCAAATTACTGATCAATATTGCCTGGATTGACTTGTGTCTAAGTAATGTAATTAAAGGGTTCACTGTTGTGGAAACTGTCAGTTGTTTCAGTAGTATTTTAATCCCTGAGATGGAGCTCAGTGGCTTAAAAGCCCCTTTTGTTCTTTTTCTTCCCTGTAGGCTATGGGAGCCTGAGGGCTTTTAAACTATAAGTAGGCTTTTTAGCTTAATCACTGACTCCTGACCAAGAGATAAAGGAGGGTGGGGCAGAGATAATTCAGTGGTTATGCAAAGAGACTTTTACAGCCCCACCACTAGTCCACCAATGTATAGATCTTCTCCTGAGTTTCCTGGTTTCCTCTCTCCCCTGGTGTCAGCACAGTGCCTCCCCTGTGCTTCTGTAGCTTCTGAGGGCAGTAGCAAGGAGGACTCACAGTTGCATTTGGTGAGTATTAGGGGAGTCCTCTCCTCCCTTCAGCTGTCCCCTTTTGGTGAAACAGACTGGAGGTGGTGTCTCAACTGGCAAACTGCAGGGCTGTTACCAGCCACTTAATCTCTCCCTAGGTAATCTCTGTCCAGGAGCCACAGGTGTTTGCACTCACCAGTGATTTAGTGGGTTCTTGAAGTCATTCTAGTCCTGTCTTGTTGCAGTCCCAGGTGGTCTCCTCCTGAGAAAACATTATTATGTACCTTCCTTTCATATGTTTACCTGGCTGGCTCCTAGTTTACTATTTCTCAGTATCTGGAGACAAAAGGCCAAGGGTAGATGAAATGTATACACATAAATTAATATGGAATCTTTAATGCTCATACACAAAAACAGATGTTGGTTAGTCTGGTTTTTTTTTTTTTTTTTTGCTATCAGGATAATTTCTGGGACTCTCCCCACACACTGAGTCCACTGCTGTTGGTAGCTACTTCTTTTCTTTCTCTATTTTTTGGTAGAGATGAGAGAAAGAGAGATAGAGAGGCAGAGGGAGAGAAATAGAGAAGGAGTGATTAAGCATGGCTCCACTGACAATGGAATGTGGGCTTGAACCTGTGTCCTTATGGCATGGTAACATGTACTTTATCAGATGAGCCACCAGTGGGTCCCTTGCCCATTTTTTTAAAAAAAAGATTTATTTTAAATAAATAATGAGACAGATAGGTAGATAGACAGATAGAAAGCATCAGAGCAGCAGTCTGGCACACAGAGTGCTGGAGATCAAACTTAGAACCCCATGCTTGCATGTCAAGATCTCTCCCATTGTGAGCCACTGGTCTGTTGGTCAGAATGGAATGGGATCGTAGGGATAAAGTGCAGCAGCAATAAAAATGTGAAGAAGGCCAGTGGAGGACTATTGTCTTTGACACAGCACAGAAGAGGAGGACCTACTCTCAGCACAACTCCAGGCTCAGAGGGAAGAGCCACTTTCAAGAGGGACTTAGGGAGCAGTAGGGGAGGGAGAGAGAGGTGGAGAGAGAGAAGGAGAGAGAGAGGGAGGGAGAGAGAGAGGGAGAAAGAGAGAGAGGGCAAGAGAGAGGGAGGGAAAAATAGAGAGAGAAAGAGAGAGAGAGGGAGAGAGAGGGAGAAAAAGAGAGAGAAAAAGAGAGAGAGCAGGGGAGAGGGAGATATGGGGGAGACAGAGGGAGAGAGAGGGAAAGAAAGGGAGAGATGGGGAGAGAGAGAGGGAAAGAGGGAGAGAGAGGGAAAGAGAGAGAGGGAGAGAGAGAGGGATAAAGAGAGAGAGGTTGAGAGAGAGAGAGGGAGAGCTATTTGCACAGGAACACAATTCAAATTTATTTCATTTCTAAATAGTTGGGTACGTCAAAAATCCTATCTCTGGAGCACTGGAAACAGACGCCTGTGAGAGTGAGGTGTGCTTGTCTGTTCTGTGGGTGGGTGCTATCTACCTGCAAGCCCCAAGCTTACCTGAGACTGTTTGGACAAACAAACAAACAAATGAACAACACCTGCATTTCTTTGTTCTTCACTGGTTGGAGATGGGGCAGAAACATCTAACTAAAGTTGGTTGTACATCTAACTATGTGGTTGTAGCTGTCTACTTGGGGAAAAATTTTCTTTTTTCTTTTATTTTTTGAATTGTATGGAGTGAAATCTTTCTAAATTATGCATATTGTACTTGACCCTATGATAGGATGTTGATAAATTGTGAAGGAAAGAGGGAAGGAAGGAGAAAGAGAAGAGAAAGGAAGGTAGAAAAAAAAACAGAAGGAGGAAGGGAAGAAGGGAGAAAGGAGAGGAGGTGGGGGAGAAGGAGAGAGACAGAGAGAGAGAGAGACCCCAGGGACAGGTGAGTGGGAGAAGGAAGCATGTGAAACTGTGGTATTTGGTCTGTGCACTGACAAGGATGTTACACATTTTCCTCACATCGGCTGCTGGCTAGAGCCAATCACACAGACCCATCTGTCTGTTAGGGTCAGGAGAGATGGAGAACTCAGCACTGTATGTATGAGATTAGATCTCCATAGTGTTTGTGGATTAAAAAAAAAAAAACTCAGGTGGAGCAAAGTGCAAGGACAGGCTCAAGGATCCTGATTTGAGCCCCCAACTCCCCACCTGCAGGGGAGTCTCTTCACAGACGGTGAATCAGGTCTGCAGGTGTCTATCTTTCTCTCCCCTTCTCTGTCTTCTTCTCTCTCCATTTCTCTCTGTCCTATCTAACAATGATATAAATGACAACAACAATAATAACTACTGTAGGACTATGTGAAAGCTTGGTAGAGCTTAGGGAAGCTCTGATATCCTTGGATGGAGGTCTGGAAAGATACCCCACTTGTTAACCTCTCTCCTTAGAGAGATGAGCCAAGAGGGAAAAGTCTCCCAGACTCAGTTTCTCCTTGTTAGTCTCTCAAGCTCACAGAAAGCCTACAGGCCTCTCACACTTAGTTTCCCCTGCTAGCATCAGACCAAATGGATGCCTGCTTTAGGGTTCACTCAAAGTTCACACATCCACTTCACCTTTTGATCATAAAGGAGAACACACTCTATCATACACCTCCCAAACACCAGGCAGTGAAACCCCCAACTTCTATTTTCTTGTGCGCTTTGATATCTGTGATTTACATCAATCTTTGTTTTTCTTCTTCTCTACCTCACCTTACAGGTTTAACCCCTATGCTTCTCTCAAATGCCTTTGGATAATTAACTTGCCTGCATCATTGAGACTAATCATTTTGACCTTTATGTATTGCATCAATTCTTGTCATACAAGCCCCCTACCATAGGGGAAATCTGACCTTTAAGAAACCTGTAATTTCTGACATATGTGAAAAATGTTCTTTGTTTAACTCTTTATATAGACCTGTACTCTTCTCCCAATAAACGAATGTTCGTACCAGAATATTCCCCGATATCTCCTTTCTGAGTCGTGTGGTCCCTAGAACAGGTGAGGGAGGGTCGGAGGCTTACCCCCTGGTTGGAGCCACTCCACATGAGTGCCAGAAAACTACAACAACAATAAAAAACAAGGGCAACAAAAGGGAAAATAAATAAATATTTTTTAAAAAGATGGCAGAAATGGTTTCTATAACTATCTGTATATGTTTGTCTATTTTTTTTCTATAGTCCCATCTTCTTTTCCTTTCCAAGTCACACATGCACTTGTTCCTTCACCCAAATGATCCTCCTTTTTTCCTCTTCTCTCACCAGGTCCTGATGGAGTTGGAGTTCAGAGTCCTCTGGTCATTTTCTCCTTATCTTTTCTCCTCCCACTAAAAGTATGGATCAAAATTCTTTGTGGGGTGCAGAAGGTGGGAGTTTTGGCTTCTATAATTTCTTCTTTCCTGGACATGGGTGTTGGCAGGTTGATCCATACCCCTAGTTTGTTTCTATCTTTCCCTAGTGGGGTAGGGCTCTGGAGAGGTGAGGGTACAGGACACACTGGTGAGGTCATCTGCCCAGGGAAATCAGGATGGAATCATGGTAGCATCCACAACTTGGTGGTTAAAAGGCAGCAAGGTGCAAAGTGGGACAAAATTATAAATGTACAGGAACCAAAAAGTAGGAACAGAGCAGATGAGAATAGGGATCTTAGGGAGGAAGGAAGCTAGAAAGTCTATTTTAGGCCTGTTCCTAGGGGCCCCCAACTATCATAGATTTTGTTTGAGTTTGATATCTAACATGGATTTGAACAAAAGAATTGTCTGAAAAGATGATGTCAGAGTAGAGAACAGGGCTAGAAAGTTGGTTTAGGGCAGAGAGTAGCTTCCAATCATGAAAAAAAAAATCTATGAATAAAATTAACTGTTTACCCCACCCACCTGACCCAGGGTCTATATATATATATCTAGCACAGGACCCTGTGTAACCTGAGTCCCTGTCAGCTTACAGTTCAGGGCCACAGTGGGAACATTCTGGTCATTTCAGAACTTTTCTTCCTCAACTGTCAGGACAGGGTGACCCAGACTCCCTTTGGAAACTGGGGTGGTCCCTACCATTTGCAATTAAGTTTTAAACACCCCATCTACATTTGTGATGTTTTCTATCCACCATAAAAATATGTTCTGATCTTCTGATACTGGTATTTAACCACAAGTTATTTATGCCTTGGCATTTATTCTTGATATATATTAAATAAAAACACCCATTTTTAAATCTCCCTTGTTCATTTTTGATGTACAACACTTTACTAATAAATACTCCTGGAAACTTGGTATGGGTAGGTCACACTTGACACTGTTTGTGCTCGGCTTGTCTTGTGTGTGTCCCTCCTGACCTCTTCTCATCAGCTGTATGGTGACTGAAGTTCTTCTCTCTTAACCCCAGGTGCATCTGATCTTAAGGCCCTGGCATCTGGCTAAGTTTCTCTACCTGAGAAGTTACCAGGAACTGCATTTCTGAACAGAAGGGGTGGTGTGAGTTCACTGATCCCTAGAGAAGGCAGTGCCACCAGCACTGTTGGACATGTTGAAAGGGGAGGGGGGCAAAGTTGGTCATCTGGGAAAGTAGAAGGAATTAGGGAACCAAGTAAGATAATCCCCTTTCTTGTTTTCCTGCTTCACATTTATTTTGAGAAAGATACAAAGGTTTTAATTTAGCAGAGTATAAGAATGTGAGGAGGTACAGGAACAGAAATAAGAATGTTCCATAAATAAGGTGTGGAACTCTCAGTCTCACCATCCTTCTAACAGGCATATGGGGATGTGTGACTGGCTCTGGTAGTGGGCTAGCAGCAGAAGATGTGGGTGGGGCACTCACTAATGCACGGACAAGTGTGAACCACGGCTTCCTTCTTCCACCCAACTGACCTGGGGGCTTCCTTTGAGATGGCATAGCAGTAAGTCTGATGAACCTGGATCCCTGAGGTGCTCCTCAGTAATCACATACTCCCCCCACCACCACTATTGAGCCATTGAAACTTCAGGCTTCCTCCCTCGCTCCTTCTCTTTCTTTCACCCTTTGTCTTTCCCTCTCTCTTTCCCTTCTAGATATATTTATTGATTTACCAATGAGAGAGAGAAAGAAGAAGCAGCAGAAGGAGAAGATGAAGAAGAAGAAGAAGAAAAGGAGAAGGGGAAAGAAGAGGAGAGAGGAAGGGAGAGGAGAGGAGAAGAGAATCAGAGAATTACTCTGGCACATATGATGATGGATATCTGACTTCAAACGGCATGTTTGTGAGTCTTTTTTTAAATTGATTTAATAATTGTTGATAAGATTGTAGGATAAGAGGTGTACAATTCCATACAATCCCCACTACCAAAGTTCCATATCCCATCCCCTCCACTGGAAGTTTCCCTATTCTTTATCCATCTGGGCGTATGGACCCAGGATCATTATAGGGTGCAGAAGGTGGAAGGTCTGTCTTCTATAATTGCTTCCCTGTTGGACATGGGTGTTGGCAGGTTGATCCATATTCCCAGCCTGTCTCTGTCTTTCCCTAGTGGGGGCAGGGATCTGGGGGAAGTGGGGTTCCAGGACACATTGGTGAGGTCATCAATATTTCTTTAGATATTTAATTTTTAAAATTTATTTAGGATAGAGACAGAGAAATTGAGATGGGAGGGGAGACACCTGCAGCAATGCTTCCTCACTCATGACGCTTCCATCCACTGTGAAAATGGGGAGTGGGAGGCTTGAACCTGGGACCTTGCACACTGTAATGTGAGTGTTTTAACGAGGTGTGCCACCACCTAAAATAGCTCCTTTAAGATTTTTTTGCATTTTTTAAAATAGATGATCTTAGTCATATTTTCATTTTTACAAATATGAGCCTGTGTGTTTTCACAGCTCCTGGGTGGCTTTTGTCATTCAGGCAGAGGGAGACAGATAATGAGGGAGCATACAGCGTGAAGTCTCCCCTGATGTAATGGTACACGATCATGTGGTGCCAGGACTAGAAACTTTGTTTGGCAAAGCATGAAATCTACCTGGTGGGTTATCACTCTGACACCAAACATTTTTTCTTTCAAAAACTTATCATGTTCCTAAGGGAATTTCTCTTTCCCTCTTTCCTTTGTGACCATGGCCTTTAAAATACACAATTTTATCACTCTAGTCAACTTTTTCAGGGAGAAAGAGAGAGAGAGGGAGAGAGATGGAGAAATGGAGAGAGGGAGAGAGGGAGAGAGGGAAAGAAGGAGGGAAGGAGAGAGAGAGAGAGAGATGCCATAGCAACAAAACTTCCTTCAGAACAGCTTCCTTCAGAACAGCTGTCATGGGATGCTGGGGCTCCTCCGTGGGTCATGCACTTGGCATTGCAGGCACCTTCCTGCTGAGCTATCTCTCCAGCCCAATTTAGCTTTTCTTTTGACTTAAATTCAGAGTTGTAGAAAATCTGTAAAGATGGTACAGTGGGTTCCTGTGTACCTTTTACTTAGTTGGCCAACTGTTGACATGCTATTCCACAGCTCATATGTTTTATATGTCATTTTTTTCCCTGAACTATTTGAGAGGGAGTTAGGAATATCTCCAAATGTTTCAGGGTGATCTATAAAAACAAAGGCATTATGAATGGCTGAGAAAGTTTTGGTCTAGCTACATAATAGAATACTACTCAGCTATTAAAAATGGCGAATTCACCTTCTTCACCTCATCTTAGATGGAACTTGAAAGAATCATGTTAAGTGAGATAAGACAGAAAGAGAAGAATGAATATGGAATGATCTCACTCACAGATTGTCGGGCTGCGCCATGGAGAAGAGAGAGAGGAGATCTGGAGAGAAGAGGGAACACAAATCTTTATTCGCATGGGCACCTCAGAGTTGGGTGAGAGCGCAGTGGCTCAGGCCACAAGGAGGTAGCAAAAATGGTCACCTCCCAGACCACCCTCCCTTGAATCTAACTGCCAATGTGAAAAGCGGGCAACAGAGACGAGGGGTGGAAGAAGAAGGGCTTTATAGGGCAACAACCAGGAGTGACATGTCAGGACAGGATTGGTTGAAAAAGGGACTGCGAGAATATCGCGGGAAGTGGCAAAGTCTGAGGGAGAGCTTGGCAGATGTGACTGCATCTGCATAATTCCCCAGCAACCAACAGAAATTGAGAAATAAAAACAGAAGGGAAACCACAAAGTAGAACTTGGGCTGTGTTTGGTATATTGCACCAATGAAGAACTCTGTGTATGTGTGGGGGGGTCAGGGTAGGGGTGGGGGAGGGCTTCCAGGTCCTGGAACATGTTGGTGCACCATCATCATCATCATCATCATCATCATCATCATCATCACATCACCACCACCACCTGGTATTCTTCTTTGCTTTAAGTCATCTGATCATTTTTGGTTGAAAAATCTATTTCCAGTTCAGTGACCAGATTTCCCCTATTTGAGCTTTCAGAAAATTTCCAGAAATAAATGGAACTAGGAGCTGCCACAGTCTTTAAAAAAATTAGCTAATTAACTTGTTTATTTATTGAGAGGGACAGAGAGGAGATCAGAATATTCTTCTAGTGTAAGTCGTGGGGTGCTACCACTGCACAACCTCCTAGCCATGGGTGTTGTCACTATTTCACTGTTTAATCAATCTGAGGAGTTGACACAATTTCCTACGTGGGATCAGCAGCCCACAAGTGAGAATATAGTGTCATAAGATAAAAACAAGCCCATCTTGTTACAAATGTAGCTAAAGTTCTAGTACAAAAATTTCCTTAATAAAACTAGTCTGGATTATTTATTTATTTATTTATTTATTTATTTATTTATTTATTTATAAAAAGGGAACACTGACAAAACCCATAGGATAAGAGGGGTACAACTCCACACAATTCCCTACACCAGAACTCCATATTCCATTCCCTCCCTTGATAGCTTTCCTATTCTTTAACCCTCTGGGAGTATAAACCCAAAGTCATTGTGGGATGCAGAAGGTGGAAGGTCTGGCTTCTGTAATCTCTTCCCCGCTGAACATGGGCGTTGACAGGTCAATTCATATTCCCAGCCTGCCTCTCTCCCTAGTGGGGTGTGGTTCTGGGGAACCGGAGGTCCAGATCACATTGGTGGGCTTGGCTGTCCAGGGAAGTCTGGTTGGCATCATGCTAGCATCTGGAACATAGTGGGTGGCTGAAAAGAGAGTTAACATATAAAGCCAAACAAGTTATTAACTAATCATGAACCTAAAGGCTGGAGTAGTGCAGATGAAAAGTTGGGGGGGGGGTTGTCTTCATTCTGTAGATAGCTAGTAGGCATATGTTAGTTATATTCCAAAGGGTGTGTGGCTATACTAGTTTTCTTTTTTTTCCTGAGACTGAAATATGATATGTAGATGGATCCAAGTTATTGTCTGGGGAGATGATGTCATGGCTGGAGAAAGCTGGATTAAGGAAGACAGTAGCTCCCTAATATGGGAAAGGGTTATAAATATTGTTGACTGTAACCCAATCAATTTTTCTTTTTTATTCATAAAAAAGAAACATTGACCAAACTGTAGGATAAGAGTGGTACAATTCCACACAATTCCCACTACCAGAAATATGTATCCCATTCCCTCCCCTGATAGTTTTGCTATTCTTTATCCCTCTGGGAGTATGGACCCAAGGTCATTGTGGCATGCAGAAGGTGGAAGGTCTGGCTTCTGTAATTGCTTCTCCACTGAACATGGGTGTTGACTGGTCGATCCAAACTCCTGGCCTGCCTCTGTCTTTCCCTAGTGTGGCAGGCCTCTGGGGAAGTGGAGTTCCACGACACATTGGTAGGGTTCATGCTAGTATCTGGAACATGGTGGCTGAAAAGAGAGTTAACATACAATGCCAAACAAATTATTGACCAATCATGAACTTAAAGGCTGAAATAGTGCAGATGAAGAGTTGGGGGGGGTACCTCCATTTGGTAGATAGTTAGTAGGCATATTTTAGTTATATTCCAAAGGGCTTGTGGCTATACTAGTTTTTTTTTCCCCTCTGAGCCTGAAATCTGATATGCAGATGGATCCAAGTTATTATTCGGGGAGATGATGTCATGATTAGAAAAGGAACAGAAAGCTGGATCAGAAAAGACAGTAGCTCCCTAATATGGGAAAGGGGTATAAATATTGTTGACTGTAAACCCCATCTATTTGATTTGGTCTGGGTTCCATATTCAGCTTAGGAGCCTGTGTGACCTCTGCATCCCTGTTGATCTGAGTTCACATTCTGTGGTCATGAGTAGGAATATTCCAAGCTTCCCCAATATCTTTCCATCTTCCTAGCCCCATGGATATGATCTGATACAGGGCTCATATTCAGCTTGGGAGCCTATGTGACCTTTGCATCCCTGTAGATCCGAGCTCACATTCTGTGGTTATGAACATTCTAAGATGCCCCAATATCAGGATCCATCTTCCTCAGGTGGAACATAGAGTATGTTGTCCAGCCTCCCTTCAGAGGATGGAAGATTCCCTACTGTTGTTGATCCAAGTTGAAGGCAAGGTCCTATGGGGGCCCACAAAGGGGTCTGTTTTGTTGTTCCTGATAATAATGATTGGTAACAATGGAGAGAGCAATTTATTCGAGGCCTAGGCCCTTTATGTTTGTTTGGGAATCTTAGGACTCCCCGAATAGGGCCCCAGCTGATGGGTGACCTGATAGTGACTAAAGAGTCATCGTTAATGTATGCCAGTCTCTTGCCCTTATTCAGCTTTTGAAGTCCTTGTTTGGATAAGGATAGCTTTGGATGGAGGAAGGGAGGCAAGATGCAAAACCAGACCACTAACATACTGTTGGCCAGATGGCTTCTTCTGGGATCCCTTCCAACCTTTCACCACTATGGCAAGCAAAAGCAATGGCAGCCCACAGGTGGATAGTTCTTTTCCTGAGAAACTGAACACATTTTCAGGAAATAAGAGCCAGGGCTTCAACTGCAGGTGTTTGCATATAGATTCAGTTTTTTTTCTTATTATAAATGCTATTCAGCTGCTAAAGCTTGGCATTTGCAACAAAGTGAATAGGACTTGGGCTGTTTCTGTATAGTCAAGTAAGTCAGAAAGCAAAAGACAATTACTGGATTGCTTAATCTTATTAGTGGAATATAAATAAGCAAAACACAATAAAAGTCATTCATAGATAAGCCAGAAAAAGGAGGATAAATATGGGATGATCTCACTCATCAACAGAAGTTGAAAAACAGAAAGGGAAAACACAGAGCAGAACTTGGACTGGAGTTGGTGCATTGCACCAAAGTAAAGGACTGTGGGGATGGGGGAGTGACACTTTCAGGTCTTGGAACATGGTAGCTGAGGAGGACCTAAGTGGGGGTTAGCATGTTATGTAGAAAACTGAGAAATGTTACACATGTACCAACTACTATATTTACTGTGGACTGTAAACTATCCCCGCAATAAAGGAGAAAAATATCACTCACAGATTCTATGAAAAATATGGGGCTGCCTGAGAGGAAGGAAAAGGGACTAGAACAAAAGGGCAGAATAATTTATTTATTACTTTGCACTTAGTTTTTGGATAGGGACAGAGAAAACTTGAGATAGGGAGAAAGAGAGACACCAGTGTTACTAGCTTACCACTTGGTGAATGAAGCTTCCTTTTCCCCTGCAGTGGGGACCATGTCTTGAACTAGGGCCCTTGAGCATGGTAACGTGTATTCTCTACCAGGTGCATCACCTCTCAACAGAGGGGGTCAATTTAATGGTGTGATAGTATTGAATATTTTATGATTTCTGAGATGAGCTTTATATGCCTATGGGGGTATGCAGTTGTGTTACAAAGATTTATATAGTATTGCAAACCTATGGTGATTCAACAAGAGTCCACATAAACAAATCAAAACAAAACAAAGCTTCTTATGAACTTTTTAAGTTTCCAGGCTAATGTCACTTCCCTCACCCAAATCGCTAGAGGCAACTCAGAAACTAATCCTGAAGAATTGGCCATCCCAAATTACAGAGCAGAGTTAGCTTTCAATCAGCCTTTCCATTCATGAGAATGTCCGGCTGGGGAAGTACTTCCTTATGCAAAACAGACTTTCAGTTCCCTTGGTGAATTAGTAATCTAGTGAGACAGGAAGCTGGAGCACCATCCACATCCTGAAAGAGAAAGACCAGGATAAACATTCAGATAAAAGGGCCTTGGGAAAAAAAAAAAACCAAGAACACTGACACAAATTTAAACATATGTCCTCTGAAAGGGGTATTGCATCTATAAGGAATTTATTTTTAATAAATAATAATAAATAATCTTTTTAATTTTATTAGTGGTTTCATACTGATTTACAAAATTACAAGATAACAGGGCTACAATTCTGCACTGTTCCCACCACCAGAATTCTTTATCTGCAGTTCTTCCATTGGAAGTTACAGCAGTTCTATGGTTGTAGATAAGAGTTAATTATTATTTCTACAACTATGTCTATATTTGACCATTTTTTTCCATAGTCCTGACTTCTCTTCCTTTCTAAGTCACGCCCGCACCTATTACTACTTCCAGATGTCTATAGGGTCCTCCCCCTGCAGTGCTTAGCCCTGCAACCCTTAACAGTGCCCATGCCATGCCAAGGTTGGCGTGCATAAATCTGAGTTTTATGCACCTCCTAAAAGAGATCTGTCACCCTCAGGTTCAGCCAAGCCTCTGTATTTGTAAGGGTTTCGATGCCAAGGAGTCAATTTGTTGTTTTATAAAGTCAGTAATCTTATTAAAAATAAAGGGTCCCAAGGTAATCATTAACAAAAGACTAATCAAGGGTCCCATAAGGGGCATCAAAGTGTCCTAGCGTGCCACCAGCACTAGTCTAAGGGAAGCAGTCAGTGGATGTGATGTCCAGGGGAAGAAACACAGCACATCTGGTCCTCTGGTGGTCGTCAGCACCAAATGATGAAATTTTTCTTCCTCATAGAGGGTCAGATGTGGAACAAGAAAAACTAGGAGGCAAGGACCACGTAGAGAAGAACTGACATGAAAATATAGGGTGATGTTGTACCAAAACACAAACAGAGGAGGTGCATACACATTAGGTGAGGTTCCTTGAACATGAGGAATATTTTGAGAAAAGTGAGCAGTCAATAAACATGTAAGGATGAAGTCAGCAGTGGTAGGTCAGCAGAAAGAGAAGACTTGGATAGGCTGGTGAGGTTAGCTGGAGTATATACTACCATGGTGTCCTTTGTGGTAAGGACTTGCCAACAGGGACTGTGTGGATTTTGCAAGAGCAATAATGTCATCCACCATAATAAAAGGAAAACAAACATGGACATCCAGTGTTGGAAAAAGAAAAAGAAGAAATATGTCTCTATGGCTGGGAGAGTGGGTGACTTTGTCAATGAGATATAATAAATGGACAATTTGAATTTTTGTAAATATTAAAAAGGTTTAGTATAGTTACTTCATTGACACTTTAGCCAACTGAATCCTGGGGGGTGCATTCCCCTATTTTTTAAATTTATTTATTGAGCTTTTAATGTTCTAAAGGAAACAGAAATACATGGATTGGATGTCTATTGAAGCAAAACAGAGCATATGACTCCTAAGGTTTTTCAGCTTTTTCTTGTTTGAGCTGTAGCCCACATAAATTTAGAAAAAGTATCAACTGAGAAAAAAAAGTTTTTGTTTACTAAACATGGGCAGGTGAATTACATCAATCTGCCAGAGAGCATTGGCTTTTATCAATAGAGATTAATCTTAAAAGTCTGAATAGCAGAATCTTAATTAAACAATGCAGGAGCCAGTAAAGTACCCTCACTATGGCAGCTCAAGCGTTAAAATTTTAAGAGGCTTGTAAAAAAATGAGAGAAAAAAATTTTAGGATATGAGTGACTTTAGGAGTCATCACACACCCATAAATAAAAAATGAAAAATGTTTAGTTTTAAATCTTACCATATGAGCAGTCAGTTCTTCATGTGCAGATATACCTATATTCATTTACTTAGGAAGAAAACTTGTACCAAGTTAATTGATGATCTAGTGGTTAGAATTGGCTTGAGTTTTTTTATATGATTCTAGAAGGCTCTTTATTAAAATATTCCAATATGTTATAGAAAGTCAATACATAATGTGTTGACATGATAAAATGTTTACCACTTTTTTAGCATTATTTTAAACTGATTAGACAGTTTAAGCACACTACTATAACTTAGTTTACTAAGATCTTTACTCATCACAAAGCTATCATGAGTAAGCATAGATATAAAACTCTTAATAGATTTTGCTCCTTAGAACTCTAATATAGCAACTTAAAAGGCTAAAATAAAACCTCATAGCTTAAATGTTCAAAATACTAATTTTGTTAAATCAGGATTTGCCAAAACAAATCTATCAGACCAGAAGCACCATGTATTACCTTAATTTATCAAGAATAAACCTCTGATGGTGTCTTAAAACAAGCCAGATAATTTTTTACTCTCTAAAAGAACTGATTACAGTTTGACATGTAGAATCTGTACTCTCAAAAGCCAATTATTTGATAATAATTTTTGTAGTCTTTCTAAATAGGGGAGTTATCTTAGTAACAACTTTATCAGAAGGAGTAAGTCACTGTAAAAGAAAAAGAAACTAGCTCATGACTAAGATAAAAAAAATCTCTTACCAAGTTTAAAATAAAAGTTTTAACCGGAGCATTTTTGTCTATATCAGACATAAAACTCTCTTAACTTTTTACCTAGTCTCTCTTATGTTTTAATATCTAGAGTTTTTTCTCAGGGAAACCAGGGGCATACTTCTTGAATAAAATGTAAAAAGGTTAGCTAAAACATCTATACAGCTCTACATTAGGCCGCCCCACATTTATTTGATAAGTTTTATTTGGAAAATTTGTTTTTACATATCTTATTTAAATTAAACCTCATTTATCAGAGCAAAAGCCTCTGGCATGTAAATAATTAACATAACCATTGTGTTATCTTTTACTAACCCAAGCCTGTTTAGTTGAGAAAGTATTTAAAAAACTTTTTTTTTTTTTTTACCTATCTCAGTCAAGATCTAGGAGCATCTTCAGTGAAGGATATCTAATTTTAAGAGGCTCTGTTTGAATTTTAAAGAGCATAAATTTAAAAGTTATCTTTTTAACCTCCTGTAAACAATTCCCGTAACCAGGATCTCTAAACCCAATACAGTTTAACTAAATTTTTTTTTAAACTTTAAACAAACATAAGTTACTTAAAGAGTTAACACACATTAGTGACATTGCTTCTCAAAAAGATTTCTAGTGTCAGACAAATGCCAAATTTCCTGTGGACCAATATCCACGAAACAGTACACAGGACATTTTGGGGGCCTGTAACTTTTTCAGTTAAATACATAGATAATTTTCATATCAATTTGGAGAAGAATTTTCACGTTAAATACTTAACAGTTTTACTTTAAATCTTTAGCTGTCTTAGCAAATGAAATTTTACCTTTGTTACCACATAAGAACTGTGTTCGAAACTTTTTTTTTTTTGAGTCACTTAAACAATTTTAAGTAAAATGTTAAACTTTGTTTGTTAGGATCTTTGCTTCTCACAAAGCTATCACACCCTTAGGGAAGCTATGAACAAGGGTGGGTACACAACTTAATTGATCTTTCACTTTGATTGGGATAGGTAACTTAAAAAGCTAAAATAAACCTTATAGCTGAAATGTTCAAAATAAATTTTTACTGTTAACATTTCTTTTAGATGACCATTTTACACTAAATAATTTTGTTGAATCACATCTGCCAAATGAAAATTTTTTATCAGGCCAGGAATACCACATTTAACCCTTTTTTCTTGGCAAGGCCACTGCTTTACCTGGACTGGGTTATTAGAAAGCAAGTCCAAACATGGAATTAGCAAATTAACAAACAGAGGCAGTTGGTATAGGGGTGCTGGTAAGGTTTAGAATTCTCTCAAGAGTGAGAGAGACTGTAGAGGCATTTTACCATGCCTAGATATCTCATAAAATCTTTTAACTAATGAATTGATGCCGATATTAGCTATCAGAAGGATGAAACTGTCTTATATTTTACTTTGGTAAAGGTGTGCCAACTCTATGAGTTGGGATCTTTAAAACCACATTTAGCTTAACTAAATCTTATTTAAAACTTAAAACAAACTTTAGTTACTTAGGGGTTAACACATATTAATGAAAACAAGGTTAGCACACAGACTTAAAACAGACATTCTTGGTGAAAAGAAAAAATTTTCCCTTTGAAAAGCGGCTTTTAGATTTCTAACTCACAGCCTCTCCAACCCCCCCCCCCCCAGGGGCATTTGTGGCTAGGGAATGATTGACTGCAGTCTTCGCCAATCTGTGGAGCAGCAACTCTGTGTCGTGATTGGCTGCACAGATGGAACAGCCAGGCTTAGTTTACCACCACGCGTGGAGAAAAATCTTTGAAATTCTTTTTCTGGGCTGAGGTACATTTTCAGAGTTTTAAAGAAACAAATCATTAAATTTCTATCCAAAGTGTGTACTGGTTCTCTGATTAATAGTTTTTAAGTTAGAGAGAATGTCTTGTTTGATTGATTTCATTCTTTCTTTAAAGAATAGCTTGCTAGCAGGATAAGATCTCACTCAGAATTGGTTTAACACTTTCTGAGAGCTCTGATGGCCAGAGGAAAAAAGGCTGGATCTTTTTTGGCTGGCTAGTTTTAAGATAATGCCAAATCAAGAGCCCACAGTTCTTTAACTAATTGTAAATGCTGTCGTTTTTCTTCTATTAATTTTCTAAGGGAAGCTGTTTTTTTTTTTTTTTTTTTGTGCTAGTTGAGTTTTAGCCTTAGTGGTATAGTCAGTAATAAGTCAAGTACTGGAGCACAAAACGGAGGGGTGATGGTATAGGGAGGCGGTCTGGACAAGGAAGTGCATAGGGGTGGCCGGTCAGCATTATGATATTTGGCCATCTCTTCATCAAGGGATAAGGCCTCTTCAGGAGAAAGACTATCATCAGGCCCATCTTTGGCGGGGGGGTCTTAAGGTTGTCAAAGAGGGGTAAATCTTAACAGGAGGAGACTTAGCAGGAGTCGTTTTGATTGTGGCAGCCTCAGGGGTGGGATTTCCTGAATCAGGCATGGTAATAGAGACAGACTCACAAACAGAAGGTTATCTCTTAAACAGTTTCCTACTCTGGCCCATCTTTTTTCATCAATAGTCCCTTCTAAGGGAAACCATGGACAAACATCACTCACACACACACACAAAAAAAAAACTTCGTGAGATCCTTTTTCTTAACCCTTACTCCTCGTGTCTTGAGGGACTCTTTGAGGCCCTTAAGCAACAAATCATGTTTACTCAATGCTTGTCCCATAATTGCATCGCTCTTTCTTTCCTTAAAACAGATCAATCTCACAGACGGTTGAATCTGCAATGATCACCACGCAGATCTTCACTCACTCTGGGCTAAAGCGGCGCTCCTATCTGAACCTTCACTCACTCCGTCTCTGAAATGACGGTCCTATGCTCCTTGGTAAACCATTGGGGAGTGACGTTCTCTCGGACCCCAGACCAGGTCAGGAATATGATGTTTAACTCATTTTTCCTGGCAAGGCCACTGCTCTACCCAGACTGGGTTATTAGAAAGTCAGTCCAAACATGGAATTTGTTACAAACAGTGGCAGTTGGTATAGGGGTACTGGTAAGGTTTAGAAATCTCTCAAGAATGAGAGAGACTGAAGAGGCATTTTACCATGCCTAGATATCTCAGAAAATCTTTTAACTAATGAATTGATGCTGATATTAGCTATCAGAAGGACGAAACTGTCTTATATTTTACTTTGGTAAAGGTGTGCCAACTCTATGAGTTGGGATCTTTAAAACCACATTTAGCTTAACTAAATCTTATTTAAAACTTAAAACAAACTTTAGTTACTTAGGGGTTAACACATATTAATGAAAACAAGGTTAGCACACAGACTTAAAACAGACATTCTTCCCTAGTAAGGTGTGTCTCTGGGGAAGCTGAGCTCCAGGACATATTGGTAGGGTCTTCAATCCAGGGAAGCCTGGCCAGCATCCTGGTGGCATCTGGAACCTGGTGATTGAAAAGAGAGTTAACATACGAAGCCAAACAATTTGTTGAGCAATCATGGATCCCAAGCTTGGAATAGTGGAGAGGAAGTGTTAGGGAGGTACTCACTGCAAACTCTAGTGTACTTCTGCTTTCAGGTATATATTTTGCAGTAGTTTATGGATATGTGTGCACATAAGCTCTCTCTCACAGAACCTGGTGTATATCTAGGTTATGGGACTTTGTTGGAAAGTGAACTACCTGAGATGAAATTAGAGTGTACTATAAAAGGAAAGGTCTCACCCGAGTAATGAAGCTGAAGGGTTGTCATTCCACATGTGAAGTCTCTGGAAACAGTCTGAGGTGAAGCATGTTGAGGTGGCAATCATTGCGTTGGTTAGGTTGTGATGGCGGATGCAATATTATTTGGTTTGGATTGGGAGATGCATACGGGAAAGTGGGCCCTATCCAAGGGTTCCAGGACTGGGGGAAGTAGGGGCTCTATAGTGGAGATGTGAGGTTCCTGCTGTCTTAGGGTTCAAAAAGACAATCGATAGTTAATGTTATCATCACATTATTTGGTAATTGGGTTAACTTTGAAAAGTCCCTTTGTTAGGGTTTGCTGTACAGTATCCAGTATCTTGTATATAGCTGTGCTATTCGATGCTTCTAATCTACTTGGTCTAGGCTTTTGAGAGAGTCCACATATCAAATACACAGCCTATATATTAAAAAGATTCAGTTTGTCTTTTGAGAAACTTTGAGACATACAATTGATTTCCCCCTCTCATATTAATTAACTACTGATTTATATGTCTACATTTTGCTAGGAGTGTACATAAACACCATTCCCACCACCAAAGGGCTGTGACCCATCCCTCCCACCCACTCCCACCCCCCACTGGCCCAGGAAGCTACATGTCTACCCCTCACCACTGGGTTTTTACTTTGGTGCCCTACTTACAATTTGATCAGTTTCTGCTTTTAGTTTTCCTTTCAGATCTTCTTAGTCAGCTTCTGTTGATGAGTGGGATCATCCCATACTCATCTTTATCTTTCTGACTTAGTTCACTTAACATAATTCCTTCAAGCTCTGTCCAAGATGGGTCAGTGAAGGTGGGTTCATTGTTCTTGATAGCTGCATAGTATTCCATTGTGTATATATACCACAGCTTTCTCAGCCACTCATCTGTTGTTGGGCACCTGGGTTGCTTCCAGGTTTTAGCTATTATGAATTGTGCTGCTATGAGCATAGGAGTACACACCTCTTTTTGGTTGGGTGTTATGGAGTCCTTGGGGTATAACCCCAGGAGAGGAATTACTGGGTCATATGGAAGGTCCATGTCTAGTCTTCTGAGAGTTTTCCAGACTGCTCTCCACAGAGGCTGTACCAATTTACATTCCCACCAGCAATGTAAAAGGGTTCCTCTGTCCCCACATCCTCTCCAGCATTTGTTGCTGCTGTCCTTTTTGATGTATGCCATTCTTACAGGAGTGAGGTGGTATTTTAGTGTTGTCTTAATTTGCATTTCTCTGACGATCAGTGACCTAGAGCAGTTTTTCATATGTTTGTTAGCCTTTTGTATCTCCTCTGTGGTGAATGTTTTGTTCATTTCCTCTGCCCATTTTTGGATGGGGTCATTTGCTTTTTTGCAGCTAAGTTTGCTGAGCTCTTTATATATTTTGGTGATTAGTTTCTTGTCTGATGTCTGGCATGTGAAGATGTTCTCCTATTCTGTGAGGGGTCTCTCTGTTTGTTTAATGGTTTCTTTGGATGTGCAGAAGCTTTTCAATTTGATGTAGTCCCATTGGTTTGTTTCTGCTTTAGTCTTCCTTGCAATTGGGAGGATTACTGGCTTTATAAAACAACAAATTGACTCCTTGGCATCAAACCCCTACAAATATATTACCACAGACTTGATTTGGCTGACAGAGGCTTGGCTGAACCTGAGGGTGTCAGACCTCTTTTAGGTGCTGCATAAAATTCAGATTTATGCACACCAGCCTGGCATGGTGTGGGCACCGGTAAGGGGTGCAAGGTTAAGCACTGCAGTGGGAGGACCCTATAGTCCGCCTCTGAGTCCCCCGTGAAGCAAACCTGATTTGCATAGAGGTTGATGTCGGTCATCAGAACTCTTCACTGTGAGTTTTCCTCACCTTAGAAATAGTGGCTCTCCTTCCCCTCCCCATAAGACACCAAGAGCCGTATAAGATGCGGGAAGATCAGTTCTATATTTATCCCACAGGAGAAATCAGGTCAATACTTTCCCCTCTGGTTAATGCCCATTTATCTCTAGATAAGACTCTTAGCTTTTACCCTCATTTTCCTGCCTCACTTAAATTGTAAAAAGGGAGGATATGCCAGTAGCAAAGGCCTTAGCTAAGACTCTCATATAGCCGGTGAGAGGACATTCAGACCATTGGAACTGAGATTACCATCTAGCTGTTTGGAAAGTTGCTCACCCACCTCCCTCCCCCACTACATTAGCAGAACTTCCTCTTTGTGCATAAATTGTGGCTGTAAAATATAATTTTCAGAGCTTGATCAGACCTCCTGTCTTGCTCTCGTTCTTTGTGTCTCTTGTCCCTTCCATTCTCCTGCCCCCTACCCTAGGTTTCCATTGATAACCCCTCAGGCCAGGGCAGACAGGGTTTGGTATATTGCACCAAAGGAAAGAACTCTGAGAGAGATGAGGAGAGATCGCTTTCAGGTCCTGGAACATGATGGTGTAGGAGGACCTAGTCTGTGGGTAAGTGTGTTTTGCAGAAAACTGAGGAATTTTACAAATGTATCCACAATTGTATTTGCTATATAAAAAATTAATCCCCTCAATAACTGTTGGTATGCGTGAGACCCCTTCTGTTTCATTTGGTTTAAATCCCCCCTGCTTAACACTATTCTATTTACATAACCACTGTTAACAAGCACCACCCCTACCTCCAGGGCATTGGTGGTTCAGTGATAGGATTCTCACCTGCTCCGCCCCCTCCTTGTCACAGCCTGATCCTCTCCTTGTTACACTCTGATTTTCACCAGTCACTTTTCTCTCCACCCACTCTATGTCACATCCTGTTTCCACCCTACTTGGCAAGTATATATAAAGACAGCATTGTGAGTTTTACAGTACTTGAGTTTAGCTTAGCTCGTCTTAGATTGTGCTGCGTCCTGCATGAATAAAGTGATACTGCCTACAGCTCAACCATGAGTCCCTGGTCATCTGTTACCTGCCCGTGAAGCCAGCCCAGCGAAAACAACATAGTCCGGTGAAAACAACAAATAACATATATTAAAAACAAAATAATTTCTTTTTTAAAAAAAGACTTTGTTTATGAGAAAGACTGGTGAGGAGAGAGAGAAGGAACCAGACATCACTCTGGTACATGTGCTGCCAGGGATTGAACTCAGGACCTCATGATTGAGAGAATCCAGTGCTTTATCCACTGCACCACCTCCCAGGACCACCAAAATAATTTCTTATACAGATTTACTAGCAGGGTGTTCACTTATTTAATTCTACCTGGAATATAGAGGGGATGCTTTATAATCATCTTATCTCCTTATATAAGAGGTCTGGTAGCATGATGATGGCACCAGGATCAGAAGGATCAGAAAAAGCTAGAAGTATCTGGGTCTCAGTCATTTCCTAGAATATTTTCTCCTGTTCTTGAGATCATATTACTGTAGCAAAATAGGCATTACCTTAATAAACAAGGATGACCAGAAGCAGGAGTTAGATCCACATTCTGAAACAGAAAGACCAAAATACATGTCATGTGCAGACACATTTCCATCATATGCAGGTGTATTGCAATCCTTGTGAAGCATTAAAAGTAATAACAAAAAATCACCCCTGAAAGCTTCTAGAGAAATGAAATGCAAAACCCCTTAAGATATGAAGGTAGAGGTTGCTTACAGACTTCCATTTATTAGTGATACATTCTAAGAGATCATGAAATTTCCTGTAAGAGCTTAGGGAAATAATACAAAGCCTATAATTATAAAATCCAAACTACAAGTCAAGAGGGAAGGCAAAACAAAAGTATTTCCAACCAGTCAGAACTGAGAGAGTTTACATTCTCATAGTGACCTTTCTGAGGTTGTTATAGAAAGGTATCTTTCGGTAGCTTAGGGAATACAAATAAAGAAGCAAGACATGAGGTCTAGGAAGCAGTTGGTTATTCTAAAACATACAGTCAGTGAAAGCACTTTCATTTTTTCTTCTCTTTTTTATGGGGGAGTTCGTGGATTGCAGTAAATACAGTTGTTGATACATGTATAAAATTTCTGTTTTCTGCAAAACACTATAATCCCCCAGTCTATGTCTTTCTCCACCATCTTCCACCAGGACCTGAAAGCTCTCCCTCCCCTCCAGAATTCTTTACATCAGATGCAGTCCATGTTCTGCTTTGTGCTTCCCCTTCTGTTCTTATTTCTCAACTTCTGTCTTTGAGTGAGATCATCCCATATTCATCCTTCTCTTTCAGGCTGATTCCTTTCACGATTCCTTCAAGCTTCATCCAAGATGAGGTGAAGAAGGTGAGTTCATCATTCTTTTTAGTATATGTGCTGCCAAAGCGAGCACTGAGTTCATCATTCTTAATAGCTAAGTAGTATTCCATTGTGTATATAGACCACAAATTTCTCAGCCACTCATTTGTCATTGGAAACTTAGGTTACTTCCAGATTTTGGTTATTATGAATGTGACTGAGCTTTATCACCCAATGGTCAAGAATGGAGTAAGAGAGTTAAGCCTTGAGAAAGTCATGTAGTGAAACAGTGGATTACATCAAACTGATGCTAGTATGATTCAAAATGAAGTTCTCAGGAGGTGGTAAAGTCTATAATGATCATTGTGCATGTGTAGGGGGAATGGGATGGGCTGAAATAAACAGCATAATGGAAGACAGAATAATTGTTGTAAGAAGCAGGCCTTGGGTCTGTGAAGGGGCCTAAGGGACATTCCCATTTATCCTGGATATAGCTTTGGAAGAAACACCAAAGACTCCATAGATGAAGTATGTAAAAATGAGGTAGGTCCTGCACAGAAAAATATTTTATTAGTGACATGCAGGTAGCTCTTGCATAGACACATGAAGACATGGGGAGTGTGGTCTGGTTGCAGATGCTACTATGATTCCATCCTGACTTCCTTGGGTAGATGATCACACCAATGTGTCTCAGAACCTCACCTCTCCAGAGCCCTATCCACTAGGGAAATACAGAAACAGGCTGTGGGTTATAGATCTACTTACCAATGTCCATGTCCAACAGGGAAGCAATTAAAGGAGCCAGAACTCCCACCTTGTGCACCCTGATAAGAATTTTGGTCTATACTCCCAAAAGGTGGGAAATGTTAGGAGAGGATGACTAGAGGGCTCTGAAATCCCAGAAAGAGAAGTAAAAAAATGAAAGATATTAGGAAGTAATATCCATGTGACTTAACATGGAAGAGAAGGCAGGACTACAGAAAAAATGGGGTGAAAATATATATTTATAGAAATAATAGTCAATCCATATCTGTGGAGAATCACTGCAGTATCCAATGGAGGGAATGAAATCATCCCGTAGTTGTCTTTCACTTACCTACATAGTTGTCCTTCCTTACCTCACTCACCATAATCACTGCCAGTCCCATCCATCTGGTCCCAAAGGCACCTTATAGTCTTTTCTTAGAGTCTCCATTGAGTATATGCCCCATGACTTTGACTTTTTAGTTTTCTTTGTATCTAAAAGACTTAAATAAATGATTTTTATTCTACTACTTAAGCCCTGCCCGCACTCTTATTATTTCTCAGAGGCTTCCCCCACCCTCTGATATTTTAAACTTTTAATCAGGAAAATGAAAAAACATGTGCCACAGAGAAGCACATGAACCATCTGGGTAAAGATGGCTGAACCCATGTGGGAGCCAAAGCCCATTTCTATTCACTTCGAAGGCCCCACCTTCTTTCTTCTTCTTCTTCTTCTTCTTCTTCTTCTTCTTCTTCTTCTTCTTCTTCTTCTTCTTCTTCTTCTTCTTCTTCTTCTTCTTCTCCTTCTCCTTCTCCTCCTCCTCCTCCTCCTCCACCTCCTCCTCCTCCTCCTCCTCCTTCTTCTTCTTCTTCTTCTTCCCTGTTCCTACTTTGCCTTTATTTATTGTGTTCATAAACTCCGAGTCTCTTGAAAAGGATGTCTGCATTTTCCTGAAACAGAAAAAAATAGTGTTGCTATTTCAGAAGGAATTCGGTCTCACCCTTTGCAGATAGGAAGAGGAGATAGTTGTTTCACTTGGTGAATTTGTCATGGATTAAGGTCTGGAGGCTGATAACCAGGCATAAGTGGACACATCTCCTTCTAGTGGCGTGTGGGCATCCTGCAGCTGTCATTTCCCAAGCGTCATTTATCTTAGATATTATTGAGGACCCTCTTGTAAGGCTGACATTATCATCCCTTGATTTTACAGATGAGGGGATTAAGCTTTTACAAGTTTAATTATTTGTTCAAGTATAAACTGGGGGTACATGACAGAGATTTAGAACTTCAACTTGACAGTTGATAAGTGTTCTTGCCACTTCTTGCCTATAGTCTACTGACTGCTTTAGAGGTTATTTTGCTGTTGCTACTCCTAATTTTATTGTTACATTATTCAATTGTTTAGGCTCAACTCAATTTTCTTCTCTGAGCACTCTCTTATTTACTCTCTAGTTATTTTAGATGTAGCACTATCTGATCTTTTCACCTTTAAGATGTAGCTTATTCTTTCTCTAGTGCTGCATAAAAGATTAGAAGGTGGGGCTGGTGAGAAATTGTAATGACCATGCAAGAGACTTTCATGTTGGACGCTCTGAGGTCCATGGTTCAATCCCCAGCACCACCAAAGCTAAGTAGTGCTCTGGTATTTCTCTGTATATTTCTCTCTGTATCTCTTTTATTAAAATATATATATATATATTTGAAAAGAAATTTTGATGATGCTGTCTGTAAGAGATGTCACTTTATCACTCATAGAATCAAAAGGAGAGAGGCACTTCTGGTGCATTCATGCCAGTGGTGATGGTCAATAAGAAACATTACGTTTCATATATAGAAAATAAAGGACTCAAATCAAGATATGTTCTACATTCTAGATTTATTTGCAAGTGTTCACCAAGTAGATAAAGATCTGAAGTTGGTAGAAACCTCATCTAACATGCTTAAGCATACAATTTTTTTTGTTTTTTTGGTTTCCTTTAGGAAAAGAAGGAAAAACACAACTCAGCAAAGTGTACTTAAATGAATTTAGAAAAGTAAGCATAAGGAAGAAAGCCCAAATGATTAGGAAACTCAGATGGGAGGGCATCAAAATGGATCCATTTATAAGCAATCCCATCTGAAACCCAGCAACTTGGGAACACTCTAAAACTCTCAAATAGAAGTTGACAATGGCTCTTGGTAAATAAAGGACTCCAGAAGGTGTTGATATGAGAAATTTTCTCACTGGCTTAAAACAGAATTTAAAATTTACTGGATCATAGAAACAGGTTCCCCATAGTCCAAGCCATCTCCTTTGAGAGTTCTGCCTTACTAAGGATGGCTATCACATATCATATGCTAATTATTGGTCACTCATTAAAAAAAAGCAAAAATAAAAACAAAACCTTTGGGTAGCTTCTAGCTGATACAGACCAAATCTCTGGAAATGCAGGCCATGGAAGCAGACGTTATAGCAAGCATGATTGAGTTCTCAACACTTAGACTACATTCTCAACACATTCTCTTAGACTAAGTGCTCTAAACATTATCAGCTTAGAGTTTACAGTCATTCATTTTTTGAATGGATTATATTTTATACTGTTGAAAATACAGAAGATGCAACACTTTTAACTGAAATTCTTTTTTTTTGTTGTTGTTGTTCTACTCCTTCTCCCAGCCATATAACTACTGTCTGGAAAAAAAAAATGATATCATAGTGTGTTTTTTTTAATTAAAATTGTCCAGATATTTAAATTCATGGCTATTTGAATATATTTTAAAATACCTTCATTTTTAAAGTCTAAATTTTTTTTTTAATTTTAAGAGTCGGGCGGTAGTGCAGTGGGTTAAGTGCAGGTGGAGCAAAGACCTCAAATCTCATCCTGCTAAACTTTTACCTTCAGGTTCCTGATTATTAAACAATTTGTTCTGCTTTATATCTTACTGCCTTTCAGCCACCAAGCTGCAGATGCTATAAAGATGCCAAACTGACTTCACTGGGCAGAGGGCCTCAGCAATGTGTCCTGGAACTTCATCTCCCCAGAGCCCTGTCCCACTAGGGAAAAACAAAAACAGGCTGGGAGTATCCACCTGCCAACGCCCATGTCCAGCAGGGAAGCAATTATAGAAGCCAGAACTCCCCACTTCAGTACCCCATAAAGATATTTGGCCCATAGTCCCAGAGGGGATGGGATATGGAATTCTGGTGGTGGGAATTTTATGGAATTGTACTCCTATTATCCCACAATCTTGTTGATCATTATTAAATCAGTAATAATAATTTTTAAAAATCACCCATCTCTAGGAGTAAATGGTCACCCTACTCCCAAGTAACCATAGGCCACTGAGCTCTAAATGAAGGGTGTTACATAGTGGGGTTCATCTAAGTTTGGGATTGCTCCATGTGGTGGGAATGAAGAGCTAACAGGGCCAGGAAATTAGAGCATGTTATGATTCTGGTATATAAAAATTACATCAGGGACTATTTCAAATACATCCTGAAATAGACTAAAGAACTGTTATGAATCTGAGGTCTGAATTGAAGAAAGTCACTGATATCTGGCAATTGCCCAGCTCTCTCTCTCTCTCTTTTAAATATTTTATTTATTTATTCATGAGAAAATAGGAGATTTATTCATGAGAAAATAGGAGAGAGAGATAGAGAGAGAGAGACAGAGAAAGAAAGAGAACCAGGCATCACTCTGGTACATGTGCCAGGTATTGAACTCAGGACCTCATGCTTGACAGTCTAGTGCTGTATCCACTGCACCACCTCCCAGACCACGTGTCCTACTTTCTCCTCCTTTATTCTCTGCTGAATTATCTCAAAGCACCTCACGGAAATACACCTCTTCACCTGTAAGTACCTAAAATATTTTAAAGGATGCATGTGATGATTAACTGTCAAGGAGAAGCTGAATCTGAAGACAGGGAAGAAAGGGGCCTGACAGGAGCAGAAGACACAGGGCTGTCAACAGCCCCTGAGTGAATCAAATGGGAAGCAGGAGGCAGAGGCCAGAAAGTGAGATGTTTCATTCATAACTCAAGAGGCTTGCAGTTTTTAAATAAAAACAAGCCTAGCAAGAGTCTCCAACAACTAACTTACACAATCTTCTCTCTCAAATTTTTCTGTTTACAGTAAAATAAAAAAAATCAGTATAAATCATTTAAAAATTTTAAAAAATCGATGCATATGTGTTCTCAATAGTTCAAATAATACAGAAATGTATAGGAGGGCCAGGAGGTGGAGCAGCTGGTTGAGCAAACACAGTACAAAGCACAAGGATTCTGACAAGGACCTGGGTTCCAGACGCAGCTCCTCACCTGCAGGGGGAACGCTTCACAAGAGGGGAAGCAGATCTGCAGGTGCCTCTCTTTCTCTCTCTTTCTCTAGCTTCATCTCCTCTCTCACTTTCTCTCTATCCTGTCCAATAAAATGGAAGAAATGGCTGCCAGGAGCAGTGGATTAGTAATGCAGGCACTGAGCACCAGCGATAATCCTGAAGGCAAACAAAGCAAAACAAAGCCAACAATCAAAAACCAGGACTGTGTAAAATGAAGTGAAAAATGTCTCACTTATCCCCACATCCAATGCTGCTCCCCAGGTCTCCTCTTAAACATTTTGGTGTGTCCTTCAAGAAACTACAAACCCACATGTACCGGAAACACATACACTCCATTAAAAACTAGAAATGATTTCATTCGAAGATCACTAAAACCAAAGACATAAAATGTCTTGATGCTTTTGTACTTAGCAATGCACTGGGAGTCTTTTCACTTCTGGATATATTCACCTCTTTAAAATGTTTATATAATTTCCCATTCTGGGTGTACACATCTCATCATTAATCAATACTGCTAGAAAGACCTTCCTGCAGAATTTTTTTTGCATATAAACAGACAACCATAAAAGTTCTTAGGTAAAAATTTTAGGTTGAAGGGTATTTTAGGTACTGTTAATTTTGATGGATGTTTTCAGATTATTTAAGATGTCTTCTGAAGATAGACAAGGTGTGATAGACCTGGATTTGCATAAAGGTGGGTGAGTGGGGGAAGAAAGAGTTGACAGAAGTTCAAATTTCAAAGCCTTTTTCTTTTCTTCTTTTTTTTTTTTTTTGGCTTACTTGACTTTACAGTCAGAATTGCCTTGAAGACTTAAAACTTTCAAGGGAGGAGATATGGGATACTGAACTCTGGTGGTGGGAATTGTGTGAAATGGTCTCCCTCTTATCCTATGGGCTTGCCAATATATCCATTTTATTTAAAAAAATTGTCTTAGTTCCAACATCAGAAATTCCAGTTTAATTGATCTAGAGAGAAACTTTGCCACTGATGTTTTCAAACATTTCTAGAGACTATATGCATTCGATAGAACTGCAGTTTTATTTTTTTTCCAGTTAATGTCAGTATTTTTCCATGCCTCTAAAGCATTTTTAAGGGCTAATGGTTTACAGTACAATCATTGACACAAGGGTACAATTTCTCACTGTCCTGTGTCAGGCGAGTGGAATGTTCTCACCTAAGTTTACCATGATGCTCTAGAAGCCCCAAGCCCCCCTCATAGCTCCCTTCCAAAGAGTCCTTTGCTTTACGCTCAAGTCCAAGTCTTGCTTTGTTTTCTCCCTTTCTGTCCTTGTCTCTTGTGTTCATGTATAAATGAGATCACCTTGCATTTGTTCTTCTCTTTGAGGTCTATAGCACTTCACATGTAGAATTGCAGTTTTACGTAGAACAAGTGGAGGCAAAAATAGACAACTTGGATAAAGGATATGTTAGGAAGAACTATAAAAAATGGTGTCTGGGAGGCAAGGGATGGAAATAAAAATGAATCTCCAAATAAATAAATAAATAAGGGGGCTGGGTGGTGGCCTACCCTGTTAAGTGCTACAAGGACCCTGGTTTGAGCCCCTACTCTCCACCTGCAGGGTTGCCTCTTCATGAGCTATGAAGAAGGGCTGCAGGTGTCTTTCTATAACCCTATTTCCCCCATCCATCTCAATTTCTCTTTGTCCTATCAAATAAAACCAAGAAAGGAAAACAAAACAAAATGGGGAAAAAATGGCTGACGGGAGTGGCTGAGCTGTAGTGCTGGTACTGAGCTCAAGCAATAACCCTGGTGGCAATAAATGAAAGAAAGAGAGAGAAAGGAAGGAAGGAAGGAAGGAAGGGAGAAAGAAAGAAAGAGAGAAAGAAAGAAAGAAAGAAAGAAAGAAAGAAAGAAAGAAAGGCAAAGAAACAAAAGTAACTGAACCACCAATGCAAGTGAAAAGATCGAGGGGTCGGGTGGTGGTGCACCTGGTTGAGCATGCATGTTACAATGTGCAAGGACCTGGGTTCAAGCCCTGGTCCCCACCTGCAGGGGTTTAAAGCTTTGCATGTGGTGAAGCAGTGTTGTAGTTGTCTCTCTGTCCCTCTCCCTATCATCCCCTTCCCTCTTGATTTCTGGCTGTTTCTATTTAGTAAGTAAAATATGGATAATAAGAAGAAAAAAAGATCATATCATATTTGGGGAAGAAAAGACACAAGGGAAAAGAGATCCAGTGAGGGAAAGGAGAACTAGCTGAGCTAGATCTTGCGGTATTTTCTGGATGTTGGTGATAGAGCTTATTCTTTCAGGTAAAGATGACCTGGTGCTGAAATTGCTCCCAGGCTCTTCTCAGCCCAGGGCTGTCCAGAATCAGTAGCACTGAGTGGCTAGTAAGGGAGGTAGCCATGATGATCTTGCACGAAGCATTCCAGAAACTGTCAACATCAAAGATGTTAGACATGTGAAGCAATAGAGCAGTTGCATTGAACACATAAAGAATGAGGATGTAAGTGGTGGCCTTGATGGCCCCCCTGTGGGCCTCCATGCTGGGGTCCCTGGAGCCTGTGGTTTTGCTCTCCATGTGTAGGGTGTGTCTCTTGAAAGAGATGATCATCAGTGAGGCTACAAGGATGAACAGGGTCATGGGAAAGAAGAGTCTTGAGGTAAAGAGAAGAACCAGGCTGACTACATCAGTCCTAGTGAAGTAATTTTTCCTGGTGGAGTTGGAGGAGGGAATAGGAAAAGAATCATTGAATTACACATGGTAGATGCCATTAACAAAGAGCCTACTGTAGCACAAGGAAATAAACACAGACAGGTACAGAATCTAGGGCATCCATGCTGAAATTCTCCACTTCAGCTTGAGGAAAAGAGGGTAGGTGAAGTCAGCAATCTTCACAAAGTAGAAGAAACCCAGGCAGGTGGCAAACCAGAGGGTACAATAATTTAACACCATGAAACTTACTTTGAAGGCTTCATATATGACATCTTCATTATAACAGTGTGGAAGTATTGAACTGAAGGTTATTTCTAGCATCATAAAGCTCTGGAGAGCAATTTTGGATCCATCCAGGAAGAGCAGGATTCTGCCACTGGTGGAAACTGAATCCACTTAGCTGCATGGATGGCCACAATGAAGCCATTGGCAAAGATACCAAAGATGCATTCAGAACCTAGGATGGTTAGAATTAAGCGTGATAGTCCATCTTTGGGGAAAGTGTAGGATTGTTGCATGCTGAGTTGTTACTTGTCTTGGGGTAAAGAGGAAAATGTCTTCCTTGCATCTGATGGGCAGATCCTCCTCATGCCACAGGAGGAAGGAAGCAATTCATGCATCATTTTCAAATCCACCCCATTTGTTTAGCTCAGAAGTCTGAGTTCTAAATCTGGAGATGCAAATGATAGAGAAGGATTTGGTTCCTTGTCTTCTCCCATGTCTGCATTCTTTCCCATGTCCTATGGACATGAGGCCCATGGAGACATTTCTGTAGACTCTACTTATAAAGCACTCACAGAACAGAGAGAGAGAGAGAGAGAGAGAGAGAGAGAGCTGGCACTCTTTCAACTCCCTTTATCTCAAACTGCTCTCCGTGTCAGCGCTTAACTTGTGTTCATTTGTGAATGCAGGGAGGAGATTGAAAATTAATAATGATAGCTTCAGAGATTATATAGTTCTGGGAAGGGGTAGATAGCATAATGATTATGCAAAGAGACTCTCATGTCTGAGGTTCCAAATCCCCAGGTTCAATCCCCTGCATCACCATAAACCACAGCTGAGCAGTGCTCCGGTAAAAAAAAAAAAAAAAAAAAAAAAAGATTATGTAATTCTTATTGTGTGCTAGGTACTGTCTAAGCATGCTGTACCCTCATAACCTTATCTTGCAACAACCCTGTGCTTTTATAATCTTTTGAAGATAAAGAAACTAATGCTAGTTTAACATGTCCAAAGTCACACACCTTGTGAGTGATAGAGCTGGGATTTAAATTAACCCCCTGGTCCCAAACCTTATGTCTGAATACACTAGGTCATGCCACCTAGACTTGTGGATCCTTTTGGGGTTACCAAATGCAGAACTGACCACACAGAATATTTTCCTCTCTCTTTTTTAAATTTAATATATTTATTATTGGATAGAGACAGAGAGAAACTAAGAGGGAGAGGAAGAGAGGGAGACAGATAGAGACACCTGCAGCCCTGCTTCACCACTCATGAAGCTTTCTCCCCACAGGTGGAGACTGGGAACTTGAACCTGCATCCTTTCGCACTGTAGTGTGTGCACTTAACCTGGTGCACCACTGCCTGGTCCCTGTCTCGTGTGTGTTTTTTTTTCCTCATGTCTTTACCAGTTAAGGGAAGAAAACAAAAGCAAGAAGACACACCTTTTGAAATAGAACTTCTATTCAATATAAACTACTTGAGAGCCAGTGCCTGATTACACACACAGCTTACTTTTCATTTTAGATAAGACATTAGGAAGAATAACATCATTGCAAGACTGGCCAGCTGCTCATGGGGCGCGAGCGCTTCCACACTACGATCATCCTCTCTGGCATTATGCTATTCCACTGCAGAATACTGTGCCCCAGTATGGTTCCGTAGCCCCCATGTCCACTTGGTCGATTCCAAATTATATTCCTCCATGAGGATAATTTCTGGAACCATCCGTTCCACCCCGGTTCCATGGCTGCCAGTTCTTAGCAACATCGCCCCGCCAGATATTCGTCGGGATGCGGCATCATCTAAGTTCATTTCCCACGTCTACGCTCGACCAGACCTGCCAATATACGCGGATATCTTCACCCACCCTGTTCAACGCTTGACGTCTCGTCACCCAATCTGGTCCCCTACGCCTACACTGAACTTCTCTGTTCCAGTCTCTTGGAAACAGAGTTGGCAGTCAGCTGAGGTAAAGAACAAACACCTCATCACAGACCCCTGCAAGCGTCAACCCGGCTTTGACCTAGCACGTTATGATTGGGCCCTCCTCAATCGCTATCAAACAGGCCATGGCCGGTGCTCCGCTATGTTCCATCGCTGGGGAGCCAGAGATGACCCGAACTGCCCCTGCGGCTCCAGACAGACTATGACTCACATAGTCAACAACTGCCACCTCTCCAGATTCAGAGGAGGTCTCGAAACTTTACATCAGGCTCAACCTGATGCTGTTGACTGGCTATGGAAGAAGGGCAAACGCTAGAAGAAGAAGAAGAAGAAGGGATTCACTGCTCTGGGCGAATCTGATAGGAGGAGACAGAGAGGGAAAGATACCAGAGCACCAAAACTGCCCTCAGGATGGTAGTTATTTGAGTTTCCTTAGTTTCCTTTTTTTTTTTTTTCCTTAGGTCTTCTAAGAGTTTGTCATCAGAATGAAAGGCTATGCTTTGCTGAGGAATGTGAACGGGAAGCACCTTCTCTAGATCATGAACCAGTGCTCACTTCAGGCATAGTCTCTTTTGAGTGACAGTTATCAACTATTTGCTGATAATCCTGCAGCAGAGTCTGCTCTATAGTTTCCATGCAATTAGTGAGCTCAGTGCTTGAATGATTTTAACAACCTCTACAGCACTCTCTATTCTTTTCTTCTTCTCTTTCTTTTTTTCTTTCTCTCCCTCCCTTCCTCCTTTTAAAAACTTTTTTATTTATAAAAAGCAAACATTGACTACACAATAGGATAAGAGCGGTACAACTCCACACAATTCCCACCACCAGAACTCTGTATCCCATACCCTACCCTGATAGCTTTTCTGTTCTTCTACCCTCTGTGAGTATGGACCCAGGTTCATTATGGGGATGCAGAATGTGGAATTTCTGGCTTCTGTGATTGCTTCCCCACTGAACATGGGTGTTGACAGGTTGATCCATACTCCCATCCTATCTCTTTCTTTCCCTAGTGGGGCAGGGCTCTGGGGAAGCAGAGCTCTAGGACAGATTGGTGGGGTTGTCTGTCCAGGGAAGTCTGGTTGGCATCATGATAACATCTGGAACCTGGTGACTGAAAAGAGAGTTAACATGCAAAGCCAAACAAATTGTTGACCAATCATGGACCTAAAGGCTGGAATAGTGCTGATGAAGAGTTGGGGGGTCTCCATTTTGTACATAGGGACATTTTAGTTATATTCCAAAGGGCCTGTGGCTATACTAGTTTTTTTTTTTTTTTTCCTTCCCCTGAGCCTGAAATCTGATATGCAGGTGGATCCAAGTTATTGTCTGGGGAGATGATGTCATGGCTGGAATAGGAACAGAAAGCTGGGTCAGGGAACAGAGTAGCTCTCTAATATGGGAAAGGGGTATATTGTTGGCTGTAAACCCCATTGATTTGATGTGATCTGGGGCCCATTTTCAGCTTAGGAGCCTGTGTGACCTCTGCATCCCTCTAGATCTGACCTCACATTCTGTGGTCATCAGTAAGAACATTCCAAGCTGCTCCAGTATTGACCCATCTTCCTCAGGTGTAGCATAGAGTATGTTATCCATCCTCCCTTCGGAGGATAGAACATTCTCTACCACTTTTGATCCAAGTTGAGGGTAAGGTCCTATGGGGGCCTACAAAGGGGTCTATTGTGTTGTTCCTGATAGTAATGACCGGTAACAATGGAGAGAGGGATTTATTCATTTATTCGAAGTCTCAGCCCATCATGTTTGTGTGGGAATCTTAGGCCTCCCCAAATAGGGCCCCAGCTGATGGGGTGGCTTGATAAGTGACTAAATAGTCATCGTTAAAGTATGCCAGTCTCTTGCCCTTATTCAGCTTTTGCACTCCTTGGTCTGATAAGGATAGCTTTGGAGTGAGTGAGAGAACTATAATAGGAGGTAGGTGAGGAGGGTATCTAAGTCTAAGCAGACACTATTTAATTATGAACTTAATACTGACTCACTACAGACTATTGTGTATTTTTTCTTTCAGGTATATGTTTTGCCCTAATTTATGGATACATGTGAACATATGCTCTATCTTATGGGACCTAGTCTCTATCTAGGTTTTGGGACTTTGTTAGGAAGTGAGCCTCCTGGAATAGAATTAGAGAATCCCATGAAAGGAAAGGTCTCACATGAGTAATGAGAGTGAAGGGTTGACATTCCAGGTCTGACGTCTCTGGACACAGTCTGAAGTGAAGCATGCTGGGATGGTACTCGTTACGTTCTCCCTTCCTTTTTTCCTTCCTTCTTTTTCCTTCCTTTTCCTTCCTTCCTTCCTTCCTTCATTCCTTCCTTTCCATTTTAAATTTTTTTTCTATTTTATTTGATAGTATAGAGAGAAATTAAGAGGAGACAAGGAGATCGAGAGAGAAAGATAGATACCTGTAGATCTGCTTCACCTCTCATGATGTGTCTGTCCATCCTGTTGCTGAGGAGTCAGGGCTAAAACTAGGTCCTTAGGTATGTTAACATGTGTGCTCAACCAAGTGTGTCACTACCGTCCTCCCTCCCTGCAGGTCTTTCTTTCTTTCTTCTTTGTTTTTTCATTCTTTTAAAAATTTTAATTAATGATTTAATAATAATTAACAAGACTGTGGTATAAAAGGATACAACTCCCACCACCAGAGTTCCATATCTCCTCCCCTCCATTAGAAGCTTCCCTATTCTTTATCCCTCTGGGAGCATGGACCCAGGATCATTATGGGGTGCAGAAGGTGGGAGGCCTGGCTTCTGTAATCGCTTCTCCGCTGGACGTAAGTATTGACAAGTCGATCCATACTCCCAGCTCGTTCCTTTGTCTTTTCTTTTCTTTTCTTTTCTTTTCTTTTCTTTTCTTTTCTTTTCTTTCTTTTCTCTTCTTTTCTTTTTTCTTTCTTTCTTCCTTCCTTCTTTCCTTTCTTTCTCTCTCTCTCTTTTTTTTTTTTTGCCTCCAGGGTTATCACTGGGGCTTGGTGCTTGCACTACAAATCCGCTGGGATTTATTTTAATCCACTGGGAGGTTATTTTTCCCATTTTGTTGCCCTTGTTGCTCTTGTTGTAGTTGTTACTGTTGTCATTGCTATTGTTGTCATAGCTATTGTTGTTGTTAGATAGGACAGAGGGAAATTGAAAGAGGAGGGGAAGACAGAGAGGAGGAGAGAAAGATAGACGCCTGCAGACCTGCTTCACTGCTTGCGAAGCGACCCCCTGGAGGTTGGGAGCCAGGGGCTCGAACCAGGATCCTTTTGCTGGCCCTTGTCCTTTGCACCATTTGTGCTTAACCCGCTGAGCTACCACCCAGCTCCCCCCATCCTGTTTCTAATTTTCCCTAGTGGGGCAGGGCTCTGGAGAGGTGGGATTTTGAACACATTGTGAGGTCATCTCCCCAGGGAAATCAGGTTGGCATCATGGTAGCACCTGCAACTTGGTGACTGAAAAGCAGTAAGAGATATAAAGCAGAACTAATTGTTTAATAACCAGGAACCTAAAGGTGAGTGTATAGCAGATGAGATTTGGAGTCTCCATGTTGGAAGGAGCTAGGAAGTCTATTTCAGCTATCTTCTAATGGGTCCATGACTTTAATAATTTTTGTCTTGGCCAGACAGCTTGAAGTTTATCTTTCTTTTTGATAGATGTAAGAGGCAGAGAAAGGGAGGGAGAAGCAGAGAGACAGAGATAGAGACACCTGCAGCACTACTCTACTGCCTGTGCAGCTACATCCCTACAAGTGAGGGCAGAGACTTAGATTCAGTTCCTCCTTGTCCCTGATACTGTGTGTGCTCTACCAAGTGAGTGCCAGCCCTGTCTCTGGAGCACTGAGAGTTTTACAGCCTCCATGATGTTGGGTTGCGGGGAAAATCATGACATTTTTCCCCCCTATATTTTTCTTTGCAAAAATGCATCATGACTTTTCTGACCACCCAAATACAATACATGGTAAAGGAAAACAGGCATATTCACCATCAATCTTCTTACAAAATAAAGATCCAGGACTAGAGTTATCTCATGAGGTAGGGCATGTGTATTGCTATGTGTGAGACCAAGCTTCTTGACCTGACATCAAATGGAAGGTGCTATGCTACTGGGAGAAATTCTAGGTCTATGGTGTCTTTTCCTATCTGTCTGTCTATCTATCTATCTATCTATCTATCTATCTATCTATCTATCTACCTATCAATCATCTATCTAATTTATCATCTATCCTATCTATCTATCTATCATCTGTCTAATCTAGTCATCTATCTTCCCTTTGTCTCTATCTGAATGAAAAAGCAGCTTCAAGCAAGGACTTGCACAAGGACCTGGTTCTAGCCCTGCTTCTCACCTGCAGCAGGGAATTTTGAGACCAGTGTAGCAGGTATGAAGGTGCTTATCTTTCTCTCTCCCTCTGTATCTCCCACTCCTCTCTCAATTTCTCTCTGTCCTATGGAAAAAAATAAAGGAAAAACTGGTCACCAGGAGGGGTGAATTTGTAGTGCAGACACTGAACCCCAGTGGTAACCCTGATGGCAATAATAATAACAAATCAAAAAACAGCCCAGCTATAAACAATAAAGAAGTAAAAAAAAAAGCTGCCCAGGACAATAAAATGGCATGTACACAAGGTCCAGGCTCCTCATTACAAAAATAAATATTCAGATAGCAAGTCAACACTTCATTTTCATTTGCTGTACACCTTTTCTTGAGCTCATTGTGCAAAAACATTTATTTCCAAGTAATGCAATAATCAAACCAATTACCAGTTGCTGATGTACACACTATAGAAGAAGGAAAAAAAAAAGACAATATAAGGGATCGGGCGGTAGCGCAGCGGGTTAAGTGAACATGGTGCAAAGTGCAAGGACCAGCAGAAGGATCCCAGTTCGAGCCCCTGCTCCCCACCTGCAGGGGGGTCACTTCACAAGTTGTGAAGCAGGTCTGCAGGTGTCTATCTTTCTCTCCTCCTGACCCCGCCCCCCGTCTTCCCCTCCTCTCTCCATTTCTTTCTGTCCTATCCAACAACCATGACAGCAATGACAACAATAATAATCATAAAAACAATGATAAACAAAGGCAATAAAAAGGAAAAGATGGCCTCCAGGAGCAGTAGATTCATGGTGCAGACACTGATCCCCAGAAAAAAAAAAAAGACAATATACCATAGATCCCTTCCTACATGCTATATTTTCCCAGAATTTTTAAATTATTATTTATTTATTGGATAGAGACAGCCAGAAGTTGAGCGGGGAGGGGATGATAGAGAGAGACACCTGCAGACGTGCTTCATCACTGATGAGGCTTCTCCCACCCCACCCTTTACCCCCCACAAGTAGGGACCAGGGGCTCAAACCTGGTCCTTGTGTATCGTAACATACGCATTCAACCAGGTGCACCACTGCCTGCACCTCCGCCCCCACCCTACCCATGTTCTTTGGCTGCTCTTTCTTCTTTCTTCCTACCAGCTGGTGTCTCCAAGGCTTCATGCAAATCTCTGCCCAGCAGGCTGTGGAGTTAACCAAAGCAGTGACATTCATTACTGTCCTGCTGCCTGCTACCCTCCAGGCTGCAAGGAAATAGTCACAAGTCACGCAATTGTGAACAACATTTTTCCCTTTTCTTATGAATTAATTTGTTAATTTTGACCAGAGCACTGTTTAGCTCTGACTCATGATGGTATAAGGGGTTGAACCTGGGACCTCCGAAGAAGCCTCAGGCTTGAAAATCTGTTTGCATAACCATTATGTCATCTCCTCTACCAGAGTGCACTTGTTTATTTATTTATTTATTGTTGTATTTTATTGAGGGATAAGGAATGACAGCACATTTGTTTATGCATTGGTACGGTTTCTCAGTTTTGCATAGCAGTTGTTTGTTATAAACTCTTATCCCCCTTCTATCGAGGGCTCCAAACCCCCCTCTCCCTCCAGACTCCCTTCCCAGAGCCCCTTCTTTCCCTTCCCAGAGCCCCTTGCTTTGGTGCAGTACACCATCCCCAGTCCAGGTCTCACCCCATGTCCTCCCTTTCTAACTCTGTCTCCCAGCTTCCACCTACATGTGGACTCATACGATATTCATTCCTGCCTTCCTGATTCATCTCCACAACACTTTTCCTCCTCTTTCCTTTGGAGAGAGGTAATAGTCCTGCTAATTAGAAGCAGGCAGTTCTGCAAACTGAAGGGGACAGTGAGCTGGTTTGGCAGAGGAACATCTCCCGTGTTATCAGAGAAGACCTTGGCAGACATTGGAGGACAAAGTGCAGACAACTCACCAGTCCTGATTTGTTTTAGTGCCATTAATTAAACACTTAAAAATACAGATCCATGTTTAGTTAGACAGGATGCTGGACCAAAAGGCACAATCTGCTATGCTCAGGGAGAAACTCCTCTCTAGTTATAAATGCATCCTTTTACAGTGCCTCCTAATTCCTACGTTCCTTATTTGCTCAACCTCTTCTATTTATTGAGTCTCCTTCACACTTTCTTCATTTCATTTGCATCCTAAATTAGCTATTCAGTTTGATTTTCTTTCATAAAATTTCTAATTGATTTCTTTTCTGTTTCTTATTGTTTCTTTTCTTCCTTAAAAAAAAAAAAAAACAACTTTATACCTCTTTTTTTTAAGACTGTTACTTGGCTGAATTTTTGCTTGACACTGGATTTTTTTTTTCACTTTGTATTTCCCTTTTCTCTCTTTCTTTGATTTTTTTTTTCTTTTTATTGGGGGGGGATTTAATGATTTACAGTCAACAATAAAATGCAGTAGTGTAACATTTCTCAGTTTTCTGCAAGACACTCTCTTCCCCTACCTAGGTCCTCCTCCACCATCAGGTTCCAGGACCTGGTCACTTCCACCCTCCTCTGCCCTAGAGTCCTTTACTTTGATGCAAACACCAAATCTAGTCCTGCTTTGTGTTTTCCCTTCTGTTCTTATTCTTTAACTTATTTTTCAACTTTTGTCTATGAGTGGGATTATCCCATATTCATCCTTTTCTTTTCGGATTTTCTCACTTTAACATGATTCCTTCAAGCTCCATCCAAGATAAGGTGAAGAAGGTGAAAGAGATCCCAGTCTCCTGCAATTTTTCATACACTTAATGATAATAGAATGTACTACAAATCAGGTCCAAGGTTTTGTTTTGTTAATGATAGGTCTTAAAAAGATTGGATTCAAAGCTTCAGCAAGATCCTAGTAATAAAATGAGGATCCTCTCAAGGAATAGTATGCTCTCATGCATAGAATGGGGAAGATTTGGGCAGATGCAAATGAGAACATTGATCCCAAGATTATCTTGAAATCTGAATTTTGTTAGGAAACAGAAAATTCCTTTCATTTAGAGACCATGTAACCAAGATGATTGCCTTGTTGTTGAGATTTGCAAGTTCTTTATATATTCTGGTTATTAACCTCTTGTCTGATATATGGCATGTAAAGATCTTCTCCCATTCAGTGAGGAGTCTCTTGGTTTGGGTAGTAGTTTCTTTAGCTGTGTAGAAGCTTTTTAATTTGATGTAGTCCTATAGGCTTATGCTTGTCTTAGTCTTCTTTGTAATTGGATTAGTTTCATTGAAGATGTCTTTAAAAAGAGAGAGGCAGACTGGGAGCATGGACTGACCAGTCAACGCCCATGTTCAGCAGGGAAGCAATTACAGAAGCCAGACCTTCTACCTTCTGCAACCCTCAATGACCCTGGGTCCATGCTCCCAGAGGGCTAGAGAATGGGAAAGCTATTGGGGGAGGGGGTGGGATATGGAGATTGGGTGGTGGGAATTGTGTGGAATTGTACCCCTCCTACCCTATGGTTTTGTTAATTAATCCTTTCTTAAATAAAAAAAATTTTTTTTTATTATGCAGAGAAGAGTTCTGCCATTATTTTCCTCTAAGTATGTGATAGTTTCTGGTCTAACATCCAAGTCCTTGATCCACTTGGAATTTACTTTCATATTTGATGAAATATAGTGGTTCAGTTTCATTCTTCTGCATGTTTCAACCCATTTTTTCTAACCCCATTTGTTGAAGAGACTGTGCTTTCCCCATTTAGTAGTTGGGGAACCTTTGAAAAAATTAGATATCTATAGGTGTGGGGCTCACTTCTGGGTTCTCAATTCTATTCCACTGGTCAGTGTGTCTATTCATGTTCCAGTACCAAGCAGTTTTGATGACAATGGCCCTATAATACAGTTTGAGATCTGGGAGTGTGATGCCTCCAGTTCTGTTATTTCTTCTCAAGATTGCTTTGGCAATTCTAGGTCTTTTCTGGTTCCAGATAAACATTTGTAACATTTGTTCTATTCTCCTCAAAAATGTGCTTGGGTTATTGATGGGGATAGCATTAAATTTGTAGATGGTTCTGGGTAGTATATTCATTTTGATGATGTCAATTCTTCCAACCCATGAACATAGAATATCTCTCCACTTCTTTGTGTCTTTTTCAATTTCCTTGAGTAGTGACTCATAATTTTTAGTATACAGGTCTCTCACTTCTTTGGATAGGTTTATTCCTAGATATTTTATTGTTTTTGCTGCTATAGTAAAAAAATTGATTTCTGGATTTCATCTTCTAACTTAGTGTTTGCGTAGAGGAATGCCACTGACTTTTGATTGTTAATTTTGTAGCCTGATACCTTACTGTATTGCCTGATGATTTCCAAAAGCTTCTTGCTGGATTCCTTAGGTTCTTCTATGTATATTATCATTCTTGCTTTCTTTGAAGAGGGTAACACAAGAACATGATTATTGGAAGCAGTGCTCACTGGGGATACTGGAAGCTTCATACCAGAGGCTCTTTCTAATAACTCAAAATTAATACTCTTGTCTTGATGTTTTGCTGAGTAGTCCTTGAAATTTAGAAATGTGGTGCTTTAAAGAAATGATGTGGGTGTACTTCCAGTGTGAATCAGACTATTGAAGAAACTTTAAGAGATTGAGGCAGGTGAGAGTGTCAGATTGGAGACAGTATATGAGGCCAGAGAATCAATCAGATGACATTGCCATTTGAGAAATCTAAGAAACATAGGCTTCTGTAAAACAGTAAGAAATCAGCTAATGTGGGAATATTGAGATTGAGTGACTACTGTCCTCCTGGCATCAGGATTGTGCAGGGATTGTTGCTGTTAGCCTGAGTTCTCTTATACCATTGGAAGCTGTAGGATTCTCAGTGACTAGACCTAAACTTTATTCTTCACTTGTTTGAAATGCTGTGTTTTACTGACTGTAAACAGAAAAGGAGTGTGGTCCATGTACATAATTAGCATACATATGATGTCTTCAACATATTGTTGAGGGAGTGCTCAGGGAAAGAAGCTCCTGAGGATCATGTTTTTAAGTTCACACATTTGGAAAGGGGACACATGCTTACAGCATAGAGATTTGCACATGAAAAGTGGATTGTTACTTGGTGGAGGGCTACCTTTGCACTATAGAAAGAGGGAGGAGCCATTAAAAACAAGTGCCGGAGTGATGTCAGAAGGGATATAACTGGGGAACGGAAGGGTGGAAAGGGATATTTTGGTTTCCTGCTTCTCTCGCTCTTGGGACATAGGCCCTTGGGACATCCTTTACCCAAGTCTCTTCTCTTTTCCTTAAAAATCTATACCTTACACAATTAAAGGATCTAGAAATTGCACTCTTGAACTCGTGTCCTGTAAAAATTCTTTTTCATAGGAACTGTGGTGGGATTTCCATGCATGACCATGTGGGAACCCCCACAAATCATATGACACATGTATAGCATGTGTCATATCTCACATGTATAGCATGTGTCAAACTCTCAAGGAACTGTGGGTATGAAAAAGCTTTTTTTTAAAGGAAAGTTTGGTGGAAGTTCAGCTCTTTGGACCTTCTGTTTCTGTCACTGGTGTTTTTCCCTGGGACCTGGTTGTGAGGAAACCAAATACTGTTGAATCTTAAGAAATAGTGGCATACAGATCCAAGAAGGATGACCTAGTGGGGGTTGTATTGTTATATGGAAAACTGGGAAATGCTATGCACATACAAACCATTGTATTTACTGTCGAATGTAAAACATTAATTCCCCAATAAAGAAATTAAAAAAAAAATAGTGGCACATGCCACAAGGCTGGCTCTAGTTTGTTCCTTCTTTCTTGCTTATTTTCTCACCATGGTATTTACGTTCCTAATAAACCTGCTATTTTTTTAGACCCTGTAAAAGCACCCCTTAGATTTTATTTGTAATATATTCACTACTGGAAATAAGGGTGGGGGAAGGGCTGTAAATACAGTTACTGGCAGGAAGTTCGAATTATAAGCTGAGGATTTTGGCCTATAAGGGTATTTGGTGATGGCTAATAGACCATGGTGTTCTTCAAAGTAAAGAATGAGAAGATAGGAAAACAATGCATGATTACCTAACTTAAATATACAGTAAGTTCACAATTCGATATGCACAAGGCTGGTATTGGAGAATGGAGTGGAAAAATCAGTCTTTTCTTAAATTGATTTTTTAAACTTATTTTTATTATTAGGTAGAGACAGAGAGAAATTGAGAGGGCAGGGGAAGATAGAGAGGGAGAGAGGTAGACACCTGCAGACTTGTTTCACCACTCATGAAGATTTCCCTTGACAGGTGTGGACGGTGGGGGAGGGGGTGTCCTTGCACACCATAATGTGTGTGCTTAACCAAGTGTGCCACCACCTGACCCCCTGAAAAGTCACTTTCTGGAACTAACCCAGGGTTAATTCTTCACGTATAACTGATTGTTTGAAAGACAGGCTGGCTTTCTTGGAGAAAGAACTTCATACTATCAGTGCATGCATTTATGGTTTCATGCCTTCAACTATTCTCCAAAAGGACTAGTGACCATTTGTCAAGATCATAGTTATGAGTGGAGACTGACACCAAAATGCCAGTAAGGCCTCCTATTGACTTCTGTTCTTCCGTGTGTGTGTGTGTGTGTGTGTGTGTGTGTGTGTGTGTGTGTGTGTGTATGTGTGTGTCTGTGCAGGGGGTAATTTGAGAGTCACATCTGCTCCCCTCTCCCCCTTTTGATCAATGGATTCCTTTTTAATAAAGTTTAAATATGGGAATCGGACGGTAGTGCAATGGGTTAAGCGCACGTGGCAAGAAGCGCAAGGACCAGTGTAAGGATCCCTGTTCGAGCTCTTGGCTCCCCACCTGCAGGGGAGTCGCTTAACAGGCGGTGAAGCAGGTCTGCAGGTGTCTGTCTTTCTCTCCCCCTCTCTGTCTTCCCCTCCTCTCCCCATACCTCTCTACCCTAGCCAACAACAACAACATCAATAACAACAACAATAATAACTACAACAATAAAAAACAAGGGCAACAAAAGGAAATAAATAAAAATATATTAAAAAAAATAAAGTTTAAATATTCTTGTTTCCCTTAGTGGTGGTGGTGTGCTAATGATCAAGATGTATTTTTCTATTTTCTTCATTTGGTGGAGCTATGACCTGCTAGGACTGGTGTCCTTAGGACAATAGGGAGAGTCACCAATGTCCTCTTCTCATGTGAGGGAGCAGTGGAAAGCCAGGAATTAGACCTTCATAAAACCCAGTCATGCAGCACCCTCACCCCAAACTGCTAGCCCCTGAAACTGTGAGGAAATTCATGCTTAAGCCAACAGTGAATGGTACTTTTTTATAGCTGGCCAAGATGAAAATTTTATGTTCTTTTTTTTGGCACATCTGTAGTGTTACAGAAGACTGTGGTAAAGTGAGGATTCTGTATATAGTCTCTGTTTTTTCTTTTTCATTTATGATTATTTTATTGGATAGAACAGAGAAACATTGAGAGGGAAGGGGGGATATATAGATAGATGGACAGATAGGTATATAGACAGACAGAGAGAAAGAGAGAGAGAGAGAGATGGTAGATAGATAGCAAGAGAGATCTGCAGCACTGCTTCAACACTTACCAAGTCTCCCTCCTGAAAGTGGCAACTGGGAGCTTAAACCCTTGTCCTTAGGTATTGTAATGTGTGCACTCAACCAGATAACCACCTGACCTTGTTTTGTTTATTTATTTTTCCCTACCAGTGTTATTTCTAGGGCTCCTGATGATTATTTTTATTTTCATTCTTTCTTTCCTTTATTCTGATAGAGACAGAGAGAAACAGAGCAGGAGAGAGGGGAGAGAAGGAGAGAAAGAAAGGGGTAACCTGTAGTCCTACAACACTGATCCTGAAGCTTCCCTTCTCAAGGTGGGGACCAAGGGCTTAAACCTGGGTCCTCATGCATGATAATTAGTGTGTTCTACTGGGTGTGCCATGACCAGAGTTCCTGAGCTTAGTCTCTGGAAAGTAAACCCCAGGAGGAAAAGTTCCAAGTTCACAAGTAAGATTCTGGAGTAAGACTAACAGTTGCAGCCGATGTTTATAATAGTCTAATATTGTAAGAGTATAGTAGAAAACTCAAGTATAGGACTGAGGAGATAGCATAATGGCTATGCAAACAGGACTATCATGCCCAAGTCTCCAAAGTTCCAGGTTCAATTCCCCTCACCACCATAAACTAGACTTGAACAGAGCTCTGGTTAAAATAAAATAAACAAATGAATTCAAATAAAATAATTATTTCATAACCGGAGAAATAGGCCAACTGGTAAACATTTGGTTTGTGTGCTGGAGGCTCCTGGTTCAATCCCTAGCACTGATGTACAAGCAAGTTCTCTGGCTTCTTTTTCTTCTTGTCTGTCTCATGTGAAACTTTTTAATATGTCATCAATAAAATAAATCTCTAAAGTAAATAAATAGTAAAACCTCTGTGTGTGATTCATCACATCCAATGGAAAAGTTCCAACTTCCTCTAATAATAAATCTTGCATTTCATTTTTAATTAGTATTCTGACGTTGGTCTTGTTTAATCTAAGCCATTTGGATGGCTTTCCCTTACCCCCTTTTTATTCAGGCCTCTCAACATCCCATTATCATTGTGTATTGTGCCCCAAGATGTCAACATATTTATTTCATCCTAGGAATGACTTTCAAAACCCAATTTTTCTCATTGCTTGCTTCTATTACCTTCCAGAAGTGGAAACTGTCTTGAGAGGCATAGTAAGTAGTAAGATAGACAGAAACATGCTGATCCTGTGAAGAAAATTAGAAGGGAAATTAAACTGAGAGGGGAAATTCTATAGAGTCTCAGTGAGTTTTCTCCTTTGATGTGTAGACTTCACTATTTTTTTTATGATTTCTTTTGCCACCAGGGTTATTACAGGGGCTTGGTATGGGTGTTACAAATCCGTCATTCATGGTGGCCGTTTCTCTCCCCTTCCCTCTCCCCCCTTTTTAATTTTATTTGACAGGACAGAGAGAAATTGAGAGGGAAGGGGACCTGGAGAGGTAGAGAGAAAGACACAGGCAGACATGCTTCACCACTTTGAAGCATGTCCTCTGCAGGTAGGGAGAGAGGGCTTGAACCTGTATCCTGGCACATGGTGATATGTGTTCTTTTGAGGCCAGCTTGATCCACTTGTTCTGCCATTGCTATAAGTGCAGACCAATCCCTCCTCTTCGTTTGGACTATGAAGGCCCCAGGCATTTGATTAGATGAGTGAGAAAGGCTGACCTCTTGTTCTTAATTGTGCATCACCTCTTTCCCACATATCTAAAGAGCTGGAGGGAGGTAGTCACAGTTAACCAACATTGTTATTTCTAACTGCATTCTCCCACAGACAAGGAGTCAGACATCTTTATAAATAGTTTGTCCATAAGACTATTTTGACTTCTCCCATTACAAATGGCACTGGGGATTCTGACAGAGCTGCGATTAAGTGCCTGACACCTGCAGATCCTCACTCCTTTTCCCTTTAAAAATGCCTTGTGCCTCCACAGAGTGACAATTTCAGAAATTCAATTCCATTGCTCCCTGCAGTGATATCCCCTGTCTCAATAAATGCTTTCTTGACCAAAAAGAAAAAAAAAAAAAGAAAAAAGCACTTACTGGCTTTCTATATACCTGGTGAAAGCCCCAGTTTTTGGTAATAATACCATATTTTTTATTTTAATTTTTTTATTGTCACTAGGGTTATTACTGGGGATCAGTGCTATTTTTCCCTTTTTCTTTTATTTAATATGATAGAGGTAAATTGAGAGGGGAGGGCAAGATAGGGAGAGAGAGGGGGAGAGAGAGAGAGAGACCTGCTGACTTGCTTCACTGCTCATGAAGCTGCTCCTCTGCAGGTGGAGACTGGGAGCTTGAACCTGGGTTCTTGTGCATGGTTCCAGTCTGCTGGACTGAATGTGCCACCAACTGTTCCCCCTTTTGTTTCTAGCTCAGCTCTGCTCAGCTCTGGTTTATGGTGGTGCCCGGTCTTGAACCTGGGAACCAGGCATGAAAGCCATTCACATTAACTGTTATGTGGTTCTCCATACCCAAACAGGTCTTGTCTGCAGCAGAACTAGAATAGATTCTTACAATAGTCAAACAGCCACCCACTGCTATCTCTTCAAACATATTACTTAATCCATACAATTAAACAGAAACATTCTGTTAAGTTCAGATCCATTTTTAAAAAAAAATTATTTTCCCTTTAGTTGCCCTTGTTGTTTTATTGTTGTAGTTATTATTGTTGTTGTTATTGATGTCGTCATTGTTAGATAGGACAGAGAGAAATGGAGAGAGGAGGGGAAGACAGAGAGGTGGAGAGAAAGACAGATACCTGCAGACCTGTTTCATGCTTGTGAAGTGACTCCCCTGTAGGTGGGGAGCTGGGGGCTTGAACCAGGATCCTTATGTGGTTCCTTGCGCTTCGCGCCATGTGCGCTTAAACCTCTGCGCTACTGCCTGACTCCCCAAAGCCATTTTTAAGGTGGTGGATTTTATTCTAAAAGGGAAGAAAACTTCTCAGGCCTGCAATCATGATGTAGAGTGGAGAGTGTGGGCCGTTTCCTAGTTCTCTCCGTGGGGCTCTAGACTGACTTTGAAATGAAAAAAAAAAATTGAGAGAAAGCAAGTCATGTTTCAAGGAGAGGATGAGCATTTATTGGGAGAAAGTAAGGACAAAAAGAGAAGAAAGTACAAGGCATGCAGGCATGTAGACTCCCAAGAGAGAGACACAGAGGAAGTCATGGAGCTTCCCAGTCTTCCCAGCTCCTTAGCCCCTTTAGAGGAAGGGCCAGACCCTCTTGGGCTGTGCTTCAGCCTTTGTTTTCAGGTGTCACCTCCTCTGCAGGTTGTGACCTTTGCAGTCAGGTAGGGAGGGAGCTGGGACAGAATGTACAGACACACTGAGTTTCTGGCCCTGCCTCTGGGCCCTTCTCCAGGCTTCCTGCTGAGTGCAGGAGGAGGGGTGCTGCTTTCCCAGAAGCTGCCCTCCAAGGAGGGCTGGAGACACAGATGCCACATATGCCAGACAACAAGGGTTATAGAAAACTAAGAGATAGTCACAAGAGTAGAAATTGGAAGACAGTAAAAAGGAAACATCTACCTTGAAAATGAGACAGAGAAAGCAAACCAACCACCCTGTTAGGTGAGATTTCATTGCATATATACTATTTAATTATTTATTTTCCCTTTTGTTGACCTTGTTTTTTTATTGTTGTTGTAGTTATTATTATTATTATATGTTGATATTGATGTTGTCGAATAGGACACAGAGAAATGGAGAGCGGAGGGGAAGACAGAGAGGGGGAGAGAAAGATAGATACCTGTAGACCTGCTTCACCGCCTGTGAAGCGACTCCCCTGCAGGTGAGGAGCCAGGGGCTTGAACCTGAATCCTTACACAGGTCCTAGCACTTGGCGCTGTACCAAGTGCGCTTAACCCTCTGTGCTACTGCAGGACTCCCTACATATATACTTTCCAACTGAGATTGGATGCTGTTGGGTAAACAGAGGCAGAAGTTTGTCACCTTCCCTGTGACCTCAGGAGTAGCTTATTCAATTACCACATGTGCCCCTCCCCCCATCCCCACCCCCTCTTTTTTGCCATCACCCTTCTCAGCTCTGCTTTATGATGTTACAAGCAATAGAATCTGGGACTTTGGGGCCTCAGGCAGGAAAGTCTTTTGCATAACCATTATGCCATCTCCCCATGGGAGTCTTTCCTATTGATATTCTTATTGGGAGATTAGCAATTTGGTAGCCAGTCCTTAAACCTGCAAATGTCCTCAGCCTGTTCTGAGGACTGGCAGGCAAGGGGGAGGGTTTTGGCCAATTTTGGGGTTGTTTATGTTATCAGCCTGGCAAAATCATACTTAGGAGTTTGATGCCACAGCAATGACCAACAGACAAAGTGAACTATTTATTTTGGCTAGCTGGAAGAAAATTGCATTTTGTCCTTTGACCGTGTTAAAAAGCAGACAGGACTAGAGGAGCTAGTATGGTGGTTATACAAAGGATTGTCATGCCTGAGGATTCTAGGTCACAAGGTTAACCCACTTTGTCACCACAAGCCAGAGATGAGTAGTCCAGTACTTTATGCAAAGTGATTTGAGGGTGACCCAAGAAAACCCACAGGTCTGCTTGGCTAGCAAAGTTTGTTATGAGGGAAAGCTATATATATATGTTCTAGGTGGGAAAGCAGGGGGCATTGACCAAAGCTGCAAAGGTGAATAGGTAAGCAACCGTGGGAAAGTGAAAGAGATCATAGGTCCAGAAATGTGGGAAATTTTCTGGAGTTTCTATAGCTTCCTGATTTTTTTCTCCAGGCAGGGTTATTTTCTCCAAGGCAGTTTAGGGAAAACAGCATCCCTCCCCTGCTCCCTGCAGGAAGCCTGGAGGAGGGCCCAGAGGCAGGGCCAGGAGCACTCTCTCCCTACCTGACTACAAAGGTCACAAAGTGCAGATGGAGGCAGAGGTGACACCTGAAGACAAAGGCTGAAGGGTCCTCAGGGAAGTGGCATGGTGGGTCCCCAGGAGAAGGCAAGGGCAGCAGGAACAGAGCACAGTTTCCTCCAGACACTCACTTAATAACTTCCTATATATTAACAATCCCTTGTGGGTTTGTGTAAATCCGTAATATGGTTTTCAGGCTGATGTTAACCTTAGGCTAATTACATTCATGTCCCAACAGAGGAGGGTGTGGTGACCTATACTTACCAAGCATGGGTATGAAATTATACCACTAAAGTATCATAATTTTTGTAAGACTCTTTTAAATCACTATAAGAGAGAGATAGAGAGAGACATAGAGACAGAGAGAGACAGAGAGAGAGAGAGGAAACCACACCTGCAGGGGGAATCTTCTCAAGCAGTGAAGCAGAGCTGCAGGTATCTCTTTGTCTCTCTCCTTCTCTACTTCCCCTTCCCCTCTCAATTTCTGGCTGCCTCTAAACAATAAACAAATAATTTTTTAAAATAATTTTATAATAAATAAATAAAATTTCGGCACCAAAATAAGTGTAACCAAGTGCCGTAACTAGCTTAAGGATTTGTGGCTCCCTGCCACTGTGATTAACATTTGCCTATTTTGCTGTGCCTGAATAACCTGTGATGTAATAAACCTCTCATTATTAAGCCCCAGACAAAACCTGTGTGAAGTCTTATTTTTTAATTACTATACTCCAAATGTCTGTCCTCCCTCCCAGAACCTTTCCCCCCATAATTAGTCTTTCTCACAAAGTCCAACAGATGGTTTGATAATTATTTTTTTTTTGAATGTTCATTTATTTTAGTCCTACATAAGAGTAAAATGGTTGGTAGTTATCCTTCATTTCTTTGCTTATTTCCATATATACAATACAGTTTCATTGTTTTGGATTGCAGAGTAGTATTCCATTGAATATCTGTAAATTCTTTGATTACCTGTCACTGGGCATTTAAGTTGCTTCCATATCTTGACTAATATAAATAGTGCAAAAGCTACTTTTACTGAATGCATCTGTTTCATTGGAATCAGAAAACTAAAGAGCACCTGCATCCAGTAATGTCTTGGTAAATTCAATATATAAACCTCAATAATTATATCAAATTGAGCTTGAAAGTCTCTGGTGACAGTGTTGACTTATAGATCTATCTCCTTTCAGAAATGTGTTTGCTCACTCAGACATCAACATATTGACTCATACATTCAGACAAACATTCACTGGAGATTAGACATGTCTAGACATGAGGCAAAGTCACATCAGCATGCCATTGTTACTGAATGGACAGAAGGTTCTGTGATTCCCTCAAAAGGCTAATTATTCAAGAGTCAAGGGCTGGCATAAGGAAAACAGTTTTTAAAATATCTAACAGCTTTTAAATATCTATATCTACAGATAGGATAAAGATAGTTATAGAATCAGCTGATACCTGTGACGTTGGGAGAATTAATGGAGTTTCTAATGGAAGGGATGGGGACACAGAATTCTGGTAGGAACTGTATGGAATTGTATTGGTAACTTAGAATTTTGTAAATAAATATTAAATCACTAATATAAATATGTCCTGAACTCTAAAAGGGAAGAGAGAAAGAAAAAGTTTCAACTCAGGTGCTAGTAGAACCAGAGAAGATGGCAGACATGTTCCAGTTCATTGGGGTCTGCTATTTGACTCTGTGGACCAGTAGAATTAAAATGCACATCAAGAGACTTCTGGAGGCATGGCTACAGAGCAGTAGCATCTGTGTTTCTTTCCTCTCCTCTCCCAGGTAAACTAGGAATACCAAAGGAGACAACCTGGAACCACAACAAGACAGGACTAGCATGACTTCAGGAACCCACCAAATCACTGGTGAGTGAAAATATGTGTGGGTAATGGAAAGAGTAGCCTAGGGAGAGACTAAGTGGCTGGTGACAGTCCGGCAGTTTACCAGGTGAGAACCACCTCCAGTCTCTGTGACCAACAAGGGTATGGCAGAAGGGAGGAGAGGACTCCCCTGAGACTCACCAAATGCTCTCCATTGCTACTGCCCTCAGAATCTGGAGCAGCTGGGAGGAGGCCCTGTTCTGACACCAGGGGACAGAGAACAGGGAAACTCAGGAGATCTGTACTTCCATGGCCGAGCAGTGGGGCTGTGAGAGTCTCTTTCCATAACCACTGCATTATCTCTGCCCCCCCCATGCTTTATCTCTTGGTCAGGAGTCAGTGATTAAGCTAAGAAGCCTACTTATAGTTTAAAAGCCTCAGGCTCCCATAGCCAACAGGGAAGAAAAAGAGCCAAAAGAGGCTTTTAAGCCACTGAGCTCCAACTCAGGGATTAAAATAATATTCAAACAACTGTCAATTTCCACAACTGTGACCTCTTTAAGTACCTTACTTAGACATAAGTCAGTCCAGGCAAGAGTCATCAGTAATTTGAAAAGTAATGGGAGAGGGACCTCATAAAATACATATAAAATGGTTAAGCCAACAAGAAGAAATATTAGAGAAATGAACCAGGAAAATAGTCCAGCTAAAAGCCCCCACAAAAGTTGAAGCACAAAATAATGAGGTCAACATCCAAACACTAGTTAAGGAAATAATCAGAGGAGTGAGTAAAGGTTTTGAAAGAATTGTCATCAGAAATGCAGAAACAACATATGAAACTCTGGGAGAAAACACTGATTATCTCAAGATTATTAGAGAACGGAAAGCTGAAATAGCTGAGCTAAGAACAAAACTAGCTGAGCAAGCTAAAACAGTATCAGAACAGGGTAACAAAATAAAGAAACTCCAGAGAACATTAGAGGGGAGAGAGAATAGAATAAATGAGGCTGAAGACAGAATTAGCAAGATCAAGGATGATTAGAGACAACTAAACAAGAAGTAAGAGATCTCAAAAAGAGATTAAGAGATACTGAAAACAACAACAGAGACCTATGGGATGACATCAAAAGAAATATATGCATTATTGGCTTACAAGAGGAAGAAAGAGAGGGAGGGGAAGAAAACATTCTTCAGGAAATAACAGCTGAGAACTTCTCTAGTCTAGACAACATCAAAGACATACAGGTTCCAGAAGCCCAGAGGGTCCCAAACAAAATTAACCCAGACTTAAAGACAGCAAGACACAGCCTATTTAGAATGGAAAGGAATAAGAATAAAGAAAGGATCCTGAAGGTTTCAAGAGAAAAGCAAAGAGTCACCTACAGAGGAAAACCTATAAGATCAGCAGCAGACTTCTCTACACAAACACTACAGGCCAGAAGATAATGGCAAGTTATCTATAGAGCAAAGAATTAAAGGGATGCAGATTGAAGAGTAGAACTCAAACTCTCCCTATTTTCAGAGTGTTTAATGAGAAAGGCTTTCACCCAAGACTACTGTGTCCTGCTGGACTGTCATTTAGACTAGATGGTTGCATCAAAACCTTCTCAGACAAGCAACAGTTGAAAGAATCAACTATCACCAAGCCTACCCTGAAAGAAGTTCTGCAAGATCTCCTATAAACAGTCAGACCACCAGAACACTTTAAAACTCTACAAGAATGGCATTAAAATATCTTAAGTCCTTGATATCAATAAATGTCAGTGGCCTAAATTCACCTATGAAAAGGCAGATGGATCAGATGGAGTAGGAAGATGGATCAGAAAACACAACCCAACAATATCCTGTCTACAGGAAACTCACCTAACTCAACAAGACAAAGACTCAAAGTGAAAGTATGGAAAATTATACAAGCCTGTGGCCCACAAAAGAGGGCAGGAACAGCTATTCTCATATCTGACACAATAAACTTTAAAATCAATAAAATTAAAAAAGATAGGGATGGACACTACTTAATGCTCAGAGGATCAGTCAATCAAGAGGACTTAACAATTATTAACATCTATGCACCCAATGTGAAACCATCTAAATACATCAAGCATCTACTGAAAGAGCTACAGCAATATATTAACAGCAATACAGTAGTAGTAGGGGAGTTCAACACCCCACTCTCTCTACTTGGCAGATCATCCAGGCAGAAAGTCAATAAAGAAATAAGGGAGATAAATGAGGAGATAGGTAAACTAGAACTATTGGACATTTTCAGAGTCATTCATCCCAAGAAACTGGAATACACATTTTACTAAAGTGCATATGTGTGATTCTCAAGAATGGACCATATGTTAGGCCACAAAAACAGCAGCAGCAAATTCAAGATTATTGAAATCATCCCAAGCATCTTCTCAAACCACAGTGGAATTAAACTAACACTTAACAATCAACAAAAGATTAGTAAAAGTCCCAAAATGTGGAAGCTCAACAGTATACTACTTAACAACTACTGGGTCAAAGAGGAAATAAAGGAAGAAATCAAAATATTTCAAGAGTACAATGGAAATGAAGAAGCAAGCTATCAAATAATTTGGGACACAGCTAAGGCAGTACGGAGAGGGAAGTTCATAGCCATAGAAGCACACATTAGGAAACAAGAAAAAGCACAAATAAACAGCCTGATTACACAGTTTAAAGACCTAGAAGAAGAAGAAGAACAAAGGAACCCTAAAACAACCAGAAGGACAGAAATCACTAAAGTTAGGGCAGAAATCAATAACATTGAAAATAAGAATACCATACAATAGATTAACAAAAGTAAAGGTTGGTTCTTCAAAAGAGTGAACAAAATCAACAAACCTTTAGCCAAACTCACAAGACAAAAATGGGAGAAGACCCAAATAAATTGGATCATAAGTTAAAGAGGAGATACCACAACAGACACCACAGAAATTCAACATATCATGGGAGACTTCTGTGAACAACTCCATGCCACCAAGCTAGAGAACCTGGAAGAAATGGATGATTTCTTAGATACCTATGAACTTCCAAAATTAAGTAAAGTGGAACTAGATTACATGAACAGACCCATCACAGCTAATAAAATTGAAACAGTTATCAAAAACCTTCCCAAAAATAAAAGTCCTGGACCAGATTGTATTACAAGTGAATTCTACAAAACCTTCAAAGAAGAACTAATATCACTACTTTTAAAAGTCTTCCAGAAGATTGAAGACACTGGAATACTCCCTTCCAGTTTCACTGAAGCCAACATCACTTTGATACCAAAAGCAGACAGGGACACAACCAAAAAAGAAAACTACAGACCAATATCTCTGATGAACATAGATGCTAAATTATTGAACAAAATTCTAGCCAGCTGGATATAGCAGTATATTAAAAAGACCATTCATCATAACCAAGTGGGGTTTAATCCCAGGGATGCAAGCTTGGTTTAAATGTAAATCAACCAATGTGATCCACCACATCAATAAAAGCAAGACCAAAAACCACATTGTCATATCAATAGATGCAGATAAAGCCTTTGACAAAGTACAACATCCCTTTATGATCAAAACACTACAAAAATGGGGATAGAAAATTCCTGAAGATAGTGGAGTCTATATATAGCAGACCTACAGCCAACATCATACTCAATGGTGAAAAACTGGAAGCATTTCCCTTCAGAACAGGTACTAGACAGGGCTGCCCACTATCACCATTACTATTTAACATAATGTTGGAAGTTCTTGCCATAGCAATCAGGAGGAGCAAGGAATTAAAGGGATGCAGATTGGAAGAGAAGAACTCAAACTCTTCCTATTTGCAGATGACATGATAGTATACATAGAAAAACCTAAGGAATCCAGCAAGAAGCTTTTGGAAATCATCAGGCAATACAGTAAGGTGTTAGGCTACAAAATTAACATTCAAAACTTAGTGGCATTCCTCTATGCAAAAACTAAATTAGAAGAAGTTGAAATCCAGAAATCAATTCCTTTTACTGTAGCAACAAAACCAATAAAATATCTAGGAATAAACCTATCCAAAGATCAAGCACTTGGATGTTAGACCACAAACTATCAGATACTTAGAGGAAATTATTGGTAGAACTCTTTTCCACATAAATTTTAGAGACATCTTCAGTGAAATGAATCTAACTACAAAGAAGACTAGGGCAAGTATAAACCTATGGGACTACATCAAATTAAAAATCTTCTGCACAGCAAAAGAAACCACTACCCAAACCAAGAGACCCCTCACAGAATGGGAGAAGATCTTTACATAATATTCATCAGACAAGAGTTTAATAACCAAAATATATAAAGAGTTTGTCAAATTTAACCACAAGAAAACAAATAACACCATCCAAAAAGGAGGAGAGCACGTGGACAGAATATTCAGCACAGAAGAGATCCAAAAGGCTAAGCAACACATGAAAAAATGCTCCAAGTCTTTGATTGTCAGAGAAATGCAAATGAAGATAACATTGAGAAACCACTTCACTCATGTGAGAATGTCATAAATCAGAAAAGGTAACAGCAGCAAATGCTGGAGAGGTTGTGGGGTCAAAGGAACACTCCTGCACTGCTGGTGGGAATGTCCATTAGTCCAACTTCTGTGGAGAACAGTCTGGAGAACCTTCAGAAGGCTAGAAATGGATCTACCCTATGATTCTGCAATTCCTCTCCTGGGGACATATCCTAAGGAACCCAACACACCCATCCAAAAAGATCTGTGTACACATATGTTCTTAGCAGCACAATTTTTAATAGCCAAAACCTGGAAGCAACCCAGGTGTCCAACAACAGATGTGTGGCTGAGCAAGTGTGGTATACATACACAGTGGAATACTACTCAGCTATAAAAAATGGTGACTTCAACTGATCTTTTTGGACCTTGAAAAAATCATTTTAAGTGAAATAAGTGAGAAACAGAAGGATGAATATGGGATGATTTCACTCTCAGACAGAAGTTGAAAACAAGATCAGAAGAGAAAACACAAGTAGAACCTGAACTGGAATTGGCTTATTGCACCAAAGTAAAAGACTCTGGGGTGGATGGGGGAGGAGAATACAGGTCCAAAAGGATGACAGAGGACCTGGTTGTATTGTTATATGGAAAACTGGCAAATGTTATACATGTACAAACTATGGTATTTCCTGTCGAATGTAAAACATTAATTCCCCAATAAAGATATTAAAAAATTTTTTTTAAATTCACATTGATGGAAAGATATGCAAATTGAACAAGTCCTTGCTAAGGAAGGAATATTCTTATACAGAGATTTCACGGTACTCAGCATTGATTGACCCCAGAAGCATAAGTTGAGAAAATGACAAGAACCCAATGACTTGCTCAGCAGCTGGCAGTGGAGTTGGCAGAAGAGCCACTGCTTGCCAGGAGCTGCCTAATGCCTGTTGCCCCACATCTTTCCAGCCCAGCTGTGCTGTGTGGGAACATTTGGAGTGGGTGCCCTTCTGTAGAAGTGGGTTCCAGCCTGATGGGGCAACATGGCTATACCTGTCTTCCCTCCTTCCTTTTTCTCCCTCCCTTCCTCCCTCCCTCCCTTCCTTCCTTCCTTCCTTCCTTCCTTCCTTCCTTCCTTCCTTCCTCCCTTCTTTCCTTCCTGCCTTCCTTCCTTCCTTCCTTCTTCCCTTCCTTTCTTCCTTCCTTCTTCCCTTCCTTCCTTCCTTCCTTCCTTCTTCCCTTCCTTCCTTCCTTCTTCCCTTCCTTCCTTCCTTCCTTCTTCCCTTCCTTCCTTCCTTCTTCCCTTCCTTCCTTCCTTCCTTCCTTCTTCCCTTCCTTCCTTCCTTCCTTCCTCCCTTCTTTCCTTCCTGCCTTCCTTCCTTCCTTCTTCCCTTCCTTTCTTCCTTCCTTCCTTCCTTCTTCCCTTCCTTCCTTCCTTCCTTCCTTCTTCCCTTCCTTCCTTCCTTCTTCCCTTCCTTCCTTCTTCCCTTCCTTCCTTCCTTCCTTCTTCCCTTCCTTCCTTCCTTCTTCCCTTCCTTCCTTCCTTCCTTCCTTCCTTCCTTCCTTCTTCCCTTCCTTCCTTCCTTCCTTCCTTCTTCCCTTCCTTCCTTCCTTCCTTCTTCCCTTCCTTCCTTCTTCCCTTCCTTCCTTCCTTCCTTCCTTCCTTCCTTACTACCTTTCTTTCTTTCTTTCTTTCTTTCTTTCTTTCTTTCTTTCTTTCTCCCTTCCTTCTCCTCTTTCTCCTCCTCTTCCTCCTCCTCCTTTTCCTTTCCTATTATTATAATCTATTTCTTTTTTTTCCCCTGCCACCAGGATTATCTCTGGGACTTGTTGCAAGCACTGAAAACCCACTGTTTCCACAGCCAATGTATTTATTTATTTATTTATTTATTTATTTATTGTTTTCTATTATACTTGATAGGACATAAGAGGGGGGAGATATAGAGGGAGAAAGAAAGACAGACAACTTCAGCCCTGCTTCACTGCTTATGAAACATTCTCCCCCTGCAAGTGGGGATCAGGGGCTCAAACCTGCATCCTGCCTATGAACATATATGTACTTAACTGGGTTTAAGCCTCATTTAATTTTTTTCTATGAATGTTTTAAGTGTGTATTGCAAAATTGTTAAGATTTCAGGAGTACTTTTATAACCACACATGGCTTGTGTATGTCACTGGACCCTTCTGGACCCTTAAGCAATGTCCTGTGCCCTTAACTGACTTAGGTCTCTCAAAAATGCAAGACACAGTTTGGTGACTGATTTTTTTTTTTTCAAGTTCAAATACTGTAGTCATCTATTTCCCATATAAGACTGAAACCATAGGTTTCTGTCCTTCTCTTCTTCATTGATCTCCTTCACTTAATGCCATCCCCTCCAATTCCACCAATTTTGTTTCAAATGTTAAAGAATCATCCTCTTTTTTTGATTGTTGAGTGGGGTTCCATCAAATATATATCTCACAACTTTATGATCCAACTATGAGTCAGTGGGTATTTAAGCTGATTTCATATTTTGGCTACCGTAAACAGTGAAGCTAATGAATTTAGCAGTGCCTATATCTCCCCTCCCCACTTGGATTATCACTGCTATATATAGCATAATGGTTATGAAAACAGACTCTCATGCCTGAGGCTCTAGATTCAATCCCATGAATCACGATAAGCCAGAGCTAACCAGTGCTCTGGTGGTAAAATAATAATAACAACAACAACGACAACAATAATGTTTTATCACTGGTGCTTAGTGCCTGCATGATGAGTTCACCACTTTTAGCAGTCATTTCTCCTCCTCCTTTTCCTTCTTCATCTCCTCCTTCTCCTCCTCCACCTTTTCCCCCTTCTCCTTTTTAATCTTTTTTTCCCCCCTCTTACTTGATAGGACAGAGAGAAATTGAGGGCATGGGAGTGAAAGAGCCACCTGCACCTGTACTCCTGAAGCTTGCCCCAAGCAGGTAGGAACTGGGGACCTGAACCTGGGTGCTTATGTGAGTGCTCAGTGGGCTATTATTGTACTGTTGTTGTGTGCGGGCCGCGGAGAAGAGAGAGAGGGGGTCCGGAGTGAAGAGGAAACACAAATCTTTATTTGCGTTGGCACCTCAGAGTTGGGTGCTAGAGAAGCAGGTTGGGCCACATGAAGGTAGCAAAAATGGCCGCCTCACGCAGTAACCTTTCCTGTATCTGAACACCGGAGTGAAGCACTGGCAAGAGAGAGAGGTGTGGAAGAAGAAGGGCTTTTATAGGAGCAGCTTTCATGAGAATGGGAAGGGGGAGGGGTAACCATAGCACTCCAGGATAGGATAATAACTCTCGTGAGAATGAGAGGGGAGAGGAGTAACCAAAGCACTCCAAATATCGCTGGGATATAGACGATGCCCTGAGGGCACAACATGGCTGAACAGGCACTCGAGAATGTCCCAACTCTCGCGGGAACTAGCAGTAGCCTGAGGGGACAACATGGCAGATGTGACTGCCCACTTGTTCTCGGGTATATCTTTTCAAGTTAGTGCCGCCATGTCCTTTGGGACATGACTAGGAGTATTGTTGGACTGTAGGGTCTTTCCATATCAAGTAATGTGCTTCAGTGATTGTGGCTCTATGTTCTGGATTCTCTTGCCTCTTTAACATCATTTGTCTAGGAGATGCCATTCTGTCTTCTGGATCTGACATGCTGATTTTTGCTCCTGTCTCCTCACAAGACTCCTCTCTACCTTTCCCAGCTTCCTGAAGTGCCTGTCTACCCTCCATGTGCTGTTGCTTCTTGTTCTGGGTCTTGGAGCCTGTGGCTCTATATGCTAGAATGAAGTCTGTCCACCCAGTGTCCATGACCCTAATTTATTGTCCCAGTCCCATGGTTGTTCCTCCTCTGTTCTCTGAGCAGAACTTCCTTCTCCTCCTCCATTATCTCTCTCTTCTTTCTTCCTATCTCTCTATCTTCCATTATTGATACCAGGGTTATTTTTGGGGATTAGTGACTGCATAACCCCACAGTTCACAATAGTCATTTTTTCTTTTCTTTTAATACAGAGTGAAAGACACACATGAAAGAGAGAGAGAGAGAGAGAGAGAGAGAGATATGGATGGGGTAGATAGCATAATGGTTAGGCAAAGGATTTTCATTCCTGAGGCTCCAAAGTCCCTGGTTCAATCCCCTGCACCTGAGGCTCCAAAGTCCCCATAAACCAGAGCTGAACAGTGAGTGAGAGAAAGAGAGAGAGAGAGAGAGAGAGAGAGAGAGAGAGAGAGAAAGAAATGCAATATGCCACTGCTCATGAATCGCCCCCCTTGCTGGTAGGAATGGGGGTGCAAACCTGGGCATTTGCATATGGTAGTATCTGCCATTGGACAACTCATTACCCAGCCCTCACCTGGTAGAAAGTCTATGTAATCCAATATCCCATAAATCAATCAGTCTGTCATTTGTTACCAGCTGCGCAGAAGTAATAAATAGAACAGGGAGAATAACCTGGTGTGTTCCAGAAGAATGGATTCTGCTCATAATTTTCTTTTTCATATGTATGTGGTCCATTAATATTTCTTATTTTTAAAAACTGTATTGGGGGTTAATAGTTTAAGGGATAGTTGTTGACATGTAGGTTAACTACATACATGTATATATTATTCTTTTCTTTTCTTTTCTTTTCTTTTCTTTTCTTTTCTTTTCTTTTCTTTTCTTTTATTAGAGCACTGCCCAGCTCTGTCTTGTGATAGTGTAGGGGACTGAACCTGATGCTTTGGCATATGAAAGTCCCTTTGCATAACTATTATGCTATTTCCCCAGCCCCCTGAGTAAAATTCCTCATCTCAGCTTGATAGGTGTCTGCAGAACACCTTCATCCCCAGCATAGGCCCTTTTCTAACATCAGGCACCAGGATCTCAGGGCCGCCCCACCCCTCACCTTCCTCCAGAGTCCTTTGCTTTGGTACAATGCACCAAACCCGGTCCAGGATTTTGTCACTTGTAGAGAGCCTCCTATTTCCTGGAATAAAGTTGCTACTGGTGGGATGGTGTGGTAGAAGGCAGCAAGGAGAAGGAAGCCTTGGTTACCTGGTATCTCTCTTTTGCTTTTCCATTGCTATGAATTCCTCTAATTTTCCCTCTGTGAAAGTGACCCTTCTCTTCTCTATTTTTTTTTATTTTCTCTTAATTTAATTTTTTTATTGTCACGAGGGTTGTTGCTAGGGCTTGGTGTCTACATGATGAATTCACCACTCTTGGTGGTCACTTTACCCCCTTGATTTGATAGGACACAGAGAAATTGAGAAGGAAGGAGAGAGACAGAGATACCTGTGGTACTTGCTTCACTGCTCATGAAGCTTTTTCCCCTGCAGATGGGGAGTGGAAGACTGAAGGGTCCTTACTTATGGTAACGTGTGTACTGAGCTTGGTGCTCTTCCACCAGGCCTTATTTCATCCTTTTTTTTTTTTTTTTTTCTTCAAAAGTATTTGTGGGAGGGTAGAGGGAAGAGACACAAACACACAGATAGAGTTGAGATAACACTACCCCACCATCCATGGAGTTCTGCAAGTGCTGTTCATGGAGCTGACTGGCAGGTAGGTGGCTCTAGTGTTCAGGCCCATGGTGTCTTGCATTGAAGTACGTTCTCTCCCTCTTCCTGCCAGTGATCAGCGAGTTCCTTCCCCCTAAACATCCTTCCAAGTCAAGTTTCTTATAAAGACCCCAACTATTGAAATTCTAGGTACTCTGGGACTTTCTCTGGGACAGGTGTTGGAAGGGCGATACAAGAGAACACATTAAAGCTTGTGAGAATTTTATTTTGTAGATCACCACAGACACCCCAGTCAAGACTAAAACAGTCCTGGGGGAGGCTTCCAGGAAGTTCACTGGGGAGACAATTTTCTACGAATGTATGTGAAGTTGCCCTTATTGGGGATCACTGATATAGCATCAGTGCAGATGTTTTCCTCAGAAATAATCTTGGCCACCAATGCTATGTCTACTTGTCCTGAAAGAAAACAGAATGGAGATTATCTCTGCTAATTCTTCCACCCACAGTGTCCCTACCCCCCCATAAGAATTCTTATTTCCCCAATGGATTGCAAGTGCATCTCCCTCATTTGTAATTTTTTTTTTCCTCATACAACCCCTCTACCTCTCCGATGTGAGCCTGAATCCCATGAAGAGTTCTCCTCCCTCCCCTGGCACCCTCCCCATGTTCCTCTGCCCAGGCACCTTTCCCAGCATGATTTCCCCTTCCTGGTTGGCAGATCTTCCCTTGGGTGACATCACTGTCACTACTTACTGACTACGGGAAACTCCCAGTAGAAGGTTTTTGGACTGTCCTCACAGAGGCAGGTGGTGTAGGTATAGTAAAAAGGCCCACTCATGGGGTAACTGCTCACTAGGAATACTTTAGCCTGTGGGAAGAGGAAGCGGGAGGAAGGGACCCAGTATTAGTGTAGGAATGAGAAAAGGAGAAAGCAATGGGGAGAGAGGGGTGGGGAGGGATAGAAAGAGGATAGGGGTAGGAACAGGAGAATGGGGAGAAGAGGGAGGACATCATTAGGATCCTAGCTGGGTCAGAGGCTGGGGAGTTCATTTTTGATGTCTTTCAAGAGCTCAAGTCAGACTAAGGTTTTTTGTTGTTGTTGTTTGCTTTTTGACTCCAAGTGCACTTAAGTTTTGTGGGAAGATGTCTCTGAAAGAAAGTGCTGAATGACCTTGGGCTGGATGGTCACTTGGGGTACAGGTGCCCTGTTTGCTGGAGAGGTTCTCCAACTAGGTGATCTTGACCTGACAGCTCAGGTGGACAAGGAGAACTAGGCCTTGTGGCCAGTTGCTGTGACCAAACACTGCAGTGATTTTTTTTTTTTTTTTTCTAATTGTGTGAGCTCAGGAGATTACAGCAACATCTCTCCCCACCTCCTGTTTTCCTGAGTTGTGAGATGAAAATGATTATTCAACAAGTCTTTTCTTCCCTTATTTTATTCTTCTTCCTCCCATTTCTTCTCTCATTTTCTTCTCCTCTCTCTCTCCCTTTATTGTTTTATTCTTGCAAACATGACTCTATGGCTTTCAGGCCTACTTATTTTTAAAGTTATTTTAATATTTATTGAATATTTTTTATGAAAGAGAGATTCAGAGAATATATATATATATATATATATATATATATAGAGAGAGAGAGAGAGAGAGGAAACACTTCTAACTCTCCAGCCTACTTGTTTATATTCCTTATTTCACTTAGAAAAACAAGATCTGTGTGTGAGTGAGACACTCTAGCCTCTGTCTATGAAAGGCATTGCAGCACTGCTCCACTACCCATGGAGCTTGCCCTGTGTCGTGGTGCTTTTCCTAAGTGGTGTTAGTGTACACACCAGTGGGCTCTCTACAACAGTCTATCCTTTCTCTTTCTCATCCTTTTTTTTTTTTTTTACCATCTTCCCTTCATCATTGACAGGCCTAATCTGCTCCCAACTCTCACAACTCTTTTGAGGCTCAAGTAAGATGTGTTCTATTCAATTTCACTGTGCCAGATTCGGCTGAGTCTGGTCCTAGCTAGGTTCAGAACTAAAGAGTCAGACTTCTCTAGGGTTCACTCCCTTCAGCCTCAACTTACCACCATGCATTCTTTCAATTCTGTTTTCAGGGACCCTTTCAGAGTTATTTCATCTTGGTTCTCCAATTCTCTTTGAATTTCCATATCCATGATTACTGGATTTCGCCTGGTTGGAAGAGGAGGGAAGCAGGACAGACATAAGCCATCAAGATCTTAGAGAAGCTGCATGTTGAGCAGAACCTGGAGTGGAGCCTGGGGTTTAGGGGAGCTCAGGAGATGATGGGAGTTAAAGCAGCTGCATTAAGGTTCTCTGGAATTTTCTTTATTGTTTGCTTTTTTTTTTTTTTACAACAGTATGGACTTTACAAGCATGATATCATTACTCTGAGGCTGACTTTGATTATTATTTTTTCACTTAGGTGGGGGGAGGAGAGACAGCCCTAAGGTTTCCTCTGTTGCCTTGATACTCCTATCTGGTACAGGTGCCTCTCACTGGGAACTGGGGTTGTACATGTCTTGTCAGAACATGGGGCCAGGGGAGTGGTCCTTGCATTCATCTTTGAGCTTCAGAATAGGAATCATTGCTTAGGCTCTCATGCTGGTTTAGTCTAGGATCACACAGCCCAAAATCAGTGAGTAGAATCTCTGATTTATCAGCAAATATCTCCCAGAGCAGCCCAAAGAATGTTGGCAGCTACTGACCTATTGATCATCATTTCTCCTTTGGCTAATTCTGCTTCTGTTCCTATCAGTGTCATCACACCAGGTGCCCCTGCATTGTTTAACACTGTGGTCTATTTACATAATCATTGTTTTGTCTGAGACCCGCCCTGCCTGCAGGGCACTGGTTTAATCCCCACTGGTTAGATTCCCCACTGGTTTAATCCCCACTGCTTCCTGCTCTTTTTCCACTCCACCCCCTTTCCTAGTTACTTCCTTTTTTCCACCCTACCACTTCCGTCTCAGAAGATATTTAAAGACAGATCAATAAACACAGCATGGTATTGTGTGTTCCTGATCCCTTTCCCATGCAGCAGCCTAGGTTGGCTCTGGTCTAGTTCACGCAGGCTAGCCCGGCACTGACCTGCTATACTCTCTCCTTTGGGAAGCCAGGATGCAAAAGTGAGGGCTAGCAAGCAAAGGTGTAGACAGAAAACAAGATGGGAGGCAGCCTTAGAATAAAGAGGATTGCATCCCACCAAAGTAAAGGACTCTGGGGGTGAGGGAAGTGTTCAGGTCCTGGAACATGGGACTGGAGGAGGGTTAGATGTTATGTGGAAAACTGAGAAATGTTACACATGTACCAACTATTGTATTTTACTGTTGACTGTAAATCAGTAATTCCTACCAATAAAAAAAAGTGAAGTGAAGGCAAGATTGAAGAAAAATGGGATCTTTATATTTTTAACTCACACCTGTGACATTAAGAGAATTATTGGTTTCCACTGAAGGAGGATAAGGGCACAAAACTCTAGTGGTGGAAATAGTGTGTAGTTATACTCTTATTAGCTTATAATTTTGTACATCACTGGCAAAATTTTTAAAAGGTGAAAAAAAAAAGAACAAAGAGAATTGTTATTCCCGGTATATCCAAGGGAACTCCACTGCCACCAGAAAGCATTATAAACATCTTAGAAGCACCCAGTGGAATTGTGTGTGTGTGTGTGTGTGTGTGTGTGTAGGGGGCTAGTGGATGTTTTTTGTGGATTTATGAGAGGAGGGGAATTCTTAGGGTCTTCTGGAATTAGACATCTTGGATTTGAAACAGGTGACTAGAGGCTGGTAGAATAGTCCAGCTGTCAGAGTACAGGACTTAAACGTCTGAAGCTCCATGTTTGATCCCTGATGCTTCATGTACCAGAGTGGTCTTCTGGCTCCCATCTCTCTCTCTCTCCCTCCCTCTCTCTCTCTCTCTCTCTCTCATACTAGCTCTATATCTCACACAAGACACACAAAGTAAAATTGAAAATCGAAGGGAAAAATTTCACAAAAGTAACACACAGCATTTCATTTGAGGAATCCTAGTTGCACTCCCCAGAACCACCAGCAGCAAGAGCCAAGTAGTGCTGTCATAAAAAACAAAACAAAATAAGCCTCACTAGCTTCAAGGTCAAGAGATGGCTCACCTCAAAGGATATGAACCTTTTCACCTACACAGCCCCGGATTCAAGCCCTAGATTCACTGACACAACTGTAGGGGACCCTACAGCACCAGGGAAAGCTTTATGGAGGGTGAAACAGTACTATGATAACTGACCATCCCTCTTTGTCCCCATTTCTCTCTCTGTTTGAAATGATTAAAAGCCTTAAAAAGATCCACCTGGGAGTGGTATCATTGCACATGCTTGAGGTTTTGATGTTACAACAAACCAGTAAGCAGATAAAAATGTAGAAAGTTGCCCAACAGAAAAAGCTTCTGAATGTTGTAGGTGCAGATCAGAATGCTTATTCAGGTTACTAAAAATTGTACACTCAAATTTGAATCCAAAACCCAGGTAAGCAACGCTGGAGTAAGCCAACATTTAAAGCACTCTTCTGCTGTGAAGGTGTCATTTTAAGTGATAGATAAGCCAGGAAAAGGACAAATACCAGATGACCTCACTCCTAAGCAGAGCTTGAGAAACAAAAATCAAGGGTGAAATTTAGACTGGTTGTGTTTTGTTGAAGCCCAGTCAGTGTCTAACCAAGGCCATTACTTTCTATGTGGGAGACAGGGAAGCAGAAAGGGTGCTGCGGTCCCAGTACATAATAGTGGAGGAGACTGAAGTTGGTGTACAGATACCTGCAATGGACAGATAAAGAAAATGTACTCAGATGACAACAACTATCTTGTAAATCAATATCCTTCCCACAAAGTACTTTGAGGAGAAAAACTGTAAATGAAAAGATTTAAGCAAAAGTGTTCTTCCACACACAGAGGAAAAAGAGAGAGAGAGAGAGGAAAAAGTTTGCAAGCAGGGTTATTGCTGGGGTTGGGTGCCAGCACCCCAAATCCACTGCTCTTGGTGGCCATTTTTTCCATTTTATTTCATAGGACAGAGAGAAATTGAGAGGGGGGAGGGTGGGAGAGTGGAAGATAGACACCTGCAGACCAGCTTCACCACTTGTGAAGCTTCACCCCCTGCAAATGGGGAGCAGGGTCTCTAACCTGGATCCTTACATAGGTGCTTGTCCATAGTGTGCACTTAATTGGGCATGCCACCACTTGGCCCCCTCAGGAAAGTTTCTAGATAGGGTTGTATAGAGTTTCATATTCCTCTTCAGAAGACGAGTCCTCACTACACGGCTGTGTTATCGTGTGAGTGAGTGTGTGTGTGTGTGTGTGTGTGCGTGTGCGTGTGTGTGTGTGTGTGTGTGAAGGGTGGGGATGGTAACTTACGTGTCTTGCTGGGCATTGTTGGGCCCAAGATGCAGACAGAAAATCAGGAACAAGGTGGCACGGCAGGCCCAGGGCAGGAACTGAAGGGGTTGCATGCTGGATGAAATGACACAGGATGTCCCAGAGAAAGAAGCAGAATCCTAGGAACCAAGAGCACTCTTTATACAGAGGTCCCGGAAGCAGGAGAGCTGCCAGTCAGGTCCTTGTGGCCAATCACCCAACCTGCCCACTCCTGATCCTTCCTTGTTCTGCTAATGTTTGTTTTCCTATGGAAAGACAAAGGCAACATTAAGCTGGAAGGGCATTAAAGCCCAGGAGAGGAGTTTGAGTCCCCTTCCTCATGAACTGGAGTTTCTCAGAATGACCTCCATAGCTACAACAGCTCCTAGCTTCTATTTTTATCTCTCCTGCTGTAGGTCACCTTATTTTCAATCACTGCTCCCTGAATCTCTAGAAAAACCAGCCAGGTTTTCACAGTCAGGCTGGTCACAGGTCTAGGACCCATTTTCTTGATGCTGTTATAGTTAGTACAAGAAAAGATGCTGGACAGAAACTTTCATCTAGAAGCAGGAGAAGTGGAGTTGGGTACTCCGGATAAAGCACAGGTTGAGAACACAGTACCAGGAGACATGAAAATGTCTGTGACCTTGAGTCTTCTTAATCTTAAGGGTCATGTTTATGCTCTACAGATGCCCCAGATTCTTAGTAAACTTACAGACTCTAATGTAGGGTGACAGTTTATTCCTTTAAAAAATTTATGGGGAGGATTTTAATAGTTTACAGTAAATACAGTTGTTTACAGTAAATGTAGATGTACATGTTCAAAAATTTTCTCTCACTCTCTTTACTAGAGCACTGTTTAGCCCTGGCGTTTGGTGGTGTGGAGGATTGAACCAGGGACTTTGAAGCCTCAGATATTAGAATTTCTTTGCAGAACCATGTTATCTACCCTGACCAAAATTTCTCAGTTTTCTAGAAAACACTACCCTCCAGTCTAGGTCCTTCTCCCCCATCATGCAGCAGAACCTGAAAGCACCCCGTACTCCCCCAAGTCCTTTACAGTGGTATAATACACAAAATCCAATTTAACTTCTGCTTTGTATTTCCCCTTCCATTCTTATTTCTCAGCTTCTGTCTATGGGTAAGATGATCCCTCATGCATCCCCTTTCTGACTTCTTCAAGCTCCATTCAAGATGAGGTGAAGAAGGTGAATTTACCATTCTTAATAGCTGAGCGGTATTTCATTGTGTATATAGACCTCAAAGTTCTCTGTCACTCATGTGTTGTTGGACACCTGGGTTGCTTCCAGGTTTTGGCTACTACAAATTGTGCTGCTGTGAACATGGGTATACACAGATAATTTTTTGTGGGTATGCTTGGTTTCTTAGGATATGCTCCTAGGGAAGGGATTGCCAAGTCATAGGGTAGGAGATAGTTTAATTTTTTTAATTTAATTTTTAAAATATTTATTTATCCTTTCTTATTCTTCTTCGCCTCCTCCTCCTCCTCTTTCTCCTTCTCCTCCTCCTTCTTCTTTCTTTTTTTTTTAAATGTCAAATTTATTTTTATTTTATCATAGTTTTTTTTTCACTTTTTTTTTTATTTGGGGAATTAATGTTTTACATTCAACAGTAAGTACAATAGTTTGTACATGCATAACATTCCCCAGATTCCCATATAACAATACAACCCCCACTAGGTCCTCTGAATCCTTCCTGGACCTGTATTCTCCCCACCCACCTACCCCATAGTCTTTTACTTTGGTGTGATACACCAATTCCATTTCAGGTTATACTTCTGTTTACTTTTCTGATCTTGTTTTTCAACTTCTGCCTGAGAGTGAGATCATCCCATATTCATCCTTCTGTTTCTGACTTATTTCACTCAACATGATTTTTTCAAGGTCCATCCAAGATCGGCTGAAAATGGTGGTCACCATTTTTTACAGCTGAGTAGTATTCCATTGTGTATATATACCACAACTTGCTCAGCCACTCATCTGTTGTTGGACACCTGGGTTGCTTCCAGGTTTTGGCTATTACAAATTGTGCTGCCAAGAACATATTATCACTGGGTGCCAGTCCCTGTTCAGGGTGCCATTATGCCGGACTAGCTGGGAGACGGACAACCAGGGACTCATGGCTGAGCTGTACGCAGTATCTCTTTATTCATGGGGAATGCAGAGCAATCTAAGCTAAGCTCTCTCTAATCACAATCCTGTCCTTATATATACTCACCAAGTAGGGTGGAAACAGGATGTGACATAGAGAGGGTGGAGCAAAAAGAGACTGGTGAAAATCAGGGTGTGACAAGGAGAGGGGGCGGAGCAAAAAGACATCGTGAACCAGAGGGGATTAAACCAATGCCCTGCAGGCATGCTGGTGCTTAGTTAACAGTGGTTAACTAAGAATAGAATACAGTGTTAAGCAGGGGGGGATTAAACCAATGAAACAAAAGGGGTTTTAGAAGCATACCAACAACTGGGGCTCAGTGCCTGACCTACAAATCCACTGCTTCTGTGGCCATTTTTTTTAAATTGGACAGAGAGAAATTGAGAGGGGAGAGGGAGAGAGACAGAAAGACACCTGCAGACTTGCTTCACTGCTTGTGAAACCCTTGTGAAACTCCCCTGCAAGTGGGGAGCTGGGGACTCGAACCTGGATCCTTGTGCAGGTCCTTGAGCTTTGTACTATGTATGCTTAATCTGCTGCACCACTGATCAGGCCCGATAATTTAATTCTTAACAACATCTGTAATCATGGAAGATTTCAGACTCGACTTCTTGGTACCAAGGAATCTGTTTGTTTTTTCAGTATTATTCCTATTTACCTTATTACTGAGAGAATAATGCACCCCAGCAGAGTCAATATTTGGGAAGGAATGGTAAATGTTGGGAGGGTTAGAACTAATGTTGGTTGAATGTGTATTTTGTCTATTTGGAAGTTTGGGGTGAGACTAGGCTCTAACATTATAACAGAGGAGCCATTACAGATGACACTAGCAGGTAGAGAGTGGAGAAAGATATACCACTAAGTGTGTTGTGCTGATTTCTGAGTGTCTTTTTTTTTTTTTTTTTGTATTTCAGGATGTTATCAGCAACATTCCAGTAGGCAATGAACTTTCTGCTCACAAGATAGATCATGGTCCATTGAGCAGAATTATGTATACACAAATACTTTCTGTGGTCAATTCCTTATTGAAAGTTTCAGTCACATAGGAGTACATCTCTTTCCAAGAAAACTGTGGGAAGATCATCACTCCAATGTGCATGTCAGAAGCACAGCTTTTGTTTTCTTTTTTCATACTGACAGTGTTTAGAAGAGTGCTTGAGATGAAGAAGTTTCAACTTCAGAGTAGATAAATGGAAGAATCACTAGGTAACAAGTTCTGAAATCACACCCCTTCTGTGTATCATTGTTAGGTTTCCCATGATCTTACTTGCATTAAGATTTCTAAAATTAAAATGGCAGAGGGAATAGTTCAGTTTGCAGAGCATAGGACTTGCATGCCATAGGTTCCCAGCTAGGTCCCCAGCATCATATGAGCTGGAGTGCTACTCTAATTTCTCCTTCTTCTCCATATGAAATAAATACAAACAAATCTTTAAAAAACATTATAGGAAACAACACAGAGCATATTGTTTATATATATATATTTATCTTTCTCTTATGCCATGACTAAGGTTGTGGCTTACGTTATTTGCACTACTATGGTAGCTGCTTCTTTTGTAACTCTTCCTATCCTTACCGTGAGCTTTAAATATCTGGTGATCCTCACTCACTAGGGCCACCCTTCATAATGGCTTCTATACAGCTTCTATGCCAATGTCTCTCTTCAGCCCTGACCTTTCTCTTTAAGTCCAGGCTTGATCATTCAGCTACCTTTAAAGCAACTTCACTGAATGTCATCAGAAATCACTGCTCTAAAAACATTCAAAATATGCTAAACCATCTAAAATAATAGGCGACTGTATTAACCTAGCAGTGTAATACACCATAATCTAAGGGTTTTTTTTTTAATTATTATTTTTATTTGCCTCCAGGGTTATCTCTGGGACTCAGTGCCTACACCATGAATCCACTGCTCCTGGAGGCTATTTTTCCCCCTTTTCTTGCCCTTGTTGTTTATCATGGCTGTTATCATTATTGTTGTTAATAGTATTGTTGGCTAGGACAGAAAGAAATGGAGAGAGGAGGGGAAGACAGAGAGGGAGAGAGAAAGATACCTGCAGACTTGCTTCACCACCTGTGAAGTGACTCCCCTGAAGTTGGGGATCTGGGGAGGGGGCTCGAACCGGGATCCTTATGCTAGTCCTTGCACTTTGTGCCATGCATGCTTAACCCACTACACGACCGCCTGGCACCCCTCCATTACCTAAGTTTAAAAGGTGCATCACTGAAAGTCAACCTGTGTGTCTTGTTGTCTTTTGTAGTGATTTACAACCCCTGTGTAGAGAATTCTTGATTTCACTACATTTTAAAATGGCTCCTTCCACATAATCTCAATAGACTTAATAGATGACTTCCCAAGAACCTGGTTGCTCAGATCAACTCTCTGAAATCACCTGAGCCTTACTTGTAAGGTTTATAAAGGGGCGGTGATGGTGGTGGTGGTAGTGGTGATGGTGGTGGTATTGGTGTAGATGTATGTGGAGGGTGACAACATTTCAGATGGTGGAACACTGTTTGACATTTTGAGACATCCTCAACTCTTTCCCTTGGAATATCCTCACACAAGAGGAAAGCAGTGAGACTGCCTGAGAGATAATCAACTGCATATATGAAAGAATCAAGGAAACCTTAAGTATTTTTGCCTCTTGGCCCAAGAAAATGGAACAGTCCATTCATCTTGTTCAAGGGACTGACTTTCCACCTTTGTCTGGTACCTTAGTCACCTTACTCTCACCCATCTTCTCAGAGTTTCCTTGCAGAGAAGAGACATTCTCTAGTTCTAGACTCCCTGTTTTGGAATTCTTGGCAAAGAGTTGTCTTTGGAGAAGGATGTCTCAGATGTAGAGAGAGCTACACGGTTCTCTGGAATCAGAAAAGAACAAGCTCTGGCCCCATTTTCACAGTAACTAGAAGCCACCAGTGTGTTTTGAGTTGGGGATCTATGGAAAATGGAGAAGCAAGTCTGTCTGGTTTTAGAATCAGAGGCATTTTCCAGACAAAATAGGACTTCTGAGGAAGAATGAGAGAAGAGAGAGGGCTTCTTTTAAGACACAGGGCCATCTGTAGAGAGGGGGGTGAGGGGGAGTTGCACACAGGAAGTTCTGTAGAGAAAAATGGGAGCTTTGTTTCACATATATTGGCATGAACTTGTCATTTTGCTGTGGTTATGCCTTGGTCTCACAAAATCCCCAATGAAATAAGGATCAAAAAGCCAATGTTAGAATTAATGTACCCAAGATGACATAGGCAATGAAAGGCCAGGCTCAATGAGAGTCTAGGGTTTACTAATCATAACAGCCACTTTCTTCTCATTCCACTGAGCTGGGTCCCACAATTAAAAATTCCCTTTTAATCTGTATGATCAACCTTTGCCTCTGGATTTCAGGGTTGGGGCATTCAGTTGGCAGCTCAGCTAAGCAGAGGCAAGTGAGCAAATATTGCCTTCAGGGTTTCTGCAGGGATGGACAGAAGGAAGTAGTCACTTGTGGGTTTCTTGAGGTCAATTGATTGGGATTCCTCCAAGCACCCTCTTTGATGCCCTTTCAAGATCTCCTTTCAGACAGATTCTGCTTCTGCAGGAAATATCAACAGGATCTTCACAGTGGCACATGTCATGAACCTATCCTGGGGATAGGAGACAGGTTGTTCTTCCTGGTTCACAGACAAACCACATCATATCCCTGTGTTACTCATCAGTTTCTTCCATCTGTCTTCTAGTGTTGGCCATTTCTGCCGTTTCACTCATGTGAGATGATCATTGTGGCTGACTTTCTCCTTGACAGCCTGGCACTGCCCTGTCCCAAATCCCCTCGCAGTCTCATTCCAATCTTGTTTTCTGTAGAGATTGACCCCTAGATACTTTCCATTATTAGGGTTCTGATTCTATTGGCAATTTTCTGCTCACAGAATCCCCAAACCAACTTCTGTGAGTCAGGAACTCTGTCCAGTGGACTGCTCACACAGTTCACTTTATTTATACATGTGTATTTTTCAGCCCTGGACACGTTTGAGATTTTTGAAGAGAAATAATCAAATAATAATAATTATAATGTTGTTGCCTGAGTTATCTTTTTAAAATTTTTATTATATTTATTTATTGGATAGAGACATCCAGAAATCAAGAGGGGATGGGGGACATATAAAGGGAGAGAGAGAGAAAGAGAGAGAGACACCTGCATCCATGCTTCACCACTCACAAAGCTCCCCCTACACACACACACACACAGGTGGAGACTGGGGGCTTGAACCTGGGTCCTTGTACAGTGCTGCCTGAGTTCTCTATTGTGAACCTTTGAGAGTATCAAGCTCACTTCAGTTCACCTGGAACCTTCTCATTTTTTAGCAAGGAGAATCGTGTCTTGAGACACCCTCTCAGGATGGTTGACCACTCTTATTTTCCTTCTCCTTCAGCTTCTACTTGGTGATATCCTTTATCCCTGGGGGGGAGGGAATCTCCAGTTGGCTGACAGGTGCTAGGGAGGTAACCCATTTTAAAATTAATCTCTTCTTCCAGGATACAACTTTTTTTTTTATTGTTGTAGTTATTATTGTTGTTGTTGATGATGTCGTTGTTGGATAGGACAGAGAGAAATGGAGAGAGGAGGGAAAGACATAGAGGAGGCGAGAAAGACACCTGGAAACCTGCTTCACTGCTTGTGAAGCAACTCCCCTGTAGGAGGGGAGCCAGGGGGGATCTAACCGGGATCCTTATGCTGGTCCTTGTGCTTTGTGCCACCTGTGTTTAACCCTCTGTGCTACCACCTGACTCCCACGATACAACTTTATAAATCTCCAATGAAATCTTTGCTTAGGTGGGTTTCCAACTCAACATACCAAAAGTGGGCCTGCTTGTTGCTTTCCTCCACTTTGAAGTAAATGAATGAAATGACAGAAACAACCAACACAATAAAAATAAAAACAAAATGCAAAGTGGTTATTTTTTATTTTTCATATTTTATTTCATTTTATTTATATTGGTTGGAGACACAGGTAAATTAAGAGGGAAGGGTGAGGTAATGAGGGAGAGAGAAAAAGACACTACAGACCTGTGAAGCTTCTGTCCTATAAATACGGGGACAGAAGCTTCACCATTTGTGAAGCTTCTGTCCTATAAATACGGGGTCAAGGCCTTGAACCTGGTTCATCAGGTAATGTGCGGGTCGTCCTGGGGTTCTCTGCCTCCCTGGTCACTGGCGGCGGAGACTGGGGCAGCCCCTGGGGGTCCTGGGGGGCTTTGGCATTGAGGGTGATGTTCTCAGGAAGGAAAGGAAACACATGACCAATCAGTTCCGGGAGAAGCCTCTTAGGATGCTCATTTATTGGGGGTACACACAGAGATATACCCAAAGTTCAGAGAGAAGCTAGAGGTAAGCATTAAGTCATACACACAATGCAGAGTTAAATCTTGACCTGTCAGGTGTTTGATCTTAGCTGGGAAGTTACCATATAGGATCTGGTCATGACCTTACAAGCAGAAGTAAGCCTTTTTCTCTAAGGGTGGATTACAAGCACCTCAGGGCAAAGGGGGAAAGGAGGCAATTAAACAGAGCACCGCAGGGCAGTTTGAGCAAAGCCAGGATATTTGTGGTGGGTTTCAGGTTGGCCAATACACAGTAATTCATGGCCTTTGTTCAAAAGGAATTCTTCTTTTGATTCATACCAGTTGATACTATACCTGCTGATCTCAATCCTAATCAATGCAATCAGTATCATCTCAGCATGTTTCACTTTGGACTGCTTTCCAGAGATGCCAGGCCTAGGACCTCAGCCCTCCAGCTCCAATACTCTGGTGAGATCTGTCCTGGATCATAGGACTCCTCAGTTCCATTTTGAATAGCACATCTCCTGGCAGAGTTACAGAGCTTAGACATAGATCAGGGCCCATGAGATAGGGCACTCTTGCACATGTATGCATAAGTTAGGGGAAAATATATACCTTAAAGTAAAAGTACACAATTGTCAACAGTGACTCAATAAGTGCAGCCAGCTAAGTTAATCTTATGAAGGTATACTTTGATTTAGTGACTTCTTTGCTCAATAGTTGACACAGTTCTTTTAATTACTAAGATAAATAAAAATTCCTCAACTTGATGTCCAAGCTTTTCTTGATATGGGCAGGTGACATTAACAGGTACACCTCTTGCTACTGTCTCCTAGATGTCCCGCAGTTCCTAGCCCCAGAAAGATTCTGATTGGTCCTTATAGAAATTTGATAATTCTGATGGGTTCTTGTAGATATTTGCTAATTCTGATTAGTCCTTGTAGAAGTTTTTCTAGTAGCTTTCCTCATACTGCCAGCCCTCCACAATACCTTTACAGAGATGGCATCTCCCAGGGCCAGAGTTGAAAGCTTTCTTTGAAATGAACTTCACTAATTCCCTGACTCCCTTTGCTATACAGTATATTCTTGCTTGTGCTTTGCGCCACGTGCGCTTAACCCACTGCACCATCACCTGACTTCCCACAATCTATTTCTAATTCATTTTTATAATGTTTGTATTGTGATTTTTTTTTTTTACACATACTGGTTTTCTCACTATATTCAAGGTGAGTCATATATTTTTTCTACCCACACACACTTTGGTCATATCTTTAAGGACTTTTCCACCTAGTTCTTTTTTTTTTCCCTTCACTTTTCTGAATATTACCCATCTTTCAATGCCCAGTAGTACAACTTCATACTGCATACGCTGTCGGATGCTGCTGAAGTCCACCCTCTAAAAGCTTTGTGTCTAATTAGAACTTGAGCACAAGCAGACAGAGAACTTTACACACAGTAAAGCAAAGTAGCTTCTGAGAGACAGGGACACTCAAGAGACCAAGGGTTTTAAGTTTCTATTTTGACATTAGAGCAAAAAACGTTAGACCCATATATTATGTGAGAAGCAGTTCATCTTTGGATGTCATTACTCTATGGTGGATGGCTGTTTTTGTCATACTATTTAATTTTATTTCTTTTCTTGCATAGATATTTATATTATACAGAAATGAAAGCACTATTGTTTTTATTTGCATGAATTTCCACATATTTGTAGTTGTTCTCACCTATATCTGCATCCCAGATATTGTATCATGGAAACATTTTTTTTCTGGAATACTTTCTCCTAGGGTCTTGCATTCTCTTGCTTCATTCTGAACTCATCAATCTGTCCAGAGGATGACTGATGAGTGGATGAGGGTGATTAGCTCTGAGAGTAATTTCTTGAGATTAATAGATAGAAAGCAAAGTAGCTGGGGAGGAGGAGATAATTAAGTAAAGGAAAATGAAGGCTTGTGATGAAAAGTAAGCCAAACTGCACGTATCAGAATGTGGTGAGCTCAGAGCTCTGTGCTAGTCTTTGAGTTTCTTGAGGTCAAGATCTGTGCAATCTTTTTCTTTTATCTCCACTTTCTGGCAGAGAATAGCACTAGAAATTCTTTGTTGAATCTCTGAATCCCAGCTGGAGGGCAGAAAGATCAGACAATTTTAACCCCCAAAACCTTGTGGACTGAGTCATAAGTACAGTACAATTGGATGAGTACAGCTTCTTATACTGAGTACTGGGTTAGCAACTTCTAGAGAATTTTGCTGAGTTCTGAACTCTGCTTCTTTTTCCTCCAGAAAGCATCTCAGGATAAATGAGAAGTGACCACCTGTAGTTGGTGGAAAATGGGAGACATTGAGAAACCCAAATTCATGTAATCTCTGAATGACTCAGGCTCTGGGGAGAAAGAAGGTTGTTCCAGTACATTGTCCAAGTCTAAGTACAGTCTACTGTAGACCACAACAGACATTGACATGTAACTGATACCTGGTCAGACCAGTTTTCCTGATAACTAGAAGGACATGGAGAAGGGAAGAAGCAGAGGACCAAAGTAGACTGTTTGACTGTGGTCATTGTCAGTTTTTGGCACAGTGGTAACAAGATAGCCTCCAGGAAGTAGAAAAATGTGAAGAAAACTACTCTCTTCCCTGATCCAGCTTTCTGGTCCTTTTTCCAACCATGATATCATCTCCCCAGACAATAATTTGGATCCAATGGCATATCAAATTTTAGGCTCAGGGACAAAAAGAAAAAGAAAAAAAAAGCTAGTATAGCCACAGGCCCTTCAGAATTTAACTAAAATATGCCTGCTAGCTATCTACAAAATGGAGGAACCCCCAACTCTTCATCTGCACTATTCTGGCCCTCTTAGGTCCATGATTGGTCAACAATTTGTTTGGCTTTGTATGTTAACTCTCTTGTCAACCACCATGTTCCAGATGATGCCAATCACAGTTCCTTGAACAAACAACCCCACCAATGTGTCCTGGAGTTCTGCTTCCCCAGAGCCCTGCCATACTAAGGAAAGAGAGAGAGAGGCTGGGAGTATGGATCAACCTGTCAACGTCCATGTTCAGCGGGGAAGCAATTACAGAAGCCAGACCTTCTACCTTCTTCATTCCACAATGACCTTAGGTCCATACTCCCAGAGGGTTAAAGAATAGGAAAGCTATCAGGGGAGGGGATGGGATACATAGTTCTAGGTGGTGGTGGGAACTGTGCGAAGTTGTACCCCTCTTATCCTATGGTTTTGTCAGTGTTTCCTTTTTATAAATAAAAAATTTAAAAAAAACTATGAAGAAAAAATGAAAAAAAAAAAAGTGTTAAAGGGAGAGGAAAGTCAAATCAGAGTTCTTAGCCTTCCAGGGAAGCCAATGTCCATAGTAGCAAGTTTAAAAATATGAGTCAAACTTCTTGGCCAGTGTGTGTAACACTGTTTCTTGCCTTTCCTCTGTGAGTCCATTATGCTGGAAATGGTGTTCCTTCTCCCAGTCAGACAGCAGGACTGTTAGCAGGACTGTTCACTCATCTCCTTTAGGAAATACATGCAAGTGGTCTAGGATATGGCACAGTGGATGAAGCATTAGACTCTCAAGCATGAGGTCCTGAGTTCAATCCCTGGTAACACATGTATCAGAGTGATGGCTGCTTCTTTCTCTCCCTCCTCTTATGTTGCTCACTAATAAGTAAATAAAATCTTACAATAGAAATAAAAAAAAGGAAATGCACCCAATACATCTGCAGATGGGCAGGGCGATAGTTGAGAAGGTGAGAAAGGAGAATCCAGTTGTTTGAGCTGCTCCTCACTTGCCCTCTGCCATGACCGCGCATTGGGAATGAGTCATGGGGCAGGAGTGGAAGCATTCAAGTCCATATGTGATGGTTGAGTGATCTCACCTGTGAGCTGTCAGTGACATATTTGCACATGTCTTTTTAATACAGGTTAATATCTTTCTTCACAGAGATCTGACGCAATATGAGTGTGTCTATTTTTTTTTTTTTTTTACTTTTTATTTTTTTGTACCACATTTCCATAGCTTTTCTTTGCTGGAATACCAAAGCCAGGATATGCATCCGGCTGCCAATCCATGCCAAGAAGTCTTTGGATAAACCATGAATGATTTGTGTTCATCCTACAGTGTTGTTTTTGGATGATTTGGTTCATGTAGATCTCTGAGACAGAGCATTAACTTTGTGACTGCTAGTCATGCACAGTATGGGGAAAGACTGAATGTTTAAGAGATATGTCTCTTCTGATTACTGAGGTTTTTGTTTTGTTTTGGTACATTTCAAGTAAATACCTTGTTGCTTGATAGTTGAATGAAATGAAATTTCTACTTTCAGGTTTTTTTGTTTTGTTTTGTTTTTGAGGAATTTCAATACAGTTTTGCATCATGGTTCTAGCACACCATACTCTCACCAGTTTTGCACAGGGGTTTACTCCTCTCCACATCCTCACCAGCACTAACTGATTTCTGGATAGTAGTCATTCTCACAGGTGCATACTAAAAAAAAATAAAATTAGAATATAATTCTACAAATCACAACTCAATTAAAATTTTTTATGTTTATTTATTTCCTTTTTGTTGCACTTATTTTATTGTTGTAGTTCTTATTGTTGTTATTGATGTCATTGTTGGACAGGACAGAGAGAAATGGAGAGAGGAGGAGAAGACAGAGAAGGGGAGAGAAAGACAGATAACTGCAGACCTGCTTCACCACTTGTGAAGCGACTCCCCTGCAGGTGGGGAGCCTAGGGCTCGAACAGAATCCTTCCACTGGTCCTTGAGCTTTGCACTACATACGCTTAACCCGCTGACCACCACCTGACTCTCTTCTCTCTTTTTTTTAGGGCTGTGTATTCAAGTTCTCTAGATTCTACATGTGATTGAAATCATCCATTGTCTTTCATCACTTTATTCATTAAGCATAATCACCTCTAGTTCCTTTTAAAAAATATTTATTTATTCCCTTTTGTTGCCCTTGTTGTAGTAGTAGTTGTTGTTATTGATGTTGTCATTGTTGGACAGGACAGAGAGTAATGGAGAGAGGAAGGGAAGACAGAAAGATAGGCATTGCAGACCTGCTTCACTGTATGTGAGGCCATCCCCCTGCAGATGGGGAGTCAGGGACTTGAACTGGGATCCTTAAGCCTGTCCTTGCGATTGGCACAACTCAATTTTTTTCACACAGTATTTTGTTCTATTTATTCCTTTCTTGTGTTAACTTACAATTTTCCATTTGCTTTGAATTCTTTACTAAATTTTTGAGTTCTTTGAGAATAAAGATTGTTCTGGATTTATAATACTTATTTACATTTAATATAGATCTTGGCATAGTAGTTGCTTAATAGACACTTTGTAGTTGAATTTATTCTTAATGATCAGATGGGTCTGACGTTGCTAAATTTACTGTTTTCTCATACACCAAGAGAAAGTTTGATAAATATATTTTGCCCAAATTATATCTGAAATTTGCGAGTTATTTTTCCCTGTAATTTCGTATTCATAGTATCTACTAAAAGCAATTAGGAGAAAATTATCCTTTTCTGTTTTTAAACATAATGTTTTTATAGAACATTGAAGAGACAACAGAGATGTGAAAACATAATTAGTTTATTAAACTGAGTCTATTTTGTTATTTAAAGGCAATATGCTATCACAAATTAATTATCCAAACAGTTAAAATGAGCCAGTTAGCATAACTACTCAAGGCATGAGATTTTGAAATGCAGATCTAAGCTGTTGCTATAGTGACACAGTTGTTTTAATCATAAGCATTGCCTTGAATTGCATCAGTATTTGTGTAAATACGAGACATCTGGAGTCAAAACTGTTCTCTGATTTGCATAGTTAAGTGAACCTCTTATATAATGTCTTGGGCCATAACTGGAACTCTGTGGGCATCAATCTTATTTACTTTATGTTCTGGAAGAATTTTGGTGGCTGATACCCTTGACTTAGGACTTTGGGTGCATTTAGTAGGGAGGAATTGAACACAGTAAATGGACTGATCATTATTGCATAATCAGATAGCTAATAATGAATCAAGTATGAACCAGCTCAGCCCAGTTGCTCACCTGGGAACGTGTGCATGTGTGTACTGGGACACAAACACAGATTCCATGTTTCCTATCCAAGGTGGGGACACGAATGTAATTAGCATACAACTGACACATGTAATTAGCCTGATGCCAGGCTGAAGGAGTTATATAAACCAAGTGATCTAAGAGCCAGCCTACCAGAAGTTGATCTCTGTTCCTGTGAACTCAACTGCAGCTCTGCTTTCACTGCCTGCTCTCATCCCCAGGGACCGCCATGGCCACTTCACCCTGGACATGAACACATGGAGCTCAGCTCTGGTAAAACTAGCTTGAAAGACTGACTTATACCTCTCCTGCCATAATGGCTAGGCGATATTGTCCCTTTCCCTATCTTGCTATACCTAAATAACTGTCCTGTGATAAAACTACCATTTGTTTAAACACCAAAGCCAACACCCACAAGTATTTATTTTTTAACTGCTATATGTGATTTATTTATTTATTTATTTATTTATTTATTTATTTATTTATTCTATGGGCCAAAGGAAAACTTATTTGGTAGATTATGGCATTTTGCCATGTTTGAGGCCCTAAATTCTAGAACCAACAGCACATAGGACACCTCTGCTGTCATATGGTGAGCTCCATGGATGGTGGCTTGGTGCTGCTGTGGTTGCCTTGTCAACCCCCACTCCACTACTCCTAATAAAAAATGAAGAAGGGAGGTTATCTAGTGGGATTATGCATATTTAAGACCCTGAGTTTATTCCCTGGTATTCCATTAGCAATAAATCTCTCTTTTCAAGGGAAATTTAAATTATTTATTTTTATTTGAGAGGGCAGAGAGAAATTAAGAGGGGAAGGTGAAACAGAGAGGCATGGTAATGTGTACAGTCAGTGGGACATACCACTGCCCAGCCCCCCCAAATTTTCTACTATGAACAAAGTATTTTTTGTCCTCATTCCTCATTCTCACCTCTCTCACACTCACTATAACCAGAAGCTACTCAGATCTGCTTAAAGTCTATTTTCTGTATATGTTCTCGGAAACCAAGTAATGATACTTTGTGAGCAGATGTATTTTTTTGTTGTCTATTCCTTTTATTTTGAGATAATAGAAGATCCACAGGAACTTGTAAGAAACAGTACAGAAAAGACCTCATGTGCCTTTAACCCAATTTAGTCCAGTAGTCATTTGAAAAAACATAGGACAAAATCATAACTAGGATGTTGACACTGATTGCTAAGATACAGAGTGTTCCCATCAATACAAGATTTCTCATGTGACTTTGATTTTAGCTCCTCCATGAGGAGAGGTGGATATATTGGGGAGGAGCCTCTCTGTTCATAAGACATTTGTAAACTGGTTTGAAGTCAGTCCCAGCTTTCTTCTCCTATGATCAGTATTCTTATTCTCTGAACTTAAACTGTTGCCTTAAATTCTTAAATAATCCATTAATCCCCATGTGTGCTCCCTACAGCATGTTCAGTTATTTTTCAGGAAGCTGCCATCACACACACACACACACACACACACACACACACACACACACACACACACACACACACTTTTGCTATAATGAATGTTTAGCACCCCTTCGGGAAAGCAGAACTACTCCGTGGCAATTACACTGTCAGAATGCATAATAAATGGCACTAATGATGCTGTTTCCCTTTAGAAATTGTACCTTTGGCTGATGACTGAGCTGCATTAGGAGGGGCAGAGGCTGAGGATGAGGAAGACTCTTAAAGAATGCTCCATTCTCATTAAGAGGGTCATTTCATTTTCTGGCTCTTCATGAACAACTCTATGTACTCATTCCTTTATTAATGCTCACCAATTGATAATTTCCTGCTAATTGCATCTCCTTTCTTCCTCTCAATCTCTATTCCATAAGATGCTCAAGTGAGGTTGAGCTTTCTGTGTAATTTAAGCCCCCAAGTGCTAAGTGGAAGAGAAAAATGAAATGAAATGGCATGAGTGGTTGATTTTATGATCATGGAGGAGATTAGAATATTTATTTTTTAGTGTGTGTGGTAGAAGATAGGGTGAAGGAAGATGCAGTGATGCTGTGCTTCTGGGAGGAGGAAGTGACTAAATAGTAGTTCCAAGAAGGAAGATCACCTATTGGTAAAGAGGGATAAACTGGGTTGGGGAGATAACTCACCAAGTAGAGAGTGTACAGGTCCTGGATTGGAGTTCAGCATCACATGGATGGCACCAGGGGACTTACATTCATGGTGAAGCTGTGTTGCGCAATATAGCCAAGATTGCTCCCCACATGGTTGAAGATTCATCTTTAGCTCAACAAAGAACTGAGCAGAAATCATGATTTCCAGGAATTTTAAGCTTTATTCAGGAAAGTTAAGAATACACACATGTTAAAGTACACACAAGCAGAGAGAGAGAGGGAGAGAGAGAAAGTGAAATAGAACAAAAGAGGGAGTATGAGAGTAATTTACTGACATGTCAATGTTCCTTACTTGGCAGAAAGAGAGAGAGAGAGAGAGAGAGAGAGAGAGAGAGAGAGAGAGAGAATCTATGCCCAGAACATCAGCTTTTATTTCATTTTAATTTTATTAGTGATTTAAAAAATATAAGAAAACAAGTATATACCTCTGTACAGTTCCCACCACCAGAGTTCTGAATCTCCAATCTCTCCATTGCAAGCCACTGCAGTTCTCCTAAGGTTGTAGACATGGGTTAACTGTGATCTCTACAACTATCTGTTTACATTTGTACATATTGCCTCCTTTTTTTTTTTTTCAAGGTTCAGCCCTCTTTTCCCATCTAAACCATACATAACCTTATTACTACATCCAAATGTCTCTCCTTTCTCCTCCTCTCTCTCTGGGTCCTGATGAAGCTCAAGTTCAGAGTCCCCTTATCCTTTTTCCTTCTATCACTTCTCCCCTACTGGGAATGTGAATCAAAATTGTTGTTGGGGTGCAGAAGGTAGGAGTTCTGTCTTCTGTAATTGCTTCTCCACTGGAAATGGACATTGGCAGGTTGATCCATATCTCCAGCCTGTTTCTATCTTTTCCTAGTGGGGTAGATTTCTGGAGATGTGAGGTTCCAGCACAATGGCAAAGTCGTCTGCCTAGATAGATCAGGATGGAATCCTGATAACATCTACAACTTGGTGTCTGGAAGATGGCAGGGCATAAAGTGGCATAAAGTGAGACAAACTGATTAATGAACAGGAATCAAAAAGTAGGGACAGAGCAGATGAGAATGGGGATATTAGGGTGGAAGAAAGCTAGGAAGTCCATTTTAGGCATGTTTCTAGGGGCCCATGACTATGGTAGTTTTTGCTTTGAGTTTGATAGCTAACATGAAGTTGGGTAAAATTATTGTCTGAGAAAATGGTGTCAGAGTAGACAGAAGGGCTAGAAAGTTGGATTAGGAGGGATTCAGGCAGTAGCACAGTGGCGCAAAACACAAGGACCTGTGGAAAGATCCCAGTTTGAGGTCCTGACTCCCCACCTGCAGGGGAGTCACTTCACAAGCAGTGAAGCAGGTCTACAGGTGTCTATCTTTCTCTCCTCTTCTCTGTCTTCCCCTCCTCTCTCCATTTCACTCTGTCCTATCCAACAATGACATCAATAATAACTGGAACAATAAAAAACAACAAGAGCAACAAAAGGAAATAAATAAAAAATTTTTAAAAAAGAAAGTTGGATTAGGGCAGAGAATAGTTCCCATTCTTGAAAAAATTCCATAGATAAAACTAGCTATTTACCTCTATTCATCTGACCCAGGGCATATATATATACATATTTAACACTACAGCCTGTGTAACCTCTGATTCCCTGTTGGTCTGAGTTTGCAGCTCATGGTCACAGCTGGAGACATTGTGAGCTGAACTCATTTCAGGACCAGGATTCCTCAAGTGGCAGGGCAGGATACCCTAGCCTCCCTTCAGAGACTGGGGCTGTCTCTACTATTGCTGCTTTATGATGAGGGTAAGGCCCTGGGAAGGTCCACAAGAGGGCTTATGATGACGTTTCTGATGGAAATGCAGTGACCACCAGAGTATTTCCATCTCTTCCATTGGAAGCTATAGCAGTTTTCTCAAGGTCGCAGATATGGTTTAATTATTATTTGTACAACTATCTGTCTATATTTATATGTATTTGCCCATTTTTTCCATGGTCTCCTCTTCCTTTCTACATCACAGCTACACTTATTACTATTTACAAATGTTTTTCCTTTTTCCTCTATTGTCTCTCTGGGTACTGAAGGAGTTGGAGTTCAGAGCCCTCTAGTCATCTTCCCCTATCATTTCTCCCCTGCTGGGAGTATGGACCAAAATTCTTTATGGGGTGTAGAAAATGGAAGTTCTGGTGTCTATAATTGTTTCTCTGCTGGACATGGGAATTGGTAAGTTAATCCATACCCTCAGCCTGTTTCTATCTTTCCCTAGTGGGGTAGAGCTCTGGAGAAGTGAGGGTATGTGACATACTGGTGAGGCCATCTGCCCAGGGAAGTCAGGATGAAATCATCATAGCATCTCTCTGTAACTTGGTGGCTAAAATTAGTGATATATTAATCAGGACAAAATTTTTAATGAACAGGTACTGAAAAGTAGAAACATAGCAAGTGAGAATAGGGATCTTAGAGTAGAAAGAAATGAGGAAGTCTATTTTAGGTATATTCCTAGAGGCCCATGACTTTTTAAATTTTTGTTTGAGTTTTATACCTAACAGGAAGTTGGACAAAAGTACTGCCTGAGAAGATGATGTCAGAGTTGAGAATAGGGCTAGGAAGTTTGATTAGGGCAGAGAGTAGCTCCCAAACTTGAAGAAAATCTACAAATAATTTTACCCTATCCACCTGACACAAGACACATATATATTTATATTTAGCACAGAAGCCTGTGTAACATCCGAGTGTCTGTCTGAGCTCACAGTTCATAGTCACAGCTGGAAACATGCTAGGCTGCACTCAATTCAGGACCAGTCTTCCTTGAGTGGCAGGGTAGGATGGTCCGGCCTCCCTTTGGAAAGTGGGTCAGTCCCTACTATTGATACTTTATAGGGAGGACAGATTCCTGGAGTGAGCCATGAGAGGACTTATGATGAGAAAACATCAGCTTTTATGAACTTCTAAGCCCTGCCTTTACTTCCTTTCTAAGCCACACCCATACCTGGTACCACTCCCATTTCCTGTGCAACATTTATTTGTTCCTCCCTGGCATGGGTGTGTTCCGTGTTCCAGGTGCTTTTCTAGACTTGGCTCTCCCCTGTCTGTCCCTACATACACTGATTCCCAACAGAGCAATGTTCACAGTCTACTCAGAGGCAGTATAGCATAAGAGAAATGTAGAGGTCAGGTGGTGGTGCACCCAGTTCAAGGACCTGTGTTCAAATTTCTGGTCCCCATCCACTGAGGTAAAGCACATCTCACACTGTGGTGAAACAGTGCTGCAGAGGTCTCTCTCTCTCTCTCTCTCTTCCCATTCATCTCAGTTTCTCTGTATCTCTACCCAATAAATAAATATTACCAATAAAAGACTTTCTCTAGTTAAAAATAAATTAAATGTAGGCAGAATTTATACACAGTCAGGAAAATGGACTGGCCTTGTGCTTATGATGTTCAGGTTTGAAGAGATGGACATTTGTGACTTCTTGACTTCTTTGTGATTCTAAGTAGGTCAGGACCATCACATCCACTCCTGAGAATGTCTCCTACCTTCACATCTAGGGAGAGGGCATTTACCTTCTCCTTCTTCATCTTCTCTACTACACTCACTGTTTTCTTAGTCTTTCCCTTCTCCCAAACTTGTGAGAAAAATGTTTTTCCTGTTGAGGTTGCACATCCACACATGAGCTCTCAGACTCTCTCTTCTGATTCTGGTACTTAGAACAGTTCTTTATGTCCTGTTTACCAAGTGCCCTCAGCTGGAATCTCTCTAGCAGTTCCCCCCACTTCTTCTACTCTTTAGCTTTCTCTTTTTTCTTGCAGGATGAAAATCACAACTCCTTTACTTCTCCCATCTCTAGACTTTCTTGTGATTATGTTCTAAATTCAATTTCTTCAAATGACCTCCCATAATTCCTCCACCCCATCTCCAGCTCTCTCTGTCCCCATTCCTTTCTTCTCAGAGGGGTCACTCACAGCTTCTACATGTTCATAAGATGTGCTATAAAAGGACTAGTGAATGATTTGACCGTCAGACTCTCTGTTTTTATTACACCTAGTCATTTGAAGATCCCACTGACTATGAACCCAATGGGACATCTGTGACTACATGGGACTACCACAGTTGTCCCATAAGTTAGAGGAAAGGATGAGAAGTCCAGCAAAAGAGGATGACATATCGTTCAGAAGCATGACTGCCATGTCTTTTTTAAGTTTTGCCTTTATACCTTTCTTTCAGCGCTTACTCACAAGATGATGACACTCTATTCTGAGATTCATCTTTGAGAAGAAATTTTTTTTCAAAGCTCCCAAATTCATATGTAAATTCAATATACAAACAGACATTAACCAACCTTGGAACTTTTAGCTCAGAGATACATGGAGAACTGACTCATTAAACCAGATTACTGGATGAAAAGAATCATTCCATGATAGTTTATATGTTAAAAATGCAGATGTAGGGACCAGGTGGTGACACATCTGGTAGAACATATATGCTAGAAATCACTAGGATACCAGTACAAGCCCTTGGTCCCCACTTGCAAGGGGGAAACTTCAAGAACAGTGAAGCAGTTCTGTAGGTGTATCTTTTTCTGCTCTTACTCTACCCTCTCAATGTCTCTCTGTCTCTATCTTAAATAAATAAGTAAATAAACACATGTGGAGTTAAACATGCAAAAAAAACCTCAACCAATTAATAGTCAGTATAAGGTAAACCAAATGACAGGTTGATCCATACTTCCAGCCTCTCTCTCTCTTTCCTTAGTGGGGCGGAGATCTAGGGAACTGGGGCTCCAGAACACATTGGTGGGGTTTTCAGTCCAGGGGAGTCTGGTTGGCATCATGGTAGCATCTAGAACCTGGTGGCTGAAAAAAGAGTTAGCATACAAAGCCAAACAAATTGTTGACTAATCATGAACCTAAAGGCTGGAATAGTGCTGATAAAGAGTGGTGGGGGGGGAGGGTCCTCCGTTTTATAGACAGCTAGTAAGCCTATTTTAGTTATATTCCATACAATTTTTTTTTTGCCTAAGCCTGAAATCTGATATGCAGGTGGATCCAAGTTATTGTCTGGGGAAGATGATGTCATGGCTGGACAAAGGACCAGAAAGCTGGATCAGAGAAGAGAGTAGCTCCCAAATATAGAAAAGGTATATAAATATTGTTGACTATAAACCCCATCAATTTGATCTGATCTGGAGCCCATATTTAGTGGGGAAGAAATTACAGAAGCCAGACCTTTCACCTTCTGCACCTCACAATGACCTTGGGTCCATACTTCCAGAGGGATAAAGAATAGGAAAGCTATCAAGGGAGGGGATGGGATACAGAATTCTGATGGTGGGAATTATGTGGAGTTGTACCCCTCTTATTCCATGGTTTTTGCCAGTGTTTCCTTTTTATAAATAAATAAATAATAATAATAAAACAAAATCCACTTTCCATTACAATTTGACCCCATAAAAAATAAGCCAAATGTAAAGCCCAAGAACTTTTACTAGAGGCTGGAGAACAAAGAAGAGGCCAGGAGAATAAAAAGTCAGACAGGATATTCTACTTATCAATAGCCACATTTCAGTGTGTGATTCATGGTAGAAAAACAATATGCTTATTCTTATAAACAACCCAGATCCACCTCATTGTATGTAGAATAGGACATAGAGGTGTGACTTTTGGATACACATGAAACTGATTAATGAAAAAATATAATGGTGCTTTTTGGTTGCTTCAGGAAATATTCAATAACTCCTAGGATAAGAAAAGATTTGTATAAATAGTTATATAGTTGATGAAAGTAGGAGAAAGTGATTGTGTCGAATCTGGGGATTAAATGGTGGTACACGTGTTTAAGTGCACACATCATGTGCAAGGACCCATGTTTGAGCCCCTGATCCCCACATTCAGTGGGATGCTTCTTGAGTGGTAAAGCAGGTCTGCAGCTATCTCTACCACCACTCGCTCTCCATTAATCTCTCTGTCCTATCCAATAAAGTAGAAAAAAGAAAACAAAAGAAAAAAGAAAAAAAAATGGACATCAGGAGCAATGGATTTGTAGTGTTGACACCAAGCCCCATTGATAATCTTGGGGACAGCAAGACCACTACTGCTACTACTACTACTGTTAATAATAAAAGATGTCAAATCCAGAGGAATGTAGAGACCAGGACTGAAAACCTAGTATGTTTTTGTGTCTACATTTATTTATTTATTGTGTGTTAGAGATGAGACAGAATAGGACATCCCTAAATAATTTCTTAGAGCTTATTTCCATTTCTGAGTGTGTGACTTAGGGTGGGTCTACAAGTTTTGATTTGGAGAGCAACAAGCACAGAGAAACCTTCACCAGACATGTCACATGACCTTCAGTTTGCTCTGCACCATCTGCCATCTTTCCATTATAGTCTTGACAATTATCCTGTTCACACATTTCCTCTCAAAACTGCTATTGAACCTTCTTTTTCTTGCACTGACTCAGGGGAGTATAGTTCTCCACCAGCTCCTTAGTTAAGCTTCTGATTTCTATCATTTGGAAATGACGGTTTAGGTAGAAGATTCTTTTCTAAAGCTGCAACTTTGGAATCTACATCTTTCTGAGCTCCATCTGCACAGCAGTAAGCCCAGATGACAGTAGCGTTTCCATGGCAAAAGGAATTTAGCTGAATAGGAGATCTGGGGACAATGAGTAAGCATAGCTTTGCCACTGAATCCAGTTCTGATGTCCTGAGAATTCAGTGATTAAGTCTTTTGTGATTCCAGTCATTCTTCTTCCCATCTTTCCAAGATAGACATAGTAAACTTCAATCAACTCTTGACTGAGTCACCTGCTTCCTGAAAAATCCACATCATCACCTGTCTCCCCATGTGACTTTATTTTTCCTTTTATTCTTTAACGGTCCTTGAAATTCTTTTAAAGATTTATTTATTTATTTATTTTGCCTCCAAAGTTATCACTGGGGCTTGGTGCCTGCACTTTGAATCCACTGTTCCTATGACTATTTTTTAAAAAATATTTTGTATAGGACAGGGAAATTGAGAGGGGAGGGGAGGACAGAGAGGGAGAGAGAAAGACACCCGCAGACCTGCTTCACTGCTTGTGTAGCAACCCCCTGCAGGTGGAGTGGGCGGGGTGCTCAACAGGGATCCTCGCACTGGTCCTTATACTTTGTACTATGTGAGCTTAACCCTGTGCCCCACTGCCCGGCCCTTTCAATTCTACTCTTCATTTTATTACTTTTTCAGTTATCAGTGGCTCACATTAGCTACTCCTACTGCCCCAGAACATTCCTTCTGGGCCCCCGCATCTGGTACACAACAGAGTGGGTAAGTCCAAAGTTTGTGCCCGGGAAGAGGCCTCTCCACCCAAAGTTCTGACACAAGGATATGAATTTAAACCCCTAACCCCCATCTATAAGGGGGCTAGGCTCTTCATTATCCATGTACGTATATCTCCTATCTATCTATCTATCTATCTATCATCTATCTATCTATCTATCTCTGTCTCTCACCCTCTATTAAAAAAAGGCTTCATAACTTCAGCATCTCTCTTACTCCTCATTCATAAGAAAACAGGACAATTGGATATGTCTTTCTCCTCCTGGGAGATGAGAGATAAGAGCCCTGTCCATTGTTTATCTCTGCTTCTGAATTTTCTCTGTCTAATACAATGGGTGCCCAGCTCTTTGCCCCTCTCCCTCATCTGCTCACCCAGAGCCAGACTCCCAAGGCAGCTGGGAGTGCTGTCCTCACAGAGGACAGGAGGGAGGGAACACTCACAGCCCCTCCACCCCTCTCCACTTAGGCCTCTGTAGACTTCAAGTTGCCTGCCTGCTCCCTGGAGCTCGCATGCCCCAAATGGAGGAGGGTGGTGGGATGAGCCCAAGTCCCCAGGGGAGACAAGTTCTCTTCAGAACACCTGTGGCATTTCTATTCAGCTTAGCTGGAGAGTAGTTGAATAATAGGGGAGGAAGGCTTTCCCCTTGGTTTGATTTCAGGAGGAAAGGAGATACAGGGAGAGGTCCCTGGATAAGGTCAAGGGTCTTCACCCTGGTGGAGGGATGTCTCTATTCACTAAAGGCTGCTCAGAGGTGCCATGTTTGGGCAAGTGTCTACAGGAAGTGTGTGAGCAGTGACCCTCTGCTCCTTGTTATCTTGTCATCACCAGATGTGGGTCATCCCCAATGAGTCCTGCCTCTGAACTTGGGTGGCCAGACGGGAGGTGGCACTGGTGAGTCCCTCTTTCCCTTGGTCTCTGTCAGGTTCATTTCACCCCTTCATGACATTATTGGCAATGTTTCACTTTATTTCTGTTTTTCATTTTATCTCTGTTTAACTTAATTTTTTAAATCAGTGATTTAATAGTGGTTGACAAGATTATGAGAATATGGGTTCATGGGGCTAGGTGGTGGCATGCTTGAGAGTGCATGTTATAATGTTCAAGAACCTGGGTTCAAACCCATGAATCTCAGCTCTGAGGGTGGGGGAGGACTAGTGATTTATAGTAAACAATAAATACAGTTGTTGGCACATGCGTAAAAATTTTCAGTTTTCTGCAAAATACTCTTACCTCCAGCCTAAGTCCTCTTCTGGGACCTGAAAACTCCCCCCTGCCCATGAGACCTTTATTTTGTTGTAGTACATTAATCCCAGTCCTAGTTCTGTTCTGTGTCTCCCTTCTGTTCTTATTTCTCAACTTCTGTCCATGAGTGAGATCCTCCCACATTCATCCTTCTCTTTCTGCTTTATCTCACTTAACATGATTCCTTCAATCTCCTTCAATGAGGTGAAAAAGGTGATTTCAAAAGCTGCTATAATTTCAGATGTTTCTCTGTTTATTTAGTCTTCATGCCATGCTGGTGGGGTTAGTCCCTGTATTTTGTTGTTTAAAACTTGACATGAACTTTCACAAACAAGGAGCCTTATTGATTCCTATGTAGAGAGAAGTCTTGGGTTAGAAGCTGGAAGATAAGAGACCTATACAAGGAAACAATAGCATACATCAGAACAAGGAGAGAGAAGCTGAAAAGAATAAATTCAAACATATGACACTGTTTTCCATTGAATCAATCTCCCATTCCTGAGAATAAGTCAGTTCAGTCCAGCCAAAATGTTATGCTTCATTGATTTGATGGAGAATGTTGAGCTGTTATTCCAAATGGCTTGAATGTGTCCTGCCTTTTGAATATTTTCACAAAATTAGCATTGTTTGCATACGAATGGTATCAAGTCTTTTCCCTTGTTGGGTAGGTAGTGAGGATTTGGGAGAACATACCAGTGTGATTTCAGTTCAGTCTTGTTCTATTTCTTTGAAAATGTTTAGACTTATTTCTTCTAATTCAGAAGATGCAAATTTGACAAAAGAGTACTTTTTTTTTTTTGCCATCAATGGGTGGGTTGACTCTGATGCCTACTTTGGTGCCTCTGTATGATGTTGCTTTGTGTGTAAAGACTTGGCAATCATTTAAAGGAGGATATCTTAGATACCAGGTATCTAAGGCCACTTATATATGACCTTGTCCATTTAGGTGAATACCTTTAAATTTTTTTTATATTTATTTATTGGGTAGAGACAGTCAGAAATTGAGAAGGGAAAGGGGAGATAGAGAGACAGAAAGACACCTGTAGCACTGCTTCAACACTCACAAAGCTTTCCCTCTGCAGGCAGGGACTGGTGGCTCAAACCTTGGTCCTTGTGCATTGTAACGTGTGCTCAACCAGGTGCACTACCACCCAGTGGTGGGGAACTTCTGTACACTTTACAACCACATAAAATAAGAAAGACTTAATTTGGTCATAGATAACATCATCATAGACTCTCTTTGTCACTAGATGGGAGCCTGGTACTCTACTCAATCTTTATCAGTGATGATACTGGCAGTTGTATATCTCTACTCCTTAAGAGTCTATCTGATTACAAAAGCAAAACAGGTTGTGAAATATTAGGTAGAGAAGACCTTCAATTTGATCTTAGTAGTCATAGTGATAATGTCATCATCTTACTAGGCTTTCTCAGAATTTTGGTCAACCTATCTGTATTCACAAGTATTGGCTAGACCAACCAGTGGGAGTTGCCAAACTATTTCATGTCATACTTATGCAACTTGTTAACCAGTTACTTGGAAAACATGTACATGTGAATAATCATAAGAATTAGTTTTTGGACTGATTCCTATTGACTGTAAGATTATTTGAAGGTCTGTTCAGTGAAATGAAGTAGTATTTCTTTGTCAGATTACCAGAAAAGGACCCAGTACCTTTTTTATTTTCAATGCTCAGAGAAAATTTTCCCTCTAATAATTTCATCTGAATAAAGATTTGACCTTGGACTTCCATGGAAGTTTCCCAATGTCAGATAACGACCTCAGGAGAAAGTGAATGCCTTTCATTTTTCCACTGGGGCCAGTGGGTGTTTTCACTGGCAGGAGAAATGAGAGTTCAGGCTCTTTTGAATTATCTAGATGTTGACATAACCAGCAAGCTGATTGATTAGATAAAATGGCTAGGATTTGGAAGATTAGGGTGAGTGAGTATTGAGGCTGTGCTAGAATGATTGCAAAATCAGTAAGATCTAATTAAAGTAAGGCAGTATGAAAAATAATCTTTAATGGAGCAACAGAAGTATAAGTTAAAGCAAATAGTCTCTATATGACTTTAAAAAATTATTATCTTTATTTATTGGATAAAGACAGCCAGAAGTTGAGAGGGTAGAGGTGATAGAGAGGGAGAGACACAGAGAAACACCTGAAGCCCTGCTTCACCACTCACAAAGCTTTCCCCCTGCAGGTGGGGACCAGGGACTAGAACCCAGGTCCTTGTACATTGTAACATGTGTGCTTAACTGGGTGCACCACCACCCAGCCCCTAGATGACTTTTCTCTAATGAAAGAAGAATTTTATTTAAATTTCATAGTCAGAAAGTTGTCCAGGTCAGCAAAGAGAGATGTCTAAGGGAAGCTAAATGAAGATGATATTATTTTTAATTTTTTAATTTGTGATTAATAGTAGCTTATAAGACTGTAAGTTTACAGTGTATATTTCCACACAACACCCACCACCAATGTTCTGTGTCCCCACTCTCCCACTCTCAAAGATAAACACTATAATTCTCACAAGTCTTAGAAGCAGTTTGCTTGCTTCTTTTTCCCCCCCAAGTTCATGTGTATCAGATTTCTAGATTGCACATATGAGTGAAACTATCTAGTAGTTGTCTTTCATCTCTTTACTTATTTTGCTAAGCATCATCACCTCCAGTTCCATCCACTTAGTCCCAAAGGGCACAATATCATGTGTTTTGATTGCAGAGTAGTATTCCATGGAATGAATATATATCCCATAACCTCTTGAGCCAGTCATCTGTTGATGAGCATTTAGGCTGCTTCCACTCTTTGGCTATTGTGAACAAGGCAGATATGAATATGGTGGCACATAAATTTCTTCGAGTTAGCATTTTAGTGTTCTTTGGATAAATGTCTATGAGTGGTGAGATAAAATTTTTGATCTGAGATCTTGGGTAGAGTAGTCTATTTCTGGAGCTTGAGCGGACTCTAGGGATCCTTGCTTTGAGGCTACTCATAGGATAGTCTTCTAGTTATCAAGGGAGTTGTGATCTGTTTTCTTTTTCTTTTTAAATTTTTATTTATTTATTTTCTTATTTATTTTCCCTTTTGTTGCCCTTTTTTATTGTTGTGCCTATTATTGTTATTGATGTCATCATTGTTGGATAGGACAGAGAGAGATGGAGAGAGGAGAGGAAGACAGAGAGGGGGAAAGTAAGATAGACACCTGCAGACCTGCTTCACCGCCTGTGAAGTGACACCCCTGCAGGTGGGGAGCCAGGGGCTCGAGCCAGGATCCTTACACCAGTCTTTGCGCTTCGCGCCATGTGCGCTTAACCCACTGCACTATCGCCTGGCTCCTGATTACTAATGTTTCCTAAGTCTATTCTCATCAAGACAATAATGCATGCATTCATTAAAAATTTTTTTAATGTTTACTCCATCTCCTGTGTTAGAATCAGGCAGATATTTTAGGAAAACTCCCCAAGTTCAAGGGCAGACTGGAGCCAGTCTGGACTCTGAATCCACAACAAGTAGTCCCAACTGTGTCTACTTAACAGTATAAGGCAGAGTTCTAGACATCTAGAGAAAGAAATGTAACAGCAGCATATGGCATATAGAAAGCTATCAAGGGAAAACAAATAGTTGATTATGGGTGATGGCTAGGCAAAAAGAAAGGTCTGAAAGAAAACATATTTATTACTTATTTACTTCTTTGTTTATTTGTCTATTTTTAAAAGACTAGATATTTTATTTTAATAAGAGAGAGAGAGAGAGATGGACATAAAGAAAAATTCAAGAGTTGCTCATCTCTGGCTTATGGTGTTGCTGGGGACTGAATCTGGATCCTTGGGGCCTCAGGTATGAAAGTTTTTTATAACCATTATGCAACCTGAAAAAAAGGACATTTCTAAAGATGGCAATTCATGCGGTTCAGATGTGACAAAGGGAAATCAGAGAAACCTTGTAGATATTATGCCTGGATGAGTGGGGCTTTGGTGAGGATTCTGAGCTTATTTTTATACATAGTGTGTCTGTGATGGTCAACAGACATTTGGAAATGTGTGCAGAGAGCAAAAATATGTCTATTTGAGATCTTTCCCAGTTGCTTTGTTGAAGGCAGTAGTGTGTATTCTGAAGGTAAGAAAAGAGAGCTAGAAGAAAGAAAGGAATAATAGGGGGATGCCTATATTTTAAAAGTCAAGGAGCCATATGAGGAATAGGCCAAATTGTCAGAGGACATAGAGTGTCCTCACAGCCAAAGGTGGAAGCAGTTTCAGACACAAGTTATTAAAAACCTGAAATGTCACAGGAAAGAAAAGTAGGACAAAGACTATACATGGATAATAAAAAAATAAATTTATAAGGATCCCAGCAGTTCCTGGCACCTGGAAGTAACTCAGTTAATAGCCGACACTATTATGATGAAAAAATAATTAAGGGACTGGGTGATGGTGCACTTGGTGGAGCAAGTTCAAATTCGAGACCCTAGTCTCTACCTGCAAAGGGAAAGATTTACAACTGGTGCAGTGTCTTTCACTCCCCTTCCCTTCTGGATTTCTCTCTGTCTCTATCCAATAAATAGTAAATATAATTAAAAAGAAAAGATAATTAAATATGGAAGTGAAGATGTGTTTGTCAGACCCAGTAAAGGATTTTTCTTTTATAGCACTGTTGAGGAAGTGCTGATTTATAGGACTTTCATTGTCACAGGGATACAATATCCCATTTCCACAAGATAGGTGTCAACATATAATATCGACTCCTAAATTGCTGTCTCCTTCCATCACAGGATACAAGGTCATCAACTCTCTTTCAACTTCTTTAACCTCTTTAATTTGAACACTTGCTGTGTTGGATGAAACCTCAGTTTGTTAAAGTTCCACCATGTGTCTTACCTTGTGTTATTATTTGAGTTTCTGTTATGAGTGATGCTATCTGATATTTGTTCTATCTGATATTTGCTCTTCTGGTTTATTACACTTCACAGGATCTCCTACAGTTCTATCCATGGTGTAGCAAAAGAGAAAAATGTGTCTTTCTTACATCTGAGTAGTATTCTATTGTGTGAGGAGACCACAATTCACCTTCTCCATTTGCCTTAGACACTTAGATTGTTTCCAGATTTTGGCTATAATGTACAGTTAGTGCTTTGGTGAGTGTAGTTGCACATTAGTCTGTTCAGATAGGATGGCAGGATGCCTAGGAAAGGAATTGCTGGATCATATGGTAGGTCTCTATTTTACTTTTAAAAGGGTTCTTACACAGACCTGGAGCTGAGTGATGGAATACTACAGAAGGAGGATTCCCAGAGTGTGATCACAGAGTACAACACAGGAACAGTTGGGGGATTGTGATATGAGGAAATGACCAACTCCTAGACATTGTCCACTAGAAACTGTCAGTTCTGGGAGTCGGGCTGTAGCGCAGCGGGTTAAGCGCAGGTGGCGCAAAGTACAAGGACCGGCATAAGGATCCCGGTTCGAAGCCCGGCTCCCCACTTGCAGGGGAGTCGCTTCACAGGCGGTGAAGCAGGTCTGCAGGTGTCTATCTTTCTCTCCTCCTCTCTGTCTTCTCCTCCTCTCTCCGTTTCTCTCTGTCCTATCCAACAACGAAGACAACAACAATAATAACTACAACAATAAAACAACAAGGGCAACAAAAGGGAATAAATAAATAAAATAAAATATTAAAAAAAAAGAAAAGAAACTGTCAGTTCCTTGCCCATTGAAAACTTATATCCATTGGAGATATACCTTCTGAGATTTATTATACATATAGGCAAGTCATAGGCAGCATGGACTGGAGAGAGCTCAGTGATGATTTTCCTGTTTCTCACAGGTGGCCCAGAGAACAGAGATCACATGCAATGAGTAATTTCAGCGTTGTCAGGGAGTTTGTGCTCCTGGGCTTCTCTCATCTTCAAGAATTCCAGATTCTCCTGTTTGCTTTCATCCTCCTGATCTATGTGCTGACTGTGCTGGGGAACTTAACCATCATCCTCCTCACATACCTGGATTCTCGCCTCCACTCTCCCATGTACTTCTTCCTCTGCAACTTCTCCCTTATGGAGTTGCTGGTCACCTCCACTGTGGTGCCCAGGATGCTGGCAGACCTGCTGTCCACACACAAAACTATGTCTCTGGCTGAATGCCTAACCCAGTCTTTCTTCTACTTCTCCTTGGGCTCCACAGACTTCTTGATTCTCACTGTCATGGCCTTTGACCGTTATGTGGCCATCTGCCGCCCCCTGCATTACCCAACTGTCATGAATGGGCCTGTCTGCATAAGACTGGTGGTGCTCTGCTGGATGCTTGGCTTCCTTTCCATTGTCTCCCCAACTCTGCAGAAAACTCGCCTCTGGTTCTGTGGTCCCAATGTTATTGACCACTACTTCTGCGATTCTGCCCCACTCCTCAAGCTGTCCTGCTCTGACACACGTCACATAGAACGCATGGATTTCTTCCTGTCCCTCATCTTTGTGCTGACCACCATGTTGCTTATTGTGGTCTCCTACATCCTCATCGTGGCTGCTGTGCTGAGTATCCCCTCCGCCTCTGGGCGCCAGAAGGCCTTCTCCACCTGTGCCTCCCACCTCACCGTGGTGGTCCTGGGCTACGGCAGCGCCATCTTCATCTATGTCAGGCCAGGCAAGGGCCACTCCACACACCTCAACAAGGTGGTGGCCCTGATGACGGCTGTGGTGACCCCTTTCCTCAACCCCTTCATCTTCACCTTCCGAAATGAGAAGGTCAAGGAGGTCATTGGAGACATGGTCAAGAAGATTCTTCTCAGAGGCTCAGTGACCCACAGATGAGGTGACTGGAGAGATCCTGTGAAGTCTTGTTAAGCCTTTTTGGACTTTTGCAACACTTTCTTTCCCTAAATTTAGCTGATATGGACTCTGGGGGTGAGGGAAAACAAAATCAAACGGGCCTAGGGTTTGTGGTTTGCAGAGCATGACAACCCTTCCTTGAAAGCAGCCATACTGTTACGTTCTATTAGCTTTGATCAGACCAAGGCAGAACCTTAATCACACCATTGTTCTGACAAGCACCTCTCTTGGTTGGACAAAACTGACCAGTGGAGTTTGGGCAATGAAGTTCCATCTTGACCTTTAATCACCTTTGCCCACATTACTGTAGTAAAAAAAAATCATGTTCCTGATGAGATTGTCTCCATTTTATCTAACTTGTGACATATGACTATGTACAGCTTTCATATATCCCTCAACTGTTCTTCTCTCTCATAAATGTGGATGATTTTTTCCCCTGGGAGATTCTTAAATATAAATATAGACTACCACACCCCTATATTTGTACTGTATGTAAAAGAAAACTATGTTCTCTTCTTTGAAGTATGACTTTGAACTTCTAAACTTGAGTTTTTTTTCAAGTCTATAAACTTTGTGTGTGTGTGTGTGTGTGTGTGTGTGTGTGTGTGTGTGTGTGTGTGTGTGTGTGTGAAAGAGAGAGAGAGAGAGAGTGTGTGTGTGTGTGTGTGTGTGTGTCTCCAATGTTATTGCCAGGGCTCAGTGCCAGCATTACCAATCCAGGGCCACTTTTTCCTTTTCCATTTTATTGGCTAGGACAGAGTGAAATTGGGAGAAGAGAGGGAGATAATAGTGGGAGAGAAAGATAAACACCTGCAGACCTGCTTCGCCACTTTTGAATTTGCCTCCCTATAGGTGGGGAGTTGGGATGCATGAATTGGGATCCTTGGGGGGTGCTTGAGCTTCCTACTGTGTGCGCTTAACCAGGTGCACTGCTGCCCACCCTCCCCAAGTCTATAAACTTCTTCTTTTCTATGCAGTTTTTCCTGTCAATTTTTTTTATACTACTCTCAAATATGGGAGGTCCTATGCCACAAGAGGAAGTTGCTGTGGTGTTTCTATCTCTGTTTACATTGTCTCTCTAAGTGAGAAAGCAACCAGGACAGTGAAATTGCACAAGCATGAAGCTCCAGCTCTATCTAATAAAGAGGAAGAAAGAAAGTCAGAAAGCAAGAGAGAAAGAAAGAAAAGAAGGGGGAAAAGAGCTTCAATTAAACTTTATTTTTAAAGCAACCTAGGATATGTTTCTATCTGGATAGAACTGGACATAATTATACTAAGTTAAAGAAATAAAAGACAGAGCTGGGTGGTGGTGCACCTACTTAAGCACACATGTTACAATGCCCATGAACCTGGGTTCAAGCCCCCAGGCCCCACTTGCAGGGAAAAAAAAACTTCACATTAGTGAGGCAGTGCTACAGGTCTCTCTCTCTCTCTGTCTCCCCCTAGCTTCGTGATTTTTCTGTCTCTATCCAATATATAAATAAACAAGATGTAAATCAAATTTAAAAGAGCATTAAAAAAGAAATAAAAGACAGCCACTGGATATTTCAGATCACACATGCGATAAAACTGAAATATCCTTATAAAAATAATAGAAGTAACCAAACTGACTCTTGGACTGAAAACTATGGCTGTTGTCAGAGGGATTGGAGGACTGTATGGTAGTGGGAGGGGGGGAAGGGTGGAGGCTTTCATTTGCTGTGATTGCACAGGGTTTTGGTAGTGGCTATCATGAGTTAAAGATGTGTGTGTGTGTGTGTGTCTATAATCCTAAACTATTATCATAGATCAAGGCTAAATTAATTACAAAAAAAAAATCTGGAAAAAAAGAAAACACAGGACAAGTTGCTGTTTCTGAACTTCTCCCCAGAAGTGGGCAGATGTTTCTGTTTCTGTTGTGAAGGTCAGCTGGGAAAAGAGTTCTGCATCCTGAGAACTTTCTCTCCTCTGCCTCCTCTCTGGGGACCAATTACTTAGCCTCTTTGCAAACTTTGTGAAAAACTGAAGAACTGAGTAGGAAGCAATTATCTCCTTCTGATAGGCAAACACTTTCAGCAGCCTCTCCTCAGAAAAATAACCAACACAGAGACTCACTCCCATTTTCCTCTTGAGAGACTCCCTCCAGCTGCTCTCACAGCTCTGAATATTCCTCTCTTAAATATTTTAAAATAGTGGTCAGCCCACAGAAGTCTGCTGCCTGGTTTCTCCCTAGTATTCTTTCAGTGGGGGCCCTGATGGGCCAGTTGGAGGAAGGTCTGTCTGACTGGTCCTGTCCCTTCAACTGAACCCTTCTATCAAATTCAGCATCACACAGGCCTGGCCTTTGTGTGTTCCCTTGCTACTCAAATGATATTGACCTTTTCTGGAAGAGCATGTTAGAAACGCAGAATCTCATCATACCTCACACTCAGGGCCCCCAAGTCTGCATTTTAACAGGACTCTTGCACATTCACAATTCCTGACCCAGACAATGTGCTGGTGGATGTTTCTGTGCGAGCAATCTCCTGTCCCAGCCCCAGCAATGGGAAGGGCACTGACAGAGGGTATGAGGACATGTCTACTATCCTATTTCTGAAGATAACAACCAGTAATTTAGGTGCTGAGATTGGCACCCCAGTTTGACTTAAAACTTCTAGTTATTTTTTTATTCATTTATTACTTTTAATTTGATAGGGCTGAGATAAATTGCAAGGAAAGAGACAATAGAGAGGGAGAGAGACACAGAGACAGAGAGAGGCAGCACTGCTTCACTGCTTGTAAAGCTTCTCCCTGCAGGTGGGAACGAGGTCTTGAACCCAGGTCCTTGCACATGGTAGCCTGTTCTCTCAACTGGGTGTGTCACTGCCAGACCCAACTTTAAGCTTCTTAAAAAGACTTTGGTCCAGGGACCTGCCAGTTAAGCACATGTGGTGCGAAACGCAAAGACTGGCGCAAGGATTCTGGTTTAAGCCCCTGGCTCCCCACCTGCAGAGGGAACATTTCACAAGAGGTGAAGTAGGTCTACAGATGTCTATCTTTCTCTCCCCCTCTCTGTCTTCCCCTCTGGTCTCAATTTTTCTCTGTCCAGCAACAACAACAGCAGCAATGGTAACAATAACAACAACAACTAGGGTAACAACAAGGGCAACAAAATGGGAAAAATAGCCTCCAGGAACAGCAGATTCATAGTGCTGGCTCCGAGCTCCGGCAATAACCCTGGAGGCAAAAATAAATGAATTAAATAAATGAAAGACTTTGGTCAAATGATCCAGTTGTTATCCAGATCTAACAAGCCATCCAAAATAACTACTAGACTTGCACAGACTTGTGTTTTTGGTTCCATATATCTGTCTTGTATGATAGGGACCCATCCTGTATATACTGTAAGTGAGGGTTAGATAGAGACCTGATAGCCTATGCAGTCAAACCATCAGAATTTCATGCTATTAGATGCCTTCTTTCCTTTCTTGCCCAAACTCAGACAGAATCTCTAGGATTTAGGAAACAAAAACCCAGGAGACTTGTAGTCGGGAAGCTGTGACAACTCTTCCCTGGGACAGATTCCTTAGGTTTTGAACCAACCAAGAAATACCTTTGGACTGATAAGAACTTCATGTTTCTGGCTGGACAGAAATGATCAGTGGATGGTGTGTAGTGGGGCATTGACACTCACCTAGCTCACCATGGCCGGTGTGCCGCTATGTTCCATCGCTGGGGAGCCAGAGACGACCCGAACTGCCCCTGTGGCTCCAGACAGACTATGACCCACATAGTCAACGACTGCCACCTCTCCAGATTCAAAGGAGGTCTCGAAACTTTACATCAGGCTCAACCTGACGCTGTTGACTGGCTACGGAAGAAGGGCAAATGCTAGAAGAAGCTCACCATCACACACACACACACACACACACACACACACACACACACACACCACACCACACCAATCCCAGATCAAACCCATGAGGTTTTTCAGTTAACCGTAACCACTTTTCCCATATTTAGTAGCTATTCTCTTCCCTGATCCAGCTTTCTAGTCCTATTTCCAACTTTGACACCCTCTTCCCAGACAGTGCCTTTGGCCCACCTGCATGCTAGCTGTTGGGCTCAGGCAAAAATATGTAAAGTCATGGGCCTCATGGAATATACCGAAATTAGACCTACTAGCTTTTTCCAAAATGGAGACCCCCACATTTATTCTGTTATACAACTGCCATCAGGTTCCTGATTGTTAAAAAATTTTGTTCTGCTTTATATTTTAATGCTTTTTCAGTCACCAAGTTGCAGATGCTACTACGATACCAACCTGACTCCACTGGGCATATATATATATAACCAATATGTCCTGGAACCCTACCTCCCCAGAACCCTGCCTCACTAGGGAAAGATAGAGACAGGCTGGGAGTATGGATCAACCTGCCAATGCCCATGTTCAGTGAAGAAGTTACAGAAGCCAGACCTTCCACCTTCTGCTTTCCACAATGACCCTGGGTCCATACTCCCAGGGGGATAAAAAATAGGAAAGCTATCAGGGGAGGGGATGGGACAAGGAACTCGGGTAGTGGGAATTGTACTCCTCTTATCCTATGGTCTTTTCAATATTTTTTATTTTATAAATAAATTTTAAAAATTGGGCTCAGGAGGTGGTTCACCTGGTTAAGCACTCATATCACAGTGTGCAAGGACCCAGGTTCAAGCCCCTGGTCCCCACCTGCAGAGGGGAAGCTTCCTAAATGCTGAAGCAGGGCTGCAGGTGTCTCTGTCTCTTTCCTTCTCTGCCCCCCCAATTTCTCTCTAGCTTTATTCTCTCTATCCAATAATAAATAAACAAATATTTAAAAAATTAAAAATAAAACACAGCCATGATATTTTTCTGTTATTTCTTGTGTGATTGATTGACTGATTTTTGCAGAGCCAGGGCCGCACAAGTGCATGATTTCACCACTCTAGGCCTCTTTTTTTCTTCCATATGGGGGGTAGAGGGAGAGACACTATGGCTCCAGAGCTTCCTCCAATGCCAAAGCATCTCCCATGTGTTGCTGGGACTCAGACCTGGACCACATACATGGCTAGATCTGTGCCCTAGCGAGCTGCCTCCCCAGAACCAGAATTGAAGATGTTGTATACTCATGGCACATTCCTCAATGGTGAATGCCTACCTTCCCATCTCGTAAATATGCCTGACTATGCCTCTGACTTTTCCATATATGTGAACTCTGTTTTATCTACTTCAGCTTATCTCTGTTGGGCATAAAGCCAGGCCTTTAATTCTACCATATGACCTTTGCTCTACAGCAATTCTATAGCTTCTCAGCTTAGAAGCTGTGCTCTGGTAGCCAAAGCTCTTTGGCCTTTAGATGCCCCTGTGATTTTTGGACACCAATATGATAATTTTGACACACATTTGCATGTGACTAGGGGCACTTAAGACTTTGGTCATTAAGTCATTAAGTCATAGTGTAATTAGAATTGTAAGGGAGTGTATAGGTCAGTCACCCAGGTACATTTTGTCTGATGCAGGCACACACACACACACACACACACACACACACACACACACACACTTCTCAGCTTGGCACAGAGACCTTGCCTGAACTGAGCCTGGAGAAGAGACACTCAGAGCTGTGAGACTGTCCCTTTTTTTGCTGCCCAGTTCTAAATCCCCAGATGAAACCTCTGCCTCAGGCCAGAAGATTCCTCACCAAGCAGGGTGACTGCCTCACCACAGTCATGTTCACGCTCACGGCTCAGGTTCAAGACCCAGCACCCAGGACCCTTGGCTCCTTGAAGGAGCCAAGGTAATTTTTCACCAAGAAAAATCTCTGATGTAGTGCGATTTCCCTTTTCTTTTTTTTTTTCTTTTCTTTTCTTTCCTCTTTTCTATTCTTTTCTTTTCTCTTTTACCCTCTTTTTCTTCTCTTTTCCTTTCTTTTCTCTCCCTTTTCCTTTTGTTCCTTTCTTTCTTTTTAAAGTTTTTATTATTTTCTTCATATTGATCCACAAAATTATAAGATAAAAGGGTATAATTCCTCGCTATGCCCATCACCAGAGTTCTGTATCCCCATTCCCTTCTTGGAAAGCTACAGCAGTTCTCCCAAGATTAAGAGATGAGCTGACTACTATTTCTATAACTGTCTGTATTTGTATATATTTGCCCATTTTGTCGGTGGTCATGCCTTCTCTTCCTTTCTATGTCATACGACACTTGTTACTTCTTCTGAATATCCTTCCTTTTTTCCTTTTCTCTCTCCGGGTCATGATGGAATTGGAGTTCAGAACCCTCTAGTCATCTTCTCCTAGCATTCTCCCTCTTTTTTAAAAAAATATTTTATTTATTTTACTTTGTATTTCTTTTATTTATTTATTTATTCATTTATTTATTATTGGATAGAGACAGAGGGAAATTGAGAGAGAAGGGGGAGATAGAGATGAAGAGAGACAGAGAGACACCTGCAGACTTGCTTCACCACCTGTGAAGCGACTTCCCTGCAGGTGGGAAGCTGGGGGCTCCAACCGGGATCCTAACTGGTCCTTGCGCTTCGCACCATGTGTGCTTACCCCACTGCACTACTGCTTGACTCCCAACATTCTCCCTCTTTTCAGTCTCTTTTTCTGAATGAAAAATAAAAAGCAGCCTAGGAGCAATAAAATCATGAAACTGTGAGGTCCTGGTTCAGTAAATAAATAAATAAATAAATAAATAAAATAAATAAAATATATATGTAACTTCTCACATCCAGCCTCAATGTAACTTTCCCTGATACCCACTCCCCACCGTGAAATTATCTGTTATGCAGACAGGCTAGCAGAAGTGGTGACAGCTAAAATAGCCTCCTACAAAACGGCCAGATGCACACATGAGATGCTGCCACTCAACTCTTCCTGGTGTCCCTGTGGGTCTTCTGGTGATCTCTCACTAAGCTTACATCCTCTGGCCCCTGCTGTGAAGTGGTCTTGCATCTTGGGAATGGTCATGGCACTAGTTTAGACAAGTAACAGAGAGTGGGCAGAGAGGTACCTTCTCCCTATGTATTTCTGTGCCTGTTACACTTTTTAAAAAATAAATATTTATTTGTCCCCTTTTGTTGCCCTTATTGTTTTTTATTGTTGTAGTTAGTATTGTTGTTATTGATATCGTCATTGTTAGATATGACAGAGAAAAATGGAGAGAGGAGGGGAAGGCAGGGGGAGAGAAAGATAGACACCTGTAGACCAGCTTCACCACCTGTGAAGTGACTCCCCTGCAGGTGGGGAGTTGGGGGCTCGAACTGGCATCCTTATGCTGGTCCTTGGGCTTTCTGTGACTTGTGCTTAACCTGCTGCGCTACTGCCTGACTCCCGATTGTTACACTTTTATTATTGCCAACAAAGGTGACATCAGTGTTTTAGGCTTCAGCATCTGTGTACTTCCCACTATAAACCCTCATTTTTTGGATATCTACTATGTTCAGGACATATCAGGTGCAACTCAAGGAGCTCAGGATTTACTGTGAAAAGACAAAACTTTGGGGTCAGACAGGAACACACTAGATAGAGTACACAGGCTACTTTGTGTGAGGACCAAGGTATCCTCCCCTGCAGAGGAGAGTTTCATGATTGGTGGGACAACTCTCTCTCTCTTTCTCTCTAAAATATTTGTATTTATTTATTTATTTATTATTATTGGATGAAGACAGACAAATTGAGGAGAAGGAGATAGAGAGAAGGAAGGAGACACAGAGATATGTGCAGTCTTGCTTCACCACTCATAAAACTTTCTCACTGTAGCTGGAGACAAGGGGCTTGATCTCGAGTCCTTGAGCACTGTAGTGTGAGCGCTTAACCAGGTGTGCCACTGCCTGGCCCCCTTCTCTATTTCTCTTTTGCTGTATTTCTTGCTGTGTCTCACTCTCTATAAACAATAAATCACTGGAAATGGTGGAGTCATTGTACAGGTAATGAAACCCAGTGATGGAGCTGGCATAAAAAAAATTAAAAAAAGAAAGACAGTGTAACTTGGTGTTGATGACTGTAATTTACAAAGTAGGTTGGGAATACAGGTGAGGAGAAATGAATTCTCTTCATTAAATTCAAAGTCTGCATTCACATGGCATCATTTGAATTATTGGGTTTTAATGTAGGGAGAAAGAGCTATGTTACAAAAGAGAAAAAGGGAATTCTGGAAACAGCCAACTGAACATGCAAAACAATATTCACTAACAGTTACATTTTGTGTAGGCAGTGAGAGTCTGAGTCAGAGAAGGAATCATGGAGGGGCTTTTGGGAGGGTGGGCTTGGAGATCTCCACTGGCCAGACTCAGGTCTCGTGGAAAATTTGAAAGAATTTCCTGTTGGTTGCTCCTTTCTCTGGAGTCAAAGGACACATCTGACTCCAGGAAACCTGGTAGCCCATACTTCTCGGGAAACTTTCCCCCTACAGGTGGGGACCAGGAGTTTCTTACTCGCTGTTTGTTATGGGTGTTCTTAACCAGGTGCATAGCTACCTGGCCCTGGAAGCTTCCCTATTCTTTATCCCTCTGTGAGTATGGATCCAAACTCTTTATGGGATGCAGAAGGTGAGAAGTCTGGCTTCTGTAATTGCTTCCCAGCTGGACATAAATGTTGGCAGGGCAATCCATATCCCCAGCCTGTTTCTATCTTTCCCTAGTGGGGTAGGGCTCTGGAGTGTGAGACTTCAGGACACATTGGTGAGGTTTTCTGCCCAGAGAAGTCAGGATGGAATCCTAGTAGCATCTACAACTTGGTGGCTAAAATGTTGTGACATAAAAACAGGACTAATTGTTTAATAAACAGTAACCCAAAGGTAGAAGTAGAGCAGATGAAGTTAGGGAAACTGACATATTTCTAACTTCAGGGAAGGTGAATGACAAAGGTCTTGGGTTGAGAGGGAGACAGGACTAAAAGGACACACCAGAGGTAGAATGCTGAGGGAAATTCTCTGCTTGTTCCATTTCCAGGAATTCAACATAGTCATATTAAAATTTAAATAGCAAAAACACAAGCACACAGATAGTTTAAAAATAGATAAAACTTCATAACTTCTTTTTAATTTAATTTTGTGCTTAATTTATCTTTATTGGTAATTTATTAATGGTTTACAAGACCATATAATCATAGGGATGTTTTTCCACACCTCTTACCTCATACTATTTTTGCAATACTTTGTCCCAGAAAAAAAAACATATCATTCAAATGTAATTCATACAAAAGTCAAATATATACCACTCAGGCAAGATACTATGTGTTATAAGAAAAATAGGAACAATATACAACATTTGAAGAAAATAAACTAGAGTGGCCTGGGTGGTGGCACACTTGGTTAAGCACACATATCACCATGTAGAAGGACCCAGGTTCGAGCCCTTGCTTTCCACCTGCAAAGGGGATGTGTCATGAGCAGCAAAGCAGGTCTGCCAGTCTCTATTTTCCTCTATCCCATTTTTATTTCCCCATCCTTTCTGAGTTTGTTTCTGTCTTGTCAAATAAAACTGATAGAAAGAAAGAGAGAGGGACCAGGTGCTGGGCACACCTGGTTGAGCACACATGTTACAGTGCTCAAGGACCCAGGTTCTAGTCTCTAGTCCCCACCTGCATGGGGAAAGCTTCACAAGTGGTGAAGCAGGTATGCAGGTGTCTCCCTTTCTCTCTCCCTCTCTATCTCCTCTACCCTCTCAATTTATGGCTGTCTCTTATCCAATAAATAAAGATAATAAAACATTTTTTGAAAAGAGAGAAAGAAGGAAAGAAAGAAAGTGTAAGGGAAAAAGGGAGGGAAGAAGGAAGAAAGGAAGGAAGGAAGAAATAATTGAAAAAATTCACCTCTAGGTGCAGTGGATTCATAGAGTTGGCACAGAGCCTCAGCAATAGCGCTGGAGGCAAAAAAGAAAAATAAGTTGGGGGGGAAATTTGATGCAAAGTAGATGAAATATGACACAAAATATTGCAAAATGAATTTTTAGCTCACATAAGAAAAAAATCAAGTAAATATATATATATTCTAAAGAAAGAGAGAGGCAGATATCTGGAGGCAGCTGATAGTAAAAAAAAAAAGAAGAAGAAGTAAATAAGAATTGGTATTGGTAGAACTCCATAAAGGTATGCAGACAGATTCCTTTCAGAGATTAACACCAAATTTAAGAAACTTGAGAGACAACTAAAAAAGAAGGAAGAGATCTCAAAAAGAGATTAAGAGATACTTAAAACAACAGCAGAGACCTATGGGATGACTTCAAAAGAAATAATATATGCATTATTGGCTTACCAGAGGAATAAAGAGAGGGGGGGAAGAAAGTATTCTTCAGGACATAATAGCTAAGAACTTCTCTAGTATAGACAACATCAAAGACATAAAGGGTCAAGAAGCCCAGAAGATCCCAAACAGAATTAACCCAGACTTAAAGACACCAAGACACATCCTATTTAGAATGGAAAGTAATAAGGATTGCTGTGCAGATGCCTTTCCAAGGCTCTGCCACCCCACACAGAGTATTTACGGTACTTTCAGGTATTTCCCTAACCAGTCCTGTCCTGACACGTCACTCCGGGGTGGTAACCTAAAATGTCCACCTACTCCCCCTCCCCTCACTCGCTCTCTTGCCCAGTGGTGAGGTAGAAGGACACAGCCATTTTTTTGGTTGGCTCCATGTGGCCTGAACCACCCATCTGACCCAACAATAAAGATTTGTGTTCCTTCTGTGCTTGGATTTTCTCTCTCCATTGCACCACTTCAAGCAACAAAAGATAAAGAAAGGATCCTGAAGGCTGCAAGAGAAAAACAAAGAGTCACCTACATAAGAAAACCCATAAGATTAGCAGACTTCACACAAACATTACAGGCCAGAAGAGAATGGCAGGATATCTATCGAATGCTCAATGAGAAAGGCTTTCAACCAAGACTACTGTGTCCTGCTAGACTGTCATTCAGACTAGATGGAGGTATCAAAACCTTCTCAGACAAGCAACAGTTGAAAGAATCAACTATCACCAAGCCTTCCCTGAAAGAAATTCTGAAAGGTCTCCTACAAATAGTCAGACCACCATAAATAGGCGATATATCAGAATACTCTAAAAATCTACAAGAATGGCATTCAAATATCTTCAATCAATGATATCAATAAATGTCAATGGCCTGAATTCACCTATTAAAAGGCACAGAGTAGGAAGATGGATCAGAAAACACAACCTAACAATATGCTATCTACAGGAAACCCACCTAACTCAACAAGACAAACAAAGATTTAAAGTGAAAGGATGGAAAACTATCATACAAGTCAATGGCTGACAGAAAAGGGCAGGAATAGCTATTCTCATATTTGACACAACAGACTTTAAAATAAGTAAAATTAAAAGTGATAGGGGTGGAAATTACTTTATGCACAGAGGATCAGTAAATCAAGAGGACTTAATAGTTATTAACATTTATACTCCCAATAAGAAGCCATATAAATACATATAAATACATCTACTGAAAGAGCTACAGCAATATATTAATAGCAACACAGTAATAGTAGGGGACTTCAACACCCCACTCTCTCAACTTGACAGATCATCCAGGCAGAAAATCAATTAGAAGGGAGCTAAATGAGGAGATAGATAAACTAGAACTACTGGACATTTTCAGAGTCATTCATCCCAAGAGACTGGAATAAACATTCTACTAAGTCCACATGGGTCATTCTCAAGGACTGGCCGCTAAGACATTATCAGCAAATTCAAGAGCATTGAAATCATCCCAAGCATCTTCTCAGACCACAGTGGAATTTAACTAACACTTAACAATCAACAAAAGATTAGTAATAGTCCCAAAATGTGGAAGCTCAACAGTACACTACTTAACAACTACTGAGTCAAAGAGTAAATAAAGGAAGAAATCAAATTGTTTTGAGAGTTCATGAAAATGAAGAAACAAGCTATCAAAATATTTGAGACATAGCTAAGGCATTACTGAGAGGGAAGTTTATAGCTATACAAGCACACATTAGGAAACAAGAAAAAACACAAATAAACAGCCTGATTGCAGGTCTTAAAGACCTAGAAGAAGAAGAACAAAGGAACCCTAAAGCAACCAGAAGGACAGAAATAGCTAAAGTTGGGGTAGAAATCAATAACATTGAAATTAAGAAAACCACACAAAAGATCAACAAAAGTAAATGTTGGTTCTTCAAAAGAGTAAAAAAAAATTGGCAAAACTATAGCCAGACTTACAAAACAAAAAAGGGAGAACAGGGGCTGGGTGGTGGCACACCTGGTTAAGTGCATGTATTGCAACGCACAAGGACCCAGGTTCAAGGCCCTGGTCCCCACCTGCAGGGGGAAGCTTTATGAGTGGTGAAGCAGGGCTGCAGGTGTCTCTCTCCCTCTCTATCACCCTCTTCCCTCTTGATTTCTGGCTGTCTCTATACAATAAATAAAGATAATTTTAAAAAAGGGAGAAGGCCCAAATATATTGGATCATAAATGAAAGAGGAGATATCACAATAGATATCAGAGAATTTCAACATACTATGTGAGGTGCCTATGATCAATTATATGTCACCAAACCAGAGAACCTGGAAGAAATGGACGATTTCCTAGATACCTAGGAACTTACAAAATTAAATAAAGAGGAACTAGATAACATGAACAGGCCCATCACAGCCAATGAAATGGAAATCATTATCAAAAACCTTCTCAAGAATTGAAGCCATGGACTAGAGGGTTTTACAAATGAATTCTATGAAACTTTCAAGGAAGAAATAATACCTATACTTTAAAAAATCTTCCAGAAGATTGAAGACACTGGAATACTCCCTTCCAGCTTCTATGAAGCAAACATCACTCTGATATCAAAAGCAGACAGGGACACAGCCAAATAAGAAAACTACAGAACAATATCTCTGATGAACATGATGCTAAAATGATGAACAAAAATGCTATAATATTGAACAAAATTCTAGTCAACCAGATATAGCAGTATAATAAAAAGATTGTTCATCATGACCAAGTGGGGTTTATCCCAGGAATGCAAGTTTGATTCAATATACATAAATCAGTCAATGTGATCCACCACATCAATAAAAGCAAGACCAAACACCACATGGTCATATCAATAGATGCAGAGAAAGCCTTTGACAAAATAACAATATCCCTTTATGATCAAAACATAACAAAAAATGAGAATACATGGAAAATTCCTCAACATAGTGGAGTCCATATATATCAAACCTACAGCCAAACATCATATTCAATGGTAAAAAACTGGAAGAGTTTCCCTTCAGATCAGGTACTAGACAGGGCTGCCCACTGTCACCATTATTATTCTACATAGTGTTGGAAGTTCTTGCCATAGCAATCAAGTAGGAACAAGGAATTAAAGGGATACAGATTGGAAGAGAAGAAGTCAAAGTATCCCTATTTGCAGATGACATGATTGTATACATAGAAAAACCTAAGGAATCCAGCAAGAAGCATTTGGAAAACATCAGGCAATACAGTAAGGTGTCAGGCTACAAAATTAACATCCAAAATACAGAAATCAATTCCTTTTACTATAGCAACAAAAACAATAAAATATCTAGGAATAAACCTAACCAAAGAAGTGAAAGACTTGTATACTGAAACTTATGAGTCACTACTCAAGGAAATTGAAAAAGACACAAAGAAGTGGAAAGATATTCCATGTTCATAGGTCAGAAGAATTAACATAATCAAAATGATTATACTACCCAGAGCCATATACAAATTTAATGCCATCCCCATCAAAATCCCAAGCACATTTTTTTAGGAGAATAGAACAAATGCGACAAATGTTTATCTGGAACCAGGAAAGACCTAGAATTGCCAGAACAACCTTGAGAAGGAAGTACAGAACTGGAGGCATCACACTACCTGATCTCAAATTTTGTTATAGGGCCATTGTCATCAAAACTGTTTGGTACTGGCACATGAACAGACACATTGACCAGTGGAATAGTGTTGCTGAGGAATTATTCTGATGCGGTCTCTGCCCCCAGGTTTTACCACACCCCGCAAAATCCTAGCAGTGCCCCCTTCAACCAATCCTGGCCCCACATGTCACCCCTGGTTGTCGCCCAATAAAAAGCCCCCTCACCCCCCCCTGTCTGGGCTCTCAGCTCCCCCTCTCTGAGATCTCGCTCCCTTCTCTCACCCCGTGGTCAGGTAGTGGGGACAGCCATTGTCAGCTGACTCCACGTGGCCTGAGCCACCCCTCCCCATCCCATAATAAAGATTTGTGTACCCCTTTGCTCCGGACGTCCACTCTCTTCTCCGCGGTGCGGCCCGACACCTGACCGCTACAACAACAGAATAGAATTGGGAGCCTGGAAGTAAGTCTCGTCACCTGTGGACATCTAATCTTTGACAAAGGTGCCCAGACTATTAAGTGGGGAAAGCAGAGTCTCTTCAACAAATGGTGTTGGAAAACATGGGTTAAAACATGCAGAAGAATGAAATTCACCAAACATAAAAGTAAACTCCAAGTGGATCAAGGACTTGGATGTTAGACCAGTAACTACCAGATACTTAGAGGAAAATATTGGCAGAACTCTTTTCCACATAAATTTTGAAGATATCTTCAACGAAACGAATCCAATTACAAAGAAGACTAAGGCAAATATAAACCTATGAGACTACATAAACTTAAAAAGCTTCTGCATAACAAAAGAAACCCCTACCCAAACCTAGAGACCCCTCTTAAAATGTGAGAAAATCTTTACATGCCATACATCAGACAAGTGTTTAATAACTAAATTATAGCAAGAGCTTGCCAAACTCAACCACAAGAAAACAAATGACTTCATACAAAATGGAGAGGGCAGAATATTCACCACAGAAGAGATTCAAATGGCTGAGAAACACATGAAAAATGCTCCAAGTCTTTGACTGTCAGAGAAATGCAAATAAAGACAACAATGAGATACCACTTCACTCCTGTGAGAATGTTATACATCAGAAAAGGTAACATCAGCAAATGCTGGAGAGGTTGTGGGGTCAAAGGAACCCTCCTACACTGCTGGTGGGAATGTCAATTGGTCCAACTTCTGTGGAGAACAGTCTGGAGAATCCTCAAAAGGCTAGAAATAGGGGGGTCGGGTGGTGGCGCAGTGGGTTAAGCGCATGTGGCACAAAGCGCAAGGACCGGCGTATGGATCCCGGTTAGAGCCCCCGGCTCCCCACCTGCAGGGGAGTCGCTTCACGGGCGGTGAAGCGGGTCTGCAGGTGTCTGTCTTTCTCTCCCCCACTCTGTCTTCCCCTCCTCTCTCCATTTCTCTCTGTCCTATCCAACAACGACTAGCGTCAACAAGGGCAATAATAATAACCACAACGAGGCTACAACAAGGGCAACAAAAGGGGGGAAAAATGGCCTCCAGGAGCGGTGGATTCATGGTCCAGGCACCGAGCCCAGCAATAACCCTGGAGGAAAAAAAAAAAAAGGCTAGAAATGAACCTATCCTATGACCTGCAATTCCTCTCCTGGGGTTATATATATCCTAAGGAATCCAACACACCCATCCAGAAAGATCTATGCACACATATGTTCTTTTTTTAAAAATTTATTTATTTAGTTAAGAAAGGAGACATAACAAAATCATAGGATGGGGGGCACTACAACTCCACAGAATTCCCGCCACCCAATCTCCATATCCCATCCCCTCCCCAATAGCTTTCCCATTCTCAATCCCTCTGGGAGCATGGACCCAGAGTCATTGTGGGTTGCAGAAGGTGGAAGGTCTGGCTTTTGTAATTGCTTCCCTGCTGAACATGGCCGTTGACAGGTCAATCCATACTCCCAGTCTGCTTCTCTCTTTCCCTAGTAGGGTGAGTCTCTGGGGAAGTGGAGCTCCAGGACGCATTGGTGGGGTCTCCAGTCCAGGGAAGTCTGGCCAGCATCCTGATGGCATCTGGAACCTGGTGGCTGAAATTGAGTTAACATACAAAGCCAAACAAATTGTTGAAGAATCACAGACCCAAACTTTGGAATAATGGGGATAAAGTGTTGGGGGGGTACTCACTGCAAACTCTAGTGTATTACTGCTTTCAGGTATATATTTGCCCTAGTTTATGGATACGTGTGAACATATGCTCTATCTCCTGGAACCTGGTCTATATCTAGGTTTTGGGACTTTGTTAGGAAGTGAACTACCTGGGATGGAATTAGAGAGTACTATGAAAGGAAAGGTCTCACCCGAGTGATGAAGTTGAAGGGTTGTCGTTCCACACCTGAAGTCTCTGGACACAGTCTGAAGTGATGCTGGGGTGGCACTCGTTGTATTGATTAGGTGGCAATCAGTGGATGCTGTTGGGGCTCTATGTAAGCTTGATAGACTCTATGTAAGCTTGATAGAGCTTAGGGAGAACTCCCCCCATCCTTGGATGGAGGTCTGAGAAGATACCCTCTTGTTAGTCTCTCTCAACCGAGGTGAGCAAAGGGGAGAAACCATCTCTCAGACTAAGTTCTTCCCTTCTTGACTCTCAAGCCCACAGAAACCTCAATACCTCTCTCCATTAACTGCAGGCCACATGGCCGCCTACTTTAAGGTTCATTTACTCAAAATTCACCTCACTTTCTGATCACAGAGGAAAACACACCTTATCACACACTCCATCACACACCTCAGACACCAGACAAGAGAAATTCCAAACTATATAGCCTTTTGATATCCATCTTCTTTCTGTCTCACCCTACTGGTTTAACCCCTATGTTTCTCTCAAATACCTTTGGGTAATTAAGTTGCTTGTGTCATGGATAATAATTGTCTTGTATCTCATCAATCCCTGTCATACTAGCCCCCTACCATAGGGGCAAGCTGACCTTTAGAAACCTGTAATTTCTGACATATTTCAATAATGCCCTTTGTTTTTCTATTTAAACTCATGTCCACCTGCCAATAAATGAGATTTGAGATTTGAGAGCACATCATTTCTCCCCAGTGTCTTTACTTCGTTTCGTCCCTTGAGCCAGCAAGAGAGAGCCAGTCAGTTGCCTTCTTGGTGGAGATCACCCCACCAGAAAGCCAACAGGATGCAATATTATTTGATAAGAATTGGAAGAAGCATACGGGAAAGTGGGCCCTACCCTAGGGTCTCAGGACTGGGGGAAGTTTAGGCTCTATAGTGGAAATGTGAGGTTCCTGCTGTCTTAGGGTTCGAGAAGACAATGGATAGTTATTGTTATCATCACATTATTTGGTAATTGGGTTAGCTTTGAAAAGTCCCTTTGTTAGACATATAATCAATTTTTCCCCCTCTCATGTTAATTAAATAGTGATTTATATTACTAAAATTTAATAAGTGTGTACATAGACACCATTCCCATCACCAAAAGATTGTGTCCCATCCCACCCACCACCCCCAGCCCCTGCCAGCCCAGGAAGCCTCATATCCACCCTCCTGCTCACCACAGGGTTTTTACTTTGGTGCCCTACTTTCAATTTAGTCAGATCCTGCCTTTAGTTTCCCTTTATGATCTTCTTCCTCAACTTCTGTTGATGAGTGGGATCATCCCATACTCATCTTTATCTTTCTGACTTAGCTCACTTAACATAATTCCTTCTAGCTCTGTCCAAGATGGGTCAGAGAAGTTGAGTTCATTGTTATTGATAGCTGTATAGTATTCCATTGTGTATATATACCACAGATTTCTCAGCCACTCATCTGTTATTGGGCACCTAGGTTGCTTCCAGGTTTTAGCTATTATGAATTGTGCTGCTATGAACATAGGAGTACACACATCTTTTTGGTTGGGTGTTATGGAGTCCTTGAGGTATAACCCCAGGAGAGGAATTACTGGGTCATATGGAAGGTCCATGTCTAGCTTTGTGAGAGTTCTCCAGACAGCTCTCCACAGAGGATGGACCAATTTACATTCCCACCAGCAGTGCAAAAGGCTTCCTCTGTCCCCACAGCCTCTCCAGCATTTGTTGCTGCTGTGCTTTTTGATGTATGCCATTCTCACAGGGGTGAGGTGGTATCTCAGTGTTGTCTTTATTTGCATTTCTCTGACAATCACTGACCTGGAGCAGTTTTTCATATGTTTGTTAGCCTTTTGGATCTCCTTTGGAGTGAATGTTCTGTTCATATCCTCTGTCCATTTATGGATGGGGTCATTTGCTTTTTTGGTGCTAAGTTTGCTAAGCTCTATGTATATTTTGGTGATTAGTCTCTTGTCTGATGTATGGCATGTCAAGATCTTCTTCCATCCTGTGAGGGGTCTCTTTGTTTGTGTGATAGTTTTTTTGGCTGTGCAGAATCTTTTCAATTGGATATTGTCCTATTTGCTTGTTTTTGCTTTAGTCTTCCTTGCAATTGGGTTTGTTTCATCAAAGATGTCCTTGAGATTTAGGTGGGAAAGTGTTTTACCAATGTTTTCCTCTAAGTATTTGATTGTTTCTAGTCTAACATCCAGGTCTTTAATCCATTTGGAGTTGATTTTTGTTTCTGGTGAGATAAAGTGGTTCAGTTTCATTCTTCTGCATGTTTTTCCAGTTTTCCAGTTTCAACCCAGTTTTCCCAGCACCATTTATTGAAGAAAGCCTCCTTCTTCCATTTAGTACTTTGGGCCCCCTTATCAAAGATTAGATGTCCATAGGTGTGGGGGTTACACATATGTTCTTGCAGAATAATTTGTAATAGCCAAAACCTGGAAGCAACTCAGGTGTCCAACAACAGATGAATGACTGAGCAAGTTGTGGCATATATATAGTGGAATACTACCCAGCTATTAAAAATAGTGACATTTTCAACCAATCTTGGATGGAGCTTGAAAAACAAGATCAGAAGAGAAAATACAAGTAGAACCTGAACTGGAGTTAGTGTATTGCACCAAAATAAAGAGTCTGAAGTGGGTGGAGGGGAGAATACAGGTCCAAAAAGGATGACAGAAGACATAGTGGACATTGTATTGTTATACAGAAAACTGGGAAATGTTATACATGTACAAACTATTGTATTTACTGTTGAATGTAAAACATTAATTCCCCAATAAAGAAAGAGAAGAAAAAGCAAAAGCAAATGGAAAGTACACACACACACACACGCACACACACATGCACACACACCACATAATTTAGGTGTTATCAGCAGACCTCATCTTTAATTCATTTATCACCCTTTTGTCTATTCCACAGATATGTATGTACAATTTGTAGTGGTGAGCAGAGGGTTATGATTAGAGAAGAGAAATCAATTGGTTCAACTGCAACAGCAAACACTAGAATCTTTGTTCTAATGTGCAATTAGAGGAGACACACACTTTTCAGTCAAAAGTTGGTCCCAAAGACATACAGTCCTTTGATTTGGGTGAGGAGAGTCTCAGAAGATCAGAGAAAGACAGACTTCTGCTAAGACTAGCCTCACATCTCACTGGATTAGGATCAAATGCCGAGCAGTTACTAAGGGGGCCCTGTCTTCAAAGCCAGTTGTTCTGTGTATGCCCATTAACTCCCCGGTTCTCTGCCTTGTTATCCTGCACACAGCAAACTTCTAGTAAGCTTGGTATTTGCAGTAAATGAGTCACTTTTGTTGTTTGCAGGGAAGCAGGACACAGAGGATGTAGTAGCTTACTGGAAGTACAATTTGGTAAATTAAAATGTATTTAACAGAACTGCTCAGCAGACCAGTTTCAATTGGGGCTGTTTAAAAAAAAATCTTGGAGAGGTGAAAGCTAAGAAAAAAATCATGATTCTGAAATCCAAGTATCTGGAGGTCTTTATTTATTTATTTATTTTTAATTTCTTTATTGGAGAATTAATGTTTTACAGTTGACAATAAATACAAGAGTTTGTACATTTATAAAATTTCTCATTTTTTCATATAAAAATACAACCCCCACTGGGTCCTCTGCCATCCTGGTGCAGGACCTGAATCTTTTACTTTGGTGCAATACACCAACTCCCGTCGAAGTTCTGCTTAGTGTTTTCTCTTTTGATCTTATTTTTAAACTTCTGCTTGTGAATGACATCATCCCACATTCATCCTTCTGTTTCTGACTTATTTCACTTAACATGTTATCTTCGAGCTTCAACCAAGATGTGCTGAAAATGGTGAAATCACCATTTTTACTCTGAAAGTGTTCAATAGTTCTATTTTATCAATCTCTTCATTTAGCTCCTTCATTTCTTTATTCATTTTCTGCCTGGATGACATGTCAAATTGAGAGAGTGGGGTGTTAAAGTCCCCACTATTACTGTGTTGGTGTTAATATATTACTGTAGCTCTTTCAGTAGGTGTTTGATGTATTTAGATGGCCTCACCTTGGGTGCATAGATTTTGATAATCATTAAATCCTCTTGACTGATTGATCCCCTGAATGTTGTTTTCGCCAGGCTATGTTGTTTTCACCGGGCTGGCTTCACGGGCAGATAACAGATGACCAGGGACTCATGGTTGAGCTGTAGGCAGTATCTCTTTATTTATGCAGGACGCAGCACAATCTAAGCCGAGCTAAGCTAAACTAAAGGTACCCTAAAACTCACAATGCTGTCTTTATATATACTTCCCAAGTAGGGTGGAAACAGGATGTGACATAGAGAGGGTGGAGAGAAAAGTGACTGGTGAAAATCAGAGTGTGACAAGGAGAGGATCAGGGTGTGACAAGAGAGGGGGTGGAGCAGGCGAGAATTCTATCACTGAACCACTAATGCCCTGGAGGGAGGGTCGTGCTTGTTAACAGTGGTTATGTAAATAGAATGAAGTGGTTATGTAAATAGAATAGTGTTAAGCAGGGGGGATTTAAACCAAATGAAACAGAAGGGGTTTTTAAAAGCAGAATTAGAAGATACCAACACCTGAACACTAAGTAATGTCCATCCCCATCTTTTAATTATTTAATTTAATTTAAGGTATATAGTTTCAGATAAGAGCATAGCTGTTCCTGCCACTTTTTGTGGTTCATTGGCTTGTATAGTAGTTTTCCATTCTTTTCACTCTGTGTTTGTCTTGTTGAGATAGGTGGGATTCCTACCAGACAACATATAGTTGGGTTGTGTTTTCTGATCCATCTTTCTACTCTGTGACTTTTAATAGGTGAATTCAGGCCATTGACATCTATTGATAGTATAAGTTCAAGATATTTTAATGCCATTATTGTAGATTTTTAGTGTTCTGATATATGGCATATTTATGGTAATCTGATTGTTTATAGGAGATCTTTCAGAACTTCTTTCAGAGCAGGCTTTCTTCCCCCTCCCTCTCTTTCTTTCTCTGGTAGGTCTATAATGCATATATTATTTCTTTTGAAGTCACCCCATAGGTCTCTGTTGTTGTTTTCAGTATATTTTTTCTTTATGTTATTTTATTTCATTTTATTTATAAAAATGAAACACTGACAAAACCATAGGATTACAGGGGTACAACTCCACACAATTCCCACCACAAGAACTCCAACGTATCATCTCCCTTGATAGCTTTCCTACTCTTTAACCCTCTGGGAGTATAGACCCAAGGTCATTGTGGGATGCAGAAGGTGGAAGGTTTGGCTTCTGTTATTGCTTCCCCTCTGAACATGGGCATTGTCAGGTCGACCCATACTCCCAGCCTGCCTCTCTCTTTCCCTAGTGGGGTGGGGTTATTGGGGATCAGGGCTCCAGGCCACATTGGTGGGGTTTTCTGTCTAGGGAAGTCTAGTTGGCATCATGCTAGCAACTGGAAATTGGTGGCTGAAAAAAAGAGCTAACTTATAAAGCCTAACAAATTGTTGACTAGTTTTCAGTATCTCTTAATCTCTTTTTGAGATCACTTACTTCTTTCTTAGTTTTCTCTAATTCATCCTCAATCTTGCTAATTCTGTTTTCTGCCTCATTCATTCTATTCTCTCTCCCTCTGTTGTTTTCTGTAGTTCAGCTATTTTGTTACCCTGTTTTGGTACTGTATTAGTTTTTCAATCTGTTGTGCTCTTAGCTCAACTATTTCAACTTTCAGCTCTCTAATTACCTCAAGATAGTTAGTGCTCTTTTAGACTCTCATTTGTTATTTCTGCATTTCTGATGATAATTCTTTCAAACTCTTTCTTCACTCCTGTGACTAATTCCTTAGCAAGCATTTGGACATTGATCTCATTCTTCTGTGTTTCTACCTTTGGGGGCCTTTTCGCTGGACTTTTGTCTTGGCTCATTTTTACAATGTTTCTCCGTGGTTTAACCATTATTATAGTGTGTTATGAGGTCCTTCTATCAGTACTTTTAAGTCCACTGATGACTCTTGTCTGGATTGACTTGTGTCTAGGTAAGGTACTTGAAGAGTTTACAGCTGTGGAAATTAACAGTTGTTTCAATGTTATCTCAATCCCTGAGTTGAAGCACAGTATCTGTTAAAAGCCTCTTTTGTTCATTTTATTCCCTGTAGGATATGGGAGACTGAGGTGTTATTTTTTTAACCTATAAGTAGGTTTTGTAGCTTAAGCACTCACTCCTGAACAAGAGATAAAGCAGGGTGTGGAAGAGAGAGCACAGTAGTTATGCAAAGAGGCTCCCACACCCCAAGGATCTGAAGCTCCAGGTTCAGCTTCCTTGCCAAGCCGGGCACCACTGTTGGATCCTGTGCATTTCTAAACAATTCTCATTTATAGTCTGTGGGTTCTGAGGCAATTATTCACCATTTTTTCATCAGGAGAACAATGTGGAAATTCTCCCACTATGTAGCCCCACCACTAGAACATCAGGATGTAGATCTTCTCTTGGATTTCCTGGTCAGTTCTCTGCCCACCCTTCCTTACCCCCATGTCAGCACAGGGCTTCCCTCCTGCTGCTTCAGCCTCTGAGGGCAGTAGCAAATGGAGACTCACAGTTGCATTTGGTGAGTCTTAGGGGAGTCCTCTCCTCCCATAAGCAATCTTTTTATTGGTAAAACAGACTGGAGGTGACTCTTCAACTGTCAAACTGCCAGACTGTTACCAGCTGCTTGAGAGTAGATGTGGGCTTTAGCTCCAGGAATCTCTCCTTACGATCCTCTTTGTCCATGAGCCACACGTGTTTTCACTCACCAGTGACTTGGTGAGTGAAAGTAGTCCCAGTCTTGCCTTGTTGCAGTCTCAGGTGATCTTTGATAATCCTTCTTCTTTAGACAAGTTTCTCATTTGGGTAGAACTGAGGTCTGGGCAGAGTTGTGGTCTCTGGATGCTCTGGTGAATTGATGGGTTTTCAAAGTAGTTCTATTCTTGTCTTGTTGCCCTGGAGGTTTTTATTTTATTTGTATTATTATTGTTATTACATTTTGACTGTAGCTGGAGGAAGGGAAGGGTAGTGGAGCTGATGTTTCATTATATGTGGAATATGAGACATGTACAAGCACTCAGACTGGATAAGGTGTCTCCTTTACAGTGTGGTTGAGTCACAGGAGCCTAGGCCTAGGTGGTAGTGATTTCACTGGGCTGGCATCACTTTTTCCTTCAGATATAGGTGGAGAAGGAGAGATACCACAATACAGAAGTTTTCTCTGGGAAGGCTGGGAGTATGGGTTGACCTGCCAATGCCCATGTTCAGTGGGGAAGCAATTACAGAAGCCAGACCTTCCACTTTCTGCATCCCACAATGACCTTGGGTCCATACTACCTGAGGGTTAAAGAATAGGAAAGCTATCAAGGGAGGGGATGGGGTATGGAGTTATGGTGGTGGGAACTGTGTGGAGTTGTACCCCTCTTATCCTATGGTTTTGTCAGTGTTTCCTTTTTATAAATAAAATAAAAAAAAGAATAGGAAATCTAGGGAGGGGATGGGATATGGAGTTCTACTGGTGGGAATTGTGTGGAGTTGTACCCTTCTTCTTCTATGATTTTTTCAGTGTTTCCTTTATTTTATTTATTTCTTTCCTTTGGTTGCCCTTGTTTTATCGTTGTAGTTATTATTATTGTTGTTGCATTGTTGGATAAGACAGAGAGATGTAGAGAGATGGGAGAAGACACAAAGGGGGAGAGAAAGATAGACACCTGCAGACCTGCTTCACTGCTTGTGAAGCGACTCCCCTGCAGGTGGGGAGCCAGGGCTTGAACCCGGATCCTTACGCCAGTCCTTGCGCTTTGCATCACCTGCACTTAACCCACTGTGCTACAGCCCGACTAACCAGTGTTTACTTTTTGTAAATAAAATAATAAAAAAAAAATTTCTCTGGTGTCATCGTGCTTCTTAGGTGATACTGGGACTTGAATGAGTATAATCTCCCTCTCTCAATTCTGCACCTGAGTATATCCATGTATGGCATGCTCTTGGTGCTAACATTTTTCACTCTTTATTTCAAGAGAGGGAGAGAGAGAGAAAGAGAGAGAGAAGCAAAAAAGAGACATCTCCATGAAGCTTTCCCTGCTGCTGTCCAAGGTGCTCCCATATATTTCTGGGACTTAAACCCAGGGCCTCATACATGATAAGGCACCTACTCTACTGGATGAATTAATTTCTAGCCTGTGGATAATATATCTTAGTTGAAAAACACTTCTTGGCTGTTAATTATGAGTGGAAAATCCATTCCTTTTCTTTCTTCTAATCTCTCTCTCTTTCTCTTATTGCCATCAATATTATCCCTGTGACTCTGCCTGCAGTATGCATCCACTCCTTCCAGTGGCCATTTCCCCCCAGCCTTATATGTTATTTTTGATAGTACAGAGAGAAAATTAAGGGGAAAGAGGGAGATAGGGAGAGAGCGATAAAGACACCTACATACATGCTTTACTGCTCAAGAAGCTTCCCCCCTGCAGATGGGAACTGAAGGCTTGAGCTCAGGTCCTGCTGCATGGTAGTGTATGTGCTCAACTGGGTGTGCCACCACCCAGCCCCCTTCCTTTCTTTAAAAAATATTTTATGGGGAGTTGGGCGGTAGCACAGTGGGTTAAGCACATGTGGCGTAAAGTGCAAGGACCAGCATAAGGATCCTGGTTCAAGTCCCAGTCTCCCCACCTGCAGGGGAGTTGCTTCACAGGCAGTGAAGCAGGTCTGCAGGTGTCTATCTTTCTCTCCCCTCCTCTCTCCATTTCTCTCTTTCCTATCCAACAATGATGTCATCAACGGTAATAACTACAAAATAATAAAAACAACAAGAACAACAAAAAGGAAATAAATAAATAAATAAATATTTAAAAAAAGAAATAAGAAAACCCATTTGAGTGCACATATTACAGTGTGCAAGGACCCAGGTTCAAGGCCCTGGTCCCCACCTGCAATAGGGAAAGCTTCATGAGTGGTGTAGCAGGGTTGCAGGTGTCTCTCTGTTACTTTCTCTCTCTGTCTCCATATTCCTCTCAATTTCTGGCTGTCTCTATCAAATAAATACAGATAATAATTTTTTAAAAAAAGAATTAAAATATTTTGTGTATTAATTTATTTGATAGAAATCAAAAGGAAATTGAGAGGGAAAGGGAGACATAGAAGAGAGAGAGACACTTGTAGCATTGCTTCAGTGCTTATGAAGCTTCCTCCCTGCAAGTGGGACTGGGGGCTTGAACCATTTCTCTTGTTCTTGAGGCCCTAGTTTCAGGGCCACTGGGTAAAACCCTGGGAGACTTGTGGTGAACAGTCTGGAGAACTCTCACAAGGCTAGAAGTGGACCTGCCCTCTGACCTTGCAATTCCTCTCCTGGGAATATATCCTAGGGAACCCAACACACCCATCCAAAAAGATCTGCATATACGTATGCAGCATGATTTGTAATAACCAAAACATGAAAGCAACCTAAGTGTTCAACAACAGATGAATGGCTGAGCAAGTTGTGGTCTATATACATAATGGAATACTACTCAACTTTGAAAAGTGATGAATTCACCTTCTTTACCCTGTCTTGGATAGAACGTGAAGGGATCATGTGAAGTGAGTTAAACCAGAAAGAGAAGGGTAGATATGGGATGAGGATGATCTCACTCATGGGCAGAAGTTGAGAAGTAAGAACAAAAGAGAAACACAAAGTGGAACTTGGACTGGATTTGGTGTTTTGCTCCAAAATAAAGGGTTCTGTGGTGGAATGGGGTAGCTTTCAGGTTCGGGTGCATGATGGTGGAGGAGAACCTGAGGGTGAGAGTGTTTTGCAGAAAACTGAGAAATTATACACATGTACCAACAACTGTGTTTATTATTGACTGTAAACCATTAATCCCCCATAAAATAATGATGATGATGATGACAATAATAATCTTCTTCTAGCGTTTGCCCTTCTTTCGTAGTCAGTCAACAGCGTCACGTTGAGCCTGATGTAAAGTTTCGAGACCTCCTTTGAATCTGGAGAGGTGGCAGTCGTTGACTATGTGGGTCATAGTCTGTCTGGAGCCGCAGGGGCAGTTCGGGTCGTCTCTGGCTCCCCAGCGATGGAACATAGCGGCGCACCGGCCATGGCCTGTTCGATAGCGATTGAGGAGGGCCCAATCATAACGTGCTAGGTCAAAGCCGGGTTGACGCTTGCAGGGGTCTGAGATGAGGTGTTTGTTCTTTACCTCAGCTGACAATAATAATAATAATAATACACTATGGGGAATGGTATCTCTCTTCCTTTTTAAATTATCTTTATGTATTTATTGGATAGAGACAGCCAGAAATTGAGAAGGAAGGGGTAGATAGAGAGGGAGAGAGACAGAGAGACACCTGCAACACTGCTTCACCACTCACAAAGATTTTCCCCTGCAGGTGTGTGTGTGTGGGGGCGCTGGTATCTCCAGGAAGCCTGGTGCCCTATCTCCTTCCAGTGCTGCTGGGCCGGGCGTGGCCCACCCCCTCGGACTCATCATAATTTCTGCGGAGGCCTTTGAGTCTCTGCATGTGTCCCCGGAGCACAGCCTGGACCGTCTCATTGCGGAGTGTAAAGATAAAGGGGTTGAGGAAGGGGGTGAGGATGGCTGTGACCAAGGCCACAGTCTTGTTGACATCTACCGAGTGTGCCTTGCCTGGCTGGACGTATAAGAAGATGGTGCTGCTGTAGCCCAAGAAAACCAGCATCAGGTGCGACCCACAGGTGGAGAAGGCCTTGCGGCGGCTGCTGGCAGACGGCATCCTGACTACGGTGGCCACGATGTAGCCGTAGGAGATGAGGTTCACCAGGAAGGAGCTGAGCACGAAGGCCAAGGCCATGAAGAAGTCCCAGGCCTCCAGCAAGCGCGTGTCAGAGCAGGTCAGCTGCAGCAGGGGCGCGTTGTCACAGAAGAAGTGGTTGATGATGTTGCCATGGCAATAGTCCAGGGAGATCCGGGAGAGGACGGTGGGCACCATGGCAAGGAAGGGGATGGCCCAGGCAGCCCCTGCCAGCTGGCCACACACAGCCCAGCTCATCAGGGTGCCATAGCGCAGAGGGTGGCAGATAGCCATGAAGCGGTCCAAGGCCATGTCAGCCAGGATGAGGAAGGAGGTGGAGCCCAGGGAGAAGTAGAAGTAGAATTGGACCATGCAGCCAGAGAAGGAGATGGCCTTAACTGGGAGCAGGAGGTCTGACAGCATCCTGGGCACAGCGGTCATGGTCACCAAGATCTCTAGCAGGGAGAAGTTGCCCAGGAAGAAGCACATAGGGGTGTGTAGGTGTGAGCTGGCTGTGACCATGAGGATGATGACAACATTGCCCATGAAGGAGAGAAGATAGAGCAGGAGGAAGGGTCCATAAAGCAGGACCTGAAGCTCCCCGAAGGAGGAGAAGCCCAGGAGAAGGAATTCAGAAGGGTGACTCCGATTGGCCATGAGCCAGGCTGTCTGCTTGGGAAGGAAATGAGAGACTGAGAAAAACAATGGGGGGGAGGCAGGGAGGGGGAGAGACTGAGATAGATAGATAGATAGATAGATAGATAGATAGATAGATAGATAGATAGATAGGCAGATAGATGGATGGATGATAGATAGAATGCAGAGTGGGGGGAGTCGGGCTGTAGCGCAGCGGGTTAAGCGCAGGTGGCGCAAAGCACAAGGACTGGCATAAGGATCCCAGTTCAGGCCCTGGCTCCCCACCTGCAGGGGAGTCGCTTCACAGGCAGTGAAGCAGGTCTGCAGGTGTCTGTCTTTCTCTCCCCCTCTCTGTCTTCCCCTCCTCTCTCCATTTCTCTCTGTCTTATCCAACAATGACAACAACAATAATAACTACAACAATAAAACAACAAGGGCAACAAAAGGGAATAAATAAAATAAATACTAAAAAAAAAAAGAATGCAGAGTGGGGACCATGTGGGAAAAGGAAGACTGATGGGAGAGGGAGGAGGGAGAGAGCCACTGTACACAAAACAGAGGGAGAAAAATAGAGTGAGAGTGAGAGGATGTAGAGTGGGCAAGAGGAAGACAGATAAGAAGGGGGGATGGGAAAGAACCACTGACCACACAAAACAAATATGGAGACAAGAGACAGAGAGATGAGAGAGAGAGAGAGGAAGCAGAATGGGGCAAGTGGGAAGAGGAAGACAATGATGGGAGAGGAGAGAAGGAGAGAACCACTGACCACAGAACAAATATGGAGTCAGAGGGAGAGAGAGAGAGAGAGAGATGAGGATTTGAGGATTCAGGGAGAGGGTAAGAGAGAGAGGGTGTGGGAGGGAGAGGGAGAGGGAGAGGTGAGGATTCAGGGAGAGGGTAAGAGAGAGAGAGGTGAGGATTCAGGGAGAGGGTATGAGGGAAGGTGAAGATGGCAGAAGAGATTATAGAGAGCCTCTGCGCATAAAGCAAATATAGAGGCAAAGAAAGAGATCAGGGAGAAATGAGAGACAGCTCATTTAGTAAGGCACACTTCCTACCATTTGAGAAGTCTTGGGTTTAAACCCCCAGCACCACATGGGAGCACAAGGCATCATGGGGAGAATCTCTAAGGATGGTAGAGTGGAACTGTGGTGTTTTATTTTCTTTGTGTCTCTCCCTATATGTCTGAAATAAAAATAATTAAGTAAACCATGACCTGGGCATGGTGGAATAGTATATGCTTGAGTTCCCTTCACTATAAAAAGAAAAAAGAAAAACAAATCCAAACAAAAAGCTCAAACTTTAAAAAATATAGACTAGGTTAAGGGAAATAACATAATGGTTACACAAGGTATATCTAAGGTTCTGGTATCCCAGCTTGAATCCTTGACACCACCACCAGCCAGAGAACTGAGTAGTGCTTTGCTGAAAACAAAAATGACCAAAAAGAGCTGGGGGGAGGGGAGGGGAGAGAGAAGAGAGAGGATAACAGGAGCATATGGCCATCAGAGAGAAACAAAGAATTGCAGAAATAAAAACATGAAACCTGGGGGCCAGGTGGTGGCACACCTGGTTGAGCACACAAGCTACAGTGTGCAAGGACCCAGGTTCAAGTTTCTGGTCCCCACCTGCAAGGAAAAAGCTTCAGGAGTGTTGAAATAGAGCTGCAGGCATCTCTTTGTCTCCTTATCTACTCCTCCCCTCTCAACTTCTCTGTCTCTATCCAATAATAAATAAATAACATCAAAAATATGAAACCTTTGATATGAAGAGAAGAAAACAGAGAGGAATGGTTTAAGAAGAGACTATACGGAGGGCTGGGCAGTAGAGCACCAAGGTAAGCGCACATAGTACAAAATGCAAGAACCAGGGCAAGGATCCCAGTTGAAGTTCCCAACTCCCCACCTGCGGGGAGGTCGCTTCACAAGCAGTGAAGCAGGTCTGCAGGTGTCTATCTTTCTCTCTCCCTCTCTGTCTTCTCCTCCTCTCCCATTTCTTTCTGCTATATCTGACAACAGCAACAACAACAACAGTGAGGTGTGCTGGCACATAATTTAGGAAAACAAAATTGTACCCCTGAGATAATTACAGTCTTGTAAAACAACTTTATTCAGTTAAAACAAAAGTAAGACAGCACAGATATCAACATTTATGTATAAAGAATGAAGAAAATAAAATGAAAGAGAGAGGAGAAAATAAGTAAGCAGAAGAAATGGACAAGGATGGGAAGGGGAAAGGAATGTGGAAAGGGAAGGAGAATTATGACCAACTTGCCAGAAGCTCCCAGGTGAAGTTAAATTCTGGAGGTCTGTGTTATGACGTTGCACCAAGACTTCTTGAAAGAGTTCCTTTCAGGGATCAGGGAGACAGTGAAGTGGTAGCATCAGAGAGATCCCAGGTCCTTTTTTTTGTTTTTTTTCTTCAACCAATTTCCCTCTCTGTCTGTCTCTATCTCTGTCTTTCTCTCTCCCATCTCATTAGCACTAAAATACAAAGACAAATGGGTCTGATGCTTTCTCCCATAATGCCCCCAATGTTGTCCGATGGCAAATGACCAGAATGACTGAGATGTTTCAGGCTCTGTCTTTGCCACCACCAAACAAGAGCTGGCACCGCATTGGTCAAAAGAATAAGGAAAGATATAAAACAAAGGGTTCTTGTTTTCTGTTAAGGACACTTCTTCATTCACCTTTCTTTGGCTGGGATCACCAGGTTAGTTAATTAATTCACTTCTTCCCTTTAGACAGACTCTCTGGCAGAGATGAGGAGAATGGCCAGGAAACAGGATGACAGCAGCTCTACATGTGACGGATAAGACTTTAGCTTCTACCTGATGTCTCTGCTTTGTTGTCTTGAGGCCCCTGACTGCTTCCATTCTCATTTAATGGTTTGGGGCTTAAGTTATAGACCTGGATTTGAACTCTGGGTGGACACATTTGCTTGTGGTGAGACATAATCTATGCTCCTCTGTTCCCTCCTTCTCTGGGTCTCTCAGCTAACTCACTCAGAACAGGAAGTTAATAATGACAGTGCACCCTTTGATACAAACCACTGTGAACTTTTTAGAATTTTGTTTCAAAGGGATTGATTTCCCTCCGCCCCTCATTGTCTTGTCATGTACAATTGTCATAAAATGCATACTTGTTGATAAAAAATATAACTTGTGATAGTCAAGGAAACACACCACAACACACAGAAGCACCCAAGCTTAGCTTTCTCTCGTGCCATAGCTCTTCCCATGTGGTGCTAGGGTTAAAGTTCATGGCAGGATATGAGCCTTACCCAGTTGAACTATCTCCCTGGATCCTGGAATGCCAATCAGAAGAAGTGGATTCATCCCTCTGGCAACCAGCTCTATCCCCATCTCTCTGACAGACTTTGACAGTAGCTCTGAAATTTGCATCCAGCTCTGATAAACTCAAACCCAGTCCTCACACCCATGCTGCATGGAACAATCCAAGGCCACTCACCTCTGCCTCTAAGCAGTGCCTCCTCTATCACATGCTCCTGTTGAGAGACTCATTGTCTGGAGAGATGTCTGCTTATTGGGTCCAGTCTGTGACACAAGAGATACAAGGCATGCAGGTCCTTGGCTTGAGGCAGTGTGATCCTGCCCATGGGAGTGGACAGAGATCCCTGCTGGCATGAGCTGTGGTGCTCACTGGTGAGTGACCAGGGAGGCTAGCACAGCCCCCATCTTCATGTGATCATCTTCATAAACATTTACCCTGCACCACCACCAAGTGCAAGGCAGCAACCATGATGCAGGGTTGGAATGTGGGGAGGAAGTCCTGAGCACTGCAGGGACCAAGCCTCTGGTCCTCTCCCTTCTCTCCTAAGGATGGGCCTGCTTGGTTCTGTCTACTCACCATGCCTCTGAGCCCTAGGCTTCTTGATAAGGTTTTCAGCTGAGCTGATGCTAGGAGGAAGCTTACAGCCAACAGAACGTTCTCTGTGGGAATAATAGGGAAGCAGGGGTAGGGGTGGGGTCTCATGAGACTTGAGCACATTGGTGTTGCTGCTCCTTGGAATAATGAGACAGCCTCTGTTTGAAGAGGCACATTGGAGACAAGATCTGAGTGAAGATCTGAGTGTAGCAAAGCCCTGATGGCTTCATCTTGATTCTCTGCTGGTGCTGGTCTCTAGGCTTTTTCCTTCCTCCTGGGATTGTCCAAGAAAAGTGAGATCACAGAAACAGCAAAAGGGACGCATCCCAGATGAACTCCAGTTAATACAGGCTGGGTGGCTGGCTAGGGTTCTAGATAAAGCATTTATTTATTGTTTTAATTTCACATTAAAAATTTATAGCTATTTACCAGACTTTAAGAGGAGAGGGTATATTTCCACATCGCACCTGCACCTACAACCAAAAGTCTGTGCTCACAAGTTTTAGAAACAGTTTATTTGCTTTTTTAAATTTTTTTGTTGTGCTTTGTTTTGTTTTATTTTTGCAAGTCCATGAGTTTCCGTTTTCTAGATTCCACATATGAGTGAAACCATCTAATAGTTGTCTTTCATCTTTTGTTTTGCAAAACATAATCAGCTTTAGTTCTATTTGTTTTGTCCCAAAGGACATAAGATTATCTTTATTTTTGATTGCAGAGTAGTAATCCATGGAATATTTATCCCATAACTTCTTTAGCCAGTCATCTGTTGATGGTCATATAGGCTGCTTCCATTTTTTGGCTATTGTAAATAATGCAGCTATAAACATAATGGTGCATATGTCTCTTGAAATAAGTGTTACAGTGAGAGCATTTACTTGGAGATTTTGCCCCTCTTCTCAGAGCCAGAGTTTGGAGAGTAGGAGAAATAGGGAATATGGGGTCCTGGACCACAGCAACCTCCTGTCCAAATACTCCTGTGCTATCTATAGAAGTTAGGGAGTGTATCTGCTTAAATTAGGGGTAACTAGCCTATAACTGAAGGCAGGACCCAGATTGTCACATCTGGGGAACTGTTTAATTTGGTGGGTAGTAAGGAGATAAATCCACTGAAAATGAAGGGAAAGGTCATATGGTAGAGGAGTAAGCTCTCTGATAAACCGAGTCACAACCTTGGAGTTTAGACTTTGTGGCTACTCCCAGACAGAAATAAAGATAGAGTAGGATCAAGCAAAGCACTGGAGACAGTGACTATGACCTTGGGGTCTAGGAGGATAGTAGGGGGTTGACCAGACTTTTTCTAAAAATGAAAAGATAAAAAAACTAATCCAAGATAAAATGTGTTTATTTTTATCATCATATAGTATGTGAAACTCACATTCAGGTCTTTGGAGATGGGTGGGGCACATGCAGACAAAAGAGATCTTGTCTTCAGATCCTGATCATCTAAGTTACTTATTCAGATTTTTCTTTCTTTCTTTCTCTCTTTCTTTCTTTCTTTTTTTCTTTCTTCCTTTCTTTCTTCCTTTTGTTTTTTAAACTGGTGGGATTAATGGTTTACAGTAAATACAGTTGTTGATACATGTATAAATTTTCTCAATTTCTGCAAAACACTATCACCCTCAACCTAGGTCCTCCTCCACCATCTTGCACCAGGACCTTGAAGCACTTCTTGAATACCCTCCTCCATCAGAATCCTTCTTTTGGTGCAATACTCTAAATTCAGTCGAAATTCCACTTTGTGTTTCCTCTTTTTGTTTTTATTTCTCAACTTCTGTCTAAGAGTGAGATCATCCTATATTCTTCCTTCTCTTTCTGGCTTATCTCACTTCACATGATTCCTTCAAGTTCTATCCAAGATGAGGTAAAGAAGGTGAATTCATCATTCTTAATAGCTGAGTAGTATTCCATTGTGCATATAGACCAAAACTTGCTCAGCCATTCATCTGTTGTTGAACACTTAGGTTGCTTCCAGGTTTTGGCTGTTACAAATTGTGCTGCTATGAGCATAAGTATACACAAATCTTTTTGGATGGGTGTTGCCGGGATAGCTTCGCGGGTGGGAGAGAGAAGACCAGGAACTCATGGCTGAGCGGGAACGTAATCCAATGTTCTGTTGATCAGAAAAGAATCTGCCTTTATACCTTCTGAAGTGGGAGTGGCAGGTTGGAAAAAAGGAAATGACTAGGAGAGGGTGCTGAGCAGAAAACGAGCATGAAGGTAGCATCCCTTTCATCTAACCAGTGAGGATTAAACCAATTCCCTTGCAGGCAGGGCAGGTCTCAGACAAGACAATGATTATGTAAATAGACCACAGTGTTAAGCAATGCAAGGGAAGCTGGTGTGATGACCAACACAGATATAAACAGAAGAAGAATTAGCCAAAGGAGAAATGATGACCAATAAGGTGTGTTTGGTTCCTTAGGATAGATCCCCAGGAGAGGAATTTCAGGGTCATAGAGTAGGTCCACTTCTAGGCTTTTGAGATTTCTCTGTACTGCTCTCCACAGAGGTTGGACCAACTTACATTCCACCAGCAGTGCAGGAGCATTCTCTTACCCCCACAACTCAAACATTTGTTGTCACTATCCTTTCACACGATAGTGAAGTGGCATCTCACTGTTGTCTTTGCATGTCTCTGACAATCAGTGATTTGGAACATTATTTTCCATATGATTACTGGCCTTTTGGATATCTTCTTTGGTGAATATTTTGTTCATATCCTCTCCCCCATTTTTGGATGGGGTTATTATTTTATTTTTCCTGAGTTTGGTGAGCTCTTCATATATTTTTGGCACTTAGCCTTTTGTCTGATGTATGGCATGCAAAAATCTTCTCTTATGTGAAGTTCAGTGGGTTAAGTACACATGGTGCAAAGGGAAAGGACCAGCATAAGGATCCTGGTTCGAGCCCCCTGCTCCCTACCTGCAGGGAGAATGCCTCACAAGTGGAGAAGCAGGTCTGCAGGTGTCTTTCTCTCCCCCTCTCTGTCTCACCTCCTCTTTTGATTTCTCTCTGTCCTATCCAACAACATCAATGGCAACAATAACAACAACAATAAGGGCAACAAAATGGGAAAAATGGTCTCCAGGAGCAGTGGATTCATGGTGCAGGCACTGAACCCCAGTGATAACCCTGGAGGCAAAATAAAATTAAATTAAAATAAAAAATAGAATTAAAATAGAGTAAAAAAAAATCTTATCTTACTATGTATGGAGTTTCTTTGTTTGGATGGTCATTTCTTTTGCTATGAAGAATCTTTTCAACTTGCTATAGTCCCACTAGTTTATTTTTGTTTTTGTCCTCTTTGCAGTAGGAATTGTGTCATTGAAGATGCCCATAAAATTTGATGAAAAAGAGTCCTTCCAATATTTTCCTCTAAGTATTTGATATTTTCTGGTCTAACATCCAAGTTCTTGATCCATTTGAAATCTAATTTTGTGTGTAGTGAAACGTAGTGATTCAGTTTCATTCTGCATGGTTCAACTGAATTTTCCCAGGCCTCTGTTGAAGAGACTTTCCTTTCTCCATTTAATAGTTTGTGCCCCCTTCTCAAAAATTGGATATCCATAGATGTAGGGTCTAATTTCTGGTCTCTCAATTATACTGCACTGGTCAGTGTGTCTAGTTTTGTTCCAGCACCAGGCAGTTTTTATTACAATCGCCCTGTAATATAGCTTGAGATCTGGGAGTGTGATGCCTACAGTTCTTTTCTTTTCTTTTTTCCTCAAGTTTGCTTTGGTGCACAGGGTGGGGGGGGGGGAGTAGATAGCCCAATGGTTATGCAAACAGACTCTCATGCCTGAGGCTCCAAAGTCCTAGGTTCAATCCCACGCACCACGATGATTGTAAGTATTTTATGGTTCCAGATAAATGTTTGTAGCTTTTGTTTGATTCTGTTAAAAACATTAGTGGGACTTTGTTGAGGATTGCATTAGATTTTTATATGACTCTGGGTAGAATAGTAATTTTAATGCTGTTAATTCTTCTAATCCATGAACATGGGATATTTTCCACTCTTTTGTATCTTTTTCTATTTTTTTTTTCTGAGTAGTGACATAATTGTCATTATACAAACCCTTCTCTCTCTCTTATTATGTCTATAGACATTTTACTGGTTTTTTTCCTGCTATAGTAAATGGGACTGATTTCTGGATTTCTTCTTCTGACTTGGTGTTTACAGAAAGAAATGACATAGACTTTTGTATATTAATTTTGTAGCTTGAAACCTTACTATATTTCTTGATTATTTCCAGGTCTTTCTGCTGGATTTGTTAGATTTTCCTATGTATACTATCATATCATCAGCAAATAGTGACAATTTAACTTCTCTATCAATTTATATCCATTTAATTCCTTTCTTGTGCCTAGTTGCTATTAAAATTTTATGTGAATGGAGACATAGTAGCTGCTATAAGTACTGCCAGTAATGGGATCCAGGGCCTCATTCAAGTTCTCCACTCTAATAAAGGGGCCATCTTCCTGGTCATAATTTAGAATGTTTTGTAATGAAGTCATTGTTTGAATTTGAAAGGCTAAAGGAAAAAAAAAATGCATTACTTGAGAGATGAGTTTCACAGCAAAAGAAACCACCACCCAAACAAGGAGATCCATTACAGAAAGGGAGATCTTTACATGCCATACATCAATCAAGAAGCTAATAACCAAAGTAAATAATTAGCTCACCAAACTCAGCAGAAGCAGCAACAACAACAAAATGACCCCATTCAAAAATGGGGAGAGAAGATGAAAAGCATATCTACCAAAGAAGATATCCAAAAGGCCAACAAGCATATGAATAAAAGTCTCCAAGTTATTGATTTAAGGAGAAATGCAAATAAAGACAACAATGTTTCTCACTCCTGTGAGAATGTCATACATCAGAAAACGTAACATAACAAATGCTAGAGAGGTTGTGGGGACAAAGGAACCCTCCTGCACTGTTGGTGGGAATGTAAATTGGTCCAACCCCTATGGAGAGCAGCCTGAAGAACTCTCAGAAGCCTAGACATGGACCTATTCTATGACCCTGCAACTCCTCTCCTGGGGATCTATATACACAACAGAATACTACTCAGTTATTAAAAATGATGAATTCACCTTCTTCACCTCATCTTGGATGGAACTTGAAGATATCATGTTAAGTAAGATAAATCAGAAACAGAAAGATGAATATGGGATCATTTCCCTCACAGGCAGAAGTTGAAAAACAAGATCAGAAGAGAAAACACTAAGCAGAACGTAGACTGAAGTTGGTGTATTGCACCAAAGTCAAAGACTCTGGGGGCGGGGGTAGGTTCAAGTTCTGGAACATGATGACAGAGGAGAACCTAGTAGGGGTTGTATTATTATATGGAAAACTGGGAAATGTTAAGCATGTATAAACTATTGTATTTTACTCTCAACTGTAAACCACTGATCCTCCAATAAAGAAATTTTAAAAAATGCTGGAGAGGTTGTGGGGGGCAAAGGAATCCTCCTTCACTGCAGGTGGGAATGTAAATTGGTTCAACCCCTGTGTAAAGCAGTCTGGAGAACTCTCAGGAGCCTAGAAGTGGACCTACCTTAAGACCTAGCAATTCCTCTCCTGGGGATCTATCTTAAGGAATCAAATACACCCATCCAAAAAGATAGGTGTATACCTATGTTCATAGAAGCACAGTTTGTAATAGCTAAAACCTGGAAGCAACCCAGGTGCCCAACAACAGATGAGTGGCTGAGCAAGTTGTGGTCTATATATACAATGGAATACTATTCAGCTATTAAGAATGATGAATTAACCTTCTTTACCTCATCTTGGATGGAGCTTGAAGAAATCATGTGAGGTGAGATAAGCCAGGAAAAGGATAAACATAGGATGATCTCACTCATAGACAGAAGTTGAAAAACAAGAGCAGAAGGGGATAAACAAAGCGGAAGTTAGATTGGATTATTTTGTACCAAAGTAAATGACTCTGGGACAAGGAAGAGTGTCCATGTCCTGGAACAGGATGGTGGAGGAGAATCTAGTTGGAGTGTTAGAGTGTTATGTGGAAAACTGAGAAATGTTACACATGTACCAACGACTGTATTTTACTGACAACTATAAACCATTAATCCCCCCCCCCCATAAAGAAAAGAAAAATTGAGATGCATTTTTCCCAGAGGGAGCCATCTGGGGTTACACTATAGTTATTTTGGCATATGTACCTTTATAAGGAAGGAAGGAAGCTTCCAGGGACCCCAATAAAATTGTGTTGTCTCTGCTCAGTCTGCTCTATTATTTCCTTGGGACTCTTGACTTGTGTCTTTGCACAGCCAGACTCAGTCCCCTTGTATACACTGTGCCAGCCATGTATTCTAACTCAGTCTCTGGTGCCATGAGCTAATATTGACACTGTTACAACTGCGAAGGATGCCCTTTTTCTTCTGCTTTTTGACATAAACCCAACCTCAGAAGGCTCAATAACTACACGGTTGGTTGGGACCTGGCTGGGGAAAGATGTGCTAGTGTGGAGGATAGCTGTGAGTGAATGGCAGAGACTACTGAGCAAGCCCTTCTCCCTTGTGTTGTGGATGAGGAGAGAAGAAATGATCCTAGGTGCTTGGATTATTTTTTTTTCTTGAAATGTACCAGGAACTTTGTTGTTGTTGTTGTTTTGTTTTGTTTTATTTTGTTTTGTGATGTCTTCTGATTCCCAAAGCTCCACATTTCTGTTGGGATTCTTCAATCACTTGCGTCTCTCTCCACCCCTGCCCTTCACCAGTGGTTTTTCAACACCTCCTTGGAGATTTTCACTGCTGGCAGAATTTAGAGAGGAGGATGTTACCAAGACGACTCATGGATGAGTCAGGGGATGGGTGGCCATCTGTCTGACAGTGTTCAGGAATATGCTGCTCTTGGGCCCCCTGACAGATGGCCTTGTGGGAGAGCAGCAGCAGCGTGTAGGTCAGGAGTGGGAAGGGATCTTCACTTTCCTGGTGGTTTACTCTGGAGGTGACCTGGAGTACTGTGAAGTCTAGCTGGTCTGCTTGCCTGGTGGTGTGTCAAGGAAGGGACTCAGTATAACTGCTTGGTGTGTGAACTGCTCAGTTGTGCTGTCTGAGGGACTAAAGCCTGTGAGATTCCCTGGATAAACAGTGGGCTCCAGTTTAGGCTGTTTTTCCTCCTCCTCCTCTTCTTCCTCATTCTCCTCTTCCTTCTCATTCTCTTCCTCCTCATTCTCCTCTTCCTCCTCCTTTTCTCCTCTTCTTTCTCCTTTTCTTCCTCCTCATTCTTTCTTCTTCCTCCTCCCCTGCCTATTTCTCCTCCTCACCCTCTCCTATTTCTCTTTCTTTATCATATTCTTCTCCTCCTACTTCTCTGTCCCTTTATCCTTCTTCTTTTCTATAGAGACTGAGAGAAATTGAGAAGGAAAGGACAGAGAAGGAAACACACTTGGAGCATTACTTCACTGTGTGTGAAGCTTACCCTCCCCAACAAATGGGGACCAGGGGCTTGAACCTGGGTCCTTGCACATGGTAATGTATGTACTACACCGGATGCTCCACTACATGGGCCAAAGCTTTGTCTTCTTGGTGTTGGGTTGCCTATTTTATGCAGTAAACTTCATACACTTTATTTGTCAAACTTTGCTCTTCCTGAATGTATCAAAGCAATAGAAAGCTTTTTCAAGATCATCCCAAAGTTCCAGTATGGAAGGGGCTGCCCTGACCTGAAAGGTCAGAGCGTGAAGACAAACAAATCCTTGGTTTGTGATTTTCTTCTATGTGGTTTATTTTCTTTCGTTATTGTTATTTATTTATTTATTATTGGATAGAGACAGAGAGAAATTGAGAAAGAAGTGAGAGGTAGAGAGGGAAAGAGAGAGACACCTGCATATTAGATGTCAGGCTCAGGCAAAAACTAGTAAAGTCACGGGCCCTTTGGACTATACCTAAAATAGACCTACTAGCCATTTCCAAAACAGAGACTCCAAATCTTCATCTGCAACATTCCAACCTTTGGATTCATGATTAGCCAAGGATTTGTTTGGCTTTATATGTTAACTCTTTTTTCAGCCACCCACCAGTTTCCAGATGCCAACTGGACTTCCCTGGGCAGACGACTCCATCAATGTGTCCCGGAGAGCTCTGCTTCCCCAGAGCCCTGCCCCACTAGGGAAAGAGAGAGACAGGCTGGGAGTATGGATTGACCTGACAATGCCCATGTTCAGTGGGGGAAGCAATTACAGAAGCCAGACCTTCTACCTTCTGTATCCCACAGTGTCCCTGGATCCATACTCTTACAGGCTTATAGAATAGGAAAGCTATCAGGGAAGAGGATGAGATACAGAGTTCTGGTGGTAGGAATTGTGTGGAATTATACCCCTCTTTTCCTATGGTCTTGTCAGTGTTTCCATTATGTAAATAAAAATTAAAAAAAATAAGAGTGGACCTAAAATGAGTGCAACGTAGAATGTTCCCAGTTGTCCATGAACTGTGAGCTTAGACTGACAGGGACTCAGAGCTCACAGAGACTCTTGTGCTAAATGAATAGATACAGGCCAAAGGTCAAATCAATGAGGTAAATAGTAAATATTTATATGCTTTCCTCATCCTCTCTGCCCAAATCAAACTTTCTTGCCTTTTTCTCTATTCTGACACCATCTTTCCAGACAATACATTTAGTCTACCTGCAGGCTGTCAAGCTCAGGCAAAAATTACTAAAGTCATAAGCCCCTTGGAACATACCAAAAATAAACATCCTAGCTTCTTCCCACATAAAGAAACCTAATTTTGTCTGCTTTATCCCTACCTCTGGGTCCCTGTTTATTAAACTGCTTGTCCTGCTTTATCTCTTAATGACTTTCAGCCACCAAGTTGCAGACACTACAAGTACTCCACCCTGATTTCCCTGGGCAGATAATCTCACTAGTGTTTCCCAGTCTCACCTTAAAGCCTTACCCACTAGGGAATGGTAGAAACAGGCTGGGGGTATAGATCAACCTGCCAATGCCCACATTCAGCAGAGAAGCAATTATAGAGGCCAGACCTTCCATCTTCTGCACCCAAAATAGAATTTTGGTTCATACTCCCAGGGGATAAAGAATAGGGACATTTCAGGGTGGGATGGTAGCAGCAGTGGGTTAAGTGCATATGGCACAAAGTGGAAGGACTGGCATAAGGATCCCAGTTTGAGCCCCTGGCTCCCCACCTGCAGAGGAGTCACTTCACAAATGGTGAAGCAGGTCTGCAGGTGGCTATCTTTCTCTCCCCATCTCTGTCTTGCCCCCACTCCATTTCTCTCTGTCCTATCCAAAAAAAAAATGACACCAATAACAACAACAATAATAATAACCACAACAACAACAAAACAACAAGGGCAACAAAAGGAGGGAAAAAAATGGCTTCCAGGAAGAGTGGATTCATGGTGCAGGCACCAAGCCCCAGCAATAACCCTGGAGGCAAATAATAATAATAACAATAATAATAATAATAATAATAATAAAGAATAGGGACGTTTCCAGTGGAGGAAATGGGATATAGTACTCTCGTGGTGGAAACTGCATGGAATTATACCCCTGTTATCTTACAATCCTGTTAATAATTATTAAATCACTAATAACTAATAAAAATTAAAAGGAAGGAAAAGAATTAGTGGGGATCTCCCTGACATCCTCAAATGAGAAGCTGGGGATATAGGGAATGGATGGGTCCATAATAGACTTCTTTTTTTTTAATATTTATTTTATTTATTTATTCCCTTTTGTTGCCCTTGTTGTTTTATTGTTGTAGTTATTATTGTTGTTGTTGTTGGATAGGACAGAGAGAAAATGGAGAGAGGAGGGGAAGACTGAGAGGAGGAGAGAAAGATAGACACCTGCAGACCTGCTTCACTGCCTGTGAAGCGACTCCCCTGCAGGTGGGGAGCCGGGGTTCGAACCGGGATCCTTATGCCGGTCCTTGTGCTTTGCGCCACCTGCGCTTAACCCGCTGCGCTACATCCCGACTCCTGACTTTTTTTTTTAAAGAATTTATTTATTAATGAGAAAGATAGGAGAAGAGAGAGAGAAAGAACCAGACAGCACTCTGGTACATGTACTGATGGGAATTGAACTCAGAACCTCATGCTTTAAAGTCCAATGCTTTATCCACTGAGCCACCATAGTAGACTTCTTAAGGCAAGCCAGCCTCAAGAGATGATGTTCTTTCTACTTTGGCAGCTCTTTAAGCTGAGATTCTTTCTACCCTCTTTTTCCTTCTTCCATCTTCCTCTCTCTGCTTTAACACAGTAATATTACACTCACATACTATCTAGGAAATCCATAATCCAAGAACCAGAACTCATACTTTCAAAGAAATCTAAGCAAATTTAATGTGGTTCAAATATATTTAAATGTAAACGGTAATGCCTGATATTTTTATCCTTATAAACATTACCTTAAAATATGAATACAGGATTTTCTAAGGAAGCCACAAATCCCAGCATACCAAAGGAAAAAAAAGACACTCAAATGTTCACTGCATAAAATGGAATGTTTTAGTACAAAAACTCTATAAAGTATGACTATCGTAAACTTGATTTATGAAGTCTTTTACAGTGCGACAGGTTTTCTGAGAGAAATATCTCTATTTTTAAAAACATGGAAAGAGCTCAACTTTATTCAAAATTAAAGGACAAACTTTGACAAGATTTCTGGCTTTGTTTTGAAAATACTGAAAATTTAGTAAGATTGGAATAACAAAATAGACCACTTTGTGGGCCCCCCATAGGACCTTGCCCTCAACTTGGATCAACCACAGTAGAGAATGTTCCATCCTCCGAAGGGAGGATGGACAACAGACTCTATGCTACACTTGAGGAAGATGGCTCGATATTGGGGCAGCTTGGAATGTTCCTACTCATGACCACAGAATGTGAGCTGAGATCTACAGGGATGCAGAGGTCACATAGGCTTCTAAGTTGAATATGGGCCCCAGATCACATCAAATAGATGGGGTATTACAGTCAACAATATTTTTACCCCTTTCCCATAGTAGGTAGCTACTCTCTTCCCTGATTCAGCTTTCTATCCCTTTTCCAGTCATGACATCATCTCTCCAGACAATAACTTGGATCCATCTGCATATCAGATTTCAGGCTCAGGGGAAAAAATAAAACAAAACTAGTATAGCCACAGGCCCTTTGGAATATAACTAAAATATGCCTACTAGCTATCTATAAAATGGAGTACCCCCCAACTCTTCATCTAAACTATTATAGTATTTAAGTTCATGATTGGTCAACAATTTGTTTGGCTTTATATGTTAACTCTCTTTTCAGCCACCAGGTTCCAGATGCTAGCAGGATACCAACCAGACCTACCTTGACAGACAACCCCACAAATGTGTCCTGGAGCTCCACTTCCCCAGAGCCCCACCCTAAAAGAGAGACAGGCTGGGAGTATGAATCGACCTGTCAACGCCCATGTTCAGTGGGGAAGCAATTATAGAAGCCAGACCTTCTACCTTCTGCATCCCACAATGACCCTGGGCCTATACTCCCAGAGGGTTAAAGAATAAGGAAGCTATCAAGGGAGGGGATGGGATATGGAGTTCTGGTGGTGGGAATTGTGTGGAGTTGTACCATTCTTATCCTATGGTTTTGTCAATGTTTCCTTTTTACAAATAAATAAATAAATAATTAGTAAGACTAGTAGTCATATTTCAGACAATGTGCTGAGAATTGAGCAGTGTATATGATAGACACGGTCTGCTTCCTCTAGACCATATGTGGTGAAGACTGATGTTACCATTAGTAATAAAAACATGCAGGGCTGACAAGTAGCATAATCAAATGCAGAAGACTTAGGTGCCTGAGGCTCTGAGGTTCCAGGTTCAATCCCCTGTACCACTATATGCCTGAGTTGAGCAATGCTCTAATATATATAGATCCTTTCCCTCTCTCCCATTCAAATAAATTAAAAAATAAAAATAAAAACATGAAATTACCATACATGATGAAAACATATATATGCATTCACTCAGCAACTCGCATAATTACAAATAGAGGTTCATCTCGAGGAAGAAAGCTATGAAGTTGTCTTAGGTATGGAAGTGAACTTGGGAAGAAATCTCGCAAAGATATCTGGGCAGAAAGGGGGACTGAGTTGTGTTGAAGTTGCCACAGAAATTTCAATCCTACAGGTAACCAGCCCTCCAGAGAACTCTAGAGTCAGGATGACCTTCTAGGGTTTTCCTGAGTTGTGTCAGCAAACAACATACAGGATGACAACTGTATCCACAGGCTACTGAGTGTGGCTGCCTCACGGAGGAGTTATCATCTTGGAGATGCATCTCTTTCATTGAGGGCATATAATGGGGGAGAGATTCAGCTGTGAAGTGGGGCAACAAAGGCCTGGATAGGGCATCTGGGAAAATGCACATAATATTTCCCAATTTAACTGAAGAGAACTTAACGGGGAACGCAACAAGTTTTCAGAGTTTGGATAAAGCATAGACAAGAGAGTAGACTTGGTAACTGGGTGGTGGCGATCCTGGTTTAAGTATACAGTTTCCATTCACAGATATCTGGGTTCAAGTCTCCACTCTCCCACCTATAGTGGTTAACTTTCACAGTAAAGCAGTCTTGCAAACATCTCTGTTTTCCTCTTCCTCTCAATTTCTCTCTGTCCTATCAACATAAGTCATGTTTAAAAAAAATATTTAAAAAAAGAGCAGACTTAGTTTTTGACATAATAAAAACCTCCTGAGATTTTGACTGAATTTGTAGTGAATCTACATGATTAATTTGGAGAACTGACAAGCAAATAAAAATGAATCTTTTGATTCATGGGAATAGAATAGCGCTTTGTGTATTTAAGTCTTCCTTATTCTGCTCACCAGTGCTTTACAGTTTTAAGTGTATAGGTGTGCATATATTTTGCTAAATACATCCCCTAGCTTTTCATGCTTTTAAATGTTTCTATAAATTATATTTTTATTTCCTATTTCTCATGTTTACTGCTGGTATATGGCAAAACAATATATTTTTTACAGATCGAGATTTTATCCTGTGGCTTTGAAATAACTAGTTCTTGAGCTTGTTTGTGGACTTCTCAAAATTTTCTACATATAGTATTGTGACATCTGAGGATAAATAATTTCATTTCTTTATTTCTTAAATTGTTTTGATGTTATTATCTTGTTACATTAACTAGGATTTAAGTTCCATGATAGTATTAGGCATTTTTTTAAAGAAAACACCTGTAGCACTGCTTTATTTTACCAGGTCCACCAATACCAGGTCCCGTGCTCAGAATTTTAAATCAGTGGTTGTTGATTGTCAGATGCTTTTTCTGCCTTTCTTGAAGCAATCATGTGGTTTTTCTCCTTAATTCTGTTAGCATGGTAATTATAGTAATTAATTTCCCAGTGTTAAATCAATCCTTCATTTTTGGAATAAAAGCACTGATTTCTTATGAAATTTTATTTTCCTTGGAGATTGCTGGATTTGATGTTTTATTATTCTCTTAAAGAATTTTGCATCTATGCTTACAAGGAGTATTGAGTTTTTATGGTATCTTTGGTATCAAAGTAATCCTGTTCTTTAAGATACATTGGGCAATGGTCCCTTCTCGTTAAATCTCTAGACTTTGTGTAAGATTTGTGATATTGCTTATTCCTTAAACTTGTGATGTAATGCTCCAAGTATATTTTTCTAGGTTTGTATCAGTGTGATAAAGTTTTTTTCTAAAGATTTGATTTATTTATTCATGAGAAATGATAGGAGAGAGAGAAAGAACCAGACATCATGCTGGTACATGCGCTGCTGGGGATTGAGCTTGGGACCTCCTGCTTGAGAGTCCAAAGCCTTATCCACTGCACCACCTCCCGGACCACAGATTAAATTTTTTTTAACAATTAATGTCATTAATGTACCACGTATAGGCTTTAATTGCCTTGTTTCTTATTTAGTTAATTATGGAAGCTTTTACTTTTCAACATGTTTTCATTTTTTTCATGTTTTTCATTTATTTCTCTTATATTTTGATCTTCAATTAAAAAATAAAATAAAGTCATTGGTTGCGGCTATGATGGGCAATGGATCTTCTCTATTACATGATCTCAATATTACATTTCAATAAAAAGTCTTTAGAATATAATTTGGTGCCAATATAAGTGTTAACTTCAGTATACTCACATCTTGACTTACAAATCCCAATTCTAGGAAGTTATTCCAGGAATATAAATGTGTTTGAACTTCTGCGTGTCTAAAATAATTAACAACATCATAATTCCATAGTGAAAAAGGAAGGACTGCAAAAACTGGTCAGTAGAGGGTTAGCTGGAAAAGAATATAATATACATGTGATATAATACAATGTATAAAGCAAGGGTAACATATTGAGGTAGGAATGTGTTTTTTTTTCTTTTTTAAAATTTCTTTATTAGGGGATTAATGATTTATATTTGACAGTAAATACAGGAATGTGTTTTTTAGGAGTGAGAAAAGATCATTGAACGTATTTTCCAGAATTTTCCTTCAAAACAAAATGTAGGCAGATACTTAAGAAATTTCTGGGGGGGTGGGAGTGGGTGGGAGGAATGGGTCACAGTCTTTTGGTAGTGGGAATGATGTTTATGTATACTCCTAGCAAAATGTAGACATATAAATCAGTAGTTAATTAATAATGAGAGGGGGAAAATCAATTGTATGTCTCAAAGTTTTTCAAAATACAAACTGAATCTTTCTAATATATAGGCTGTGTATTTGATATGCGGACTCTCTCAAAAGCCTAGACCAAGTAGATTAGAAGCATCCAATAGCACAGATATATACAAGATACTGGATACTGTACAGCAAACCATAACAAAAGGACTTTTCAAAGTTAACCCAATTAACAAATAATGTGATGATAACAGTAACTATCGATTGTCTTTTTGAACCCTAAGACAGCAGGAACCTCACATCTCCACTATAGAGCCCCCAACTTCCCCCAGTCCTGGAACCCTTGGATAGGGCCCACTTTCCGGTATGCCTCTCCCAATCCATACCAAATAATATTGCATCCGCCGATCACAACCTAACCAACGCAACGATTGCCACCTCAACATGCTTCACCTCAGACTGTGTCCAGAGACTTCACGTGTGGAATGACAACCCTTTAGCTTCATTACTCGGGTGAGACCTTTCCTTTTATAGTACACTCTAATTTCATCTCAGGTGGTTCACTTTCTAACAAAGTCCCAAAACCTAGATATACAGCAGTTTCTGTGAGAGAGAGCTTATGTTCACACGTATCCATAAACTACTGCAAAATATATACCTGAAAGCAGAAGTACACTAGAGTTTGCAGTGAGTACCTCCCTACCACTTCCTCTCCACTATTCCAAGCTTTGGGTCCATGATTGTTCAACAATTTGTTTGGCTTCATATGTTAACTCTCTTTTCAATCACCATGTTCCAGATGCCTTCAGGATGCTGGCCAGGCTTCCCTGGATTGAAGACCCCACCAATGTGTCCTGGAGCTCAGCTTCCCCAGAGACACACCCTACTAGGGAAAGAGAGAGGCAGACTGGGAGTATGGACTGAGCAGTCAACGCCCATGTTCAGCGGGGAAGCAATTACAGAAGCCAGACCTTCTACCTTCTGCAACCCTCAATGACCCTAGGTCCATGCTCCCAGAGGGCTAGAGAATGGGAAAGCTATCATGGGAGGGGGTGGGATATGGAGATTGGGTGGTGGGAATTGTGTGGAGTTGTACCCCTTCTACCCTATGGTTTTGTTAATTAATCCTCTCTTAAATAAAAAAATTAAAAAAAAAAAGAAAAAAGAAATTTCTGTAAATTGCAAGGCAGTCTGGTCGTACTTGGGCCATTTGAGAAACTGGAAGGAAGATTATATTGACATTCTCAGAATATGTAGGTATACCTAAAATGAAACCCCCCAGATCCAGATAAATGTTTTGTAACTCTCATTTGTTCTGTCTCACTCTAGCACCAAGCAGATTTCAATTTCCACTTTGTCAGTTGTCCCAGGTTGTAAATATAACTGCGTACATTAGGCTGTCTGTATGTTCCTTCTACTTGCAAGGCCCTGGCTGGCAATCAGAGCCATGCCTTAGAAACAAATGACTGCAAGTATCTGGCTTGCAGCGCATACATAGACACACATTGTCAGATGACACATAACTGGGGAGTGTGGCTGGAAACGGAGAGCAGGACCTCTTTCTCCACAGCACTGTGGAAGGCCCAAGAAAGCTAGGAATAAAACAGATAAAGGCCAGGTGGTGGCAGCATATCTGCTCCATTCATTGGGGAAACTGACGATCCTTCCTAGCAGACTGAATCCACATGGATCCCAGTCACTTTTTTTTTTTTTTAATTTTTTATTTAAGAAAGGATTAATGAACAAAAACATAAGGTAGGAGGAGTACAACTCCACACAATTCCCACCACCCAATCTCCATAACCCACCCCCTCCCATGTTAGCTTTCCCATTCTCTAGCCCTCTGGGAGCATGGACCCAGGGTCGTTTAGGGTTGCAGAAGGTAAAAGGTCTGGCTTCTGTAATTGCTTCCCCGCTGAACATGGGCGTTGACTGGTCGGTCCATACTCTCAGAAGGCTAGACATGGACCTTCCATATGATCCAGTAATTCCTCTCCTGGGGTTATACCCCAAGGACTCCATAACACCCAACCAAAAAGAGGTGTGTACTCCTATGTTCATAGCAGCACAATTCATAATAGCTAAAACCCAGTCACTTTCAAAGCCAGCAACAGGCAGCTCCTGACAGCTTTTAACCTGACCTGTTGACTGGCTACGGAAAAACTGGCAAATGCTAGAAGAAGAAGGGGTGAAGCAAGGCTGCAGGTATCTCTCTCTCTCTCTCTCTCTCTCTCTCTTTCTATGTACCTCTTTCTCTCTCAGTTTCTGTCTCTATCCAATAACTAAATTAATTCAATAATTTTAAATGGGTAAAGGAGTCATCACGCTGTGTGGGGGATTTTTTTTTTTTTTTTTGTAAAGTCAAGGCTTCAACTAGTCTAATATGCAGACTTTTGGAGACCCTGGTATATATTTTTTGAGGTCCACTGTGGCATCTGCTATTGAGGATAGGGGCTGATTATGGATGCAAATAGCTAAGATGATTTTTGGAAGCCTCTGGGGGTAAGGGACAGAAAGGAGGATGGTTTTAGAGTCTGAGAAAGCTTCTGGAACTCTACACTTGGGCCTCAGGGAAAGGCTGTCCTACTATCTGATGATTGAGATGTCAAGTTTTCCCACTACAGGCAGACATAAAGAAGTTCTACAGCTTAATTGGTCAGAAACAGGAATAAGTAAAAAAGTTTGTTGTTCTCTCTCCAGACTGATTGCATAGGGACTTCTGAACTTGGGCTAATTAAGAACAGGTACCTCTGTGACTAAGTCCCCATGGAAAAGAGGAGGTGGGAGGGAAGAAAGAGGATGAGAGGAAGTAAGGGAGAAACCCTTAGTTCCCCACAACACTGATACTTAGGGATTTTTTTTCCTCCTAAGTTCCTTCTAACCAACAGTTCCCTTCTTCTTTCTTTCTTTTCTTTTTCTTTCTTTCTTTTCTTTTTTTTTTTTTTACTGGTGATTTAATAATGATCAACAAGATTGTGGGAAAAGAGGGGTACAATTCCATACAATTCCCACCACCAAAGTTCTGTAGCCCATCCCTTCCATTGGAAGTTTCTCTTTTCTTTATCCCTCTGGGAGTTGAGTCAAAATTCTTTATGGGATGCAGAAGGTAGAAGGTTGGCCTTCTGTAATTGCTTCTCCACTGGAAAGGGGCATTGACAGGTTCATCAATACCTCCAGCCTGCTTCAGTCTTTCTCTAATTGGGCAGTGTTCTGGGGAGGTGGGTTTCCAGGACACATTGGTGAGGTTGTCTGCCCAAGGAAGTCATGGTAGCATCTGTAACTTGGTGAACTTGGTGGCTGAAAAGCCTTAAGCTATAAAAGAGAACAAACTGTTTAATAATCAGGAACCCAAAGGTAAAAATACAGCAGATGAGTTTTCTTCCTGTTGGAAGAAGCTAGGAAGTCTATTTTCAGTATATTCCAAGGGGCCCTTGACTTTACTAATGTTTACCTGAGCCCACAGCTAACATGCAGCCCCCTTCTTCACCATAAGCAGGGACATCAGTGAGTTCATCTGGTCCTGTGCATGACTTGGCAGTCATCAGGCAGGAATGAAATCTGTCTGAGTCCTGAAGAGTGTTAGAAGCAGCCATAAAGCCCTTCAGTAGATGTGTCTTCCAAGAATTCTTCACTGCAAATAGAAGGGCAGGCAAACATCTGGGTGGGAAGGTCTGAGCTCAGATGCCTTTTAAACAAGGACTGAGAACCTGAAGCTGAGCTCATCTCCAGACTCCCTCTACACAGCAACCAATTCTTCACTTCTAAACCAGCCTCGGGTAAGCACAGCTTTCTGTCATCAACCAAAGTCCTTCTTTCTTCTTTCTTGTTGTTTTTTTTTCTTTCTTCTGTGATGGTTGTGAAAAATAATGGACGAGTGATGCTTGTGAAGAAACGGTGACAAAAGCATACTGCTGAATCTCTCAGAGATATTGAAGCTGCTGAGAGAGTCTGGAGGTCCCATCAGGAAGGGAAAGGAGAAAGGGGAAAAAGGCAAGGTAAAGCAAGAAGGGAAATTAAGAATAGTAGGAGTAGGATAAAGAGGATGTGGCTTGTGAAGTGTTTGTCACCAGGAATCTTGTTTTTGTTTTATTATTTATTGTATTTGATAATATGTGCACTTAACTGAGCACACCATTGCCTGGCCCTGGAATCTTGTTTTAAACCATCACAGAAAGGAAAGCAAATCTGGAAAATACCAGAGAGGGGAAAAAAATAGGACACTTGGAAGTAGTAATAGGTGTAGTTGTGACTTAGAAAGAAAGTGAAGGATATGGGCATTGATAGGTGGATCCATACCCCCAACCTGTTTCCATCTTTCCCTAGTGGGGCAGGGCTCTGGGGAGGTGGGGTTCCAGGACACATTGGTGAGGTTGTCTGTCCAGGGAAGTCAGGTTGGTGTCATGGTAGCATCTGAAGCTTGGTGACTGAAATGCATTAAGATACAAAGCAGGATGCATTGTTTAATAATCAGGAAACTGTCTTGCTGCTGTGTAATATGATTTCCAAACCTGAGGAAAATAGGGATGTTGGTTTCACATTTATTGCCTCATTTCTGCTGCCCCATTGCAGTGGGTCTCTGGAGCACTAGGACCTGTGGAACCCAACCTCCACAAGTCCCTACTTTGAACATCACTTGGATGGCTATTACACCACCTGCTACCCAAGAGGAAGGGGACAACCAGCCTGAGGGCTGAGAGGGCAGTTTCAGCTCTGGGGAGTTGCAAAGGTCTTTGCTTCTGTTCTCCGTTGAAAACATGTTCATCAGCGGGTGTGGGGGATGGAAGATATTATTGGAGAAGAAAGGGTCTTTAGCTGCTCCAGCCAGATCTCCTCAAGCGGGATTTTGAAATGACAGCACCTGGCCTTATCAGAGCAGAGTATAAAGATCGCTCACCTAGTGCTGAGAAAGCTCCCCATCTCTCTCTGTCTCTCTGTCTCTCCCTTCTTTCCTTCCTTTCTCCTTAGTTCTTTTTAAATTAAAAATACATTATATTTATTTATTTATTGACTAGATACTGCCAGAAATAGAGAGAGGAGGGGGGAAATAGAGAGGGAGAGAGAGACAGATCACCACTGCTTCACCACTCATGAGCTTATATCTTGCAGCTGGGGACCAGAGGCTCAAACCTGGGTCCTTGAGCACTGTAACATGTGCATTCAACCTGGTACAGCACCACCCAGCCCTTTTCTTTCTATTTTTCCCTTTATTTCCTTTCTCTCTCTCTCTCTCTCTGTCTTTTTCTTCTTTCTTTCTTTCTCTCTCTTTCTTTTTTTCCTTCTTTCCTTCCTTCCTGCCTGCCTGCCTTCCTGCCACCAGGGTTATCAGTGGGACACAATGCCTGCATGTTGAATCTATTACTCCTTGTGGCTATTTCTTTTTATTCCCCTCCCTCTATCTTTTATTTGATAGGACAGAGAGAAATTGAGAGGAAAGGTGGAGATATAAAGGGAGAGAGAAAGAAGAAGAGTGACACTTGCAGCACTGCTTCTCTGCTTGAGAAATTTTCCTGCATGTGCAGGCTGGGTCCTTGTGCCTGGTAACATGTGTACTCAGTGAAGTACACCACTGCCTGACCCCCTAATCTGTCTTAGTTTCCTCCTGATTGCAGGACACATGGAACAATGTTCCCTCTCCTCTGAAGTCCTGGTTTCACAGGCAGTGGATGATGAGTAACCACTCCGGTGCCACTGAGTTCTGTCTGCTTGGCTTCCCTGGCTCCCCAGGCCTGCACCTGGCTCTGTTTGTCATCTTCTTCTCCTTCTACTCAGTGACATTCATGGGAAACACGGTCATCATCTTAATCGTCTGTGTTGACAAACGCCTGCAGTCCCCCATGTATTTCTTCCTTGCCCACCTCTCCACCTTGGAGATCTTGATCACATCCATCATCGTCCCCGTGATGCTCTGGGGCCTGCTGCTCCCGGGGGTGCACACTCTCTCCCTGACTGCATGCATCGCCCAGCTCTTCCTATACCTGGCCGTGGGGACCACAGAGTTTGCCCTGTTGGGGGCGATGGCAGTGGACCGCTACGTGGCCGTCTGCAACCCTCTGAGGTACAACATCATCATGAGCAGCCGCACCTGCGTCTGGGTGGTGGTCCTGTCCTGGCTGTTTGGGTTCCTTTCCGAAATCTGGCCTGTCTATGCCACCTTCCAGCTGACCTTCTGCAAATCCAACGTGCTGGACCACTTCTACTGTGACCGAGGTCAGCTGCTCAAACTCTCCTGCGACGACACTCTTTTCACAGAGCTGGTGCTCTTCGTCATGGCGGTTGTCATCATCCTCGGCTCTCTGGCACCAACGATCGTCTCCTACACCTACATCATCGCCACCATCTTCAAGATCCCCACAGCCTCTGGCCGGAGGAAAGCCTTCTCCACCTGCGCCTCTCACTTCACCTTTGTCGTCATCGGCTATGGCAGCTGTCTGTTCCTCTATGTCAAGCCCAAGCAGACACAGGCCGCCGAGTACAACAAAATCGTCTCCTTGCTGATTTCTGTGGTCACCCCTTTCCTGAACCCTTTCATCTTCACTCTCCGGAATGACAAGGTCAAAGAGGCCCTCCGAGACAGCCTGAAACGTTGCTGTCAGCTCTTCAAGGACTAACTCCTCCCCCAGCCGGTTTTAGATGGTCAGGTCCTTGAGGTGGGTTATCCACTAATCTGTCTCCTCTCTTTCCCTTAAAATCATCCTGCGGTCTTATTGATCATTATTAAATAGATTTAAAATATCATAAACACAAATAACACAAATCAGGCCATGGGATGAGAAGCCAGGTCCAACTCAAGCTGTTACCTGTATGCTGGAATCTTTCTGTTGAGCTGCTGTTTGCTTCCACTGTTGAACTCTAGAAAGTCTATTTCTGTGATGGAAGAGGACCTGGAAGAAAGAAGTGTGCATTGGGGGGAAGGTTTTATTCATCTCCATATCAGCTGTCTCTGAAAATGTATTTGCTGGGAGAGGACAAGAGGGGAAGGTGTGTGAGATAGAATCATGGTGTAATCAGAGCACCGAGGGAAAGATATTCACTTTTTCTCTCCATTAGCTATTGTCTTTTCCTGTGTGTGTGTGTGTGTGTGTGTGTGTGTGTGTGTGTGTGTGTGTGTGTGTAATTTCTTGACAAGATGGCCAGACACTTATAAAATATTCTGAGGCTCTTTTTTATCTCTCTGTCTGTGTATGATATGACCTTGAACCACTTGCTACTGGAAAATAAATGATATTTCTGATGTTTTTTTACAGGACTCATTTGAAATGGGATTAACTATTCATTTCTCATTCAGCAAAGCTTGGTGGTGTAAAGCAGAGTATTTCTGGATAGAGATGGGTGTGGGGGATTTCTTTTATGAAAACCTTGGAGTCTTGCTTAAATTTCTCCCTTCTGTGAACTGTAAGGGAAGAGAGACACACAGAGATGGAATGAACAATTCCTGCCTTTCTCTTTTGTCCCTCCCCAAACCCCATTGAACCATAGATCAAAGCTGTGACTTCTGTTTGCACAGTTCTCTTTTTTTCCACCTCCTCCTGCTCACACATTTCCTCTTCCACTGCCCTCTCCTCCCACTACTATTTCTTAAATGCAAAATTTGAAATGACTACATTTCCTGGGCTTCAATGTAGAGGAACAGGCAAGTGCTATAGTCAATGGCCACAAAGATAAAAACAAAACAAAACAAAACAAAAAAAACCTGAACCATTTTTCATTCTTTCACAGCATCTATTCCTGTTCAGACTGTCCCTCAGCCCAAACTTCAGGTTTGATCATGCTTTTCCAGTCTCCCAAATCCATTGTCTGAACACCTTTCTGTGGATTCTCTTTGTGGGCAGTATTAAAGGAAAAATGAGTGGTTAATCTCTTAATCTTCAGTCCCTACACAGCTCCAGAGGATGGAAATACATCTGTAGGAATGTCGTGTAATACTGGAGAAAGGGCCCTGCTAGGAGGAGGATGGGGAGACTGAACAGCCAGGCTATGGGCTGACGGGGTACATGGACTTGCAGAGTGTTTTCTGTGAGGATGCCTTCCTCTTCAGGGACAAGGGAAAAGGACAACAGGTAAAATGTGTTGGGGAATTGTGGAAGATAAGTATAATTAGCATATGATAGCATCGGCTGGATATCAAGAGCATATGACAGAGTAAGCAAACTCACAAGGGATTGTGGGTATGGAAGGCTTCTTAAAGGAATGTCTGGGGGAAGTCATTTTCTTTTCCTTCTTATCCTTTGCCTGGTTGTCTCCATCTTCTCCCTGGACCCAATGATGCTGTTTCCCCGGAGACCTGCACATGTTGAAGTTGAAATCTGGTGGACTAAGTTTAGGGGTTCATGGCTCCAGCCAAATTTCTAGCTAGCCTTTTTTCTTCTGACTATTTTCCCATCATGGTGTTTATGTGCCTAATAAGCCCAGGTTTTTTAAACCCCTCTGCAGATGCCCACAGAAGGTTTTACTTTTATTATTATTATTATTATTACTACTACTATTACTGCTATAAAGGTGGATTTGTTACACTCTTTACAGATAAAGCACTTACTAAGCCCTTAATCCAGTCTGCTTCCTATTAGTCTGTCAACAGATCTTGGTGGCATTGCAATGGCTAGAGAAAGAGTTGAGAACTAAAACAAATGGTTTATTCCTTTAAATGTGTGTCAGTGATTTCTTAGTGATCTGCAAGATCATAAGAAAATAGGAATATTGTTCTGTGTTACTCCCATCGCCAAAGTCCTGTACCCCTATCTTTCCAGTTCTTCTTCTAACGTTTGCCCTTCTTCTGTAGCCAGTCAACAGCGTCAGGTTGAGCCTGATGTAAAGTTTCGAGACCTCCTTTGAATCTGGAGAGGTGGCAGTCGATGACTATGTGGGTCATAGTCTGTCTGTAGCTGCAGGGGCAGTTTGGGTCGTCTCTGGCTCCCCAGCGATGGAACATAGCGGCGCACCGGCCATGGCCTGTTCGATAGCGATTGAGGAGGGCCCAATCATAATGTGCTAGGTCAAAGCCAGGTTGACACTTGCAGGGGTCTGTGATGAGGTGTTTGTTCTTTACCTCAGCTGACTGCCAACTCTGTTTCCAAGAGACTGGAACAGAGAAGTTCAGTGTAGGCATAGGGGACCAGATTGGATGACGAGACGTCAGGCGTTGGACAGGGTGGGTGAAGATATCCGCGTATATTGGCAGGTCCGGTCTTTCCAGTGATAACCATCATAGTTCTCCCAAGGTCTAAGACTTGGCTTGATTGTGTGTGTGTGTGTGTGTGTGTGTGTGTGTGTGTGTGTGTGTGTGTGCTCAGATGTTTCAGTTCCATATATTTCACAGAGCAGTTGTTTTCATTTCCTTTCTTCCTTCACTTAGTGTAATCACTTTCAGTTCTATCCCTTTTGTCCAGAAGGATACAATATTGTCTTTCCTAGTTGCCAAGTAGTATTCTATTGTGTTTATGTCCTATAACTTTTTTATCCACTCATTTGCTGGTAGGCATTTAGGTGGCTTCCATATTTTGGCTATTGTGAATAATGCAGTTATGAACACAAGGTGCTCAATGTCCCTTCGGATTAGTGTTTTCATGTCTTTTGGATAAATGACTAAGAGTGGGTATTGCTGGATAATAAGTTATTTCCATTTCTATATTTGTCCCATGAGAGCTGTTCTGACTAGGGTAAAGCCATTTTTCTAATTCACTAACCCAGCAGGAAAGCTGTTTTTTAATTTTCACAAAAAACTTAGTGTTGTGTAGCTTATCTCTGGGCTG